>NC_031982.2:2410908-3610908 GCF_001858045.2 Oreochromis niloticus | reverse complement strand
GACCCTCAAGCTCCCAGGCCTATATATCCTCCTTTACATTTTTAGTGAAATGCATTTTTGCTCCTACAAAACATCTTACAAAGATGTCCATATAATGAGCCACAGTACTTGGAGAGAGGGCTTAGCCTTTTGGGTTCCAACAGTATTTTCTGGTTACTAGTGTGGTGACCCAATATTGTGATATGATATGATACCAATATATGCCTGCCGCTTTGCTTTCCAAGCTCCTTAAATTACTATGACTTGGATGACTGAAATCCTACACAGACATCTAATGGCAACCAATACTCATCTTAGCTAGCTAGGAAAACTTCATTTTTACAAAGTCCAATTGTAATGTAAAATCATTTTTACTTCTATTCTCTATTATTGTTTATGTCCTATTGTTATTTAAAAGAAACAAAACATTTTTTACCCCTTACCTTGCACCTGTAAGGGACTACTGCCTTGACTTGACAGAGCAGTATCATATTATCATATTGCATCAAGTGTGTTATCTGGTAAAACTCAATAATATTGAAGTCAGTTTTATTCCTGTGAACACTGTGAGTGTGTAACACGGATGCATTGAGAAAAATTGGATAATGAAGTAAAAGTCAATAATTTATGTGATCACTTGAGTGAAGATTTTTTACATTCTGAATTACTAAAGCTCCAGGAACAGTGCTAGGCTGTGCAGCAATTTGGAAATTATATGCAAATTGCTACAGAATGAAAAAAATAAATAAAAACAACTATTGACCACTGAGAAATATTAGCAGCACGTAGTGAGTAGTGGCACTTTCTCTGCTGATAAATCTACTCAAAATGTCTAGTCCGCTTACTCCACCACTTTTAGGACTTGATTTCATTGCAACTAATAGCCAAACTGCACCGACAGATTCTGAAGATAAAAGCCATTTGTGTTTATGCTTGTTTCCCTAAAACCTTAAACCATTTTTGTTTTAAGGTTTTTACGATTTTTTAAAGCCTCTGAACTGCGTTAACTAAGCTAGACACATAATTGCCATGCAGGATCTATCTTGTATAAAAAGCACAGATTACACCAAGGTTTATGGTAATACTTTGTGTTCTGCTTCTTCTTTTCACAGAGATGTCCACACACTATGTTATTAGTATAAGCAACAATTAAACACTGTACATTCATTCTCTAGTTTATATTAGCTTACACAAAAAGGGGAGAGAGGAGAAGAATTAAAGTTTCAGGTTGGCTTTACTGTCTGGAGGGCCATGTCAAGTATGTCAAGTCATGTGAAAACCTTTTCTTTCAAATGTAACTGCCTTCATAAAGTCCCCAGGCTGTCACCTGACAGGATCAGTGTACACATGTAACGATACAACAATGTCCACCTAATGATCTGATGCTGCTAGTAGTCCTGGAGAGGACTCATGGATTGGTGGTGTTGATGTTATCTGCTGTCTGTGTCAAATCCATGGTAGAGATTGACTCACCACGGGTGTTGCTGGAGAGACGTTTGCGTTGGCTGGTGGAGGTATTGTGGGGAAGCAGGGTGTTCTGCTGGTGGTTGCTATCGATGGGACTCGTGGCAATGATGTTGTCCTTGTATTTGTTCATTAGCGCCAACTTGGTGTTGTCACTCACTGCAGATAAGAAGAATGTTTTTTTAAATGTAAGCTAGGAGACTTACCAACCTTAAAGCTTCCTCTTTAACCCTTTAAAGTCATGTGTTTTATATCTGACACTTGAGTTTTTGAGAGATTGAGGTGAAAGGTTCAATAAACACTCATTTTTTTGTTTAATTGAATTGTTGGGCAGTTATGCGATAGTTCAGGCTTTAAAGAGTTAAAATGAGAAAGCACCCAGTTGGAAAAACATTTTTTGTTTCTTTGCTTTGGCTTGACGTGGCAAGCATAAAGTATTACAAATACTAAGAAAGAAAATCCAGGATGCTGTTTCCTGTACCAGAAGTCAAACAGGCAAAATTAAAGACAGACAAAAGCTGGCATGAAATTAAAACTTATTAAGGCATTAGACAGAGCCCATTTAAGCCTCAGAGGGAAAAATGATCTATTTCTGTAAATATTAAGAGCTGAAGTTCCATGGAAACAATACGAATCATATATTACTGCAGATATCTGGTGCTGTCATGGTATTTAGTCACAGACACTGTTTGTCATGGTAGCTGTAATTTTCTGCTAATGTCAGTGTGTTCTCCACTTTGTTCCAGTCTTTCAAAAAAAGAAAAAACACAAATCTGTGTCATGGATTCGGATTAAATTTAATTCAGGATCTCAAGTGGATGACGTTTTCAGAGCCACTACTATGCCTTGTCTCACCATAATTTCTAAAATATGTGTGCACTGTCTTAGGCAAGAATTGCAAAATAGCAAAAAGAAATGAGCGAAAGCATGAATTATTAACAAAAATAAATAAATCCATCAGTATTTTCAAAGACGTCGCTTGCAGAGGTCTAGTATGTGGTATATTTTCTAATACATGCCATTGTATTCAATAATTAATAAGCCCAACTATTTTTTTCAGTATATTTTTCCATCTCAGTGTAATTCAAACTAATAAATAATGACACAAAATGTCTTATTAAAAATAAACTGTAGATAATTTAACATGTATTTCTCTATTATTAATGTCTCTTTTAAAAATATGGAAACAATAAAATGTTGCAATTGTGCAAAAGAAAAATCTTTATGAAAATTTTGACATTTTAAAGAAATAAAGTTTTATTTCAAAACATTTAAATGAGACGTTTGGTAGAACAACAGTAGCCACACTACCAGGTACAGTAAACTGTAAGACAAGATTATTTTTAAGAAGTACAAAGTGCACAAGTGACAACAGACACGAAATGCCCCTGACATCTTGTTTTTTATTTGTTTATGTATGTGTATCTACTAAATTATACATATAGCAGAGAAAAGGTCAGGGGAGCCAAAACACATTTACTGAAATTCGTTATTTTAAGTCTAAATTCAAATGTTATTTTCTGAGTGACCTCTCTGATGTTCACACTATTTGCTATTCCATGCATGAGCTGCTGTCTCCATTTTTTATTTCTCTAGTTCATTGCGTTACGCATCTTAAATGCATAATGCACAGGATTACTCTGCTTCCATAAGCGCTGGGGTGGAGCTGTTTGGATTTTACAAGAGCACAGCCATAAGAGATCTCCTGATGAATCCGAGTGGTGACTCTCTCGTTAGTTGAAATTCAGAGCCTGTACCTTCATCACAACTGCTCCACTTCATGAAATAATTCTCATGGGAGTGGTGCTCAACTCCAAAGTCCACCAATTATGAAAAATGCTTTCTCTAAAACCTAAAATCCAAATTTCTTGGCAGGTACGTGACTCTATAATTATTCCAGTGGTGACTAAAAATACTGTTTAAAGGAATATCTGCAGTTTTTATATTTATTTGATCTGCATTCTACATGGGTCACACAGCTGATGTTATTCTAGTAACTGTGGAAACCAGTGCTTTATTTTTGTGGATTTTACACAGGCAAACCCTTTCCAGCCTGCATGTTTGTGAAAATATTTTTTTTATCCTCTATCATTCCCTCCAAATTCATTTAGATAATTACTTCTAACCTATGAGAGAAAATAAAACTTATGTTTTTTAATTAAAAATCCAATTAATTTTTCGTTTATTTCACTCTGCAATTACTGCAACTGAGTTTGTGTAATACGCAAACATAACCCCTTTTGACACATTGTCTTGTAACGTCGTTCTTAGAAAACCATATGGCTGAGGAGGAGGAAAAACAAATGCATTAATAAGATGAGTAGATGAACATCTGCAATATAATGTAACTGCTTTATGACTATAAAAGACAACATTTCATAGTTACATGGCGTCTCAACCTTTATCATAAATTAGAGTTTAAAATAAACACAGGAACATTTTTTTGGTGTAATATATATCTATATATTTTCCCTTTTTGTGTAGGTGTACAGTATAGCGTTTACTTTTAGCTCTGTTCTTCATTTCCAGCTAGGCGCTACGCTTGGCTCTCATTTGGTAGGACATGAAATTATCTGCGTTTTTCTGCTGAAAATAAGTAACAGCATAAGATGAAATAAAAAAATAAATATTCTTTAATGCTAAATACTGATAGCGGCCAATAAGCCAATGAACCTAAAGTCAAGGTAAATGATCATGTCTAAAAGTGATCACTTTTATGTAGTGTACTTCTAATTATCATGAGAAATATTGTTCAGTGCACTTGTTCATTAGGTCCTGTGTCTTTTCTGACCTGGCTGTTTGTGCATCTTTCAGCTTACCAGGTGCGAGGTCCATATTATTCTTGTCATTACAGCCCTGGAGCGAGTCCAGGGTACGGGTGACTTGGCTGGCAAATTCCTCCCCACCATTCATGCACTCCCGCTGCAGATGGTGACGCAGGTCGGTAATGTCATACTCATACCTGGGGATGTAGTTGAAATCAATTAGCAAAATCATTATCAGACTTATCTAAATTAGAATAAATGTCACAAGTGGCTAATGTGTGACGCAATGTACTGATAAAGGCATCAAAACACATTACAGGCTAATACAATAAAACCAAGTGTGTTGTGTACAGGCTGATTTGTGGAAGCAGTTGTCTATATTCAGGCAATATTAAGCTCTGCTTGTGTAACATGGAATAAACAAGATATTATTATTCAACTCAGCAATGTGTACGCATGCTATGTGCTTATTTTTAGGGCTTGAGCTCTAACCATCCCACATCCAAACCCTGCTTGTACCCATCCAAAATCGGTGTCTCCCGGATACTGAGGGTACCGCTGGAGTTTGGACCCTGACCCCGCGAGTTCCTCAAGCTCTCGCGTGCCTGGCCTCCCATCAGCACTGATGGGATGTAGTGGATCTCATTAGCCGCCTCGGCGCTCGCGCTCTTCTGGGGCTGAGGGATGCGGCGGCGTTTACACCAGCGCCTGCGAGTGTAGAGGATCAGGACCAGGCAGAGGATGGACAGCAGAAGGGCAATCATCCCGCCCTGAGGGGAGGAGGGTGGCATTTGGAGGAGAGACAGAAAAAAAAAAGGGAGAGAAGAGACAGAAGTGGGGAGAGAGAAAGCAGTGGGAGTCAAAGGCGAGAACAGAGTCGGAAAATCTTGCCAATAGAATACGGATCAAAGTCAAAGTTGCGATGCCAACAGCAACATTTGAAAAAGGTTGCAGCGACAGTTTACTGTCTTGAATAACGCCTACAGTGTCTTTAAATGACACTAGCTCTCTGAAACATTCCTCTACTTTGTTTCAAGGTGAAACGGTAGCATAATACGCCTTTTGCCTTCATTGTTTAAACTAATCTTAACTCATGGCAACATTTAAGTGCTGAGATTTTTTCTTGAATTTAAAAAATGCACTGCATGTGTCATACCTCAACACATTGTGTAGAGATAGGCACAACAGTTTGGCTCTGTGTAAGAATCCAGCCCTCTAATTAAAATGTTCCATCTCATTAGGTCAACACAAGAGTCAGAAAATCATACGCTGTGATTTTATGGAGTACATGCCAAACAGTCTTGCCCAGGAGCAGCACCTTCAGAGACTTCTATATTCTTTTTCCATGCTGACCAATTTCAGTGACTTTAAATACCAAGAATTAGGTGCACAGGTTTGAATTTTTGTCTATTAACAGGTTTTGTCTATTAACGATCTATTAACCTTCAATTAGAGATCACATTTGACTACAACTGGGTTTTTTTGCCAGCACAAAAAAAACTGGTTTGTTCTGACCAATACTCAGAACATTGGGAAAGTTGGTGCAGATCTAAGACGGAGAATTATAGAACATATATATATATAAGAAGTCAGTAAGTACAGTGTACGTGTGATGTTTTAGGATCAATGCTTATAAAAACAATGTAATGCTGGTGACCACCTGTAGTATGAACTTGAAAATCGCTTCACTGTGAAGTGATCACATTCACGAGATTATCAGAAAACCTGACCTCTGATGTTGAGTTTGAGGTCACCAAGATAACTTGTCCTGAGATTTTTAGTAGCAACTATGGCAGCAATTTGACAGTGTAAAGGTACTTCCTTCTCAAGTTATGGCATTCACAAACTTGGGTGTCCATGCTGCCCGCCCGCTCTGCAGTGATATCAGTCTTTTAAATGAGGGGTAAAAACTGTTGTAAAATTGTTTGCATTAGCTCATAGCTCTATAACTGGCAGAGCTAGTCGTCACGCTGCCAGTTGTTGATTCTCACTATCCACTACTTTGCTGAAAAACCTGAAAACTACTTTTACACAGTCATGTACTACTGTCTCTGTTTACATCAGGACTACTAAGGGAAAATAAGATCTACTATTAAGCATTTGCTGCAAATAAAAATGGATTAAGGAACGTAACCAACACAATTTTGAGAAACCTGGTTATTCATTTCATATTTTGGAGTTTTGAAGGTCCTCTACCATCTGCCAGTGGGTTGTGGAGTACCCTCAGCACACCTGCTTTTCAAAACATGGTAGAGGTGCAGAGCTGCAGATAGTGACCAAAGTGTCATCATGTTTGTTTTAGTACCTGTCATATGCATTTGATGCTTCACACCAGTGAACTTGCATCATCACTCAGCTAGTCTGCGAAGAGAACAGGTAAGCTCAGCTGACATGGCATTCCCCTGTTAGGTGACTGATGTTGGCTGCGTAGTTTTGAAAGGCCTCTCTTTCAGGTTTTCCCACATTTTTCATGATCCATTCACCATCCACTGAGTGACATTTGAGACTCTCATTTCATTTCCACAGGTTTTAGATGTGTATCCATTCCCATCTCACATTTTTTCTGCGGCTTCATAACGTACTTCTTGAAATTTGTATCATTTTAATCTCTAGCAGTGAAACTCAAGCTGGAACAAAAGAATTATCATTCGTTAGTTGCTTCCAGTGTTACTCTCTGCAGACACTGAAGCCGCAGTGTGATTAGCTCAGGCCCATTTCACATCACAACGCAGAGATGTGACAAAAGTCAAAAACACATGTGCCCCGCTCACGGCCTGTGGAAACGCAGAAGACAGAAGTCAATTGTGACATTCAACTCAGGAGGTACTGATCTCAGATGACTGGGTCAGGTCACATAACTGTTTTCATTTTCCTCTTTTTCCCTCTGATTTTAATGACTTATGAGGGAGCTGATGGTGTAAAAGGGTGCAGTGGCATCTACACCCGCAGAGAAGGCACAAGATGGACAGATGAAGGGCGATGAGCCTGCCCTGAGGACAGGTTACCAGAGTGGATCGAGACAGAATCAGACAGAAACCGGAGAGAGAGAGAGCCAATGAAAGGGTTTACAGTCAAAGGGAGAGCAGAAAAAGCGAGAGCAGAGTCAGAGAATCCTGCCAAGAAGCAGGATATGGATCAAAGTCAAGGCAAGTCAAAAGCACACAGCCTGTGAAAACACAGGAGGGTGAAAGAGGGATTCTAAGTCTGAATATCAGCCCACAGCTCCTCTATAGATAAAGGCAACAATTGTTCGTGGGCAGTTTTATGTTTTTGAGTGTGACTGTTTTGCATATTTAAAGTTATCGAAAACATGATTTAATGAAAGACCGGGAATGATGAGATAACATTACAAGACTGTGTTACAAGACTGTAACACATAACACTGCATGCACTGTGCATGCAATTTATCACCTCCTTGTGACTAATCTGATACCAGCAGCTGAGCTCCATCAAAAAATCAAGATCAGATAAATTGTGCAATTTGGAAAAGGTCAAAAAGAGTTATGAAAATGTCAACTTGACAGTGCACATAGAGACAGACGGGAGGAATCTAACACACGAGATTTTTTTTCTTTTAAGAATTAAACCCACCAGTCAGAAATTTTTACAGCAAACTGGATAATTTCTCCCTCTGGCTAGGTGTTCACGTGTTCTGTGTTTACCTAACTTGATACATAAAGATCCAAAATTGTATTCTTTCTCTTGATCATTCAAAATAATAAGTAAAGTAAACCAGTACCTAACTGATCCTCCTTGTAAGTGATACTCATTCACCACACTGTTACAACAAGGGTTAAGTGAAACTGATTCAAAAACAGTGAGAGGAAAAAAAAATCAATTAAAAATGAACTGCGTCAGCTCAGTCAAACAAGTACAGTTATGCAAAGATAAGCAAAAATGATTAACTGAAAAATGGATTTCAATGAGTCATTTACATAAAATATCCCTTTTCAAACATATTAGGGAGTCTGTGGCTGAATAAAAATGGAATTTTGGTTGCTATTATTAATTTAAATCAGCAAATGTTGCGGCCTCTTTGCATAAGTTGTTTGTTTAATCTGCACAGTCAAGGACATTAACAAATAGCACCATGATATGGGGTACTTGTGCAGTAAATCTGCATGTGCAGTGGACAGAAAGGAGACGAGGGTCATTTTGTTTGCGATGATTACATTTTTAGCTCTTTGAAAGTCACCCTTGCAAATCCCTTTCCACAGAAATGAAGCAGTGACTATACTCTAAATGCAACTGAACCAACTGAGGATCTGATATTTCTCTCTACCAGTACAGTCATGGACACTGACAGCAGCAACACACTTAAAGCTGCACTAAACAACATTTTTACATTAACAAACGGTCAAATCACTTAATGAACTGTAAAAATGGGTCTCTGTGAACCATTTGCTGCCTGCTAAGTAGACAACATTAACAACTTGCAGCTGAAACTATTAAAGAATTTAGTAGGTAAACAGCCAGTCTCACACATTTGGTGGACAGCAAAACAAGACCAAGACCTACAGTTTATACAAAACATGACAAATTAGCACCCAAGTAAATCTCAATTTGCTTGTAGCCTTCATTACAAGGAAAGGGCTTTAACTGGGTTTTTATCTCAGTTTCTTTTCAGTCTTGTAATGATTGTGGAAAAAAAACTTTTTTGCATTTATTTTTACTATGACGCTTTTGTGACATTTCCTTTGCAGTGGTGATTTTGCCTCTCCCTTAAAGCCTCACTCCCTCTTTAGTGTGACTTGAGGGTGGTTGAGTGAAAGAGAGCCTTCAGTCAGCAGCATCTATCTCAAGAAAGTAAAACTATCGAGGTTTTATTGATGAACCCGTGGATGCGGATCACACAGATTCTCTCACATGGTGCCTTTCTATAGTATGCCTCCCATTGCTTTTAGCACTGGTTATCTCTTGCTTGCCCGGGGTAGTTGCCATGCAGATTCCCAAGGCATGTGAGTCCACTGCCACCTGGGGCTCTCTTCACCCCTGCCTACACCCTCAGACATCCCACAGTGATGGCAGACAGTCTGTTGCCCTTGCAAGACAGGCTTTACAGTCAAAAACACTCCCTAGTCAGGACCCCGTGAACCAGTGTCCTCCACCACTTTGTCTTTTTTCCCTTTATGTGTTTTTCATTTGTATTTCAAGTTAAAGAAAGCGTCCTCCAAAAGACATAATTTTCTTTTTTAAAAATACGGCTTGTATATTGTACATTTATATATATATATATCTTTTTCCCCTATGTTAATACTGTCCATATGTACATAGCACTGCAGAACTGTACCTCCCCGCCAGCATGTTTACACTGAGTAGGAGATGCTCTGTATCTCATTATACAACTGTATAGTGACAATAAAGGCATTCTATTCTATTCTATTCTATTCTATAATCTCATTCACTCATACATATTTGTGTTAACTGATCAAGACTATATGCTGTCTATAACATCAGAATGAGTTTCTTTGTTTGTGCTCTACATCTACCTTTTTTCAGACATGCAGCTAAAATGTCTAGATCCCTCTTTCTGTATGTACTGCATTTCTCAACGTGAATGATTCAAAGCATGCCGAAGCATAAGTAAAAGTATATACATGCAGATTAGGATGATGGAAAAATATGTCTGCAATGAGTCTGTTTTACACAGTCAGGAGGAAGCTGGAGGGAAGGGGATAATGATCTATCAGAGGTGTGAGAGGACGCCAGTGTCCAGAGTCTTCGGGTTTGAGTTAATCATGCAGGAGAGTCGTTTGGTTTCTGCAAATCACAAAAATGAAAAGGAGTTCCAGCAGCTGGCTGAAAAAACAAACAAACAAACAAAAAACACTAATATTTCATTTAAACCTGCATGACTACCCTTGAACTTTCATATCTACTTTAGTTTGTTCAACATATTTTTATACTTATGTGTTTTCAAGTGTTTTTTTGTTATTAGAGTTACTCATTATTTTCTCAAACGCAGCACAACAAATTGAAAAGCAGAGGAATTTTTCCATTTGATAAATAAACATATAGATTTATAAGTACTGAAGCACAAATGTATTCTTAAGCACCCCATTGTTTCATTTATGCCTGAGTAAACTTCAGTAAGATGTCAAATGTCAATCGAATCTACCCCAGTGACAAATGTAATTCAAGCCCATCAACCAGCATTAGTGCCCATACATGGAGGGAGCTAATACAGGCAATGCAGGGAAAAAACTGTTTAATGCCAGGCATTACTTGGAATCCAAGTGGAGACTAAGTGAACTGTGTTCTCTTATAGAGCCAATAAAACCAAACCACACATCAAAGCATGCCAGCGCTCCAGCCCCATAATCCACTTACTAACGGATGAGGATGATGTTATAATGGCACCAGTGCTCCTTATGACTTACACCCCTGTCATGTAACTCCTGAATGGAGGAAAGAAGACATGGCCTTTCTCAGGCTGACGGAGCAGGCATAGTATTAGAGCTGAGCTATCAATCTGTCACTTAGTCTCTGAATGCGAGGCATTAAGAATCAGGAAGGCGGAAAGATCGGGACTATCTGACAGCTACAAGATAGCAAAAGGAAGCTTCTTGCATGGAATATAATAAACTTTATCTGCACTAAAGGGCCGCTGATTGAATTTGATATCAGATTACAATATTAATGGCTGAAACTGATAGTTTTCTAACAATGAATCCTTTCAATGCATTTGTTATTACGCTAGCTCCTGAACCTGCAGTTAATGTTGTCAAAATATAACATTCGATACGTACAATGAAATGAAATGGAATGAAGAATGAAATGAAAGTTAAATTGAGAGGATTTTTAGCAATGGGCTTTATGATCCAGTGCAGATTTTGACATTGAACAAATGTGAAAGTCGCAACCCCATTTCACACGTGTCACACAAGGGCCTCTCCACTGGAAATGAATATTAATGACATAACTGGCTTCTATCATTTGATTCAATTTGGTGTATTTCATAAAAGCTAATATAGCATGAAGCCATGATAGTTTGACTCTGTGTGCTAATGGGGTATTAAAGTGAATTATGTTACAGTTGTAAGTTGTAGTTGTAATGGTAAAAGTTTTAAATGCTTGAAAGATGTTTTATGCTCAAGCTTTTTATTTTTTTCCATTTCCATTCCACTGCTTTGAAATCCACGGTGGATTGTATGAGATCACATAGTTCATTTTATAATGGTGGAAAAATGAGTCAATATTGTCAAAATGTTATCTTTTGACGTATTATCTTCAGCCAGTTTATCTGAAACAAACTTGTATATTGACAAGAAAATATGTTTAGATGTAATTTGAAACACTAATTTCTGTTAACGTGACACACAGAGATTTTAATGTCAGGCTATCACAGTGAGTCCAGCACTCTGCTTCTGATAATATAATAATTCATAATTCATGCTTCCCACATCATTAGACTCCAGTCAGCCTATTGCTACTACAAAGTCTCTACAAGCCTGAATTACTGTCTATTAGTAATACTTATGCTCTGTATTTTAGTGGTGTGAAAAGTTCCTGTTTTTTTGTATGTTTGTCACACTTAAATGTTTGAGATCATCAAACAAATTTAAATATTAGACAAAGATAATACAAGTAAACACAAAGTAAACGCAAAGTGAAGTGTTTATTATTAAGGGAGAAAAATCCAAACCTACATGGGCCTGTGTGAAAAAGTGATTCACCCCTAAACCTAATAACCGGTTGGGCCACCCTTAGCAGCAACAATTGCAATCAAGTGTTTATGATAACAAAGCAATGAGTCCTTTACAGCACTGTGGAGGAATTTTGTTTACTTGTATTATCTTTGTTTGATGGTCTGAAAGATTTAAGTGTGACAAACATAAAAAAATAGGAAATCAGGGACCACCATAGACAGGAAATTCAAGCGCAAGTATAACACAGCAAACTCTGTTCATTTAATGTGAGAGGTGACTGACCATCAGTTATCTAGTTCTATATTTATGTGTAATTCATTGATATTACAGTGTGAGATCCATCACATTCACCCTAGCAGTTGATTGGTGGACAATGTACGCTAACCTTGCAGTAATTAAGCAACAGATTTCTGTGCTGGGAAGAAAAAAATAAGGTGCATAAAGATTTTGTCCACTGTGACTTTTTCATGTTACTGGTACAAATACATCAAATTCTTGGTTTGTTAGTTGTCTCTAAATGATTATGCAAAATATTTAAATTCTAATATTTCTGTTTGAACTTTACTAAATAAACCAATCTGTGGCATCACAAATCTAGAACTGTGTAAAAGTCTTGAGTCTTTATACTTTACTTCCAAGGATCCAGATCGTCTTATTATAGTGATCTCGGGCAATATCTCTCCAGGGTGTCTGAGCATCTTTCACAGTTTTTTCTTTTGTCACTGGCTACTTCTTCATGCATTTTCAATCCAGTCCTTGTTTTTTTAATCTTTTTCAGAACGATGCTTTCTTGTTAAGCCAATATACACTGACCTATAAATTACTACGAATTATACGAAGCAGTGGCAGGCCAAAAGAACTATGTATAACACATGAACATTATCTGAAAATCACATCATTAAGAAACAGGAAAAACCTGAGAAAACCTGAGAAATTCATCTGACCCTTCAGTTGGCCCATCTACAATTCACTGAAGCCTCATCTGAAATGGTGTTAATGGCTGTCAAGAAGCCATTCTTAAGGAACTGAAAAAGTCTGAAAAACACCAAGTTACACACTGAAAATCAGTGTTAATGGGCCCTATTTAGTGATTAATCCAAATTTGTTAATCAAGTCATCAATGTGTATGGAGCAGGTCAATACAGAGGTACAACCGTGAGTATCAATAGCAGTCTGCAAAATACAGTGGAGGTCCTGTGATGGGTTAGGGCTGCATTTCAGCCAGTGGTGTTGGATATCTTGTAAAATGGAAGAAATTGTGAATGCAAAAAAGTAAACGAAGATTTTTATGCATCGTCCAACTTTTGGGTTGCATATAAAAAACTTTTGATCAGAGTCTTCAGCTTTCGGGCCCCTCTTCTGTGGAACCAGCTTCTAATTTGGACTTGGAAGACAGACCCTCTGTACTTTTCAAGGCTAAAAAGTCTCCTTTCTGATAAAGCTTATAGTTAGACGTGGACCTGGACTGTTGCAAAGTGCTTCCTCACAGAGGAACTGAACTGAATTTAACTGAACTGAATTTAATTTAATGCAATACCTTTTATAAAGTGTTTGATTGGATCAGTATGATCCCAGTCGTGAGTGATTGCAAATACACTGTAGCAAAAAAAAAAATACCTGGACAGAAAAACAGTCAATGAAACAATTACTATTGAGGCAGTGTTGGATCATCTTGACAAAGAATGGACCAAAAGGCAGTCGATGTCCAAAGAAGAGCTTTGGAAACTTTTCCTAAATATGACTTAAAGAAAAGAATTCAGGCTTTACAAACTGACTTTACAAACTCTTGTTTTTGCCTAATTTACTGCATTTCCATCTGTGTTTGCAAGAAACGGTTATTTATTCATGTAGTTTAAAAGGACAGCCACTCACTGTCTTGCTATATAAGGGAACATGAAGTAGTGACAGTATTTACATGCACTGAATCAGTTATTGGCCATTCTGCCATTAAGGTCTTATTAGGGTTAAACTTGTGACATGCCCCTCTGACACAATGTGATTGAGCATCCTTTCTGTGAAGAATTAGCCAATTGAAGAATACAGCCATTAACAGCACTTGGCAGAAAAATACTGGGGGTAAAAAGCTTGTCCTGAACAGCTTTGTCCTTCTCTCACAAGAAGAGACAAAAAAACAACAGGAAATGGAAAGCAGAGGCCAACGGGGCCAATTAATTCTCAGTACAGGAAATAAGGACCAATAACAATACTTAATAAAAACAAAAACAGCTTAATGTCAAACCAAGTGTTGCAAGACTTACAACAGGCTTTCAGTCCTCTGTGCCATCATGTTAGAAATATTATAAATTTAGTGAATTCATATTTATAAGTAAAATACAGAAAAATAAAGAACAATAGGACAAAAATAAATATAATTTAAAAAATGAAACCTTTTACAAACCTTGTGTGGGAAATTGCATGAAATACCTCCTAACTGCTGATCTTTTACTGTCCTGCTACCAACCAGTGCACTGCTGCTGACGCGGGGTGTAATAAACATGGAACACTGAAGTAAACAAATCGGACCCCACCGAGCAGGTGTGGTCAAATATACCTAATCTAACTGTTCGAGTCAGGATCAGATCAATATCACTTTCATCTTTCCATAATCCAACCATCCCACGGTACAACCTAGAGTACACAAAGGATATGTTGCTGACCACATTTCAAAAGACACTCCCAGGTCCAGTATTAATGCCGTGATAGCTTAGACCTTTTAAAAAGGATACTTTAATTAGGGATTGGTCTAAATATAAGAAATATGATTTTCTGTATTCAGTTATAACTGATATATCAGCAAAACTACACACTGAGCCAAAATAATATGAACAATATTCATATATTTTTTAAAATCAACTGAAAAAAATTAAGCTCTTTTTTCATATCTAGTCTTCTCTTTTATCTTCAATGTACCAGATTTTTACATTTATTCATATGCTAAAAATTCATATTAAGCAGGTTTCTGCTCACCTGTGTGTATATCGTTTCCAAAATGTCATCTGCACAAATCCAAAACTCATTTTTACACTTGCTGATGTGTGACTAATTCATTTGGTGGCACTGAATGAGAGCTACCAGTTCACTGTGTTTCTACAAATACTCAGAAAATTAGAAGTGTACGGCAGAATGCAGGGAAAATAATAGTGTAGGTGTTCTGCATAAAACCTTGTGATATTCAGTTAATATTACTGTGGGGAAGTGTCACGATTACTAAATTCAGGTATGCACCTCTCATGTCCCAACGAACAAAAAGTCATCCAGTGACAGTAGATAAGCACACTTATGGGATCAACTGCTTATTGTTATTATTATTTTTATTTCAGTGCTTGAAAAAAAAAACATATTACTTATGTTTTATTTGAGAACTTCACTATACAGCCCTTGGACATTGCTAATTGTGCCATCTAACGCGTACCAGCAAAATGAAATATGATCAAGGTCATGCTTTTAATCCCTAAATTGAATCTGTACATTTACAACTATACCACTGATAAATGTGTAGCAAGGTCTGGCACAAACTCTGTTTAGATTACTTTAGGGGTCAGTGCATGTCTCATTTAACCTGATTAACATTTATGGATTAAATCACAGCAGCAGTAAAAACATTTCCTTGTTCCTGTTGGCTCGAGTGGCCATGAGGCAAATATTACGGCAAATATACAGCAGCAGCTTGAAAAAGTGAAAAAAAGTGAAAAGTAATTTTGCATTTAGTGTTTTTATTTTTTTCCTGTCTTTTCTTTCAGTCTATAGGAAATTAAATTGAGGCTAAAAGTCCACGGTTCATTTTCTGTCCCTGTAATGTCCTCTATACTTGCAAAGGGACAATAAACCGGTGAAGCAGCATGTAATGTTTCAGCTCCTATGCAAGTCTGATTTATTAAAAGCATGCTGTCTGCTTTATAAGGTACTGGCCCTGGATGAAATCCCAACAGACAGAGGAAATTATTTGATGCTGAAGCCATATCTAGTCTGACTGATTTCTCTTATGTGCGTGCTGAGACACAGCTTGATGGCACATGAGCGAAAAGAAGGAATACATATTAGAAAAATTCAATCAAACATAAACAGAGTTTGTGGTTTTCATGCACATAAAAGCTCAAGAAGCTGAACCATCAGCTAACAGCTCAGAGGTCATTAATGCTTACATTCACAGTTAAATTTTTATGTTTACTCATAATAATTGGTCACTTGGGGATTTTCTACCACCTTACAAGAGCATGTTATCAGCAAGCATATTTACACATGAATAAGCAGCATCAACATGGATTAGAATTTTTGAGCCAAAGGAAACAAATTTTACATAGAGGTGAAGGAAACCACAGGATAATTGCTACAAACTAGACCTCTTTATTACTGCAGACCTATCCATTCAGTTATTGGTCATGTGTTCTGCCCCTTTAAAGCTGTACCAGACTGCTGAGAAAGCAGCCAATCAGCCACATTTTTCTGCATGTGTGGCTAGCCTCGCAGTAATGTCACAGTACATTTTTGTCCATTTTACATTCTTAATTGGAAAAGCTTTTAACTGAGTATACGAACATAATGCGCAGAGGTATCTATCTGAAAATTAACATCTTCTGGTGTCCATTCATGTCTCTCAAGCTGCTGTATTTATTCATTTTTATCCATCCATCCATTTACTTCCGCTTATCCTTTTCAGGGGGCACTGGAGCCAGGGCCAGTACCTATCCCAGCTATCTAAGGGCGAGAGGCAGGGCACACCCTGGACAGGTTGCCAGTCTGTAGCAAGGGTAACACAGACACAGACAAACATTTACACTCACATTCACTCACGCATTCACACCTATGGGCAATTTAGAGTTTCCAACTGACCTATCCCCACTAACTGCATGTCTTTGGACTGTGGGAGGAAGCCGGAATACACGGAGAGAACCCACACAAACATGGGGAGAACAATTTCTTCCTAATTTCCTTACTTCTTTATTTTATTTATATCTTGCACTACTGCAGTACTGTTCATATGTTTGATTTTATATATTCCCTAGAGTGTTTCTGAATCGTGAATCATCTTGTCATCCAAATCTGTGTGTAATTTTAGACATCTATGGCCATGAGATGAGATTACATGAGAAGGAGAATTTTACATTTGTGCTATCACTGCTGTCCTTATTCCTCTCCAACACATGCCCAGTAGGCCAAATTGTAGCAGTTGCTTTTACTTCTGTGACACTGAAAAACATACAGAAGAATTTTGATGACTATCAAGCCTTTTACTATAATTCAAAACACTAATGTTGTCTTAACTGTGCAGCTAATTATGGGTGTTAGAAATGATAACCAAGTAATTATTTCATGAAAAAGCCATTTTATTCTTTTGATTGGTGGATGCTTAATGACTGAAAGAAAATAATTAATAGAGGAATGGATGCATAATCTGCCCCTAGAGCCACCTTAAAGGTGAGGAGCTTTTTGATCTTTTACAAACAGGTAAAAACTTGTACAACTTTAAACAAGCTTAAAGGGCTCATCAGTGACCCCACAGTTATTTATCAGGGCAGCTATTAAACTGTTAAAAAAACACAAAAACAGCAAAAATCGCTGCTCTTCACCACGTTAATCCTTCTGTCAACGGCTAACAAAATTTAACATGATAAATAATGACTGATTTTTCTTTAACAAACTTATAAATGATTCACTTACTCACACAGGCATATTATTAACTACAGTGCTTCAGCTTTAAAAGGCAAAACGTCGGCTTTTTTCTTTTAATTAGAACAATGATTTCCATTTGGCTGTTTTGCCTTTGTTGTAAAACCAACCCATGGCGCTCGTTGTCTGCATCAGAGATTCAGCAGCACTACAAATAGGCCAAGCATTTGGGCTGTGTGCCTTCCTGACAGCCCATAGGGAACCTATGGATTGGTTTGTCTCGCTCTGCAGGCTTTTCAAAAACACGCCATGCTGTGATGCACATAGAGTAGCTCTGGAGGCTGGGATCCAGCCGGGGATCCTGCTTTACAAGTGGTCAGGGCCACATTGATTTAAGGTTTATACGATCAATGCTATCAACATGGGTTTTAGGAGGGTCACCACATGAATGTCAATATCCCCAAGAGCTGAGCTGTGTCACAATGGCCGTCCCCTCCCATAAACTGTTGGTGTGTGTGCACGCGTGTCTTCCCTTAACATTGAAGCTTGTACATTTTCAAAAACACTAACCACTTACTGTAAAGTGGAATGAACAGTGGTGCAACATAAAGGGCTGCCACCGTGATTTCTCTACATCCATCCATCCATCCATCCTTTATCATTTCGCAATAACATAAACAGAGATTTACCAATTACCATGTTAGCATGTCAAGAGATGCAGGTGGAACCCTGCCAATTTACTGTGCTTCAATTACACTCAAATAAATAAAACATGAGATGTTCACTGGTTTGGGGAGTTTTGGACTTGGTTTAAATAAATTTGTCTTTTTCCCAGAAAAATAAACACATCATTGAGGGACATTTTAACATCATGTAAGGATTTTATCTTTTATCACAATTACTTTTTCCTTGGCAAAGTAAAACAGCATGAGGTAGGGTGATTATATAAACACTTACAAACGATATTCTCTCATGTGATGATTTGATGTCGTTGGTTTATTACTGACAGTGTAAAGCTAATGTCAGCAGTGGTGGTGTGGTAGGGAAGGTTTCCCCAGTGTAGAACGTTCCTCACTCGAGGTTCTGGTGAATGCAGCCTTGACCCTGACCTCTCCTCTAGCTCCCCAAACACAGTTTGATTATAAGACACACCTGGAGCCTGTTGTTACTTTGGTTGCAGATGACAGCAGTGGTCACTGATCCTGAGGCCTGTACTACAAAGCAGGATTTGGGCCTATCTGGGTAACTATAGCGATAACCCTGGGTTTCCTGTTCTTCGAAGGTGCTTCACTTCTTACCAGGGAACTTTTCTGCGGTAACTTAAGTTTCAGACTAGAGACTGACAGGTAATAACCGCCCACTCTTAGAACTCTACACAGACAGATGGGGGATCTAAAGGTTTTCAATAGTTTCTAATGTCTGATGAGCATTACTATTGAATATAGATTCTTAAATGCAGCTTTATTTATTTATTTATTTATTGGCTTATTTGGACTCCAAAATTCGCACGCAGCTTAGACTAAACCTAAATTTGAATCCTTTTTTTAAATACTTACCCTGAGACTGTTAAACACTACTGAGGTTACAGTTGAAAGAATAAAAATTAAAACAATCTTTGAACATTGCCAGCTTTCTTTTCCGGCTTCATACAGGCTGAACTTTATTAATATAGTAGATCTTATTCACTCCTGCTGCCCTTAAAGTGCACACAAATTCATACCGTGCTTTTAATACTAAACTACTGTCGAATGCTTTCCTCTCACACACTGTTGCTTTATTTGCAGCAGCTGTGTTGCTTTTAGTCTGTATTATGTTTAATATCTTCATCATTTTCTAACATTACAGTTTTGTCTTCCTTTGTAAATCAGTTGCTTCTGCTGCCAGTACACTTCTCCATAATGGTGATTGGTCAGATGCTGCCAACGTTACCCCTTTCATGGGAATGCCAGGGGAAGCTTCATGTGTCTGCTTATTCTGACTGCCAATGTTAGTGGAAGTGAGTCTAGATAATGAAAAGATACCCTGGGTATGTTGGACATGCTTTGTAGTACAGTCCCTGTTGGGGCCACTGTGTTGCACCCCTCTCGACCCTGTGTTTTGCTGCCCAGTGCTCGATGGTGATCTTGCTTAGGCCTTTTATTGCGATTCAGGTTAAGACTTTTGTACTTCAATGCATTTACCACAAATTTTCTCTATTGTATTTTCTCTAACTGAGTTGCTTGTGTGTTCTGGTATGCTATTTTCATTTGAGTTCTTTCAGAAGCGTTCCAGTTGTAGCCCTTTGTTTTCTTTTAGACATTTTTCTCTCCTTAGTGAGACAGAACGTCATCTTGCTGGGGGCACATTTGGTGAGGTCCCCTCCCCACAGATATACATGTGATTGATTCATTGTGTTTGCAGTGAGGTACATGGTGAGTAGTCGGTAGCGCCACTGGGTACTCCTCAGTGTAGCCTGCCCCCCAAGTTTTTACCTATTATACTATAGTAAACCTTCTTTTTCATTTCATCAAATTTGTGATTGTTTTTTACCCGTTTTCTCCATCCTAGCAGCTTCAACGTTGTTTGTAATTGACTTCTGTTTTGTTGAATAAATTACTAGAATTAATCTGCCTCTCTGGTATGGGTCAGTGTGCCTTTATTATCTACTGGTAATTAAGTTTTGTTAAAGCAATATTTCCTGTGGTGGAGTTCCTCAAGTGGCATTGTTGTTCTCTCTCCTATTTCCACATTATTACCCTCACCACAGTAGGACCTGCAGTCTTATTTCCTTGAGGGTAATGTCCATCACACGGTGTGTTCAGGCTTGTATCAAGTGCTTATTTCAGTTTATTCTGATGCGGCTCCCACATGACACTTCATTTTTCGTAGTTAAAGTACATCTGGTGTGCTTTCTACCTTGCTCTTTTTAGAACATCATTTTTAGTCGCGGCTAAAAATGTCTGCTAGCCGACGCATTGCAGCCATCCCACCCATAGTGGAGAACCTGTCTGCCCATAGACAGATTAAAGATTCTCATCAGCTGGGTTTAGATTTGCTTGACTCTAATTGCTGACTCATCAAAGCTTTTTCAGCGCCCTGTGCCGTACAGATGTGGGCACCTTCACCCCAGAGGCGAGCATTCCCATCGGAAAAGAAATGTAGAGTAAAGATGGCCACTTGGAACACCTTTGTACTGACTGGCTGTAACCCTTCACTCTCAAAGGGACAACTCACAAAATCCTCACATCATCAAATCCTTTTTTCCATTATTTTGTTCCAGCAGAACCTGACATTCATGTTTGTTCATCTGCTTTTTTAAAGCGGGGCTGGATTTTTGCTGGGAAAATAACAACCTTCTCCTCAGCTGTGGATTATGTATTATTAAAGTCATCTCTCACAGTGTAGTTCTGCAATAGAAAATTTTCAAGTGCTGAAACCCATTTTCTTAAGGGTCTTGGAATAATATGTAATATATAAAAGCTGAATTTTGTTTTTTTAATAGAGTCTCTCTTTGTGGGAAATTGTGAATTAATCTTGTCAGTTTCATATCTTAGCTGCATCACTAAACATAAATCTAAGTATGAAATAACTTCTCCCCCCCCCACCCCCCAGGCTATTTAACTCCCAAACATCCAGAACAAAATACCCAAAGACATGACCTCACTCATAAGCTTGACACCAAAGACAATCATCATTACTTTTTTTCTTTTTGAAAACAGATCTACCAATGCAATTTAGCAAAAGCGTTTAAGAATAAAAGTACTTTTCAGAGAAATAGTTGACCATCCTAATACTGATAATAATGTAAGGATGAAAACCTGCAATGTGTCCACTGGAGAGCCTATTTCAGCCAGACCCAAACAAAGGTGCAGCCTGACAGTCGCTGCTGCCATTAATATACAGCTCTGACACTCTGAATCTAATAAAAACCTCCTAATAACTCCAAAGAAAACTTGTTCCTTGAGGCCTTCGACACAGGTGAGGTAAACAAAATCTGTCCACATCTGCTGACCATCCAGCAGAACTAACCTCGTCAGTAACCTTCCCAACGATTTGCTTCTATGTGTGAAAGAAAACAAATGAATTCCACTTTATCTCATTACTAATTAACTTTTTGTCTTGATTTCTCCATTTTTTTTCAGGCAGCACTATGATGCTTGCTCAAATTAAAAAGTTGTGTTATGGCCTCTGAGGAAAAACAATAGAGCCAAGAGAGATTCATGAGGGGAAAAACATCAAATCTAACCTCTACGCTTGAAAATATTAGGCATTTATACAATGTAATTGACTCAGTTTGTTCTGGATGCCTCTGTGCTGTATGTGATGATTGGATTGATCCACTGAGGCCCTGTGGCAAAATAGCAGCTTATTAGAATTTGGAAATTAAAAAGGGAGAAATGTGTATAGCAATGATACACTGGAGCTTAAGAGTCTTGACACATAAAACAATCATGCCACACTAAACACATCTTTTTCTAAATATATAGTGTATTTATTTGTCTTCATCTGAGTATCACAGTTAACTTTGAAGCTGTCTGTGCCTGTAGGGTTCAAGCTGAAGTTGAGGACATGTGTTTGAACTGCCAGTGTCTCACCTGGTGTTGATACAGACATGCACAAGGTTAGTCATCTATTATGGATGACCAGCACACAGCCAGTGGAGGACACTGTGGTCACCTTGTTGGATGTGAATGCATGGGGAGAAGCTTTGAACCCTCCATGAGGAAAACCTCCAACTTTAGAACACAGCGACTGAAAAATAAACCAGCTAAACTACTGAAAATTCATTGGTGTTATTCCATATAGTCAAAAATAATCCATAATATTATAGCTTGCTTGGAGTCAGGGGGAAAAAAATGTTCCTGTGGGTTCAGATCCCAACTTTGCTGCAGTCCATTGAACCCGATTGCCTTTTAGGATCAGACCCATAATAAGCCTGGCTTATCATCAAGCTTTAAAACGGTGGAGTCCCCCCCCAACAACCACCCATCCTCCTTCTTAGGTATAAACAGTCTCACGGTGTAGTGTAGTGGCCAAGCAATGAACTGTGGCTAATTGGACATTCCTGGCTGAGCTGACCTGGCTAAATTGTGCAGACCTGGGACTAATTTCAACTAATTTCATGAGTCTGGTAAAAAGAGAGCACTGTAAGGCAAATATGAATTTTACAACCACAGGATACACTTTCTGCAGGCCTTTGGAAAGAATGCAGATTTGAGACGCTTCCAAAGTCCATCCAACTCATTATGAGATCATCAGGCTAAACTGTTGATTTTCTTTTACAACCTTGTTTGTCCACATGGAGATCGGACTTAAGACTGTCTGAGGTGAAAGTCTGCAGTCATTAGACTGCGAAATTATGAATTTCAAAAACCTACATCACCTTGTTCTCAAGTTATCGCATTCACAAGATTTTCAGAAACCCTGACCTTTAGGGCAAGGTCACTGTGATTCGAACTCGAGATTTCTAGTAGATACACCCACAGTATCAAATTGAAACTCCTACGTCACTTCATTCTCGAGTTTTACAAGCCTGGGTGTCCACGCCCGCCCAGCAGGAGGACGACACCACCCCGACACCCTTTTACGGCTGAGGGGTAAAAAGCGAACAAGCACGTATCTGCAGCTGGATGGCACTAACTGAGGATGTCCCCCTACTCATAAATTTTTCTGTTTACACCTCTGTGAAACACATTAATCCAACAGTCTGACATGCCTCATATTGATGCTGGTCTGGCACAGATATACTCATCTTACCAAGTGAGACATGCAATAAAATGACATGATATCCTTTATACGGGTATTTGGAGTGTTCAATGTCACTGGATCCCAGCAACTGGTTTGGTAAGTCAAGCATTAAATGTGACACCAAGGTTGAGCTAAACTGTGTATCATTCTTCTTTTCATTGCTGCAGCGTCATTGCATCACCACAGAGTAGAATAGTTTCTAAACATTTGGCTGTGATCTAATGAAAGTGTCTTTTTTGCTGCTTTTATTTAGACATCATCTGCTCTGCGTACTGAGTGCTTCCAACCTGCAGTCTCCTGTGATATACAACAGGAGCAGGTCCAGTTACAGGTGTGCAGTTGAGCTAAAAAGCCTGTAAAGCAGCCTTCACGGGATCTTTTCTGTATCCATAAGGAGCTGAACGAATGACACAGCTTTGGATTTATAGGTCGAGGCCTCCAGCCGGGTGGCAAGCTGCAGCGGGGCCCGGGCAGCACAGTGGCAACACCACTTCCATCTGTTTCCATGGTCTGCTCATATCTGCATGCTAATCCTTCTCTACCCACACCTTCATGAAAAACACCCCGGTGGCAGTGCTGCTGCTGCAGCTCGTTCAGGATGAGGAATGAGCGGAGCATGGAGCACAGAGACATGGACCTGAGGTTGATGGGATGTGAAATGCAGATAGAGCAGGGAGTAAAAATCTGAGATTAGTGGAAAATCAAAGGGGCAAGAAGCAGAACTGGCACCCTGGCTATCTAATTTCCACATAAAAATGCTGTCATCACTGAAGCCTGCGCACCTAGGAGATGGACTTGATGTTTGCTAATACATGTAAAACATGCAGAGGAAAGTCAAAGTCAGTTATCCGTCATTATATTAAGGTCTGAAGGTCAATGACATTCAGGGGGTGTTGAAGCACAGCTCAGTGCCTCCGTTCAGCAGATATAGCTGCTGGCAAAAGTCTTCTCAAGCTGACTAATCATTTGTGTATGCAGCTATAATATGCTTTCAATGTCTGAAAATACATATCATCCATCAAAGCACGATTGTAATGTCTTTGGGCTGGAAAAGGGCACTGGGAGTAGGTGTGGCATATCTAAGATCTAATAAATATACATTTCCTCAGGCAAGAAGAGGAAGCTGTGAGATCTAAGGATTCATTTCCTTCTCTGCCGACAGAGCAGATAAGGTTTGATACAGTGTAAGCATGCAAAAATCTACATTTTGCAAGTGAAATGTAGAATTTCATAAATATATGTTTTGGTGCCATAGTTTATACAGCACTAAAATGGCAACAGTAAATACCCTTTTTTCTTTATCATTAAAAGTCCACTTTGACCCCATCCATGTCTTTACAGTCATAAAACACATTATTTGTCAAATGTGTCCTTGCCCTATAGCAGGCTGGAGTAGATGCCATGCACTTAATATATGTTTGCTCTAAATAAATCTGGCAGGCATGTGACTGTGGTGGAGATTTTTAGACTGAGATATCACATATATTGGGTCAAAAAAACCCCTCAACATACTACAGAGTGAACTGCAAGACAGAGAGAGGTTTGGGGGGGGAAGATTTTTTGCCTGTAAAACAGTCATCGTACCATGACAGAAATCTACAAGATTTGTCTGCTTTTTCAGAAAAGAAATATGCGGGTTGTGCTGTTTCATTTGGAAGCAAAAACAAAAAGAATGTGCCATCTTATCTCAAAAAAGACAGATCTCGGAGTAGTTTTGTTTCTGAGAAGAAGAAAAAACAGTGAAGCGGTTTGATAAATTTGATCTCATGTCAGTTTTAATTAAAGGAAGAAAAAAAATCTTCCACCAACATTTTTCATTTTGCTAAATTTTGTCCAATTAAAAAGTTCTTATATGTGTCAAAAGAAAAGGAACAGCAATATAACATAGCACTTTCCAGTTTTAGCTCTTTTATGATCACTGAGGCTTTACCATCACAGAGATGTGCAGGATGCGGAGCTCCTCCTTCGTAGAGACATTGGCTGGATCCTCGGTCGGTTCTGGGAGGCTCAGGCTGCCGTCTTGGTGATGGATGTGGAAGAGTAGAGTGCCATTCTCCAGCCACTGCTGCCTCCAGCGCACTAGAGGGATGTCCTCCGAGTTCCCAGAGATTTCTTTAAAAACATAAAGGACAAACACAAGGGCACTCAGAAGCTTTCTGCTATTGCACATAAAATATTACCAATATCTTGGAAGAGATCCATTTAAATTTGGACAGTTTACCAGCATATGGTATCATCTGATACTGGAAGGTTCAATCGTGTGGATATCAAATATGATAGAAAGTTAGCGAGTGAGCAGTCAAAGGCACGTGCAGTTTTAACTTCACAATAAAAAAAAAAACACACTACAAGTGTTCACGTAACTAACAAAATAAGACAGAAGGGACACATATTCAATTTAATTTAATTTATTTATAACAGTCCTCTGCTGTCAACATGGTGCTGTATATTGTAAGATAAATATTCTACAATAATACAGAGAAAACCTCAACAACCAGACAACCCACTACAATCAAGCACTTGGTGATAGCTGGAAGAAAAAACTTTTCACAGGAAGAAGCAACCCGATATCACAGCAAAGTGTGTAACAGACAGGCCGGTCCATCGTGTCCATTTAACACTTTGTCTCTCCAAAACGTGAAATGTACACACATGCAGTAAGTTAGAGTAACAGCAGAGGAAGATATTTTATTTCAGACCGAATGAAGTGTTTAAACAGACATTTTAACACATGTACATGTATATACATACTAGCCACCTAGCTTAATAGTTTCTGGTGATTAAGGACTCAATAATGTACTTTATACGTTTTTTACTCAGTACCGACTTCATGGCAAATATGTTATCTCACCCTGCCGGTAATGCAATTTCTGCATGCATGTACATTTCACACTTTGGAGAGGCAAAGCGTAAAACGGACACGGTGGACCAGCGTGTCTATTACAGGTTTTGCTGTGATACTAAGTTGGAAGAAACCACCAGAAGATCCAGGCTCAGGGAGGGGCAGCCCGTTGTAAGACAATAACAATTATACAACTAAAATTCATTACCCAGAAACAGAAACATCTGACTTATTTTTTTACCCTCTATTGACAAAACAGTGAAGATTTGTTTTATGTCAGTTAGGTGACAACAGAGAAAACATGTGACAAGAGAGTGATTGAAATCACTAACCTCTATATTCTACATAATTAAAGTTAACATATTTACACACATTTTCTGCATCCTGCACAGACATTCATGGTCCCCAGGGGATGAATCCTCTCATGTCACTTGTGTTTTTCACATTCCACAACAGATCATTGCATACTGGGTGCTAGATGAAGTGTCAAGGTTAATCCCTTTACACTTCATCTAGCACCACCATCAGGTTGGAGTTTCAGAGCATTTAGCTCAAAATGCCACTTTTACTAAGTACAACCCCACAGAGATGCTATCATCTCTGTCACCTCTTGTTTGCACGGGTAACAAATTTTATTGGCATTGTCGAACAAGACGCCTGCAATCTGATGAGCAATTTCATATTTTCAGCGCTCAGCACCCGTAACCTGAGAGATTCAAGGACAGTCGTGACAGTTGTGACATTTTCCATTACAGTAATTCATTCATTCAGTCTGCATTGTCCGGAAATGATTTATGCAAATACGTTGAAATGGATTGCACTGTTTTAGGGTTTTTCTGATCCCTGCTTATACCACTCCCTCAGCTGCCAGCCGTTATATCCATGGAAGAACAAAAAAAAAAGAAAAAAAAATTAAACCCACGAGAAAGAAATGAGTAAACAGTGATTTTATGGAAGCAGTGGAGCATGAGAAACATTGTGCTTTGTGTCATACCTCAGTTCCCCAGACAATAAATTCCCCTCCTAGCTATTTGAAATATTAGTGATGTATGCCAAAACACACAGAGTGCAGAAATGGAAAACATTATGAATGCATGGCAGAGCTTTATGGGTGATTTTCTGTTATGTAAGTGTGAAGAGTAGCAAATGCATCAGGTTCATAATTTAGCAGAAGTCCTGGAAGACATAAATCGAAACAGAGATCACTTAAATGGCAGCTGAAGTGGAATATAGTGTATGTTCCAGATGTGATTTTATGACTATCTGTCTTTCAGCAGCACTAAGGAAAGCAAGGATTTGGTGAGGTACAGATCACGGTCTAGAATCAAACTGGTTAAGTATGTTGTACCTGAACACTATATTATATTGCAAAGCTTTTCCTCCTTGTACACTAAAATATAAAATAAAATATAAAAATCTAAGTGTGAGAGCCAAATGTATCCTAGTTTTCACCCAGGCTTTGAGATGACCTGCAAATCAATAGATCATTGCATAAGTGACTTGGACTGTGAGACCCAGATTCCGCCTCCAGATTAACACTTCATTCATTCATTCATTCATTCATGCATTCAATCAGTGAGTGACTTATAAGCCTTTAGAGCATGGAAGACTCTTTGTCTTTATATCTCATACAGCTTCATGTTTCTGTTGCAAAAGCATCTTTAACTACTACCAGTTATTTTGTTTTAGACATATCTGTCCACCATCCAATTTCATATTCAAGAGTCTCCTAAGTAAAGTAAGTAAAAACTCAACTGAAATCTTTTAACATGCATTTGTTACTATGAGGCTGGGCTTCTGTAATCCCTTATTATGACTGCCTAAATGCTCCCTGAAAAGCCTTAAGTTGATCCCAAACAAAGCAGTAAGAGTCCCAACAGAGAAAAGAAAAAGGGATCACATTTCACCTTACTGGCTAGTCTTCATTAGCTCCAAGAAATCAGTTTACAATCCACATTTACAACTGAATGACCTGATAACCATACATTAAAATCCCTGTGTTCCCCATAATATCATACTGTACAGAATACAGAACACTTAACTCTCAGCAGATCTGTTGACTTATTTGTCGTATAAAGCGCTTTGAGTGCTGCAGGAGAGTAGAAAAGTGCTATATTAGAATCAGTCCATTTACTTATTTGTGGTACCTAAACTTACCAAAATAGAACAGGAGGCAGAGCTTGTGCTGAACTTGTGCCACATAATAAAATGGGAATGATGCGTAAATTCAGTTATATAAAACAAATGAAATGAATATTTATATAATATTCACATGATGTAGATTTTAACATAAATAAATAGAATTTAGAAATGAACGAACTCTGGATAAAACCTCAGAAACCCTTTGAATTGTAACCAAAATCCAACGGGTTTTCCACTGTCTGAAAACTAAAAACAAAACTCATCAAGAAAACTTGACAAGCGGAGAAATGTGAGACTTTGACTTGAAACTGAGACTTGTGTACTTTGTATCTTTGTATTACAGCTTTTATGATTGCTGGCTGGAGCCATTATTTCCATTTAAAATTCCTATTAGGAATTTGCACATCAAGTCCTCTTTACTGCCACCATTTAAAGTATGGTTCACAGTGCACATCCTCACCCTGTTTATGGATTACTTTGGAAACCAATGCCTCTGAAATAGACTATTACACTAATTGCTAGCATGACCCAGTACAGTGCACAAATCTATTATCCAAATATATTACGCTTGCTCTACTGCTATACAAGCTATCAAATCATTTATACCATAAAGAACTTAACAGAGCAACAAACACAATGGTAATGCATAGCAGAAATAAAAAGTGAGGATGAACTGAAAGCACCCAGTCCATTAACAAACATTCCATAATTAATCAAAGTCCGCACTGTTTGGTGCAGCAGAGGACTGATTGTTGCAGGGAGAAATCACAATATGCAAATAATAAAGAGGATTAGGCCTGATCAAAAGAATAAGCCCAGGACTCTGTGATGAAAACAGTAAAGTTAAACACTCAAGTTAGCAAGGATGATGTGACAGTAGGACAGGAACAAGGACTGGGAAAGCATGGGGAGGCTACACAGCAGTGCAGTGGCAAAACACAAAAGTGCTAGAAACACCCAGCGCTATCAGCACTAAATCTACTTAAAGCCATGTGTGGAGAGCTTTATATAAACACAGGCTAACCACATTCCACACTACAGCATTACGCTGATAAGTGGCTGAGACATAGCTGCAAGCCAGATTTTCCTGCTGATCACAGGCTTTTGCACAGTTTGCCAAACTTCAGGGGCATGTATCACCTTACACAGTTTTAGCACCTGCACATCATGGGACCTCACTGATTCAAGGCTTCAAATTCTGCATATGTATATTTAAGTTCTATCTTTACACACATTTCATGTTTCAACATAAAGAGAAAAAAACAGAGAACCAAAGGGTAAAAAGGAAGAATAATTTTTACACATTAGTTAGTAATTAGGAGAGTTAGCAGCCTGCAAAGAGCAGTTGCAGACTGTGTCCCGCGGCACTGGAGCAGCTTTGCCAGGTCAGAGAAAATTTACTTAGGTGATGTCTTCAGGGTTATACAGGTTGATTTTTACATAATTAGCATTATTGCTACGCGTTTTTACTTATTTAGGCTGTTAATTAGACACAGAAGGTTGAACACATAAATTACTGCATTGTACGAAAAGAGCAACCAGTGTTGCTTCTGAGGATATCAAACACAACTAGATTTGTTGAATAGGTCTCCAACAAGTGCCAAGCTATAAGAAACAGCATGCTTTAAGTATGTGAATGGATTGCATGCCATATATCAGACATCAACTACACAAATACAACAAGAGAATCACACTGCTGTTCTGTTGTAGGGTCTTTAGCACCTTGAGGCGACGGATTTGGCAACAGATAAACAAAACTGAACTGAATTGAATTATTTTTTGCTAAATAGAAAAAACAGATTGTAACATTAAGTGTGGGTCTATCCATTTAACAACACGTTTATATGTTCTGCTTCAGAACATTTAGGGCGTATATTCTGGCACATCACACAAATACACAATTTGTCTCTGTTTCCTACACAAATCCAGTTTTTTTATTTTCATTAAATTTGGAGACTTTGTTTACTTTTCAGTTAGATTTTCACACTTTGTTTTATTTGTTGCTTGAAAATGTTTAGTTTTAATTTACTTTTTACAAGTTTTTATTTATTTATTTATTTTTTAGAGGGTATTTGTTATGGGTAAGATTTGAGGATCTGAGTGCCAATTTATTAAGATAGACAACATCTCAATGTCATTTCAGTTAAAGTTTCCTATCTTTCTGTCTTTGGTTTTTCCTTGATATTCATTGTATTGTAATTGCTGTGCTTTGTGACTTGATGTCGCTGAAAAACATTATATACATACACTTTTCTTACTTACTTTCCATAGAAAAAAGCTGTGCAAACCCAGTCATTGTATTGATCTCTTGACTTTTCATCTGACCACAATGAGTTTCACATTTTTTAGTGCAATGTGTTGACAGCTATGGAATACATTACCATATCTGTACTCAAAACAAAAACACAACAGCACAAAACTGAGGATGAACAGTAACAGTCTTTGTTAACCTCTGACTTGTCAAGCAGCAGCAGTTTAAACTATAATAATAGTTTGTTTTAGAAGTAATGTAAGTAAGTAATACTAAATACAAATAAAAATGACATATAGGATAATGGACAGGGTTAATCACTGATAATGAGATTGTAAAGGGTTAATTAGTCCCAATAAAGAGTAAAGTTCTTCTTCTATCACTGGAAAGATTTCATATGTATGCCTAAAAGGCTGGCTCTCTCTCTCTCTCTACCTGCCTTAAACTATTCATTGGACTGACACCATTAATATTTTGTGCACACTCTGTACATGCATACGATTACAATACAGCACTTCACCTTGTGCTCTGTGAGTGTGCACCTTCTTCGTCGGACAGCCCATTACACTGATTGCTGGCAAAGGACGCTCTTGCAAGCTTGATAATAGCCGCAACCCCCATATAGATTTTAACCTGTTTATAAACCAAAAACACTTAATGCTTTCACCATGACTCAGCTGTGTGTGTGTGAATGTGTGTGTGTGCTTGCCTGCATTTGTGCATTTGTAATTGTTTGGCCTGACAGTAACTGATGCCCTCATGTCGCAGTGAAGAGGGACTTCCCTCGGCTCATAAATAAGATTTAAGAGTCCCGACTGGTTTTAACCTAAATGCAAATCATGTGCCAGAGTGTGACAGGGCACTTTTTAAAAAGTGGGCTCTCTCTCCCTGGGGACTAGTTTGCCATGAGAGCTGGATTAATGAGACCACCACAGTTACTCCCTCTAACCATACACTGTGCCACCCAGCAGAGACGAGGCAGGAGAACAAAAGAAAAAGGAAAAATGGAAGAAAGAGAAAAGAAAGGAAAAAAAGAGGAAACGGAGTAGGGAGGCAGGCTGAGACAGAAAACTGGAGAGGAGATGAAGGGAGTGGCGGAGAGGAAGAAAAGTAGCCACCTACCAGCATCAAAATGAATCAAAGTAATCTGATTAGGCCGCATTATTAGTTTACCTCCTCTGAATGCAGATTTGCAGTACCATTTAGTTTAAAGGAGTTTTAGTGCCTTTAGAATTTAATTTAAGTAGCCCTTATCTTAAGCATTTTGAAAGCAGTAACTTTCATGCCAGCATAAACTAATGGATAGCAGCACCACAGAGAATTACAACACAAAGCATTTTAACATTCCCTTAGTTACTGACAGAGCACAGACCACCCCAATGTTATTACCGACAATTCAGAGTGTGCTTTGGGGCTGTCACAGATTTCCCTTACATGTGTATCGTTAGTACATCGAGTATATTGCATTAAATTCAGTAAAATCTCACTCCACCTCAGGTCGCAATGATTTCTGCTTATTCAAGCACAACTGATGGAATTAGAAAATTCTTAAGGGGTATTTAAGAATTAAAAAATGAATTTGATATCAAGATTAATGAGACGTGACAGAAGCAAACAAATTTCAGTAAAGCAGTCTGTTTGGTGCAGTTCAAGGAACATGCGGGGAACCTTTTTTTAGAGAATTCAGCAATATAACACTGTCAGTTTTTAGCACCCAGCAGGGAGGTTTTGTTCTGTTCCAGGCAATAACATCGCAGCGAAGTGTCGGAGGCAGAATAAAATCATTCATCTTATTGGAGGATGCTTCTGGATAAGATGAGGGGCTGAGTGTTAAACTGGAGCTGCAATAGAGTCGTACGGGCCCTCCGGGACTTTTGAGGCTAGAGCTGCTGCTAACTGCATTACCAGTCTGTCGTTGTAGCTACTGCTATGACAATAATATATTATCTGGTCAGTTTATCAGTGTTACAAAACAATTTGATCTACTTTGTAGCATTCAACTATGCACATAGTTGATTTGTCCAGATTATAGAGTTTCTGTCTCTAAGCTTTCTGTCTAATATAATAAGAGGAAGGTTCTGAAATCATCTGCAGGCAGTGTTGCATACTGCAATCTTTCAAAACAACTCCTGTTATATTTATTATTTATAGATGGTAATGTGGACATTTTTTAAGTGGGACCAAATCTTTGTTTTTCATACTAACCAACTCCATAAAAATAAAAACTAATTAATTTAATTAATAAAAAAACAGTAAGAGTAGAAAAGGCTTGCTCCTTGCCAGTTAAAAATGATGATCTAATAATAACTGGTATTGAGTTAATTCAGAAAACATAGTATATGCTGTTGTTTTAGGTACTGGACATTGACGACATGAGGCATCATGGTGCACTCAAAGTCCTGCTCACATTCTGATTTAAAGATTCAGGCTTCAGGCAGCCTAGAGAAGTTTCAGTTTCTCATTTTGTGCTATCCTCATATCCTGAAAATTACAACCATTGTTTATTAATTGCAACACTGTGATATTTTGATTTGACTCATGTCTCATATTCTAAACTAGGTTCTGGTAACTAAACCTTAGTAGTAGTTCCTGTGTGCGTAAGTAATTTATACCTATCGGACATCTACAGTATGGGTAATTAATTGCTCTGTTCTAACTGTGCAACTTTGGTTGACTATAGTCACCCACAACCAAATCTGACAGCCACAGACATTCACTGTTGTCTCCAAAATGCACTCTTGATTATTTTCAGATAATAAGTTAATGTGCTTTGCACATTTTATGACCCAGTTCTCAGAGACCAGATTTTCTTTTTCTTTCAGACATGAAGGACCTATATAAAATATAACCTCTGCGTACTGTCCCGCTTAGCATTATTTTTATTCTGTTACAACGTTTTGGCCTGTGCGACCTCGGTGAGGTACAGAGAAGGACCTCCAATTCATAGGGTTAAAACTGAAATATGACTAAGGGCTACGTCTCTATTGGCACATCAAATGGATTACTCTGATAAAAGAAAAAGCAATCAAAAGCAGAGAAAAAGTTGTAATAGCAGTAATAATATGTAATAATAATAAGTAACAATAGTCCATCATCCTGTACATACATGGACAATGCATACATACGTGGAGATTATGATTTTGGTTGCCTTTTAAAAAGAGACAAAAAAAAGCCTCAATGACAAACAAAATCAACAACCACAGCCCACTCATGGCAGGAATTCATATATAAATAAGAGCCATGGGCACCGGTTTACCTCAGTGTGTGAGCAGGCAACCACAGGCCGCATGGGTCCAGGCTTGAGTCCGACCCTTTGCAGCGTGTCTTCCCCTCTCTTTCTCCTTGATTTCCTGTCCATCTCTACATCTCTACTTACTATCCAATAAAAAAAGGCAAAAACCGAAATACAGTGGTCCCTCGCTATAACGCGGTTCACCTTTCTCGGCCTCGCCGTTTCGCGGATTTCGTGTTTTGCAATTTTGCATGCTTTTTTTTTTTTAATAGCAAATGGTGTTCTGTGTCCTGATTGGCTGTAGACCATTGTCAGCCAATCTCCTCCGTGCCGTGTCTCCTGTACAAATTTACATAAATCTTTGATCGCTAGCAGTGTGGCTCTGAAGTAGCCACTTCAGAGCCACAATATATATATATATATATATATATATAGATATATATATATATATATATATAGGGATGCACCGATCCCGATACTGGTATCGGGTATCGGTGCCGATACTGTAAAATGTGTGCGTACTCGTACTCGTAAAAGTCAACCGATACCATGAACCGATACTAATGTAGCCCGGATGGGAATTTGGTAGTAGATACTCATAATTCCCATGGACTTGAACGCCACATAAGGTGTTCACAGTTCACAGAAGAGAACGGCATGGAGAGATGCACGAGGTTAGCTGAACCAAAGTGAGAGACTCGGCTAGTTTTACTGAGGTTAACCAGCACAAAAGAGTGTGTGACTAGAAAGCTAACCGTGTGAGAGCTTCGCAACAGAGTGTGGGTGAAGTGACTTTTTGTTTCAACGGTCGCACCACCGTCCGTGGAAAACTGTGTTTCCAGCCATGACCGCCGAGGCTAAAGGCTAGCCCGGACTGCTTGGCTGCGCCACGGAGGCAGCCGCTATGGACTGTCGGAGAGCTGGACAGTGACTGGCTAACGCGCTGTAGCAGAGACAGCATCGGGTCCGCAGGGAGTGGATTTAGTGTGGGACTGGTGAATGGCGACCTACCGAGCAACGGAACTGTAAGTCAGACTTTTGTGCTCTTACTGGGGAGAAGAGGATTTTTCTCCATTGTCCGGCGTGAGCAGCAAACAGGCCTGCAACAAGTGTGAATGTGAGTGTGTGTGGCGCCCATGTGTGAATATTGTATGTTTAGTGGATTTATATAACGTGTTTTGGAGTGTATATTAGTGAGTCACTTACCAAAAGGTGATAACATAAGTTGGGTTGTTTAATATAATTTGAAAGGGAATTATTTCATTTATACAGTGTATTTCATTTGGTTAAGGAATTGGAATATCATTTGAGTTTAAAAAAGGGATGTGTTGTACAGTATTTGTCTCTGCCCTTACGTTCAGTAAACGTTTCGTTTGTGTTAAAGAGTTGTGTGGGGTCGTTTCTTTACTACCGGTTAAGTTTAACTTGTGTGTGGCAGAAGTATCGGTTTTTGTACTCGGTATCGGCAAGTACTCAGATCCAAGTATCGGTATCGGATCGGTTTGAAAAAATTGGTATCGTTGCATCCCTATATATATATATATATATATATATATATATATATATATATATATATATACATATGTATATATATATATATATATATATATATATATATATATATATATATATATATATATATATATATATATATATATAGTACAGAACTAGTCAGGACTGAGGGGATTGAACTACCAGAAGGCAACATTGCAGACATAGAGGACAGTTACAAGTACCTGGGGATCCCGCAGGCGAATGGGAACCATGAAGAGGCCGCTAGGAAAGCTGCAACCACCAAATACCTGCAGAGGGTCAGGCAAGTCCTGAGGAGTCAGCTGAACGGTAAGAACAAGATCCGGGCCATCAACACCTACGCCCTGCCCGTGATCAGGTACCCTGCTGGGGTAATAGGCTGGCCAAAGGAGGAGATAGAAGCCACTGACATCAAGACAAGAAAGCTCCTTACCATGCATGGAGGGTTTCACCCCAAGTCCAGCACCCTGAGGCTGTACGCTAAGCGGAAGGAAGGGGCCGGGGACTGGTGAGTGTCAGCACCACAGTCCAGGATGAGACAAGAAACATCCACGAATACATCACGAAGATGGCCCCAACTGACAGCGTGCTCAGTGAATACCTCAGGCAGCAGAAACCCAAGAAAGAGGAGGGAGACGAGGAACCATCATGGAAGGACAGGCCCCTGCACGGTATGTACCACCGGCAGATAGAGGAGGTGGCTGATATCCAGAAATCCTACCAGTGGCTGGACAAAGCTGGACTGAAAGACAGCACAGAGGCACTAATCATGGCAGCACAAGAACAAGCTCTGAGTACAAGATCCATAGAGGCTGGGGTCTATCACACCAGGCAAGACCCCAGGTGCAGGCTGTGTAAAGATGCCCCAGAGACAATCCAGCACATAACAGCAGGGTGCAAGATGCTAGCAGGCAAGGCATACATGGAATGCCATAACCAAGTGGCCGGCATAGTGTACAGGAACATCTGTGCCGAGTATAACCTGGAAGTCCCGAGGTCAAAATGGGAGATGCCCCCAAGGGTGGTGGAGAATGACCGAGCTAAGATCCTGTGGGACTTCCAGATACAGACGGACAAAATGGTGGTGGCTAACCAACCGGACATAGTGGTGGTAGACAAACAGAAGAAGACGGCCGTAGTGATCGATGTAGCGTTTCTGAATGACAGCAACATCAGAAAGAAGGAACACGAGAAGCTGGAGAAATACCAAGGGCTCAGAGAAGAGCTCGAGAGGATGTGGAGGGTGAAGGTAACGGTGGTCACTATGTGCGGTGACTCCCAAGCTAGGCGAGTGGCTCCAGCAGATCCCGGGAACAACATCGGACATCTCTGTCCAGAAGAGCGCAGTCCTGGGAACAGCTAAGATACTGCGCAGGACCCTCAAGCTCCCAGGCCTCTGGTAGAGGACCCGAGCTTGAAGGATAAAACCGCCCGCAGGGGCGAGATGGGTGTTTTTATATATATATATATATATATATATATATATATATTCATACATACACATATATATATGTGTATGTATATATATATATATATATATATATATATATATATATATATATATATATATATACATACACATATATATATAGGGCTGTGCGATATGACCAAAATCTCATATCCCGATATTAAGACATCTATCGTCCGATAACGATATAAATCACAAAAATGTAACATTTTCTGTAAATTCTGTCAATCTCGGGCAGCTCGACTTGCGTGAAGTGTTTCCAGCTGGGCGTCGCGTACCTGGAGTCGAGTGTTTTAACTGATGCATGAAACGATACATTTTTAGACATAAGTTGTAATGACCGCCGTTTTCTTTGTGAGTATTTATTACACAGCGTGCTGCGGGAAAAAGCCTGTTCTAACGTTTGAGTCTAAGGTTTATTTTTTTAGCACCTGGCAGCTCTTTTTTGCTTCTCATCCGTAAATACTCTGCATCTTTCACGTGATTCAGTTTATTTTGAAGTCTCAACAGGATCTTGAGCTTTATTGTGAAAGGTTTATGTGGAAAATAAACAAGCGGACACGAGGTGGTTTTACCGTCGTTGTTGCTAACGACAACGCATAAAAACAAGTGCTTGTCCGTCTGTAGTGTGGTTATATAAAATATAAGAGAAAGAGAGAACTTTAGGAAATTAATATAGCCACTACAGTGACCATCAAAATAATGAAAAAAAATATTGCCGTAAACAGTTTATTTTGCGACACCACGAAACAAACGATAGCGTAAAATGAAACGATAGACGTTTTTATATCGTCATCCGATATATATCGTTATATCGAACAGCCTTATATATATATATATATATATATATATATGTATATATATATATGTATATATATATATATATATATATATATATATACATATATATATATATATATATGTATATATATATATATATATGTATATATATATATATATATGTATATATATATGTACATATATATAAGAGCCACATCCACAGCACTATTTAAAAAAGGATTAAAAACAAAATCCCAAATCTCACCGAAAAATGCAGCTTGGGTCTCAGATGACTCTCCCTGAGGTCACAATGCCGCAAGTGTATTCTCTCTCTCTAAACTGTGTTCCACTGAGACCATGATAACAATCATCGCAGAGCTCGGGCACCAGAGGGCACGGCGATAAGCAGAAATTACTTTGGAGCTGTTGATTCTGAATTCCCCAAACTTAGCAGTAATAAACGACTGCTAAAGAGAAAACGAGCTGACAGAGAAAGGGTATGAAGGAGAGACAGAGCGTTAATTTCCAGATCATTATTCCAGTATGAACACATGGAGGTTGTCCTTCATGCCTGTCCTCTAGCTACACCAAAGAGGGGCTGATTTCTGAGGAGGCCTTGAAGTATGCACTTTACAAAGTAAACAGAGGTTTTTAGCCTTGCCACAATGTTAGGAGACGGCTTTCACATGATAATACATTTAAGTTTTAAAACTTTAGTGGGTTTAAAGTTATCTGAATATGTTTTATAACAATGAGATGGTTTGCATTATATCACCTGTTAGTTATACAGTCCCGATCAAAAGTTTGAGACCACCCTGAAAAATGGCTCAAAATCATATTTTTTTACAAGGTTTCAAGTAGAGTTTCAACATGCAACGAGAAGAAATGGGAGTCAGCCAATTTTCAAGTGGTCTTCAACTTTTGATCTGGACTGTAAAACATACAGGTGATATAATACAAACCATCTCATTGTTATAAAACATATTTTGATCTGGGGGACTGTACTATATTTTCCCAATAAAGTAAACACAGATGTAAAAGAGCTACTGAAAGATATGACTCAGGCATTAATTGGAATAAACTGTTCATATTGAATCTTTTATCCCCGAAGCATGTCTGTTTGAATGCATCGACTGAATGCAAACCATAGAAACCAAACTTAAATAGATCATAAAAACTGTCACTGCAAAAAAGCCAAAACATAAAAAAATACTCAGCTCTCATATTTCAGATTGTACTGAACATTATCTGATAATATATAGAATATGACAAAGCGGGAAATCATAGAGTATTTTTTCTGTTACTTAAAAACCAGAGGCTGTCAGAAAGAGAAAACAAAAGTTGGTCTCCTCACGATGATTAAAGTATCCATAAAAACGCTCTGAACAAATGAGACAACAAAAGATTTCGTTTTGGACAACAAGGAAGCACAAAATCTTCAACAACACAGTGATGTCACCATCAAGGGAAAGTACCAAAAATGTGTGGGGGCGTGATAGCGGTCGCTTACAACTGCCAAGAAAAAAAGAAATCAAATAAAAATTTCAGTGAGTTAAAACTCAGGATGAAAGACTTTGGAACACTCTATTAAATCTTTACGGAGTTGGAACTGTTTTATTTTGTTCTCTTATTTTTTATTACACGTTCTCTGTCTACTTACAAAAATTAAGAGGCAACCTTCAAAACAGAAAAATGAAGCCAACTAAGACGTGGTGAAAGCTGCAGTTCCTCTTGGTGCCACTTGAAACTGGCTCCTAAAAGGAGAGATGGATTATGCTTAGCTGAGCTCAACCAGAAAGCGATACACGGCCCGGTCTTCTTGTGGGACATCCACTCGCCGTAGGGGTTAGGTGACGTGTGGATTGGGCAGTGGTCGGAAGCCGAGGCCCTGGTGGTCCGATGGCCATTTGATAAATCTGGCTACAGGGACACACAGTGTCAGAAAACAAATCCATTTATCCTGAACTAATTCTATTTACTTTGAGCTAATTAAGATTAGACTAACTGAGAGCTGACTGAGAATAAAACAGAGATGGAAAGATTGGAGGGGGGGTCAAAGATTATAAAATGATTGGGAAATACATGCAGCTCCCACACACAAAACGTTTCTGTTCACTGCTTTGAATGCACAGACTAGTCTGCGGTAAGAAATGTTATCTTTTTCCTTCTAAGAGTTTAGTAATGTTGAATTAATACTGAGAATTATAGATGGCAGTTATTAGAATTTTTTTAGAACACATCAGCTTTTAATGGCTGGAATGGTTTTACGTGATTACATAATAAATCTCAACAGTTCCAGAATGTTCTTGCCATTTTCACTTTCAGTAAAATATATATAAATCAGTATGCCTGTTATGTTTTCACATCTAAAATATAAAACATGATAGTAGATGTTTTTCTCCAAAAGTGAGTGCTGGAAAACCTAAAAGAATACTCTCCCTGCTCTTCAAACATTCATTAAGGATTAATCACCATTCATTAATTTCAGACAGGCTATTTAAGCATTGTACATACATCTGTAGATCTGATGAGCAAAAAGTGTTAGAACTGCAGTACACTCTGCTTCTCTTTCCTTTCAGACATAAAGTACAGCAATCAGGACTGTAAAACCGGCAAGCAGAGGGCATAGTTAAACTAGTTAATGATTTTAAGCTAGAATTCTTTGATTTTTGCAAAGCAAACAGCACAGTGTCTGGGATCGATTGGTGCTGACTGTCCAAAAGGCCTCCAGGAAACAATTTGATAGTTTATTATTATTATTTTTTCATTAGTTTCAAAAAGTGGTTTAATCATATTAAAGGAATGTTGAACAGGAAAACAGAAATTTTATTGCTTTGCCATAGCACTGACATTTGCAAATTACTAATCTCATTGCAGTTATTACAAGAAACAAACACCCAACTTTCTAGTTCCAGGGTGCCACCTAAAGGAATGCGCACACCTTAAATGCACTTCATCTAAGAGCCACTAGAGGTCCCTTGGTTTTAATGTATTGCATCCACATTTGCTAAAGCACATAATGTTCAAAAGGAGAAGAATTGCAACCCAAGCAACCCACTCCCACTTTTGACAAGTCTTAAAAAACAAACAGTATGGAGCTAAAGTAGGAGCGCTACTTTAGCTGGAGAGTAGCGGCCCAGGTTTGAGTCTGACCCACAGCCACCACCCCTACGACTGGTGGTGGTCAGAGGGCCCGGTGGCGCCAGTGTCCGGCAGCCTCGCCTCTGTCAGTGCGCCCCAGGGTGGCTGTGGCTACAACGTAGCTTGCCATCACCAGTGTGTGAATGTGTGTGTGAATGGGTGAATGACTGGATATGTAAAGCGCTTTGGGGTCCTTAGGGACTAGAAAGCGCTATATAAATACAGGCCATTTACAGCCATTCGTAGCAAGTATTCACACTTTCCTGTCTGTCTTCAGGCAGAAAACTAATCATAAAACAATAAACATGCAGTACAGTGAGTCCTCTGGAAGATGCACAGAAAGATCATCTACACTCGCATGCTGATTCTTTCTCATGCTCGTACAAAAGCTGCTAGCTAGCTTACAAGACTGTACACAGCACATGAATGTGGTTTAGCCACAGAAAAACTATGTTCTGCTGTACGTTGTTCATGTTTGCTGTAACTTATCAAATAAAGAAGTTAATAAGTTAAGTATGTCTAGATCAAATTTTGTATCAGTATCAGTAGTATAGCCATGTGAAGTCTGCATGGTGTGGTCTGAGCACATCCCAGTGAAAAATATTATGTGATGTGTTTTTACGTGACCTGTAATTTACTTGCAGCCTGCCTACCCTGCCTCTTGCCCTATGACAGATAGCTTAGGCTCCAGCCCCCCTCTCACAACCCTGAACTGAATAAGTGGTTAAGTGAATGGATGGATGCTTTCGCCCTTTTACAGTAAGACTGCAGGAGTTATTTCTGACTGATGTTGATTAAAAGATCTTTCAGATCTTTCAGCATGATCTCAATCGCAGCCAACACAGAGGAGAGATACATGCAGTGATTTATATGTCTCACTGTGTTTTATCTTATGCTAAGTCATTACTCTGAAAAAAGCAAACAAACAATTTTCCCAGGTGTGACGACATGCTGGTCGGGGCCATCATGCACTGTGCTGCGAATTTTAATTTGGCCCCATCTGTAATCAGCATGAAGTCTGCTTCTCTGCTTTCAAAAAGATAAATCAACAAAAACAAATAAAAAGTTGTTTTTGGACTTCTAAGGCCTTTAAAGAGAACACATGTTGAGTAACTACTGAAGCCACGATATTGATTTTCACAGCCAAGAACTAAGCACAGAAACTGACTTCAGAGAAGCTGAGGAGGACAGAATGAAGATGATATACAGAGAGGCACAAATCCCACTGGGCTTATTTGTAGCCTCCACCTGAAAAATGATAACCTTTCACACAAAATAAAGACCACGGTAATAATGTATTCTTCATTTAAGTCATGTGTAAGTACTGCATAGTACTAGGATATCCTAAACAAAGCCTTCTGCCAAAATACAACATGCCCTCATAATTAGCGTGTTGCTGATGACAACACACAGGAATGTTTTTATTGGTCTAGCACCTCTGGAACAGGTGGTAAACGTTTTGATCTAGAAAGCTTTAAGAAGTCACAACATTTAGATGAGGCACAAGTGGTGGACAAACAATGCTTTTGACTTTAATGGTTTGATGATGATTACAATGACTGTTATTATTTCAAAGTTCCTACACAGAATTTCCTTGGGGAGACCGCCTGAGTATATTAATGGCAGCCAAAGTAGTTTGGGATTTATTTCAGCATTCTTTTTTTAACATTTTCCATCCACAGACAATTTGGTAGTTGTTAATTTGGAAGTCCATTAGCTGCTAACCAGCTAGCCCAAGTTTTTTCAGCTCAGTTGATGAGCATTTGAGATGCCATTCAATCCCATACAGCCTCTCATCAGACAGACTCCAACTCCACAGTCATGGACTACAGCTAGCAACGGTAGTCGTTGCCCTGCTCTGGTAATCGGCTCCAAGCTATATGACTAATTCAACCACAGCTTCATTCAAATCCACCTACTCTGAGATACTGCTGGTACCTGCAGTTCAAGACAGTGGGACGGGATGAATAACTGGCTTAAGAGACAGCTGATTCTTGCTGTGAAACTATAAGATATTTAGAACTTGAATTTGTGTTTATGCCTATTTTATTTTTTAGTATACTTGGAGAAAATCAGTTTGTTAAACCAAAGCTACTCAACATTTGAAATAAGATTTTCCCAAAATATATAAATAGATAAACTCTCTCTCTGGGCCAGCATCTCATAGTAGCTACTATTAAGCTGCATGTGAACAGGCTTTGTGTAATGGATCATTAATGCTCCACAATGCTATACTTTTCATCGTTACAGCTCTAAAGACTATTCACAGCACAAGGATGCCAGTAGAATGCATGTAGAATTAGCTTTAAGTAAATCTGCCATCATAGAAAAAGAAGGAACGTGTCCCACAATACTTGCTAAGAGGATGCATTAATTTTTGCTTTGAGCTTTGGGTTTAGAAAGAACATAAAACGGCTTAGATGAAGCAAACGCCTGATTATGCCAAGTCTTGCTATCTAGGATACTCACTCACTCACTCGCTGGTGCTTTCTCTTCTCTGTTTCAATTTGTAATGTCTGATTAGTTGATAAATGCCCACCGGAATGCAATTCAAGGATATACAAGGAATCTAAAAAAGCATCAGGGTTAGAGCTAATGGGTACTTTATATTTCTAAAGGAGGGAGAAACATGATTTTCTGTTGGCATGCAGGTGGTGTCTTATTAAAGCAGTATACAACACATAGTGAGAGTAATCACAAAAGACCAACACTGTAAGGTCGCTTTCCGTTTAAAAATTTTACCGTGGCCAAGCAGCTGAGAGCGTAATGCGACGATATCGACAAAAGCATTCAGAACTAATGAGACAGGCGAAAAGATCTCTTTAGGGGAGATCAGGAGCTGAACAACAGTCTGAGAGGACTGCTGTTTTCTGAGGCCTGTTTCCCCAGTGGGATATGGGAGAAGGGAGGAGGACCATATGGCTGCGAAGCTGTGCGCTTGTACTGGGATTTAACAGCAACAGAGTGAGGCGTGAGTGTGTGGTGGTAAGAGCTGGTGATTGCTGAAGCTATTCTGCTCACATCCTCATGCGGTGTCAGGGAAAGCTGCCCTCTCTTACTTCTCCTCACAGCAAGGGAAGGGGAGGTAGTAAAGAGGGACGGGGAGGACGGGGGGGAGCATTAAAATCGAAGCCGGCGTAATGGGAAGAGTAGAGCGAGAATGGTGGAGTAGAGGTTGGATGGGAAAGAAAAACGAGAAAGATAAAGAGCTCGGTTTTTGATAGGAGGTCTAATCTAAATTCAAACTTCAGGGTATGAACCTGCCACCGCTGCTCCAACCCCCGCAGCCCCTCCACACACACGAGTTCCCAAACTGTGATCTAGACAGGCATGAATAAGCAGCAGTCCAAATAATTCTTGAATCCTTATCAAAGACATTCCCTACCACCAACCACACAGTCACCCACAACACAATCAGCAAAGCAGGGACTGCCAATATAAAGCAATCCCAGAACATGTGAAAACAACTTCTGTGGCAGTTTCGCTGCACGATGACGCTGAAAAAGTAAACAGCATGAGCAAAAGAGCAAAAACCTTGATGTTAGTGGTGAAAAAAGAATTAAAAAGGCTAATAAATAACAGGCTTTAGTGGGCAAAACAACAAAAAAAGTTTCAAAAAAACTAAACTAAACAGGAGCAACTCATTATACATGCCTAACAGTGACACTGCCCCATCGTTCAGCTTTTGTTTCAACATCTTAGAAACTCTGAAAAGAAATGTAAAAACAAAAGCTATGAGCACTACAAAAGCTGGAAAAGTCATTCAGACATAAACTCTCCACTGTCCTCAGGGAACGCTTCTGGTCTCGTTTTAAGATGTCGTTCTGCCTTGCCAATTTTCTACATGAATGAGAATAGGAAACCACGCAATCAATCAAAGTCGCTCTGTTTCCTAACTAGCTACCTAACACGGGACTCAACATATTAACCAAGACAGCCAGCAAATGGTAATTTGCAGTAGCTTGAGAAGTTCCTCTTTTAAAATTTCATGTTGGATGATTATGTATGGGACACGGAGCATAGAGGACAGGGGGAATGGTCGACTTCAAGGTGAGTTGAGATCACAGGAGGTTCTGCCAGCAGCTGCTGTAAAATACATGGAGCGATCAGTTTGATGAGATTCAACAAGACTGACCCCACTTGGCTGTGATTAGAAATTCCACTCGTGGAAAGTCACACACCCTGCAGAGTTTCTGCAAATGTGATCACACAGATGAATCCCATTAAAAGTGAGGCAGAGCAGATGGATCGTATTGTTGCCAAGACTGGGAGCTTCAAAACCACTTTCGACAGGTTGCTAAGCTGTTTAAATGAAAGGTGTTAAGGCGTAATGCATCACTGTATGTGGAGGCAATCAAAACAAAGCTGGTAATGCTAACTCTGCATTTCCAGCTTTGTTCAGTTCTTTTAAGCCAAATGGGAATAATTAACTGCGTACCACTGCAAAGATCCAGAATCCACTGATTTGTGCAGGTAGATGGCTTTGAGGAGACTTACATTAAAGACATCAATAAGAATTACAAGTCTCCCTAATGTTTAGGTAGAAGATGCAATATGCCTCCTTCACACGGTAAAAAACACATTAACTTTCTCTTGATTCTAGATACTTTCCAAGAAGCAATGAGAACACAGCCAGCATGAATTACCAAGAAACTGAAATGACAAAATAAAAGTCAGCCATCATTCATTTTGTTAATTATTCCTGTGCTTTTCCTGAGGAGAAAATGCTTGTTTTTACCACATTCTTGTGATTTTCATTAACACACCATTTATCTTAAAAATGACTGCAAAAAAAATATATTTATATATTTGTACTTCTTGCAGAGAAAATGAATCATTTTGGACTTGCAAAAAAAAAGAAGGGATTTGGAATGAATAACCTATAATCTGGGACTGCAACTGCCTGCTACTGTGCAATCAACCATGTGTTTCATGAGGTGAAAAAGGTCAACTGAAGGGGTCTCATGGATAGCAATGACCTGCTTTCTGTTTGGCACCATTTGCTTTGGTACTATGGTGGGTGTTAAGGACAGCCGAGCTGTTTGATCATACAGATACCATGTTTTCACATCTGGAGAGTAGAGCAGCAGGCTATTTCATTAAAAGTTCAGAATTAGATAACTATGGCTGCTGTAATGTGTGTTCAGCAGTTCATCTGGATGTTGACAACAAATCTATTCAAATAATATTCTATTTATATGTGCTATTATAGTTTTCTATTTTCTATTAGTTTTTTAGATTACTTTAAGTAAGGTTCCTCAGGTCTGCTGGCTTGAGTTTAGGTTTTACCATTTGAAATGTTGCATTTGAGTTTAGATTGTATTAGTTTCACTCTTAGCTTTAGCCTTTTTAATTACTGATTGGTCTTGCCAGTGACAAGATATACAAAAGGTTCAGAACAAACATTAGAACACAGTCACCAGATTTTGGAAAGATTGTGAATTAACAGCATTTAGACATCTCAGTCTCAATAAACAGATACACCAAAGCCTCATCAGGCTGACTGTGTTAATAAATCTAACTGAATCCAAAGACTAAAACTAACTACATCTTAATTTGGGGGTTTTTTTGCCCATATTGTTCTATATGGGCAAAAAAATGGTGTCATCCTAATTTCTATAATGTGTAATGGCAATTTAATAGAAAGCCAATGTTTCATAGATTGATGAATAGATTGCAGCTGGAAACAAAGACTGTGGTTGAATGTAGTCCAGCTTAGTCCTTTCACTCTGTAAATCCTCCTTTTAGTGTCTAAAATTGCATCTGAGGGAGATCAACAAATCTCTGCAAGTCTCTCGCTCTGTATTTCTGCACCACTCTGTGCTACATCACCATATTCACTCAGCCACGCCCACTATGACTGGGATCTGCGTTAAATCCCTCTCACAGCTAAACCCAGTCAACATATTTGTTTTCCCACAGAAATAGAAAACATTCACAATTCAGTTTCTATTGAACTGGACTGAACACAAATCTCTAAGGCGTGTATAGGGCATCACCACGACAAAGTAAAACACCTTTTTCCCGCACCCATAGATTTTAGAAAAAAACCCAATTTGACTGCATTTTTCAACCCAAAATGAAGATTCAAATGAAAAACATGCTCTCATATCCTAAAAACAAAGAACCCCACCGTCAACCTGTAGCACAAAACCAATCACTGCTTTCATATAGAAAGAATTTAACAAAGCAGTCATTCACACACGGACCGCCACTCTCTGTACAGCAGTCTCATTTGGATGTTGACTTAATTCAACATGCACATCAGCTCTCGCAAAGAAGGCACGCACTGTGCAATGAACCAAACAAACACCAAAGCCATTTGCTATTCTGCGACGAATAGCAATTACGATTTTTATGTCTCATTGGTTAACCCATTTGTTGTTCTGCAGAGCCATGGATATGGAAAACAACTTAATCTCCATGTGAAAGAAGTACACGTTGATGGAGGCAAAGATTTTAATCCCCATTTTAGTCACATCCTGGCACAATCAGCTTTCATATGTTGGTCATATTTCACTAGCTTCATTGTGATGCAGATGTGTTATTGTTTTTAGAGCTGGTAGCCAGTTGTTTCAAGTACATTTCAGTAAAGTCCAAGTCTTTTATTCAAAACAAAGTGAATGTAGATCTTCTTCTGAATTCTGTATTCTATACCAGTCCACTTGTTAAAGGACATTTATTTTCCAGGGGCTTACTCCACCAGTTTGTCTGTCCAGTTTTCGTCAGGTCCAACTACAAGTGCCCTGCAGTCCCACTTAAGAAGAAAAAAAGTTTAATGGCTAAGAGAAAACAGGTGAAGTGAGCCTGCTACTCAAGTCACCTTGAACACTTAAACATGGTGTTCAATGGGGATTGCTCAGCTCTCCCAAAAGGGACATTAGCATGCCTAGCAAGTAACACAGGTGCCTCAGCATTGCCTTAATAACTACTTGTTCTTGCTCATTTTGCAAAATATATCCAGTTTAAGAAAGAAGCCTGCCATGTGCAGTTTTCCCACTAAGGTACTGAATAAAGTGGTATGCATAACAAAAAGAACAAAAACACTCCAGACTTCTTTTTTTTTTTTTTTCAAGTTTTCAGCCTCCAAATCCTTTTTCAGCTATTTTCAGGTGTAGCACAGCTAGAATCTATACCAGAGTACAGCTGAGCACAGACAGGGTCATGGGTCATGGACTGAACTTAATTTGTTCATTTGTTATTGTTAAGCTAGCTAATCAATATAATCCTCCTGTTGTGATCATTATTGTTTTTACACAGATAAAAACAACATAAAGACAGTTAGCAGCTGCTAATAATAATATTAATGTTCACAGCTGAATGTCCAAATGTTATTAAAAACATATGCATAGCTTTGATTATAACATTTCCTGAATCATTTCAAAATAAAGTGGAAATTAAAACACTAAGAAGAGTGGGCAACCTGCTTTACCACCTAAATCTGGAAGTACCAGGTATTTCTTAGAACTATTTAATTTTTTAATTAGATGACCCTGCTTGAAAAGATTTTTTTGTGCTTAATTCTGCTTACAGGTTCAGTTCTTTATCTTTTAAGTTCCTGAAATATTTGTGTGAAAACAAAGTAGACCTGCACAGGTTTTCAGCTTTAATTGAACTGTATTACTATCACTGTGTTGTGTCGGCGCAGAATCAAAGTGTGAAAAGGCTTGCGTTGCAAAGGTGTCTGGGTCACAGGCAGAAGCAGCTAAAACCTGGAGAGAAAAGCATCACAACAACTTAACCACAGGCTGGGAAGAGACTTATAGCTCTCTTCCTTTTTTTCAGCTGTAGAAAGGCCTGATATAGAAAGTTGCAGAACACGTTTCGTTTTACTCTGATGTCTGCTTGTTAAACTTACACTCCCATAAAACTCAACAGTTTGGAGCAAAAACAGTGTTGTAGATCATTTTTACTATACCCTTCTATGTCAAATACTGAGAATTACAGTGTGAAAAAACACAGTTACAGTTGGCTGCTCGAGCAGAATGAAGCCAGCAGGTAGCTCTGCATGTTTGATTTGGCAGATTTTTATGCCAGATGCCCTTTCTGACACAACCCCAGTGGGATTTGTGTTTCTTTCTGGGATCGAATGAGGGACTGTCACTTGTTAGGCAAATGTGTAAACCACTACACTATGGAGCCACTAATCTGAAAAACATGCATGACGTGCAAAGGTCTGCAGGTGCTTCTTTCTCTTTCCATCTCCAACATCATGCTTTCATAACGCAACTTTTCTCCTGGCATGAAAAATAAACAGTGTTTTGATATAAGTAATGTGAAAATGAAGGAAAAACAGAAACTGTCAAGGATGTTGTGATTGAGAGTTAGTGTGATTTACAATGTTGTTTATGCTGCTATGTCTTCAAATTTGCTTCTGTCCTAACTTTGAAGTAATTAATATGAATTTCGATAATTTTGTGATCTTGATCCAGTAAATTAGCTGCTTGCTGTGTACTTTGTTTTAACTTTTAAAGACATTTTTTGGCCATGCAGATTAATTAGAGCAAAGTAAACATACAGTACAGTGTGAATGACAGCTCATTTAGAAGAACCAGACAGATTGCGATGCATCTCCACCAATAATCAATTAAGATTAAGCAGCTCCCACGCTCATTAAAAGAGCACTTTAGCAAATTGACACTACGTTTTCATACATTTGGCCAACCACAAGAGAGGAAAAATTAAAAAAAAGAATCAGAGGTTGTGTTTTCAAGCCAAAATATTAAAAAAAAGCAAACAACAGTGTTTTGTTCATGTGGTAAAGACTTACAGTTCCTAGCCCTTTGCCACTGAAACAACAGCAGATATCCAGAAACAAAGATAACACTATAGTATTTTGACATGCTAGCCAGTTCTGTGAATAACAAGTAATTTAGTGTATAAAATTACTTATTTTCTTTTAAATCTATTACCATTGTGAATTGTAAGAGAACCATAATAGAAAGGTAATTTTTGAATTTCAGAATTTGTGTACTCTGAATAACTTTATGCTGATGGTCAATAATCTTGGGAGCTGACAATATTTTCCCCATAAATGCATTAAATAACTGCAAAATTCATATTGACAGTGTCCTTGCCAATGATGACACACAAAATCAGTGTTTTCAAATCATATGAAATCAGGTTCTTTCAGGGTACTCGGGCTTCCTCCCATAGTCCAAAGACATGCAGCTAGTTGGATTAGGTTAATTAATGATTTGGAATTACCCATAGCTGTGAATGTGAGTGTGAACGGTTCTTTGCCTCTTTGTGTTAGCTCTGTGTCAGACTGGGGACCTGTCCAGGGTGTACCCTGCCTCTCAACCTAGGTAGCTGGGATAGGCACCAGCCGCCCCGTGACCCTGATAAGGATAAGCCAGGGGTCGGCAACCCGCGGCTCTTTAGTCCTTATAGTGCGGCTCCGTGTGGTTTGGGCAAATAAATTAGAAGTATTTAGCTGAAGTGTATTTTATTTATGTTAGTTCTTTTTAACTCGTAGTTCTAAATTGGAAGATTATTGTGATATTGAAATATAAAAATAAAATTATATTCTATTATTTTTTCATCGCTCAAAATAAGAGTCACACTCGCGGAAGCCGGTGTACCCGCCGAAACGCGGTGCATTTATCGAGACTTTCAACCCCAGGTAGGCCAATTATGGATCTTCGGATCCACATTATGTCAGCAGCTGTTCTCCACCGTGAACTATGTTAAAGACAAACACCGCTCACGCCTGACAGATGACAGCTTACAGTCCTGCGTGAACTGACTTCGTATACCCCCGATTTGCGGACTCTGTGCGCAGAGGTTCAGGAGCAGAAGTCCCATTGTAAACAAATCACGGCAGACCCGACGATGTTTCCATGAGCATGCTTTTGAGCATCTCTTTATTGAGCACTTTTCACACACGGTTGCTGTACGCATACAGCCGGCTGTAGCTTTTCAGCTCACAGCCCGACATACACCACCAACAACACAACAGCACAGATAGCGCAGACGTTAAGGCAGCGAGGCGTGATTGCGGGTGTCGCTCAGGTGCGTCCGCCTCCCCTGCAGCGGCGCTGCAAACCACGCCCCGCCGCACGCATTAACCAGGTAAAATACATATTTAGGCAGAATTTTGCAAATATCCATTTTTCAGCAGCATAGAGCTTTTTTCCAATTATTTTTTAAGAGTCAGGTCAAGGCTCCAACAGCCCAAAGGCGATATAAGGGTGGCGGCTGACAACAGTTTTTGTTTGCTACATGGATCATTTTCGTTCAGGTTGGTGTCTTTCCTTTTGTTATATTTCTTTAAGAGTTCAACATGTGTTGATTACATAAATATAATTTAATTTTCTCTGTAGCACTTCATGGATTTCATAAGCAGCACACCTTAGTTGTTCACACAAAGCATAAAGATAAAAAACAATATATACAGTGTTATCTTCATTTTAGATGTCAAAAAGTATTTGCGGCTCCCAGTGTTTTCTTTTGCGTGGAAACCGGGTCCAAGTGGCTCTTTGGGTGTAAAAGGTTGCAGACCCCTGGGATAAGCAGAAGAAAATGGATGGATATATACGTACATTTCGGACCATAAGGCGCACCGGATTATAAGGTGCATTAAGCGAAACAAAACAGTCAGATAAGTCAAATTTTACTTATCTCATTCTTCTTGCTTCGGTACCATTGATTCATTAATGTTGAATTCCCTCGCAGCTGCTCTATTCCCATGTTGTAGCAGTATATTAATGACTAACCTCGTATTGTGGATGGATTATCTCAGTTGTTCTCCTGACTGAAGTTTGGTCCGTTTACAGCATCCTGCCATGCGATTGCATTTGTCCCTAATCATCGGGAACCCTCACGTTAACTTTTATGGAGTGGAAAAAACTTAACGTTCATCCTCCAGCTTCACTGTGTTTATGTTATGCTAACATAGCTGTGTCGCTAGCGATCACGTAGCACATCATTATATACCCATACATGCCATCCCTCCCAATTTTTCCGGGAGAATCCCGAATTTCAGTGCCCCTCCCAAAAATCTCCCGGAGCCACCATTGTCCCGAATTTCTCCTGATTTTCCACCCGGACAACAAAAATGAAAAACCATATCCTAGACTTAGTTTTAATATTACTCTTATTACTCTTTTTGGGCCACAAAAAAATAAACTTTTAGCATATTTTCAGGCGAGAATGTACCTGTGTAAACGTCAAATATCTGAGCCGGCGAGAACAGCGAACTCCCGGCAGATTGTTTTCAAACCCCAGCGATCTTTCGCTACTCAGGTTAAACATGATATATAAGTCACTTAGGTGAGCTAAAAATGTTATTGTTTGACTATTTTCAGTATTTTATTTGTTTGTGAGTAAATCAGTTTGACTGAGATTAAAGTTATGAGATTAAATTAGATTAAATAAAACTTTATTAAACCCTCGGGAGGATTCCTCTGGGGTTTTCACACAGCTGAATAAACCAATAACAGAAAACTGATTAAACAGAAGTGTGAGATGGTCGAGAATTTACGCCAGCATCCAGTTATATTTAGATAGCAAGGAGCAGACAGCAGAGTGTCACTCCACCGAGAGAGCTCGTGATGTAATTCTGAAGGCGAGAACGTGACAGTCGCTCACTTCCGGCCTACCTTTCGGAGGACCCGGCCCACTTAGACCAGCGGTCCCCAACCTTTTTTGCGCCACGGACCGCGGTTTATGCCCGACAATATTTTCACGGACCGGCCTTTAGGGTGTCGCGGATAAATACAACAAAATAAAACTAGTACCGGTACCGAAAAAAAGAAGATTTATTCATAACACACATGAAAAGACCCAGGAAAACCGAGTTAACGATAAAAACGATAACAAAATAACGCTGAAAAACGATAAAAACCCTGAAAAACATACATTTCACAGCTGAGCCTCAACTCTCGCGGCCCGGTACCAAACGACTCACGGACCGGTACCGGTCCGAGGCCCGGGGGTTGGGGACCACTGACTTAGACCACGAAGGCCGGGTCTTCAGGTGGATGTAGCCTCTGAATTTGGACACCGCCAGCTGGGGGACAGTTATAATGGTGACATTTAGCTTACTTTAAATAAATAATTTTAAATAAATAAACACTGTAAAATTCAATCACAATCTATGAAATAAATGTCTGCTATCAGCAGACATTTGAAAAGGTAGTACAACTAGAATTAAGTGGAAAAAATATATAAATTAAAAGTAAATACATTTCATCGGTTCAGCTGATCCATCCATAGATCACAGTCTGAATGTGAACGAGGTTCTCCTGCTGGTAAAGCCTGCAGCCTACTCCCTCTTCATGCTTGAAGTGGGTAATAAATTCCCCAGTGTGCGTGTCTCTATCTGCTCCCATCAGCAGCATTAGCACTGTTCTGTTTTTGCATTTGTGCCACACAGCATGCATTATAGTGGGTGGATGGATGGTGAAATGTTAACCGAGTGCTACATTACATGGAATGAGGCTTTTTCCCACATTGTCAGTAAACATCTGGTTATACTACTTTGTCAACCAACTTGTCACTTTTATTTTAAAGTAATTATGTTAAACACCTTTTGTAAAAACTGCTTCCTAATGCTCAGCAGAAACGTCACTGACAAAATTCCGTTAACTGGGCCCATTTTTCATTCTTAAAATAACCATACAAAAGAAACACACGGAAGCATAGAAATTCAGGTTAATGCCAATACTTGTAGCAATAATGCAGAGCAGAAAGGCACTCCCCAGGAAAATGTGCTGCACCTTCTAAGGTTAGAGGACACAACATAATCTGGAACAAAGTGTTAAACCTTTGACACCACAGCTGCACAATATAGATACCAAAAGTGGCAAAATAAGAAAAAAACAGTAAAAGTGATGTACTGTCCAATTTTATTTATTAAACATTTGTTGTCAGTTAAACTAAAACTTTGAAAGCACTGAATTATCCTCAAGTCCTCCTTCACACCTCTTGTTAGATATTCGCTCAAAAAGTGCTGAGGTTTCACAAAACTCTGTATAGATGATGCATGGTGCATGTTTTATTTATTCGTATGCAGTGCAAGGTAGATATCTGACCCTGGAAAAGATAATTCTATTCTCTATCCACAGAGAGAGAATAGAATCTCTAACCCTTGTACTGCTGCATTGTTCTATCCAAGTAGCTTCATTCTCTCCACCATGCATTATCCCACTTCAGTGAAAAGCAAAGAGATACAAAAAGCATTGTGATTTGTATAATCCATGACTCTGGAGTCAGTTGAGCCTCCTCACTGAAGTTAGGCATGGCCATCCACTGGAAGGGTGGCTTTGGACAAAACATCAATGTTGTATAGATCGAATAACAATGTAAGCTTCTGAGTGTGTCTGAGGCTGTACACTCAAAACTAAAGGCCCGACATTCCTAATACCAATAAAAAAGAAGTGCAGGCTTTAACACATATTGATTGGATTACAGAAAAGAATGTTGCAGAATATTGCATTACCGATGAAAGTTTGGTCCTTTTTCACTGAGAACTTTTTATCACTATGCAGGTAAGGCTGAGGTTAAACTCCTTTCAAGTGATAAACTGTTCCAAGTACTGAAAATCTCTTCTGAAAGAACAAGTTGGTCCAATTCAGTGCAGCCAAGGCTGAGGTGTCCTGACTTGCAGACCTCAAGCAGACCTGTCAATTACATGCAAAGTGTATGTAAATATATGTTAATGGCAGTTGAAAACATGCATGCAGAATGCACTGTGATCCAAGTGTTATCAAATGTGCTAGATTGCTTGTTGAGGTTTTCGTCTCGCATTGTGATCAGATGCTGGGGTGATAGCAGATACATTAGAAAAGGTGGTCAACCTACTCTAATCATCAGTCAGGCTGGCTGGAAATTTGCCGTTTTGCTAATGTTTCACCCAAGTATACACTACCATTAGTCTTCTTTATGTGTTTCTTACTGACACTTCAACATCAGTGGAAATGCATCATCAGAGGACTAATCTATTATTAATTAGGGTTATATTTCATACATAAATGCCAACTTTGACCCAATTTTCATTCTTTGTATGTGATGATTTGTTGGATATTTTTGAGACGTTTTTGGGGCTTTTTAATTTCATAATGACACATTGTATTTTATACAATATAAAACAAAAAATGACAGACTGAGTACTTAAAAAACTTAAATATACTGCTTTAAAAACACACACAGATAAACACATGAACGATTTCACTCCATGGTGCTTTAAATGTTCAAAATCTCCTCATCAAAACATTTACAGTCTTCGACATTTGGCTTGGTAAGTGATGTCAGCATGTTCATAAGACTACCCAGCAATCACATTTTGCAGCATTTTTAAAGGCTGACAAAGACTTACCACGACAACTGCAGTTGCTGGAGTACCCTGTTAAGTGCCTTGCTTAAGAGAAGGCAGCATTTCTCTCCCCTTTGGTGATTTTCCCATCCACTCCAGGATTCTTACTGCTGCTTTTCTTCATGTAAAAAGCTGTTTGTAGGGTGTGTAATTGGTGTATAAATACAGTGTGGATTCATTGTCTTTTGAGAATCCAAGCAGCGTGTGTTTCCAACGTGGCAAACTTGTACGCCTCTATAATCAGGCTGCTAAATTAGCACTAAACACCCTGAGAGGTGGGAATGACAGTCTGTCAGAACGCTGCGGTCTGACCAGCCGTGAACAGCTTACGATGCGGCTGCTGCCGCTGCAGTTGTGGCTGCAGCAGTGAACTCCCGATGTGCTGGGGCTTATCTAGGGCACGCAGGAAGCACAACAATGAACTTATCACCATCCAGCCACTTGGCGGGATGTAGCTGCAACCCCACCATGCTGCTCCGACCGCAAGCCGGTTCCGGTTCACTGATCATACACACCAGCAGAACCTAATCTAGGGACAGTGAGCCTTTCAAACTGCAGGCTCCAGCTTTGGACTGAGAAAGGACTGAAAAGGGAGAAGCTTTGCCAGGTAATATAAAAAGCTGCTGGTAGGAGAAAAAAAAGCCCAGAGAAACAAGTTCAATAACTTTGCAGGGACCTCCACGGCCTGCATGTCAACTAGCTTCCAGGATTTTGATTGAAGCTCTGCACAAGCCCGCAGCAGGGCTTTTCTATTCCTTCTTTCTTCTTTGTTGCCGAATCGGTTACAGTGCCACAAGAATACATAGAAGTTTTAGTAAGAGTGCTACTGTGGGTCAGGGAAAAAAATCTCTTTTTGGGACAAAACTGTAATACAAACAAAGATGATTCTCAGTCTATTTGCTGTCTGTGAAGCTTTGAAAGCAGCAACAAAGGACATGTCAGAGTGAAAATGAAGAAGCACCATCCCATACAAGCAATTTCAAAAGCATGCAATGTGATTTTATGTGCAGAATAACAAAACGGGCGGGTTACCTTAATACCCAGACAGATGCATTACGATCTGACACAGTTACTGTCAGTGATATTAGATTTATCACGCCCACTGCAGAAAGTACAGAGAAGTCATTCAAGCTGTATATGAGAAACATCAGAGCCTTTTAAATCTAATCTGGTATGGGATTTGGGCAAAATATAGTCTGTCCCTCTCTCTATGTCTGTGTTTCTACAATCAACTTCAATACGAGCCACACTGGATGCACAGCATGTGTAGGTGTGGGCACACATTCCCAGTCGTGAAGCACTTTTTTAATATAGCCTGATAATCAGAAGCTTTTGTAGTTTCTTGCTCACTGATTCTGATTCCATCAGACCTGACTTCCAACATCCCATCTAAAGGAAGGATTGGATCAAACAGAACACGGTGACTTGCTCCCTTGCAGTCTCGATGTTTGGAGTAAATTGAAGGTGATTTTCAATAACTGCACTGACGAGAGGCAACAGGCGGATCAGAGTCATTCTCTACACCTGAGAGCCTGTAATAAAAGTGACGATGCGATGTTCTTTGTGTTTCAAGTGAATCATAGCCTGGTTTAAGCTGCCTCCTTGAAGAGTTTTTTTTACCTGCCAGAACATGACGGACATGGTGGCGCATGTGTAAAAATTTTCCTGATTAAAAATCCTACAATACTGTTTCCCTTTTCGTTGAAAGGGAAATTGAATATGGCTCTTGCGAAATTTTAGAGTAAAGACAGAAAAAAGCTTCATGTCTTCTATGATATTCATTTTTGCTTTCTGACAGGTTCTAGAGTGCTGTTGTAGAAAAAGTCCACAATGAATTATTTGACCAAGAGATGCAGCAGTCAATGAGCAGATAACAAGAGTTGGATGGAATTAAGACAGTTACAACTTTGTGCAGTGCACGACTAATAGTTGTCCTATGGACAGATTGCCCCATCTCAGCTGTAGATCTCTGCAGCTCGTCCAGAGTCACCATGGGCCTCTTGGCTGCATTTCTGATCAGCGCTCTCCTTGTTCGGCCTGTGAGTTTAGGTGGACGGCCTTGTCTTGGTAGGTTTACAGTTGTGCCATACTCCTTCCATTTCTGAATGATCGCTTGAACAGTGCTCCGTGGGATGTTCAAGGCTTGGGAAATCTTTTCAGTTATTTATTTGTAAAAAATGTTTGGAATCATGTATGATTTTCGTTCCACTTCTCACGTGTACCCCACTTTGTATTGATCTTTCACGTGTAATTCCAATAACATTGATTCATGTTTGTGGCTGTAATGTGACAAAATGTGGAAAAGTTCAAGGGGGCCGAATACTTTTGCAAGCCACTGTAGCAATACGCTATGTAAGCATGTAAATCAATATAAACATGGCATATTGATTTACATAAATATATGTCATTTTGAAATAAAGTTTGATATGAAATCAGTGTGATAGTAAACAGTTTGCCTTACCTAAAAAATCACAGTCCATCCATCTATTTACTTAACCACTTAGCCAACTTAGAGTCCCAGAGTTAGGCTTAGGCAACAGACAGGGTGCACCCTGGATGGCCTGTCAGTTCTTAACAATCCTCTGAATTATCCATAAATCTGTTTGTGTGCTGGGCTAGTTAAGACAAGTCTGCAGAGTCATTCATTTACATGGTTAGGTCACCCGTGTCTTATAGATCCCAAATCAGCAAATCTGAGACTGACAGTACAGAACGCTGACTGATATTGATGCAGCCAGAAACTAGATTACAAACACTGATGAGTATAATTAATTCTGCGGTGAATTCAGGTATGATTGTGCTTGATAAAAACTGACTTTGTCTTTCTATCTAAAAGCATGATGTGGGAGGAATAGCTTCACTGCTGTACAGTGGAACAAAAAAAAATTATGCTCTCTTCTTATCAATGTAAGTTCCTTGCAAAGGCCACAGTAGCTAGTAATCTTTAAATTTAGCATCTGTTATTTTGATAGCTTTTCTGATCCCTGTGTAGTCCCAGCTGGGTCTGAAGTATCCTCTCTTTTCTGTGTTGAAGCATTAACAGTGAAAGTAAATGTGAAAGTTGCTAAAACTCGAACATAAAGTACTCAGCTTAGCCTACTTAACCCCACCATCATTTTATCCACACCAACTTTGTAGGTGTAGATAAATGAAACACTGGTCAGCTGGTCTTTAGAAATCTAAAAAAATTGTGCCAGTAACCTGAAACAATTTATTTTGAGGGTTTTTTTTGCTTTGTTTTGTTTTTATTTGTTTCTTCTCTATTCTGTTACACTTTTACTGAAAATATATATTAGCTGATCAGTTATTGGATATAACATATTAGAAAGATACTGAATAGCCAATATTATGTTAAACAAAAAATTTCTATTAAAAGAAAAGTTACAAAAATGCCTGTCAGTGCTTTCCATTATAGTTATATAGAAATCTATAATTAATCAAGCAGTGTCATTGAGACTGAAATCTCTTTTACAACAGCAACACAGCAAAGAAGAACTCAACAACAACAGAAAAAGCTCCCCTGGACACTAGAATGAAGATGAGTTGAAATTAATTCTACTTGAATGGGCGTATTATCTCTAGCCCATGTAATTCAGTGTATGACTGTACCTCGATGGCTACAAGTCAAAACAAAGCACAAATGATTTAATAATATATCATTTTTTTCATGATTATTAATATAGTGCCGGATCTTTGTGAATTTAAGTTGTCTGGAGACGCGTTTTAACTAGATGATGCACCATTTTTGTGCTCCTGACAAGAACAAGCATGGATGGACAATGACTGTAGCCTCTTTCCATACAAATATTCTCACACCCTTTCTTTTCCCCATTTGATTTTGAATCTTGAACATTTCTGTATAACTCTTTCAAAATGTAAAAAAGAATTTTCACTGGCCTTCAGCTAAGGACATTTCTGCACAATGACTATTCCACAGTATGATTTGCCATGAGGGGCTGTGCTCTTCAAGGTAGTTCTCAAAGAGAAAGAGCACAAGGTTGCTACTGGAAGAACTAATTGCCTATAACAAACACACAGCAACAGTAGATCTTTGATAAATTAATTACAACAAAACCACAAAAAGCAGAGGTTATGAGGTTGAGAGAGGGAGCTGCACCAAGAAACAATGTTGCATTCTGGGAGTTCTTCAGTTGGTCAGCTGGTAGCCTCACTGGTAATAAATAAGTAATTGATTCTAAAGCAGTGGATGCGTTAATGTAAGCATAACCCCAAGAAAAACACTAGATCCTTATATCACATATGCAGATTTCATACTAAGGGCATTATCTTAAAAATAAATAATAAATACATTAATTGTAGTAATGAGTATAAAAGTTTTGCAAAGCAGTGTATGTGTAACAAAGCACAAGAGAAATGCCACAGATGAACTGTTCTACAATTCTGTTACAAACCCTGTTAACATTCACCATAAAAGCAACTCAACAGTCTTTGCCTGAACACTTTTTAAAAATGTATCTTTGTCTCCAAACATTTGAGTAATAGCTGGATGCTGGGTTTTTAGTAACTGTTAGTTAACGGTGTAGAAACAGGGCTGTTTATGTGCACACTAAGACAAAAGGATTTATGCTTGTATAAAAGTGTACAGGAAATTAGTCCCCTGTCTGTGTGACTGTGACTTAAGTAAACGTTTTCCTGATAAGTTGCTTGTTTTAAGTCTTGTGGAATACTAAATCATGTTTATGTGGTTAATTAAAGTCCTCAGCATGGTCACCATTTACCATGTGATTGACAAGTCACTAGCCTAGGAGGATGTGGTGCATCATTCATCCATCCATTATCTTTCAGTTATTCAAAGTCCAGTCTCTATGGCAGCAGGCTAAACATGATGCCAAGGTGTTTTCAGCCCAAATGAGAAATATAATCTCTCTAGCAGGTTCCAGCAGAGTCTAAGGCTAGTCCTTCCACTCAGGCATGCCCTAAAAACCTTCAAGGGGTGGTACCAAGAAAGCATCCTAACTAGATGCCTAAACACCTCACCTGGTTTCCTCAGACACACAGGAGCAGTGATACAAGTCTGAGATCCTTCCGTACAGCCACCCTAGGGAGGGAATTCATTTCAGCCCTTGTATTTGCCATCTCCCTACTCTTTTGGTCATCACCCACACTTCATAATCACAGGTGAACGCTGGAACATAGATAAAGTGGAAAATTGAACGCTAACGATAACTGCATTATATCAAGCTCCAACTTGCTATTACTTGTGAATAAGATCCCAAGATATTTTAACATCCTTGCTTGGCAGCATATCCCCCTTATCCAGCGTTTCACAATTTTCCAGCAGAGAACCATGGCCTCAACAACAAATTCAGTGGATGCTCCAATGCATGCTCTAGGTCACATTCAGATGAAGCTAACAGAATCACTTCATCTGCAAAGAACGAAATGCTATTCTGAAGTTCCTAACACAAACCCTCCTCAACTTTTCTACACCTTGTGATCCTGTTGAATATCACCAACAGGATTTCACACAATGGGCAACCCTGATGGAGTCCAACACCTACTGAAATGTGCTTTGTGCAGAGAACATGGACATGGTTCTCACTATGATTACACAAGAACAGAATGAATCAATGGACTTGGAACCCCTGGAATCCCTAAAGGTGCCCATTTGGGACCTTCCCCAAGTCCACAAAACACATGTAGGTTGCATGGTCAAGCTCCCATGAACCACTCAGAAGTTCTAAAAGGGTGAAAGTTTTTCCCATTGCTCTACAGCCAGTCAAGCATTGCTTCTCCTGAATCCCAGTTAGGCCCTTTTCAGCATCATAAAATAGATTTTTTCAGAGCAGTGTGATATGCTGATAATTTGCCACACACCCTTTTAAAAATGGGAATGACCAACCCAGTATGCCTTTCAACAGACACTGTCCCAGACATCCACATGACATTAAAAAGATATGTCAACCAAAGACAGTCCCATATTGTCTCTCAGTTTTTCATTCAGATTCATACTCTTCACTTGTCCAATTTCAAAACACCAAAATGCTGACAGCATAAATGTTGATCTTAATACCATATTCCAGATACCTCGGACATGTGTTGTATGGCACATACGAATTACACACAATTTGTTAAAAACACCAAGTATAATACAAACACTAACAAATACTGACACTTTGTGGCAACTCTAGGATTCTTGACTGTATAAGTGTAATCCATCTTATCAAGGCATCTCAGCTTGGCTGAGCATACAAGTCCATGTCAATCCTATCTTTACCTCTCAAGATAAGTTATATGTCAGTGTTTTTAAACAAGTCAGAAAGTCACCCTCAAAAAATAAATAAATAAGTAGAAATAATCACCGGAGCTGGCAGAGTGAATGAAGCCTTTGGGATAGTCTGAACTATATTTTTCTCCGGAAAATAGTGTTTCACGTTTCCCTGCAGACAGACTCACAAGGAGAAAACTGCTTTGTGGCAAGCTGAGTAGAAAAGTACCCATAAATCCACCAAAATGACACCAGGGCTAAACAATCTTCGCTCTGAAACAATCTTGCCTTGGTAAGAAATTGGAGGTGGGGGAGCACTTTGCCTACAACATCATCATCATCGTCTTCTTCTTCTTCTCATTCTGATCTGCTACCTCTAAATCTATTTTGCTGCTTAATCTAAATCAGACATATGACTAATTCACTCAGTAGTAATCAGCAGCCTTGTAATAATCTGTGCTGTGGCACACATACACTATGGACCTACCATGTCTAAACATATTAAGCAAACAAGCTAATCACATGCAAAGCTCCATCCCACGACAAATTGCCAACAAGCTTGTATTTGGTGTTTACCTTCTGTTTTGCTCAAATGGACTTGGCCAGAAGTGTGGCAGTCACAAAAGCTGCATGGTGGGATCCTGCTACAATAATACCTTACTCATGGATGCCACCCACTGTGTCAAAGTCACACACTCAACATGCGTAACCATGATTAGAATCCAAAGAAAAAGCACCCTATTTTCTCAAGAGAGCAGAAAAAAAACGCTTTACCAAATATAATGAAAGGATTAAATGAATGTACTGATTTGTGTTAGGTTGTGAACAACTTTCTAATATTAACTACATGTGTAAAAAAAAAAAAAGAAGAAGAAAAGAAAAAACAGTCTTTCTTCTTTAAAGGGTCGACCCATTGAGTTCACACATGGACCTGTTTAACTGTTATGAAATGTTCTCATTTTACAGTGTAAATTTCCTCTGAAAATTGTATGTAAGAAAATTATTACACATCATTATTCTCTATAGGAGCGAGTTTTGCGTTGTTTTTGCAACTTTAGCTAGCAGGTGGCACTTCATGTAAAATTAGCAATAAGGAAAGTCTATTCTATCTACAGTATCTAATCTTTACTATGCTTTGTGCAAAACCGTTATCATATTTATGTGAGTGGACTATTGTGGTTTTCATATTGAAATTGTTATATTTAATTTGACTTAATTTGGAAATTTTGCCTCAAAAATGTAAACAAATGGAACTGGAGCATGCGTGAATTGAGTTTTGTCATGGCAGTTCCTCGTTGGCACTTTAAAATTGCATTAAAATTGTTAAAAAATACCATAAATTTAGTGACTAACTCACAGAACTTTCAAAATGTGGTTTTAAATAAGAAAATGTATTTATGTGCTTTTATTAAAATCCTCAAAATTATATTATACCTAAAAAATAAAAGGATCGACAACGGGTGTTTTTGCTTATAAAACAGGTCCGGCAAGGCGTGAGTGTAGATGGAATGACATGAACTTGCATCACACTTGAGGAAAGGGGTTCAAAGTTAAGGATTCATTCAGCTTCAATCAAGTCTGTTAAACAAATTTGAACTGTAGTTTTGGTACCCCAGTAACTAAGTAAGAGTATAGCTGTGCCAGTATTTCAGAGCAAAGCGTGAGGTTAATAACCTTTATTAATTGTGTTGCAGGATCTTCTTCTTGCTCACAAGTAGCTCATTTTACAGCAATGAAATAATAAGTCATCAAAATATTAGGCCTTCATTGGGGTAAAGACATGGTTAGACATCAGTATGCATTGGTGGAATGTGTGCATGTAGTTGATATGGTGAAGAGATGTTATGATATTCTATGTGCAAATTTGGCCCTTAGACATGATTTGATAAAGTTAGTCTTATGCAAATGCTCTCCCTTTTTTCTGTCTGCAGGTAGACAGATTTACGTGTAACCAGTGATTACCGTAATTTATCCACAAAACAAGCTGCTGATGAATTATGCAAATGCTACATCTGTTTCCCTACAAATTAATCTCTGAAGGAAAATGGCTTTGTCACTGCTTGATAAAATCCATCTTTAGATGACAGCAATGGTCAGATGCCAATGGAAGAAAAAAATGTGATACATTTGATAAGTTCTTCTAGCAGACTTGTGGATAGTCAAGAATGACACTAGGCCATCTGCACCACAATATTCTGCTTCTACTCTACCATATACTGTTTTTACTTTATAAGTCTTGAGCAAGACTTTCCAGCAATTTTAAAGTGTTTTTGAGCAAGGATACTCCAGCCTTTCTGAAGGTTTTTCAAAGTTTTTCTGTATGATTATTTTCAGAGGAATACTTTAGTTTATTAAGCCACTTAATACTGACCTATGAATCATTCACAAAATAAAAAGGCACCAAACTCAAGGGATGTCTATGCATAACAGACCATTTTTAAGTCCTATCTTTATCCACGTTGTTACCAGCAGCCAGAAAATCTAAAATGCCAGTAACAACACAGTTTGACGGGTATAAGATTGTTGTCTTTTGGGAGTTTTTGTGCTAACAGGGTGACTCCCAAAGAGCTTAAAAACTTATCTTGGCATGATGAAGCTGTGATTTGAAGAAAGTGGACAACTGGAAGCCCCCCCCCCCAAAAAAAAAATAGTGTAAGGTCAAAAAGTTATCTAGAGCAGTTGAAGAACATCTGAAAGTCATGTCTTAAAAAGCAGGGGAGAAAATCCAGACATGACCTGACGTGGGACCTCAGACATGCATCTGGTCTATCAGTTGACTTATCTACAGTTTGCCAAAGCATCATAAAATAGTCTTAGTGGAAGGTTCGCTTTAAACAATTCATTCTCAAAGAAGGAAAACAGGGAGAAAAGGCGGAGGTACACCAAATTACACAAGTCTGAAAACCAGTGGTAACAGGTCTCATGTCAGAAATGAATCCAAATTTGACATTTTCAGTTTAAATCATGCTGGATCAACAGTGAGTGTCTGCAATATGATTTGATACTAACTTTACAGCCACCTCCCTGCATTTTAGCTACTGGTGTTGGGGATCTGGTCAAAACTGATTTGAAAACTGATTTGTAAATACAAAAGAGTACTGTCAGATTTCGAGCCACCATGCAATACCATTAGCAACAGCCTCACTTTTCAGCATGACAATGATCACAAACACACCATCGATGCAAGAAAAGCATACCTGGACAGAAGAACATGCAATGTAACACAATCAGCCATGGACTGGCCTCCCCAGAACCCAAACCTCAGCATTACTGAATCTGTGTGGGATCATCTTCAAAGAGAATGGCAGCCAAAATTCAATGAAGAGCTCTGGAATCTTCTTCAAGAAGTCCGGATAACTATGCCTGAAGACCACTTAAAGAAACTAGAAAGTGCATTTTCTGAAGAAACTGCAGTGTGAATGCTTGAATCTGAATGTATTCACTGAAATGAATTAATTGCTGAATTTTAAGTTAAAAATGTTGAATGAGATGACAAATACAGAAATTTGCACCTGAAAACAAAAAAGCTGAACTGCTAAAAGCTGACAAACACAGAGAAGAAGTTGGAAAATAGCTGAAAATGTTTTAAATGTAAATTAGAAAAACCTAAGTAATGAGAAAAGAAAATTTAGAGTCAGAAAACATCTGAATGAATATTAAAAGTTCATATTCATTGAATCACTGAATGACTAAAGTGTAATCCCTCCACTTGGATCCACACAGTTTTAGAGGTTTACATCTCTGAGCTTTGAAAGACACGCTGTTGGAAAGAGAAGAACGATGGCGACGTTTTGAGGGTAAAATGATGGCTGTAGAGCAAACACTGTGGACACAGCAGCAGTTGAAAGAGAAGTGTTTAAGATGAATCTTGGCACAGTGAGAGACAGAGCTCGTTAGGCAGGCAGGTGTGAGCCTGGTTGCTATAGTGACTGCACCCAATGGCTCCATACACACGCACACAGACATGCACCTCACTTTTGCTGCTTAAAATGAACAGAAAAGTCAGGCCGAAACAAATCTCTCCCAAATGAAAAGTACAGGTCCTATTGACGAAATTCTTTCACCGTGAGTGGCAGCAATGTCCAGTCTACCTAATTCTCAGTTTTCATGCCTGTGGAGTTTATTATATGGACGTGGTGACAGTGGAAAGACACCATGCTCTTCTGATTTTCAAACGAACCTTCTGAGCCATTTTAACATTAGAGTCTATGGAGGAGTTGGAGGGAGGAGGCTGTGCTTTGGTGACATTTATGAAAGAACCATAACACCTAGTACAATAGTAAACACATTGGATGAAAGAGGACAGCGATGGCTACGTTTTGAGGGTAAAATCAGACCTGTAGAGCAAACGCTGCGGACACAGCAGCAGTTTTAAAAAATATTTTCAGATTAATTTTTTCGCTCCTCTCACTCTGGCAGTTGAGCTGTCTCACTCTAGCCCCAACATTCCGTCCCATACACACCCATTATAAACTCTGAAACGGCTGAAAAATCCTCATGAAACTTAAACTGGAACTGAAGAAAAAGTATAATAGATATTGAAAAGATAAATACAAGTTGAATAGTTGAATGTCTTGTCTTCGTTTTAAAGTTTGAATGGTGGCTCTATGTCAACGTATGTTGAAGTAGATACAGTTTGAAAATGAGTAAGTTGAATGAGGATTTGAAGGGTCTCCCCATTGAAATACATGGGAAATTTTTGTTGAAAAAAGTTGAATAATTTTAAAAATATAAATGTTATAAATGAGAAAAGTAGAAGCAGTCATGTCCAAAAGAAGAGGAATCTAACGGTGTTTGAATGGTTTTTCTAAGTTGAGCAGTTTTGAAGGAGTTAGATGCCAAAAAACGTACGGAATGTTGTTAAGATAATAATAATAAAGATTTGAAGAACAATACTGTGAATGCTTTTACAAGCATTCACACTAATAAAGAGAAACAGAAGAACAATACTGTGAATGCTTTTACAAGCATTCACACTAATTAGAAGAAGGCTGTCTAAGAGAGTTCAAGCTGCGTTGAAGATCAAAAGTGGTCATTCCAAATACTGACTTTCAAGCTTATTAGAATTGTACCAACTAGTTTTTTTTCTGCTTTATATAGTATATTTTCATTTATGTTTGCACATTTTTCAACAAATTGTTGCACCCATGTCTCATTTCCTGGTTCACAATGTTTGTGCAGTACGGTATGATGATTTTCAAACACAGCGCTGTCAATACTTTTACAATAAGTACTTTTTAAAAATTATTAATTCAGTTTCTTTTGCTGCTTCTCTGGTTTTGTTTTGACTAAAACAAAGCTCTTATAATAGTACAAGTTAATGCTGTTGGTATATTTAAAGAGACTAAGTTGAGTTCATGCACGACACAGCTCTAATTTTCATCTATGAGTTTACTCACAATGTGCCCCAGGCTTGCAGTGTCAAAGCTATCCTACCTTTACAACCACTTCCCTATGAGTTCAGTGAAGTATGAAAAGCTGTATGTAAGTATTTTTGGAGACTATCATAAACACCTCCTGAGATGTTTATGATAGTGTTCAAGGATATGACCTTGCTGCTAGTTCAGACTTCTCCTCTAATGAGTAGGATGGCCTCTGGTTTTAGAAATTCTGATGCACTACCTGCCAACTCTTGGTCATAGTGTTAATTAGTTTTGATTACTTTTAAATAAAAGTCAGACAATATAAGATTATTTTAAATCCTAACAAGCTTTTCCTGTTTTTAGCACCTTAAATAATATCCCCAAAATATTAAGCATAGGATAGAAGCTGCTTCTTATTTCCATACCACTGTCTACTTACCAACATTTTCTGTGCATCAACACTAAGCAAAGGACCTTCAAAGAAGAAGCGACGGAAATGGGTTCATCTAAAATTCTGTAGGGGGGAATAATTTGTAATCTTCTCATCCTAAGTCAGTTTTCAAATCAGCTACAGGTACCCTGATATGCATTTACCAAACTGACCCTGTGCTTTATCCATCCCCAGCATTAATATTCCTTTGAACTAAATGTCAGGTTCATCTGTAAGGGGTCCAACCCTCAGCAAGGGGCCAAGGAGAATGTTAATTATTATGGGAGCAAACTGACTTTCAAGTTCAGAGGTTGCTTTAATTAAGCAAAAGCAACTTGACGCTGCAGAAGCATAAACTGCCCTAAGACTCACCGCGTGGCTCCTGGAACACCTGAGAGCACGACATTTGATTGTGACCGTTGCACAGTTTGTGTGTGGATGTGTGCAGAAAAAAATGAAAGCAAAATCAAACTCTTTGATTTTTTGTGTACATATATTTCAGACAGAGATTAAGCATCGACACCTTTCAGATATTACTGTGTTAATGCAATACGTTTTACTGCGAGAGTTTCAGCTTACTGGAATTATTGATGACAAAAACTCCTAAAAAACTCTTCACAAAAAGGGGAAACCAGTGACTTTATGTCGATCAGATGGAATGAGCTTTGAAATAGCTAACCCTTTTGGATGGTTTAACTTTGACCAGTACTTTTTTGGTTTATGATGGAATACCTTCAGTCTTACTGGCAATTCTATGAATGTCAGAAAAACTGTACTACTTTCAAATTGATAGATGGCTAACCTTTTAATACTGAGGAGTTCATAAACATAAGAACTCCAAAATATCAGCATGTTAACACTGCACTTCAACTGGCATAAAGGGCATTTCCAGTTGAATAATATGGTGTTCAGATCCAATTTGTCCAGTTTCAAGTATCTTCAGCATAGCCTTTCATACGTATTTTTTCTCTGGCGTTTCTTGAGGTAATTATTCTGAGCAGCAGAATGAACAGAGAAACCTAAAACTGCACTCATAACTTTTCAGCAAAACAGCTGAGAACTCTGCATCACTGCTAACACCGGAGAAGCTGGCACAAGAGCAAAGAAAAATGATAATTGGCAAGCTCACAGCATTCAGATTTAGCTCAAAGTACCACTGTGCCTAAATGTAGCCCAACATTTAGACACTTTATTTGTCCTTTCCCATAAACATCTCAGATTTATTCAAATTGATTTTTCATTTCAGCTTCAGAGTTTGTCAATATTTAAACAATTAAAGAGTTTCTGATCCTATGTCCTATAAACAGCTCTTTTTTTTTATTCAAAGAAATATGTTTAACCTGTTATCAAATACATTTTTTCCCTTTCTTGATTTGAATCAAAGTAAAACTATTGTACACAAACCTACCATGATGTGCAAGTAAGCTTAGCTTCACACACAAAATGGGAACAGGGGAGAGCACCTAACCTGAAACATGACCAACCTTCCAAGTTATATAGAAAATTGTGTCTTGTATTCTATATCATAACTTTGAATTTTGATTTAGTCTAAATTTAAACTATTTATGTCTAACTTTGACATAAGCAGGGCATGATCTCTTGCCTCACCTATAGGCGTTCTCAAAATGTATTTTATATTTTCATGATTGTTTTCACCCGTGTAAATAAAAATAAGAAAAATAAAAGATATGTAAAAACAACATCTCTGCTCCAAGATATGGTGCGACTCTTTGCACCCAGACTTTGATGCTGATGTGTTAGACGTGGTTTGAAGATGTATCATGACAGTAAATCCTCCCGGCTCGTAACCCTGTTTCCCAAGGGGGATTCTGAAACTGCTGTAGGAGAGCCGTCAGAAACGAGTCAGCAACAAAAATCCAAAAGTGAAACACTACTGTAGTTTGAAAATGACTTCTCACAGAGATGAATCAAACTAAAACAAATGTCCTTTAAATAAAACCTAATGTCATTAACCCTTTATGCATGAATTATGACAACCTCAATCAGGATTTTTTTCTTAAGTATTTTTATTCATCATGAAAAAAGATTTTTGAACTTCATTTTTTTAAACATGTACTTTTCAAAGAGTTTTTTACATGTCCACTTAGGTGGACAACTGATGACAACTAATGTGTCCACGATGTGTCCAGTGTAGTGGTTTATGTGCAAGTATACCATCAACTCTGACACAAATACAAGAAAACAGCCTTTGAATAGCTGTCCACTGTAGTGACCACTATGCGTGAAAGAGATAAAAAACAAACAAACAAACAAACAAACAAATGAGTACAACATCCAACATGGTAAAAATTGGTTATAGGTATTCCATCAAACTGTTTGATTTTAATTATTAGGCTTAACATGATGGCCACCCCTGCCATATATATACTGTTGGTAATTTTTTTGTGCCAATATATTAAGGCCTGCACTCAAAGACTTCCAACACATCCTCAATGGTGCTGTTTCACAGTTGCTCCAACCCAGTAATGTTGTCAAAATTACATTGGCAGAATGTTTCAGATAGATGTGCTGATCTTCCACACCAAATAAGATGTGCAAAGACATCCCTGAGACAATCCAACACATAACAGCAGGGTGCAGAATATATAGGACCATCTGTACTGAGTATGGTCTGGAAGTCCTGAAGTCAAAATGGGGATAGACCCCCCTGGGGTGGTTGGGAATGACCAAATTAAGATTCTGTGCGACTTCCAGATACAGACAGACAAATTGGTACGGAACGACATCTGAGATCTCTGTCCAGAAGAGCGCGGAGCACATGGGAATTTTATATATACATATATATATACATATATATACATACATACATATATATATACACACATACATACATATATATATATATATATATATATATATATATATATATATGTATATGTATACACACATATATATATATACACACACACAATTAAAACCAAGATATATAGAATTGTACCATTATAGAATATCTCATGTGGGCCCCTATCACTTGCCTGAGTCACCTTAAGTGGCTCCCTTTATTGCGGAGGAGTGTTGGTTTTACTCTGATTCACAGCAGAATGACTAGACTCCTCAGATCCAGATATCCTTCAAAGAAAACCAGTTTTTGCCCCTTGTTTCTGCAGTCCTATTGTATTGGTCATTACAAGAACTTTCATACTCAGTTCTCTCCCCAACAACATACTGGGCATATAAAAGCCTTCTTCAGACCTCCTTCCTCTGTTAACTTTGCTTCTTCATCTTATACCAGATACATCCAACAGATATGTGGAGTCAGTGTTCTCTTGGAACTTTCAGTAACACATTCTGGCTTACCCCAAGGGTCAAGACTAATTTGGGAACTGCAGAAAAGATGTGTGGTGTCCCTCTGTGGGTTTACCATATTGTGAATGAAGATGTGAGCAAAGAGAAGACAGAGCATACCTGCTGTTAAATGATGCTTTAATTCCCTCATTCTGCAAACAAAATATTTGCTGTGCTTTGAGTGTTTGAAGCTGAAGGTATCTCAAAGGTAATTTTAGGCTGGCACATGTTCAATTACAATACATCTGCAAATGCTAATTGCAGATTGGTTAACAGTGCTAATCAGCAAAGTCATTATGATAAACAAAACAGAAGACACGTGAAATACTAATACGGGGAGCTGTCTGATGAAAGAAAAAATCAAAATGAGAGTCATTTCATGGTATTCCTAGATCCTATTGCAGCAAGAGAATTTCAGATTCTTCAGTTCTATTCTGACTTAATTAGGTAGTATAAGCACACTGCTGGGGTTTAGCTACCTTGATGTCCAGAGGCATATATGTCATATAAGTAGTAGATATGAATTTTCAAATTTAATCTGATTCTGCAGTTTCATCATTCAACTGCAGTTTGCTGTAGGTTTACTGTCAAATAATGAGGTTTCCATATATATTTGGACACTGACACAAGTTGTTTTTTTTAACCCCTTTACTGAAACATATTCCAATTAAAGTTATATCCCACGTAGCAAGCAGGTCTGGCCCGGATCTGGTATCAAGCCGGCACTGCTGGCTGACTTCTGGCATGATAAGATGTATGTCATCAAGATATGGGCCAGGGCTGGCGTAGATGGCACTGTTTATGTGATGGCATGCCATATCTTGCTCGATTATGGTTTGGTTTATGTGGCCCAGTCCCATAGAAAACAGGTCTTCCCTGGATCCAGCATCAAGCTGGGACTTCTGACTGACTGGTGTCATGGCAGAGTGTATGTCAACCAGATGTGGGCCAGGTCTGGCAATGATGGCACTATTTATGTTCCTGTTTTCCTATTTTAGTTAGAAGACCCAAATGGCATGTTGCAATACTATACTGCTATGGTAGCCAACGTTTCAAATGCAGGTTTGACAGGTTTGTGAGTGTACACTTTATCCAAAACCTAGTGAGGGTTAACTCATGTTTACCACCGGGTGGCTGTAGCTCAGGAGGTAGCGCAGGTCATCTACTGATCGGAAGGTTAGTGGTTCGATTTCTGGCTCCTCCAGTTTGCATGTCAAGAGTATGAATGTAGTTAGGAAGCACTCAGTTTAGAGAAAGTGTGTGATTAGGTGAATGTGGCATGTTGTATAGAGCACTTTCAGTAATCCGGGATAGTAAAAAGCATTATATACGAATCAGTCCATTCACTGTCTGAACAGAATTTTGTCATGTTACTTTTGCACTATTATGCACATGTTGTTATTGCATGGCTTGATTAAGGCACACATTAGGCTGACATCTGGGGCCAGAGCTGAAACTGTTCTGGGCCAGCACAGGACCACCAGTGTGTCTGCAACTGGCCCGTCGCTGCACACAACTTACACATGACCCACATACCACAAAGAATGACGGCCCTTTGGTGGCCCAGATCAGGTTTGCCAGAGGTAATCCACACATGGGCCAGCACAGGACCACCAGGGTGTCTGCAACTGGCCTTGTGCTGGCTCATGTGTGGGCCACCTCTGGCAAACCAGATTTGAGCCACCAAAGGGCCGTCATTCTTTGCGGTATGTGGGCCATGTGTAAACACATTGTGTGGGCCAGATCTGGGCCATACCAATTTTGCTATGTGGGATGGATATAATGTGTAGACTCTCAGTTTTCATTTAAAGGGAAAACCGGCTATTAACACATGTTTGCGCTAAAATATGCACTGTGCTTTCAATAACATATATGTGGTATTAAAATACGCCAAATGTTTTCCACATTTTATATAAAACCGATTTACCAGTAGGTCGCCATTGTTATTTACTTCTCAATGCATTCTGGTAAGTGACTTCACACGGTTGCACCGCATCGAGTTCACAGTTAGCAGCGCACTGGAAATGGCTTCTGTTCAGTCTTTCCAGTTTGAACCAGAACAATCCGAGAGAGAGGATGAAAATAGTCATTCAGTACTTAGTTTAGATGAAGATGAAAACAATCCATCACACAAGGACGCGAGAGTGAGGGAAAACTACTGCGGCTACTGCTTGCCAATGGCAACGGTGTCGTGCCAAATTATGTATCCCCCACAGAATTTGTTTCCCCTGCGTTGGGACCTTGGCACAGCATCGGATGGGATTATTTAAATAAACCAATGACATTTTGACTGATTATTATTTGTATCCTTCTGTAACTGTACTAAGCTAAAACCTCCAAAATTTCAGGAGCAATAAGTCTTTGGACAGGGGGAACAAATTGTGGCAGGATCAGCCTGATATTATTTGTATCCCACTGCAACTTTACTGTATAAAGAGCTAACATCTCCAAAATTTCTGGAGTAGTTAGTCATTATAAGAAGTGTTTATGAACTAAAAATCACGAACGTGGGATACTGTTAGTCCATGATTTCGAAAGGCCAATGTATGCTCCCGACGCAGGGGGAAACACATTCTGTCGGGGATACCTAGTTTTGCACGACGGCTTCAAAGTTTTGGTGCACTGTGTTGCATGGAGAATCTGTAAAAATAACGATATTGTAATTTCACAGTATAATAAAAATTAGAATTCTATTAATGTTTTTATCATGCGGTTATGCGATACCATGGATAGCTGCTGCCATAATTGAGCTCTTTACAACAAACGCTCTCAGTCGCCGTTGCAATTGGCAAGCAGTAGCCGCATAGACACCAGTAGTTTTCCTTCACTCTCGCGTCCTCGTGTGACGGATTGTTTTCATCTTCATCTAAACTAAGTACTGAATGACTATTTTCATTCTCTCTCTCGGTTTGCTCTGGTTCAAACTGGAAAGGTTGAACAGAAGCCATTTCCAGTGCGTTGCTAACTTTGAACTCGATGCGGTGCAACCGTGTGACGTCACTACCCAGAGTGCATTGAGAAGTAAATAACAATGGCAGACTACTGGTAAATCGGTTTTATATAAAATGTGCTTAAAAGGAAAACATTTGGCGTATTTTAATACCACATATGTTATTGAAAGCACAGTGCATATTTTAGCGCAAACGTGTTAATAGCCGGGGTTCCCTTTAAGGGTATCCACATTCAAATTGGGTAAAGGGTTTACGAGTTTCAGCTCCTCAACATGTGCCACCCTCTTTTTAAAGGAACCAAAGGTAATTGGACAACTGACTCAAAGGCTATTTCATGAGCAGGTGTGGGCAATTTATTTGTTATTTCATTATAAATTAAGCAGATAAAAGGCCTGGAGTTTATTTGAGGTGTGATGCTTGCATTTGGAATAATTTACTGTGAACAGATAATATGCAGTCAAAGGAGCTCATGCAGGTGAAACAAGCCATCTTTAAGCTGCGAAAACAGAAAAAAAAACATCCAACAAACTGTTGCAATATGAGGAGTAGTAAAATCTACAGTTCGGTACATCCTGAGAAAGAAAGAAAGCACTGGTGAGCTCAGCAACACAAAAAGACCTGGATGTCCACGGAAGACAACTGTGGTGGATGATCGCAGAATCATTTTGATGGTGAAGAGACATAAAGAGAAGACTTCATGAAAGTAAATACAGAGGGTTCACTGCAAGCCACTCATAAGCTTTAAGACTAGAAAGGCTAGATTAGACTTCACTTAAAAACATCTAAAAAAAAAAACAGCACAGTTCTGGAAAAACATTCTTTGGACAGATGAAACTAAGATCAACCTCTACCAGAATGATGGAAAGAAAAAAGTATGGAGATGATCCAAAGCATACCACATCATCTGTAAAACACGGCGGAGGTAGTGTGATGGTTTGTGTGTGCATGGCTGCCAGTGGCACTGGGAGGCTAGCATTTATTGGTCATGTGACACAGGACAGAAGCTGCCGAATGAATTCTGAGATGTTCAGAGACATACTGTCTGCTCAAATCTAGCTAAAGAAACTCAGGAGTTTAACAAAGCAAAGAAGTGAAACAAACAAACATTATGGCTAACAGGTGGATTTTCCCGCTTCAGTGCAGCTAATCAAACAACTGGGAACCACCTATTGCTAAAGAGACAGACAGTGAAAGTGGATAGTATATCCCAGATTTCTTATAGGGCTGGGTATCATCACAGATTTCTAGAATCGATTCGATTCTGATTAAGTTAAGTTACTGTGTTGTGTTGTGTTGTGTTGTGTTGTGTTGTGATGTGTCGTGTCGTGTTGTACGTAGTGCCAATTTCATTGTACTACTGTACTATGTATGACTCTGCAATAACAATAAAGAGTTATCTTATCTTATGAGGTCCCGATTCGATTCGATCCACAATTCTATTCAATTCTATTCAATTCGATTCAATTTTGACTCAGACAGTTAGAAATATTATAATTCTGATCATTTATCAGTACTGACACTTGTGAGACTTCATCAGAGGTGTAAGCATCACAGCAGATGCCTTTTTGTCAAAGTAACTGAGGATAACATACAGAAAAACATGAAGGAGATTTTCCTGGCCTGGCTTTTTATAGCAGATAACCACCTTAAAAATATTCTGCAGTAGAACAAAAACTGAAGAAAACCATGAATCAATATATGAACATTACCTGATGCTGCTGAAGTGAAGCAGAGCAAAGTTACGGAGGTTTTATTAGACACACAGCTAAGCGTTTGGGAATTTGGCATAATTTTAAAAAGTTTAAACTCCTTCGGTGTTGAACAGTAGAAATGAGACTTTCTTGTCGGAAGTCATTTAAAAAACAAACAAACAAAAAAAAACAGTGGCCGACAGCACTGAACACAACGGTAGACTGGTGCGTAATAAACAAGCGAATAATGCAGAAAACAGAAATTTGAGATGGGAAGCTGTTCTTGAAGTACATTGAGAGTGAGAGAGAGAGCTGTGCAGGAAGTGTGATTTTATCGTGGTGGAAGCAAAACTCAATTCATGATGATGTTTATGTGAAGCGAAATGTGAACTGTAGTTTTGATCTTTTGCTGCTGGTTCAGTCAATTTTGGTTGGAGAGTGACAAAACCTGCAACTTCAGGATCTGTGAGCTGTCGGCTTTCAGCTCCGACGGTGTGTCGGTTTACATGCCGTCGAGTGAGAAAGCCGACATCTCACAGATTCTGATGCGTTGGGTCCACCCTTTGTGTTTATGTCTTTATGCACAATCTGTTTACCTGCTCTCATTTACTGTTTTAGCTGTTTGGTGGTTGTTGAAATAGTTTTGTGAGGTTTAACCTGAGATTCTGGCATTTCTGGCAAAATACATTAATATATTAAAAAATTGGTTCAGGATTTAATGAATCCACATCGCTTTATTCAAGCTAAAATTGATTTTAATCGGAAAATCAATTATCGAAACCCACCCCTAATTTCTTAACGTAAAACTCATTGTTGCATTGTTAGCTAACATAAACTAATATAAGTCTATTAGCTGCAATCAAACAACTACATAGTGTCACATTCCATACTGACAGAAGATGGCACTAAACATGTTTTTAAAACTTCAACTTAAGCTCTTATTTCCTCAATCCAGTTTCACAGACAGAGTTACATCTGTCAGTTTTTGAAAGCAGGGCTCCATGATGCCCATTAGCCTTTATATGTTTAGTGTTTCATCTCCAGTTGAGATGATGGATATTTTAAGAACAAATATGATCTTAAGTCTCTTTTATAATAGAGGCCTTGGGGTTTTTTTGGACAACACAAGAGTCGTTTTACTTGTTAGATCTAAACCTAATACAAATGCTCATGATGACATGTGCCAGTTCTATTTTGTCAGGCATCCTAATAGCCTGAAGTTAAAGGCTTGAAGTCATCCTCAAGGAAACTTGATTTAGAAAAAAGAAAGCTAACATTGATTAAAGTATTCCTGACATAGCAGAAGACTGCATGTCACCAGTTTAGACCGATCAAGATCAGGGCACTTATTCGAAATGGTGTGAAATTTCCCATTGTGAGAGAATCACATATGTTCATGACTGTGTCCCATGATGTCAAACCCCAGAACCCTAATTTACTTTTCTGTTTTTAATAGCAGAGTAAGATGAAATAATAACCCTCAGAGTGATGAAATGTCAAGTCCAATTATGCTTATGACAAAAGAGCCATGACTCATCTACTTTCATGAAACGAAACTTCATGAAACCATAAGCAAAGCGCTGGAGACCACTTTATTTGGGATTTTTACATGTTTTCTACAATGAGAGCATGTTGCTACACGGTTTATATTAATAACCCTTAGAAATCACAGAATATACCATGAATCAGTGGAAATACTGGCTTCATAATACAACTGTATGACAACGAATATTAACAATACTCAATCCAGATAGTTATTCTAAATGACAAGATTCTGTGGTATGCTGTGCTGGAGATATTAGGGTAAATGGTAGTTGCTTTATTTTTTTAAGAACTGAGCGGTTCAGATGTGAGCAAGTTCCAGTTGCCCCAGGATGAAACCAAAGCCAACTGTATAACTGAGTTTTATGGTACTGTGCAAAAGTCTTAAGCCACCCTGCTCTCTCTCTCTCTCTCTCTCTCTCTCTCTCTCTCTTTTTGTTGAATTGTATTACTATGATTATTCAACGCAGCTTAAATTCTTAAGCTTTCTTGCAATTTCTTGTAATCTATGTAAATATGGCTTCAGGAATAGTTTTCCAGGCTTCCTAAAGGACATTCAACCTCACACTCTTTTAATAATGTTGAGGTCAAAGATCTGGTGAGGCCAATCCAGCAACAATAGTGTTCAATTCTGTGTTTTTGTGTGTGTGTATGTTTTCCAAGTATGCTTTTAATACACTGTACATACGTTTACTACACACATTATTCTTGGGATCACTGTCATGCTGAAAAATGAAGCTACTGCCAATCAGCTCCTTTGCACGTGGTATTGCATAGTGGCTTCAAATTTAATGTTACTTTTCTGCATTCACAATTCTGCCAATTTTGACAAGATCCCCAGGACCACTAGGTGGAATGCAACCTCCCAACCATCCCCAAATCTCTACCATGTTTTACAACTGCATACACTCACTTATGTACATCTCTTCTTTCCTCCTCTATACATTTTGTTGAATCAATCATGAGATATGTTGCCACTGAATGTCCGAAGAAAAACTTTGGAGCATCCTCGCAAAATGTGGAGAAGTACTGCTCAAGACCATCTAACAAAACCAAACCAAAAAAAGGATAAATAAATTGTGGTTTCTTGAAAGTAAAATACAAAGAAATGAGGTGTGGCTCAAGACTTTTGCACAGTACTTATAAAGTACAAAATCCCATTTTCATTCTGTTAGCTAAAACCTGGCATTTTACAATGACATCCACAGCCTATTCTGCACTGAGATTTAGTTATATTTCGGCTATATTTGTACCATGGACACATAAAGAAGACAGAAATGCCTACAGCAAAATGTTTTAACATGGCAACGTGTCCTATGAATTTGTGCTAAGGACCTTAGGATTACATAACTCTCTCCATTTACTCATAACCATAAGGAGTGAGAGTGATGTATTACACTGTAATAAGACATGCCACATATGATGAAGTCATATTACTAAAGAGCACTGAGAGCTTCAACTGAGAGCTTCACGACTTCACATTGTGTGTCCTTGATGTTTTGTTTCTTTCCAGAGCTGCCTCCCTAGTTCACAAGTCCTTCACTCGGCTGAGTGACAGGAAACCAAGCTCGATTCCCTCTCAGCAACATAACTCAGTCTCCCCTCATCTTGTTGAATTAAAGGAGAGCCAATCTTAATTGATGCTAATGGAAGTCAATGACGACCATGAGGAACAAGTGCTAATGTGCTTGAGCAATTAACCTAATATTTACTGGCTGTGACTCTTGGGAGGTGCTAGCTTATGTCTGTCTGCTCACTCCTTTTGCTCTGACATGATGTGCAACTGCTCAGAGTCACAGATAGGAGGAAAAAAGGTAGACTATTAGGGAATAATTAGAATTAGGGTGTTAAAGCTGAGTAAAGGAAAAGGAGTGATACAAAAAGAGCAATTAGACTGCTCAAGTCAATTCGTCTATAGTTAAGAAGCTAGTAGACTTATTCAGCAGTAAAATATTCAGGAGTAGATATAGTGACACGTAGCACAGAGCAGGCATCAAAGACAACTATTAAGTCAGATACAAAATGGAAGGAGAAGTTAGGGATGGAGATTGGTTGTAAAGTGGCTTGCAGATGTGGGTTAAACCAGCTAATACAAGGTCCTCTAGAAGCTAACAGGATATGTTGGTATCAGCTGAGATGAGCTAATCTGCAAAGATTGACTGAGCTTGACTTTGTGACCTGCGTGAGATTATGGTATACTCAGTACGCGTACTTAAGAATTCAGATCTGCACATCATGGTCAACAAAGGTCACAGATGTATACTGTGCTCATGAGATAACTTTTACTTTGTCAAATCTTGCTGACTGCAGCCATTAGAAGGTGACACACTGCCATCAAGGGATGCACATGTCAGTATCAACCCTCAGACTTCAGCATAGAGGTGATAGTATTCAAGACAAAATGATTCCCCACATTATCAACCTAATCAACCTATCTCTAATAATCAGCTATGTACCACAGGCCTGCAAGCTGGCAGTAGTTAAACCGTTACTTAAAAAGCCATCTCTTGACCCGGCGGTCTTAGCCAATCTTCAACATTCCTTTCATCTCAAGAATTTTTGAAAGAGTAGTTTCAGTCAGGTTTCAGAGCTCATCACAGCACAGAAACAGCTTTAGTGAAGATTACAAATGATCGTCTTATGGCCTCTGACAGTGGACTCATCTCTGTGCTTGTCCTGCTAGACCTGTGCAGCGTTTGATACTGTTGACCATAGGCAGTATGTAGGACTGCTTTCTTTCATTTGCGCAACATCTCTAAAATGAGAAATATTCTATCTCAGAGTGACGCTGAAAAACTAGTTCATGCATTTATTACTTCTAGGCTGGACTATTGTAATTCATTATTATCAGGATGACCTAAAAAGCCTTAAACCTTAATCCAAAATGCTGCAGCAAGAGTACTGACAGGGACTAGAAAGAGAGAGCAGGTTTCTCCTATATTGGCTTCCCTTCATTGGCTCCCTGTTAAATCCAGAATTCAAAATCCTGCTCCTCACATACAAGGTCTTAAATAATCAGGCCCCATCTTATCTTAATGACCTTATAATACCATATCACCCTATTAGAGCACTTTGCTCTTGCACTGCAGGCTTACTTGTTGTTCCTAGAGTATTTAAAAGTAGAATGGGAGGCAGAGCCTTCAGTTTTCAGGCCCTTCTTCTGTGGAACCAGCTTCCAGTTTGGGTTAGGGAGACAGACACTATCTCTACTTTTAAGATTAGGCTTCAAACTTTCCTGTTTGCTAAAGCATATAGTTAGGGCTGGACCAGGTGACCCTGAATCCTCCCTTAGTTATGCTGCAATAGGTTTAGGTTGCTGGCGGATTCCCATGATGCATTCAGTATTTCTTCTTCAGTCACCTTTGTCACTCACTATGTGTTCATAGACCTCTCTGCATTGAATCATATTTGTTATTGGCTCTCTTCCACAGCATGTCTTTATCCTGTCTTCCTTCTCTCACCCCAACCCCCACTCGTGGCAGATGGCCACCCTCCCTGAACCTGGTTCTGCTGGAGGTTTCTTCCTGTTAAAAGGGAGTTTTTCCTTCCGACCTTCGCCGTAGTGCTTGCTCATAGGGGGTCATATGATTGCTGAGTTTTTCTCTGTATGTATTATTGTAGGATCTACCTTACAGTATAAAGCACCTTGAGGCGACTGTTGTTGTGATTTGGTGCTGTATAAATAAAATTGAATTGAATTATCACACCAGCAGCAGATGCTTAGATTCAATAAGGTAGGGTGAATCCACAGATACATGCTCATGAAGCAAAATTCTGAGCTAACCATTTTAAAGTGCCACAGGAAGAGGTTAAGACTGTTTACAGTATTTGCTTCGACATCTGTCTTATTATAGACTCTAGAATAGGTTGCTACCTGTTTTAGAGCCTATTACTTAACTTTCTGCCATCTGGTTCAGGTTTCAGTAATATCACCTGCTTTGACCAGATTCTGTGTAGGCTGAAAGTGTACATGCAGGTTTAAATTAAACTCTACTTTCCAGTCAGAAGATCAAAGGGATCAAACTGCCTAGCAGTGAGTAAGTAAGTCAATAAGATGTCGACAGAAACACAATTTGTAAGAAATTCATTCTTGAGTTGAGCTTCCTTACTTGTATGTAAACTTTGGGCTCCTGCTTTGCTAGTTATTCTAGTACACATTTGTCTCTTTACTGACAGTAATTAGGCACTGATTAAAAAAAACATCACATATACACTGTGTGATGGCCACAAGATGAAGCTATTTTATTGTTGATTTATCAGTGATGTTTTGATGTGTTTGTGTTGGAATGTACGGCTTGAGCCTCTGCTCTAAGCATCTCTTACCGCCGCGAGCGGGTTTATATCGGACTATATTGAGAACCCAGAGTGTTTTATAAGGACGTGGAAAGGTACCTTTTGCGTCACTGTGAGACACCCTTGGGCCTGGACAAATTGTTGGTATGTTACGTGTTGGGATTGATAATGCTCTGTTAATTTTGGCTGTAAGTACTGAACTTGAACAAATAGGAAGGAATGTTGTGGATTTCCTTGTTAGACTAAATCTCTCTATTATTTTTTTTCCAACCCTGTAGATGACCTCAGGGTCCCTGCTTGAGTTTATCTCCTTTACATCTGTGGAGGTTCCAAGGATAGGCCTGACTCTTTACTCTAATCCTAAGGCAGGATCTCACTGTTCCTTTTAAGCAAGAGTTGTGTCCTCCTCATCAGGAAGAGACTCGACTGACAGAAATGTGCTCCCTATAGGAGAAAGACTACAAGAACTGAGTGAGCACTTCTGGTGGCGATTCTCCCAGACTCGACACTATTCTTGATATTAAGCATGCTACTTAAATTGTTTCTGCTTTACCATGCGACTCTCTTAAATGAATTCCCACATGAGAACAGTACTGGTTTCAAAAGATCTCCCCCAGTATCCCGCAACTAAACCAATCAAGTGACTCTCATTGCGTGTATGAGTGAATTGCTCTCTCGGTTTTCCTGCTGTCAGTGTTTTCCTGTGATGAGAAAATTACAGCACTCCATTAAAGGTTTTAGCCAGCACCAAATAAGATCAGCAGAGGGAAAATAATAAGCAGTAAGAATAAAACATAGCTATTCAAATTCCCACACATTATTAAATGTTGAATATTCAAAACATATTTGAAGGAATCTGAACTTGGACTGTTAAGCAAGAATTACATAAACTTAGATATGAAGTATTTGACTTCCAGCTGTTAGCTCTTCTCTCACTAAGATGCATTGTTTTGAGATGATCGGAATGATCTATGATAAAGCTAGCATGTACAGGATCTCTGGTACTGTTTAAATTCATGCTGTGCTGGTGGCTTCAAGAGATTTTAGCAGGGCTTGGAGACTCTCTGTCAGCCTGTCTTAGCCTGCTTAACTACATTCTCCCCTGGGATCTCAAACTCAGTACTAAATGTTTTACGGCTGTTTTTCTGTCCTTGTATTATATTAATAATAAAACAACACTGTGCTTTATCATTTAGAACTCATGCTTAATCCATTAAAGTCTTAGTCACAAATAACTAGAAAATGAATGTGTTTCTGGAGAACAGTATTTGTGTCATATTGTGTGTGTATGTTGATATGGTCACTGTATGGTCAGTGTATGATCACCACCCAAAGTCCCATTCTGAGCTAGAAAAACCCTGACTCTTCAAGTAGCTTGACAACTGGAATACCAAAACCAGCATTTTCTCCAGTATATGTATCCATAAGTACAGTAAATGAACTCTTATGGAGATCTTACTACAAAGAGCATTTCTGACCTGCTACAGGTCAAAATCTTGCTCAAGCCTTGTTGGAAATAATTTCTCCTTTTATAGTGATAAGGGCTAAAAACTACCTTTAGCACTAAACAATGCTATTAGAATTCAAGTCCATGACCACACATGCCTCAGACTTTCCATTCCCTCTTTTTGAGCCATACAGGTTTGTGTTCCTCATGAAGTCGTTGGGCCTTAGTTGCTTTATAACACTGAGGCTATTTACAGAGCCATGTTTATCTGCATCCAACACAAGCAACTCTGTCACCCCACTTTTCTGGATTGCGCACGTCAAACTCTTATTTTTCAAGACTTCTTCAGAAATGCTTTAGCATTAGAAAATGTGCAACTCTTATCCGAGGGCTTTATGCAAAATTACAGGGGGGATTGTTACAACTTAAAAAAGATGGAGCATTTATAGTTGATACATACAAAATGATTATTAATCATTTCTTGAACATTTTTTTTTTCTTGAACGTTTTAAACAGTAATAAAAACACCAAATAACTATTGGCTATGGAAAAATAAAGTGAATGAGTGGCTTGTGCTGTAGTCAGTACTTCTCTGTTGCAGCCAGTTGGGTTGCCAGTGGATGTTAGCAAGTTTGTTGTTAGTCACTGCAATTGAAGCTGTTTGCCCTGTTTATTAAGAGACTATCATGTACAGATAAACTCAGGAGCATTCAGCTGGAGGTGCTGCTTACTCTCCTCTTACACAATTTTTCAGGTGAAAAGACGTCTGACTTAGAAATAAGGCCAAAGTCAAAACTGGTCTGGCCTCCCACAGTTGAAGAGCCCTGCAAGCTGCTAAAGACTTCCAAGTTTGGTCCTGTTTGCTTTAGACTTAGATTTTTGTGCTCTAGTATATCATCTAGTGGTTCTGAATTATTTAAAATATGTATAAGTTTAAAATAAAGACCCTGTGTAGCAAAGCTGAAAGTAGTGCGCATCTTCAGAATACCATCAATGAACCAAAACTCAAAAACCCAAATTTTTATCAAAGTATCAGCATGCACCTTAAGTTCAAGTTTTGGTCAGGTTTTTATGTTGTTCTCTAACAAATATCTCTCTCTCTTTCTCTAATCTAGTCTTGTGGGTCCTGTATTGCAAACTACCATCACTAATAGGAAGTATAAATACTTATAATTATGAAAAAAAGCATGTATTTTATAATACAAAGTGGAACCCCAAACAGTTACCTTACTCACTAATTGTGTGTGAGGCATGTGGTTGCACTTACCTTACTAAACTGTGAAATATATTACTCATTACATTGACATATCATCTTCAGATTACAAATGAGTACTCATTGTTTGTATGCATTGCTTCAGTTCTGTTGTGACTTTTGACAGTTTTGGCATAATTCTATTTTGATAACGCTGTCAAACTATCTGCATACACTGAGGCGACTCTCATGCAGCTCTGACCCACTGGGGAATGGGCGAGGCACTTTGGAGGTGTCCTGTGGTGGCAGCACATCCAGTCAGTCATTAGAGTTGCAAAGTGGGGTCTTTGAGCATAAATCCTGTGGATCCTTAGATAGTAGAGCTGGGCGATATAAGATTTTTTCATATCACGATATGTTTTTTTCATTTCAGGCGATAACGATATATATCACGATATAAGCCAAATAACTATATTTGTAAGATTTAAATGTGCCGTTGCTCACAAGTAAAATGTGAAATAATTAACAGCTTGTTTTAATTAAAATATTTATTTCCCATAATAAGTTCAACAGGGTAGATGTACTTAAGGAACATGAGACTTCAGTTTCAGATAAAGGCAAATATTGTAAACTACACAAAAGGCAGCCGCTAAAGCGTTTAAGTTTCAAAATAGAACAAACAAAACAGACTACTAAATTGTCAGTTCCACTTAGAAACAAAATTTTAATTCTAAAAATAAATCTTAGTTTGTTTTACAGAAGAACAGACAAAATTGACTAACTTTTGTCAATATCAAATAAACTGAGAACTAAAGGGAAATTCTCAGGCTACGTCCACACGTACACGGGTATTTTTGAAAACGGAGATTTTCCGTTTTCGTTTTAAAAAATAATCCCGTCCACACGTAAACGCAGAAATGAAGGAAAACGCTGCTAGGAACATGCCAAAGCAACAGGTGGCGATATATTCCTAACCGTGTAGAAATGTTGGCCAATCAGAAGTCTAGAAGCCTCGGTAGGAAATAGTAAACAAAGATGGGGCATAGAAACAGAACCGAGTCGTATGTGTGGAGGGACAGTAACTATGTGTGTATATGTAAGCATTTAAACACTGCAGAGAGTACAATTAACAGTAACAGTATTGTAGAAATTCATTTCACTGAAACAATAACGTGGCGCACAGTGTGACGTCAAAAAAGGCGCACACCTTTGACGCTGCGTTTTCTCCGTTTTTCTTGTCCACACGTAAATGCAAAAACAGAGTTTTCGAAAATATCCACCCTGGCAGGCGTTTTTAGAAATCTCCGTTTTCAGTGACTGAAAACGCCGTTTACGTGTGGACGAAAGGTGCAAACGCATAGAAAAATCTGCGTTTTCAAAAATACCCGGGTACGTGTGGACGTAGCATCAATCTCTCCTTGTTGTATAGCTTAGCTTTTCAAACAGTTTTAACAGTTACTTTAGTCTGACAAAAGCCGAATGACGAATTAGCGCTTTCAGTCAGAGATTGAGCACGCACCGCTTTATTGTATATCCAGACTTGCTTTCGGCACAATTTACAGTGCGCGCTACTCTGTTTTTTGTCAGACTTGAAATAGCCGAAATACCTTCACACTACGGAACTTCTGTGGCTCTTCCGTTTGACAATCTCTCCAGCATTGGAACCATCGTCTGTTTTTTCTTCGGTAACCTTCGCTCACGCTCTCGGTTGATTTTTCTGTAGTCGGCAAACTCATTTCCTTCATTACCTGGGCGGCCCGGCTGCAAAAACAAATACACATGTGCGCCTTGGCGCTTGTGCTGTACGTAACAAGTCATGTGACGTGACGCTGCGGCTGTGATTGGTTCGGCTCTGCGCTACTTAATTTGGATTGGCTGTTCTTTTTTTTTTTTTAAGAGGACAAGAGAGATGAGGTCTATCGCAATAGTTTAATTTTTCTATCGAGAAAAAGTTATTTCGCAATACATATCGTTATCGTTTTATCGCCCAGCTCTATTAGATAGATTAAAAAAAAGCAACACACTGGTCTCTTTGTCATATTCCTGAATCATTCCTTCATAGTTTTTGCAGTCTGGTGGGGGACAGTGTGCAGTTGAAGAGGCTGCTGTCTTAAGGGAGTGTAATTGATAAGTCTGGTTTGAAACACTGTTTTAGACACACTAGGTGTGGCTCCACAGTGTGGTGGTTTGCACATTATCTTCGGAAACGAACGGTTCCTGGTTTGATTCTATCCGTGGTTACAATTTCAGGAAGAGCATGAGATGCAGCATGTTGTGAAATCAAAACATGTGGAGCTACCTGCTATACTGGCCCCATGTGCCAAGAACAAGCTTCAGCTGCTCTCTTATGTGTTAAAAAGAACATTGCTGGCATTAAATTAAACTTTAGCAACCAAATACCCTAAGAAAACCATTTAATTTGTTGTCTTTGCAGTATTTTCAATTCAGTGATAATTTAAAATGACTCACAGATTATTACAGCAACACAACTTTTAATAGAAACGGATGCACTCCAAACAATATTTTGACCTTACCCTGCTGTTTTATGAACTTCAGCAGAAGATTTTAATACCTCTTTAAACACTGTCAATAACACTAACAAAATCCTTTTTACGCTGGTCTGGGTCCAATTTACACTCTGGTTTGAATTTTCCTCAATACTTCCCTGTCACGCTCACTGGTACTGTGTGCCGCTACATTGATTCCCACTCAAACTTTGAACTTCTGGTTTATAAAGCTGAATACACCAGCCTTGAACGTTTTACTGGACACACCAAGTAAGCAGCTCCAGCCACAGTAAGGTTCTAATAATGTCATTATTGCAAGCAAATAACAGTTGGTCAGTACAGGATCAGTTTGACAAATAGGTTGTTAAATAATCTGAATTCAGACAGGCTGTTGGCATTTTATCCTCATTAGGAGAGAACAGCAGACGCATCAAACATTAGCTACTTTATTCTAAAGAATATGTTTGCCTTATGTCATCACTTATTAAGCTGTGATTTCATTAAAAAGGATTCCAAATTTTCATACACACACACATACATACACACATATATATATACATACATGTATATATATATATATATATATATATATCTATATATATATATATATATATACATATATACATACATATATATATATATATATATATATATATATATATACACATATATATATATATATATATATACACACACACATATATACATATATATATATATATATATATATATACATAGACTATATATACTGCTCATTCCCATTCTAAATATCCAACTGTGAAATATATTATTTATTACAGATATAAAAGGGGAAGATTCAGATTACAAGTTTAGTGTTCCAGCCCTTCTGGGCTGTCATTGAAATCCATCCTCTTCTTTACTGTGAACAGAATCTGATAGCACATGAGAATCTAAGACAAGATAATAGAGCTGGGCGATAGAACAATAATGATATGTATTGCGAAATAACTTTTTCTCGATAGAAAAATGAAACTATTGCGATAGACCGCAGCTCTCTCTCTTCCTGTCTTAAAAAAAAACGAACAGCCAATCCAAATTAAGTAGCGCATAGCCGAACCAATCACAGCCGCAACGTCACGTCATGTGACTTGTTACGTACAGCACAAGTGCCAAGCCGCACGTGTATTTGTTTGGGAAGCAGCCAGCCACCGTGCCGGCCGGGTAATGGAGAATATGAGTTTGCCCGCTAGAGAAAAATCAACCGAGAGCTTGGGTGACCAGGTTACCGAAGAGAACACAGATGATGGTTCCAATGCCGGAGAGATTGTCGAAAGGAAGGGCCAGAGAAGTTCTGTAGACTGAAAGCGCTAATTCGTCATCGAAAACAACCAGGAGAATCCCTGCGAAGCAGCAACAGTCAATTGAGTCGGCTTTCTCCAGCGTCTTACCATATGACAAAAAAGCTAAGAGACATAGCGACATAACGAATGCCATAGCCTACCGTCATGCTAAAGACATGCTACCAATAAACACGTTCGAAAATGAAGGATTCAAGCAGCTAATTGAGGTAATAGCTAAGCTATACAACAAGGAGAGATTGAGAACTTCCTTTTAGTTCTCAGTTTATTTGATACTGACAAAAGTTAGTCAATTTTGTCTGTTCTTCTGTAAAACAAACTAAGATTTATTTTTAGAATTAATATTTTGTTTCTAAGTGGAATTGACAATTTAGTAGTCTGTTTTGTTTGTTCTATTGAAACTTAAATGCTTTAGCGGCTGCCTTTTGTGTAGTTTGCAATATTTGCCTTTATTTATCTGAAACTGAAAGTCTCATGTTCTTTAAGTACATCTGCCCTGTTGAACTTATTATGGGAAATAAATATTTAAATCAAAACAAGCTGCTGATTATTTCACATTTTACTTGTGAGCAACGGCACATTTAAATCTTACAAATATAGTTATTTGGCTTATATCGTGATATATATCGTTATCGCCTGAAATGAAAAAAACATATCGTGATATGAAAAAACCTTATATCGCCCAGCTCTACAAGATAAGAGAAGTTGAGATATATTTGGTGCACAGGGTGGTCAGGATTACCCATGATGTGCAGCCGTTTGTTCCTCTCCACAACAGCTGTGTCCAGTTTGCAGTTAATCACAGGGTCTGTTGGTGTCACCAGCTCTGATGCTGCTCCCTCAGCAGACCACAGCAAAGTACAGTGCACTTGCCTGAACAGACTGATAGAAAACATTTTGCTGCATACACACACTGCCTGCTCAGCCTCTTCTTATATCCAGCCTCTTTGTCTGTCTTTCAGTTTAGAGTGTTGCCAGTGTAGGTCTCCAGATACTCCTCTACCACACCAACCTCATGTTAGGTGGCAAGGAACTGAGCCTGGAGAGCTAACAAAAGAATATTAGCATTAGCTAGTATTCGAAGGCCTGGCTGCCCTCCGCTTATAGCTAGTTCCTGCTATTTCACAGCGAGCAATATTCTGATATCTGGTTCAGCTGCATCTCCATAGTGTAGGACAGCTAATGCATAAGCTCATTTATGCATGGATGTGTGTTTCCTCAGACGTTACGTTAGGTTTAGGCAAAAGCTGAACTTCAGTTAGATAAAGTCTGTGAGCCTGTCTACTGAGCACAACAATTCCAGCAAAACAGTGTTTAGTTGTTTTTTTTTTATCCCATTTCAACATGAACTACATTATAATAAGAATTTAAAGATGCAGTTTCATTTAAGTATTTTTCAAATATGATTTAACTGGAATTCAAACTCACTAAACGTCAATGTGAAAATCTCACATTAGGCCTCAGCTTGAATAACAGTGGTCACAATAACATACATTACTTCAACATACATAATATTAAATACTTTTTCATCCCTCAGGTAAAGGAGATGAATTTTGTTGAAGGAAAAATATAATGGAAAATATATATATATTATAATGATCATTTCAAATCTATGAGAGAAAAATTTGGCTTCTACTAGAACTGCTGTAAGTTAGGCTGAACCTATGACTGGCAAAAATTACACGCAGCTAATCCCTGTTAAATGTGTGCCATTCAGTCTCCTAATTAAGGTGTTTCATTCCTGACATGTGTGTTATAAACCATAAAAAATGGAACAATTCAGAATAACTCACTTTGTCGTACTAACAATGCCTGAGCCTCAACAGTCATTACAGAGCCATACATTCACATGTGATGACTCACAATGAGTTTCTGGCAGAGCTGAGAGACAACAGTGGCACAGCGCCTTGAGCAATCAGCCTCAGCTGTAATTTTTCTTAACAAGCTACATGCACCAGCAGTATAGATTTTATACTAAGAAAAAAAACATGATCGTGCATTTTGTTTGCATCGTGGTGGCCCAGGTTTACACTGCCCTGATAGCTCTTCTTTTGTATGAATGCTATCTTGAGGGCCAGAGCATGACTCGAATCCAAAATGCTGATTACCATGCTACAAGCTTTTTCCTGTGTGTGAAAGCTTGTTTTACAGTGACAGCCCAAGCTAAACTCACTCCACATCCACACCAATTACGTCTCCAGTCATCATATTGCAGATATAAATTCTAATTTGTCCGAGTCCTGGCCGGTGTTCAGGTGTAGTCGTCACCGAGCAAACAGAAGCCGCACAGCCATTTGTAACCACATCACGTCAATCTTTGCGTTATCGCCTGATTTTGATGTGTTTCATTTTCAAAAAGGTAAAAAAAACAAAAAAAGCAGTGGTGCTGTTATTGTGTTAAAGATAACTTTAAATATGAACTTGTTGTTGCCAGGCTTTATTAGAGGAAAGGAGCTTGTAGGTCTTAGATCTAAAGATTACTATTTACAGTAGGATTTATATTTCCCTTATCTAAAGACTTTCTTCATTAAAAAAAGAAAAAAAAGGATTTTTCCCCCCTTTTGTCTGTTCAGCACATCTTAGTGGGCTTTAATCAAATGTCATTTTCAGAGCGCTTGGCCTTGTTGTTGCCTGACTTTCTGTTTCGCAGCTGAGTTCTAATTTTACTTCAGTCCTGCAGGATTACCTTCATCTACTTAATGGCTTCCTGATTGTGTGTCGAGTTCTTCTGTTAGCTTTATTAAAATTTCATTTCTGCGGTAATTAAGCAAAGCGGCACTTCTTTTCTTAAGGGGTGCTTGGGCTGTTGAATTGTAGGCACGTTAATTAAACGTGATGGTCTTGTAAATAAAGCAGGCTGTGGTTTAATTGCAATGTTGGCATAGTGTCCAGAAAAAAAAAATTGGAAGTTTGTGGCATATTAATACAGCTAGCTCCATAGAGACTCGGAGAAGTGCTTTCTTATGTTTGTTGATAATTTGATCCATAAAAAATAATTCTGTCATAGCTGCCTGGAGCAATATTCGATTCGACAATGTGTGGCGAGCTCAGCTTTCTGTGTACTTCTGGAGTGAAGGCGTATCCTTTCAGTAAGGACCTTCAGCCGACAGTCAGCTTACCTACAAAAACTTGAATTGTTCCTTCCCTCCCTAAAAACAAGCCTCCTGACAGTGAGGGAGAGTAAGCCATTGTTATGGTGCAGGCAGCTGGAGCAAAAAGGCTGGTGCAGAATGCAAATGTGAGAGCTTCTCCACCAACAGAAAAGGTGGAGAGCAAAAAAAACCAAACAATTTCTCAGCTTTAGTTGTGAAGACAGGTCGTCTGTCTTCCTCCTCTGGGCCAAGACGATAACATCTGTTAGCACATATGGCACATCAGGAAAGAGCAGGTTTGTAAATCTAACAAAAACAGTGACAACAGGGATGGTGAATGGAGGACAGAAATCATATGCTGATTAGAAGCGGATCTATACATCATTCGTACTGTCACCGTGCATGCATATGCTCTGCGTATATAGATGCATCTTTGTAAGTGTAATCACAACCTGACTGCTGCCCTGCCCAGCCCTGCTTTGAACATGTGTGTATAACGGCTTCTTTAAAGGCGGGGTGTTAGATATCAGTCCTTTTGAATTAAAGATGCCTTCCCTTCTGTTTGATGAGACATTCATGTGAGAAATGGATGCACATGGATCTTTAAATCAAAGTGAGATTGGAATCAGAAGGTAGATTCTCTAGTACTAAAACCAATCTATATGGAAACACCAATGCCTTTCCTGTCTGAAAGTGGATTCAATCAGGACCGCTTGTTCAAAAGCTTTTTATGAATTCTGTGGACAGGATGTGTTATGAGGTCCTGTTAGATAAATAGTAATGGCCTCCACCTGCCACCCTGCACTGGCATTCACACAGCCTAATGGCCATATGTTTTGAGACCAGCAGATGCTCATTTAACCTTCTACCGATGAGCCACAGATTCACAGAAAAGTCCATCATAGCCAAATACCTCATGTTCAGGGACGTGCCTTCAACCCACCACGGTGTTTAGACTTATCTTAAAAGAGGGCAAAGTTAGCCCACAGGAAATATTTAGAAAAATGCATTAAACCTTCATTAATGGTAAGCCCCCTAAAACAACTGAACTAGATCAACAAAAAGAAAATAACTGTCACTAAAGAAAGCCCAAGCTCCGTACACAGACTTTTGTCTTTTAAAGGATAGTTTTAGCTTGTTCCCATTGTGCCAAACAAATTTCTAAACCTCAAGATGCATGTGTGCAGCTCCTGCTGTCGACTGCATTGTAATTTTACCTTAATTATAGCTACAAATACTTGTGCACTGAAGTCCATAATCCTTCACTTTAAATAAAAGGGTTGCTCATTGGCCTGTTTTTGTACTGTAAGAGAATGTAAAGTGTGAATGTGCAGCCCCGGATACTACATCGCTGGAGATCCTATGTTAGGATCACTGGGAATCCAAGAATTCCTGGCTTTTTGTATTAACAGAAACTACCCCAACAGACATTTTCCACTGCAAGACCCTAGAATGTTGTGCGACTCCAGGATTCAATGTGCAGTTACATTTCTCTTCACTGACAGAGAGGGGAATTTCACTGGTCTGACCCACTTAAGGTCAAAGTGGGTTGTATGTGGCTCATGATGTAAAATGAGTTTGACATCCCTGCTCTAGACCCTGTCTCTAGACCACTTTGTTCCATGGATCTCAGATGACTATATGTTTAACGGCCACTGTGAATTCTCATTCCACTTTAACAGCATCCTTTTAGCTTTCTAATGTTATGCTAGTAAAAATAAAGAGCAATTAAAATGATGGCATACACTTCTGCAGTTACCTGCAGTATTTTTTTTTAATGTTCACAGACAATAGAAATGAACCAGCAATGCAAATAGTGAGAGCTCATAAGTGTGGCAAATACTTGGTAGGTTTGAAACTCTGTGAGAAGAAACACTGACAGAAATAAAACTAGACTTATTCTGGTTTAAAGGACGTTTCATTTGTTTACCACGATTACGCCCACTATTGATAATCGATGTAAACACAAAGGAGTGTGAGTATGAGGATTATGAGTTTGCATGGCTGAGTAAAAAAGAGATAAGAAGTTATAAAAGAGTTGAGGGAATCTGGGTGTCTTCTTATTGTCTCAACTTACAGTGTAAGCGTTTCATTTTGGAGCCAATAAAAACACTTTGGTTTGTACATGCTGCATTTGAGTGTTTTCAAACTCCCATAATCTCCGTGTTACCTTGTTCATTTCAATATTTATTTATTTATTTTACACACTGAGACTTGCATTGCAAATCTTAGGTGTTTTGTTTTTCTGGAGTATGGAAATAAATACAGTATCTTTTATTAACGAGGCTGCAGTGTTTTATCAGTTTGCATAAACTGTCACAGATTGTGTAGGCTCATGATAAAAAATTGTAACAGCATGATGAAGCTACTTTACAAGCCACTCTGTTTCACTCCCATTAGAGAAACTGAGGACATCAGTTTACTGCAGTTCATAGTCACCTCCTATGAGCATTGTTTCCTTGTTACAAATGGCCAACACATGTGGGCATCTTACAATATACAGACTTCCACTGTACTGAACACAAAACATGGGAAATATAAAGCCCGTAGAAATCAGTCAAATCAAATGGAAATAACACTAGAGCGTCAAAGCACCAGCTCCTGGTTGATAGAGCAGTACACCAGGATTCCAGACCAGACAGACCAACCTGAGCACCGCCTGGATTAACAATAAGAAACCCTACGACTTAATACCCCACATATGGGTACTGGAAGGTTTGGCACTATATAAGCCTAGTATTGTGCTAATAACATTCATTAAGACCTAAATCTGGAAGACAGCTTCCAAAAGTTGTATGCCAGGAATGAGTGAGACGTCAAGTCAGTGATCCACCTCACCAGAATTTAAAGCAAGGACGTCAGGATGTCATTCGGACTCAATAATTGTAGCTAAATGGTTGCAAAAAGAGTTAAATTGACCTGGATTGAAGAGGAGGAGTTGTACAAAGGTAGAAAAGCAGATATACAGAACAGCCACAAATACCTGGGTATTCCACAGGCCAGCGAGGACCATGATAAAAATGCAGAGAGGTCACCCCTACCAAAGCTTAATGGTAGAAAGCTTTCAATGCACACACACTACTGGTCAACTGATACACAACTGGAATAATAAGCTGACCAAAGGAGGAAATGGATGTCACTGATGTCAAGACACGAAAAATTCTTAACGAGGGAAAGAGGGAGGGTGACAAATAGTGACTACTAGAGCCACAATCCATGATCAAGCATGGAACATCTGCAAACACATCAGTAAGATGCCCCTCTGAAAAGAACTGCTCCAAGAATCCTTCAGGCAGCTGAAGACAGATGTTGATGAGGAACAGGAAGATGATCTATCACCTACCATCAAGCCCCTGCATGGGATGTACAATCGACAGACAGAGGGACTGGCTGACATTAAGTAATCCTACCAATAGCTAGAAAAGTCCGCCCAAAAGGACCGCACAGCATAAGAACAGGCCCCACACACCAAGGGTCCTGAGCTCCTGTGGGACTTCAGGTTCTAGACAGACAAGCAGCTGCTAGCCAACCAACCACACACAGTACTGGCTTACAAGAAGCAGAGGATCACAGTTGTGATAGATAGATTTGTCTTTCGCACAATGTTTGTTCATGAAAACAAGAGGCCTTCTTCATCTGATCACACTTCCTTTTTTAGAACCAGTTCTTCTATAATCCCATATCTAAAGCCCATATGCTGAAAATGGCACATAGGGCGTGGGGACTACCTCATACAACACAGAGACAACCCCACCTTTGCAAATATAATAACAATTTGTAGTTGTTGGACTGACAGCTGGAAAGTGTTAACATGTTGCCCAACTCTAGTTCATATGAGTTTATTCATACACTCCTGCCTGTCTGCCTTTGCAGAGCCATATTGAAAAAGCCACAGGGAAATGATTAACATTATATTGTTTGCTGGTGCAAATTTCCTATCTCAAAGTGAAAGCTGTGTACCCATCGTAAGCCGGGGAACGCCTTGGGTGAACAAATCATAAGATAAAGAAGCTTGGAAGGGTGTGCAGAACCCAAAAGCATGTTTCACCAAGAAGGAAATTGAAATGTACACAAATCCACTGTAAGGCTCTGAAGTCTTCCATGCCTCTGACAGCTAAAGAAATATATTACACCTTTGAGTTTTTGCAAACCAAGTTCCTGCTATGCATGGCAAATAACTTATTTTTCAGCTTTCTAAGCTCTGCAAGGCAGGGCCTTCTATTTCTGTGTGATTAAATGTGTGTAGTTTTAGGATACCATAATTCATGTTTTAATTTAAGGTCAGCACAATCCTGTGGTGCTAAATAGTGTGTGTGCTGCATTATACCATCTTAGTTGTCTTGGGAATGCTTCATTCAAATGGTCTATAATTCTGAAATGCAACAGTGTAGAGGCCTTGATGTAAACATTTCACCACAAGACAGCTGTTTAATGCTGTAGTCTGGTGTTTCTGCTCACTGACACACAGGCAATAAACAAGAAACGTTTCAGCATTTGGATATCGAGCATTACTTAATCTTTAAGCTAATTGCATTACCAAAGACCAAACACAGCCAAGCTTCATCAGCAGCAGCTCCTGGGCACATACTCACTGACAATTACACCACTTAGCAAATACATCAACTGGCTCATCTCTCACTTTTCCTGGTTGTCTTTCAGTCTCCTCCCAAAGCAAATCTTTCCTTTCACTAGCTCACCATTGTACTAACCTGCTAACATCTCTTTCAGTTTTTGTCCTGTCTCCTTCTCTGTCACCTTTTTTCTTTCCCTCATGTCAGCTGTCTTTCACCTTGGAGTGTTGTCTCCTGCTTCCTTCACCTGTCACCCTCAAGCAGTTTAATCATCAGCCTAATGTCACACCCTATTTAGAGAATGCTGGAAAACACGCATGTACATTTATATCACATCCCCTCTGGTGAGCGATCCCACATTTGCCAGCCACTTTGCCTTTTTTTTACAAGTAGTAAGCAACTTGAAAGCCATGCTTGACAAGATGGAGCCCTCCCACATGGAGCTTTCTGAGCTCTGTTTGCATATGTTTGCTTGCAATGGTTATATGCTTGATATAGTATGTGATAAATAAGCAAATAAATATATATATTTGAGTACACAGCCACTCGGGCTGCCAGGTTCATTTAAGTGGAGATGAGTGACAGACAACTGTAACGCTAACAGTTGTATTTTAAGGCAGAAGAGTTAGGCAGCTGTGAGACAGGTTGGCTCAGGGCCTGACAGACCAAAGGAGTAGAGATAATACTGCATCTCAGAGGTGGACATAAGCAAAAGGTGAAATCATCATTTTCAGTTAGATCTGCGTTGAAGGATGAAAATCCTAACAGGGGGAGCCAAAGAAACAAATAACCAACTAGCTACATGCCATGCTTAAGTTATACAACACAAAAAATACACATAAAATATATAAAACAGAGTATTCTCATCATTCATAAATAACCATGTATTTGTAAGTAAGTATAAGTAATGTATTTATAGGAGGAGCTAATCTAATGAAATATGACACTTCTCAGTTTGAAGTAAACATGTCACAGGTATGATTCCACTTCTTGCTGCTATCTTAACAGTTTTACACCAAAAGGAAATTTACTGACTTAATGTTTACATGACTAATGTAATGACACATGACAGTCAGCACCCCCCAGACAGCAGTTATCTTTTTCAAAGGAAAATGGCTTTCTTTTAGTTTCTACAATTATATTTTAAATCATCTGCTTTCACTTAGAGAAAGTACCACAAGCTACCAAAAATGTCTTCGGGCAAGATTGTTGTGTAGGTTGTCAGTCATCCAGGTCATGGCCGTCTTACATAATTTAATTCTTGTCAGTCTCCTGGCAAGAGTTAAATTTTTATTGTCTATACTGCAAGTCCTCTAGCCACATATGGTGGCTCAGTAACTTAACAAAGACACATGTAAGTTTTCCTTTATTTGGTCCCCTGTCAATCAAACTGAATTTCTTGTAAAATTGGAACTATGAGACCACAACAATTAAAATTATTTGTAATTAGGGGGGGAGTGAATCATGGCTTTCTGACTATTAGAACTATGGAGCAATCCTTTCCAAGTGGTCTTCATTTTTTTAAGTATTTGCTTTTTGTTTGTGAGCCTAAAGCCAAGACATGTAGTTCCAGTGTCTTCAGACACAAATTGCAGGAACTTTGATTTGCAGCAGCATTTTGTAATCTTGATATCGGCGTGCTGCAGGGAAATAGCTTTTTTGTCAAAACATTTTTAATGCTTTGCTGAGAACTTGGTCCTTTATTACCACTGAATGTGGTAATAATAGCCATGTAGTCCCAGTGTTGAATACCTAAAAGTCAAAAAGGCATCCCTGACAAGTCTCAGTTTCAGCAATTTCTTCTTGTCATGAAATAAACATGCTAATGTTTTTGTTTTTCCTTGTTGATATTTCCAATATTATCAGCCCATATTAGCCATTTGCATATGTCTTGATATCAGCATTTATAATGGCTAATAAATAAAAAATAAAAAGGAAAAATAGGAGAAACAACCTTTACGTTGTGTTATCAGTGTTAATGTTGCACACCACAAACATGGGAAATACTGAAAGTCACATCATTTATACATGACAAGGATAGGTTATTTGCATTAGAGAAAAATTGCATTGATGTTGAGAAGCAGCCATACAAATCTATATGGACCAGTATCACTTGTACTGGTGTCCTCATAGGCATTGAACATGAATTAATGTATTTGGGACAACTATTTAAAGTCATAAAAGTTGTAGCCATAGTGAGGAAGCATTTATATTTAAACTATTTGTATAAAATATTAACACAAATTCATTGGAAAAAGTTGTTAAAAACTAGCCTACAGCAGTACATAACCTGTTCTTCAAAAAGGTCTTGTTAAACTTTTGGCACTTTTCATTCCAGCTCCCCGTGTCATTGTCTGTTTTATAATAAATAGGCTATATTTTTACCACCAGCATGGTTTATAGGTGATAAGTCCCCCAAGGGAGCAATCTCTGACAAACTGAAAATTCATGACCATGTGAATATTTCACCAACTTAGTATAGCTGGCATGCTTGCTACATTCACAGCCGTCTGGCACAGCCCTAGTACTTACCTCTGGCCAGCCTTGACATTGTCTAAAAGAATAAATTTGCCATTAATCCACTTGGTTTAAACCTCCAGATGCCATATACACCTTTGACACTGTCGACCATGTGACTTTATGAGACATCTCCCTGGAAATGTAGCTGTTCTGTGCTCAGTAAAACATAATAATAACAATAAAATCAATGAGGAAGAAATATGAGACTATCCTGGAGATTTCTTTTGCTAGTGCCTCACTGTGGTGCAAATAGAAACAGAGAGAGATGCTTACTGAGAAAGGTAATAGAGCACTGTCTGTGTGATATCTGGTCCAGTTTCAAAGTGGGCAAAAAGACAGGAGAAGAAATGGAGGTAGCATTTTCTATTACAGCTCAATGATGTAATTGTAATAGGATGGAAACAGGGACAGCACCTTGGTGCAGTGGTTGCCTCACAACAAGAGGGTTCTGGTTTTGAATCCACCTGTCTGTGTGTCTGCGTGAAGCTTGCATGTCTTCCTATGCTTATGTGGTTTGTCTCCCAGTACTCCGGCTTCCTCCCACAGTCCAAAGACATGCAGTGGGGTGAGGTCAACTGGCAATTCTAAAGTTCTAAAGTTTTACCCAGTTACATAAACTTCAATGTATTGTTAGTTTCTGCACTGCCAACTTTCCAATCAATCTTTAAAAGATGGCTTCTTCATGGCTTAAGTGGGAAAATTATTACTAAAACTGCAAACCAGTTGATAATGACAAAGTTAAAGGACACCCCTGTGGGAAAAATAGTTTTAACACACAACTTGTCAGGAGCTTACATAACAAACATATATGACTTGCAGCAGCATTTTGTAATCTTTATCTCGAGGTGCTGAAGAGAAATAACTTTTTTGTCAAAACATTTTTAATGCTTGGCTGAGAATTTGGTCATTTATTACCACTGAACGTGTATAATACGCTATGATCGATGTCATTAAGTTAACAATTAGGTTGCGCTCCCAATCAATGCTGCATTAAAGGGATGATAATGTTCAGTACATTAATTCTCATGCCATTATGTAAAATTCGTTTTTGGCAGGAGAACAATGCATTGAACCCTTGCCACAAAGTTTTTTCAGGCACTGGAATGGGTCAAATATTTTATATTCGAGAGAGACATCCCTCCACAATTCTGTTCAACATTTGCTTTAATTCGCAGAACACGCCCTGTTTCTCACAGTGTTACGGTACAGTGGAAAGTTTTAGTCTTTCTCTTGACCTAGGCACAAGTGAACATATTTTTACTTTCAGCTGCATGTGCTAAGAGCCAAGAGGAGAAAGCTTGCGTCCTATTTTGGGTTTGACTGATTGATCTTAAGCAATCATATTTCCCTTGGTTCAGGCTGGGAGGCTGACATAACAAGGTCAGGAAATGCCAACGGGAGATTGAGATGTGCCAGTAGGTAGCTACAAATATCAAGCAAGTAAGCTAAGCACGAAAGAAAAACAGAACTACTAAAGATCAGCATGAATTTTAAATATTTTATATTCTCTACATAGTAGTGAAAAAACCAAATAGTTTGACTATTTTTTTTCTTAAAATATAAGCATATTCCCACATGGTATTTTTGCCCACCCCTGGTGGCCTAACTGGTAGTATAGACACATAATATATGGTCATTACATGCCATAAATTCAGACGAAAAATATGCATTTCATATATGGTGACTACTGGAACTAGATGGTAAAAATAAGGCCGTTACTGCCACTTTTACTAATAAAACATCTTTTACTGAATAGTCTCATATACTTTTTTGAACTCACATGCAGGAGGACAGGGTTATTATACCTAGTTTCAATGTGACAACTCGTACAGCACAACCATTAGGCTGATACTGATACTGGATATTTGGTTGATATCACAAGGATGCATACTGTGTGTCTAATAAAAGAAATGATGACATGCTGCCTTTCTGAAATATTTTGCTGAGTGAGCTGATGATATAAGTCAGCTAGAAAATGGTTATCAAAGCATTTCTAACATCAAAGCTCAGTTTAGTGAAACAAAAAGAACTGTAACACCAAAAACATCCCAAAACACCAGTAAAATCCAAAGTGGCTTTGCACGCTTCAATCAAACCCGAAACTAACCATTCCTTAGAATAAATGACTGGTAGGATGTCGTCTTGCCTTTGAGCTGATGTCCTTCTTGTGTGTAACACCTTTCCCCGAGGTTGAGAAACTGACAGATCGAGGCCAGCCTGTGATGACAGTAGCAAATTAAGATGTATTGCTTTTACCGGGTGATGAAATCAGGACATCAGAGGGGGAAACCAAGAAACTATAGTGCCGCTCTCAACACAAGAACATGCTTCCTTTAATAGAACTAATCTGAAAACCTGTGAGGAGCATTTCATTTTTACATGCGTAAATGTACAGGCACAGTGTGAACATGATAACAAGGTTCCTCAATCGATCCATTTACTTTAAGAACCATCGAAGGCAGCGTGCTCATGGAGGGCCATAAATTACTACACCCTAATCTTTAAAATAGCATGAAAAATATTTCTAGCCAGTGTCCCATTGTTTGTCCAGCTCCAAACCCTCTCCCACTGGCCTCTGTGAGCCTGCATACAGATTACAGTTTCTTTCTCCCTTGATCTCTCCTGGCCTGACAGCCTAATAAAACACATGTGGGCAGTAGTACCATTTTTGAAAACTCTATCAGCCGCCTGGCAAAAGTGGCTGTGAATCTGAGTTTGCCTTCTTCTGTTGCTGGTTGCTGATTTATTTGTTTACCTCTGTTTTCCTCTAAAAGCTGTCTATCTTACAAATTAGATTAATAATGGAATTTGTCTTTTCATTATTCATCACCACAGTAGTGCTGCGATCTAAAAGAATCTACTCTAACAGCGAGTTATCAAATATATATGTAGTATTCTTGTGACATCATCCAGACACATTATAAATAATTCTACGGGTAAATTCTCTAACACAAAAAGTGATGATTTCCCACTCATTCTCACCCATGCTCCGCTCAGGCGTTCAAAAGTTGAACTGGGAAATGAATAAGCCAACTGTATTATTGCACACATGCAACTCCATTTGGTGGCGGTCCTGTCTGCTTGTTTCTTGTCTGCTTGTGCATATTTCTCTTAGCTTTCTGTGTTGATGATGTGATTCAGCATGGCATTTAATTCAAATGCCCTGGTGGAATGACTCAGAGACAACGGCCATGTCCATGCCCAGTATAACAGATGAATATAGCTTCTGGGTCTGAGAAGTGAAACGAACATGGAGGCGCCTTAAACCTGCATTCCTGCATTTGGGTCCTGTCTTCAAAACACGATCATGACATTTCCACAGTTTCAACGAGTTCCTAATTAATGTTATTAGCATACTGTTCAGTCTTCTATGGTGCCAAGCACTAATGTGGATACTAAATCACATAGGATGGAGAATCCCGGAGTGAATGACCTAAAATTTTTTGTTGCGCTGCGCTCTGCCTGTACATCATTTTTTTGCGCCTGCTCTACGTATACTAGACGCGCCTGCTCCCTGTCATTTCAAAACATGTATCTCTCATCCATAAAGAAGCAAGCTTTGGCACTATCCATTCTAGTGAAGAGCATGTCATTTCCACAACACTGCTTTCCTCCCGAGGTCCCTTCTTTAGCCATTAGGCATGTCAGGTCCTGGTGCTGTCCAAATTTTGAATCTGGAGCCTTCTTGTTGGATCTTTGCCTTTGTGATGTTGACTGCCTGTTGTTATGGGAGGTTGCTGTGGCTTTTGGCATAGGTGTTGTATGACACCTCTCTCTCCTGAAGGTTCTTCTTATACTTTTGGTTGTTGCTTAGTCTCTACTCTGGGTGGGTCTGCCCTTGTGCTATTGTTCCCTTGTAGTATGAGGATACATACGCCCTGGATGGATCTCTGGAGAAAAGGCCATTTATTCTTTTTGCAACTCTTTCATATACGTGTGTGTGTGTGTGTGTGTGTGTGTGTGTGTGTGTGTGTTTGCTCACCTATCTGAACCACCAGTCGCCCACCATGTAAAAATAGAAGATCAAATAAAGGACAACTCTAATACCTACATTTATATATTAACTTGAATCAGACGTAGATGCAGTCTGTTCTCTTCTGCCTCCTCACCTGTGAGGCACGGGCTACCATTACAGAGAGGAACCAGAGAACAGGAAAGTAAAAAGCTCAACCTGAGCACGTTGTACCTGAATTGAACAATATTTGATGATTTGATGGATAAATCATCAGTGTTTTTTTATAGTTGGCATTATTCAGCTAGAGCCAGTGTGCAGAGTTCCAGGTGCCACGTCAAATGGCTCTCCTTCGTTCCTTCCTCTCTTCTCCTGCTGTGGCGATAAAAACACCACTATTCTTCAGAACTCCTGTCTAAGCACCCGATCATGTTGCCATGGAAACCGTTCACTAGTAGCGATATGCCTTACAATCTCTCTCTTTCTGCTTCACTCTCTCTTTATCCTCTGGCTGTCCTCCTGTCTAATTCCTTCTCTCGTGCTTTCCTCCATAGTTCTCAGCCGTTGCCTTGCAAAACAGCAAAACAATCCTCGATCTTTGTTTGGTGTTAATCACAGAGCAACGAAGCGAAGTGACTGTGCAGTGGTGAATTCAGCCTCTACACTAAACTGTGTCACAAGCAGATTTGGACAACATAAAGGAGGCAAAGTTCAGATAGGGGAGGAAGATGAAAATGGATGTACACATGAACAGGCTGTAATAAATAATTACTGTATGTTTCATAGGCTATTATAAGTTTAATTAGCTGACATGTACTTCATGTAAATCCTCAACTTGGTATATTTCAGATGTACCTGAATATAGGCAGTCCCTGGACCCAGACAAGGCTACACAAAAGCAGAGCAGTGCTGTGCATAGAAAATAGGAAATGTAAAGTACAAGTCTACAAAAGAGATACATTTCCATGCAACTACAGTGCACTTTTAATGTACTAATTTCAAGTAAGCGTTTCTTCAACACTCCAGATAATCATCTAACACGAATATGGACATGAACTATTAGTTCCAGTGTGAACTCCCTATAAACTCTGCAGAAATGTACCAGAAAAAATTCAGACTGTTTGAAATCCCGCTGGTATTTCTGCACGAGAATACAAAATAGGAATTAGGGTTGTAGAGGCCCCAGGGAGACTAAGAAAGCCAGTAAGAGACTCTCTGAAAGCTGCAAAAGGTCTTGCCACTTGCCTTTGTGTATTGTCTCACATACACATAAGCAAGTGGTAAGAATGGGATTTCGAAGGAGTGATCTAAAAGTAAAGGTGTGGCTGATGGAAACATTTTTATTGTAAAAACTACTTATTTTAAGAAAACCTGATACGTGACCATCTCCAGTACCTTATTGTGTTATAACTGTTCACAATAATTATAAGACAAAGAAACCCAGTAAATAAATGCAGCACAAGGTGGACTCACAGCCCCATGCTGTTAGCTTCCAATGCTAATCAGCCAGCACACTGGCATGGACAGCAACACAGCCTTGACACTACTTAGTAGGGCTTACTAGAGCTCCTGTATGTCATATCAAGGAGGAGATACTAGCAGCATGTGACGTGCAACCCAAATGCAGAGTACTCACTAGTTGAATTCCATATGACAGGAAAAGAAAACGGTAGATGGAAATTTGTGATGCAGTTACACGGTGAAAAAGCAGGGCTTTAAGCAGCTGGTTAAAAGGTTCAAGTCAAGATTCAAGACAGAAAATATGTTTCAGTGTTATAATGTAGCAGACTGTGCAGTCTCCTGAAGACGTACAAGGTTAAGTTACTTTTGTTAAACTTAAAAAAGTTTAGGCAGTTATATTTTAAGTGAAAAGCACAACTTTGGTTACTTTTCTGCTTACACTTGACTTGTGCTGTGTTACCAGTATTGCACTATAATGCTGATGCTGCTGGCACCTTGTTTTAATAAATTCTCGCTTTTAATTAGGAAATGTGTCATCAATGACAGTAGCTCAATAGAAATGAAGGATAGAAAATGCTCTTTATTGTGTTAACATTTATAAATGCTGCTGCGTGGAACCATCAACAAAACATTCAGCAATTCTTTTCTACATAGAAATATTGTTATGGCAGGTTTTCTTGAAATATCATCTTACAATGTTAAAACTACATTGTCCACGCTTAGCATTTGCACTGGAATAGGGAAAAGATGACTGTCATGCTCTATGACAGTACAAAGACACGTACAAGTGAATTCATCATGAAACCCATAATGACACAGTCTGTGCCTATCTGATGTCAAATACACTATGTGGACAAAAGTACTGAGCCACCTACACTTACACCTACAGGGGCTTCTCGGCCATGGAAACCATGCCATGAAGCTTCCAGTGTACAGTTTTTGTGCTGATGTTAATGTCAGTTTGTACTGAATCAGTTATTGAATCAACAGACTGAGCACTCAGTGACCCTGCTATGTAACGTGGTCTGCTGAGTTACTGTGGTTCTAAATGCTTTCACTTTGTAGTACTTACAGTACTACAAATTCATTGAGCTCTTTACAACTCACCATGCCATCATTCTAGAGGCTTGTTTGTAAAGGCAGACTGCATGGGTAATAAGCAGAGCTGGGCAATATAAGATTTTTTCATATCACGATATGTTTTTTTCATTTCAGGCGATAATGATATATATCGCGATATAAGCCAAATAACTATATTTGTAAGATTTAAATGTGCCGTTGCTCACAAGTAAAATGTGAAATAATCAGCAGCTTGTTTTGATTTAAATATTTATTTCCCATAATAAGTTGAACAGGGCAGATGTACTTAAGGAACATGAGACTTCAGTTTCAGATAAATAAAGGCAAATATTGCAAACTACACAAAAGGCAGCCGCTAAAGCGTTTAAGTTTCAAAATAGAACAAACAAAACAGACTACTAAATTGTCAATTCCACTTAGAAACAAAATATTAATTCTAAAAATAAATCTTAGTTTGTTTTACAGAAGAACAGACAAAATTGACTAACTTTTGTCAATGTCAAATAAACTGAGAACTAAAAGGAAGTTCTCAATCTCTCCTTGTTGTATAGCTTAGCTATTACCTCAATTAGCTGCTTGAATCCTTCATTTTCGAACGTGTTTATTGGTAGCATGTCTTTAGCATGACGGTAGGCTATGGCATTCGTTATGTCGCTATGTCTCTTAGCTTTTTTGTCATATGGTAAGACGCTGGAGAAAGCCGACTCAATTGACTGTTGCTGCTTCGCAGGGATTCTCCTGGTTGTTTTCGATGACGAATTAGCGCTTTCAGTCTACGGAACTTCTCTGGCCCTTCCTTTCGACAATCTCTCCGGCATTGGAACCGTCATCTGTGTTCTCTTCGGTAACCTGGTCACCCAAGCTCTCAGTTGATTTTTCTCTAGCGGGCAAACTCATTTTCTCCATTACCCGGCCGGCACGGCGGCTGGCTGCTTCCCAAACAAATACACATGTGCAGCTTGGCACTTGTGCTGTACGTAACAAGTCACGTGACGTGACGCTGCGGCTGTGATTGGTTCGGCTATGCGCTACTTAATTTGGATTGGCTGTGCTTTCTTTTTTTTTAAGACAGAAAGAGAGAGAGATGAGGTCTATCGCAATAGTTTCATTTTTCTATCGAGAAAAAGTTATTTCGCAATACATATCGTTATCGTTCTATCGCCCAGCTCTAGTAATAGGGTTTACAAAAAAATCAATACTCAGATACTAATCAATACTAAAAATTATGAGATTAGACACTTGTTTGTAATAGTATCAATACCAAAAGTGCTGTCGTTGCCTTCACCTGTTGGCATGCAATTTCTCAAAGCACCTTGCAAGCACACAGCCCATCCCGTCACTGGGAACTGAACACATGAACAGTAGCACAAAAAACATGGCAAAGCACCTTAAAGAGCGAAACCACTGTCTTTATAAGGTCAGTAAAGCAACAACACTGAAGATTTAAACAGTTGTAAACTTTAACCTCAACAGCACACATGTTGATGTTAGCCGATTAAAATGACCTACTTACCCATGTTAGCCATCTGTCAACATTAAGGTAGTAGTTAGTGGCTAATAATAAAATGATAGCATTAATGGCATAAACATTATCCCTCCTACCCATCTCTGATGTTAATAGACATGATTAACTTAACAAGATTAAGTTATTCTTCTTGTAAAGTCCCAGGTTGAAGCTTGGAATGGTCTATCAGTAATCTATCAGTAACTAGACAGAAACAGTGGGAGCCTGCTTGCTATTTGATCAGCTAATTCTGGTGCCAAGTGACCAGAAGCACAGGAAATACACAGGACTGTAGCTTTGCATGTACCAGTATTATCCTGTGTATTGGTATCATAACAGCCTTAACGGCTAGACGCTTGATTTTATACACTTGTGGCATTGGGCCTGAGTTATGGACCAGTACTTTTGTCCATGCAGTGTATTCAAACAAACAAACAAACCTCATAAATTGTAATTGTTTGTAAGAAAAGATTGTTCTTTTTCACCACCACATGGGAAAAGAACACCACCTGGCTGCCCGTCATGAAAACACAGTCCACTTCCTTGTCAAACTGCAATATTTCCGTTACTGGAAACAACATTGCTGATTGAGGATTTGTTCAAACAAGATGATGCACGTACACTGGCAAGAATCTCAGCAAAGTCTCACGTTATTTGCCTGAACACAAAAGCATTAACAATGTTAAGTGAGAGAAAGGGAGAGATTGAAACAGGTGATAACAATCATAAACTTTTAAGATGTGAAGAATTTCTTTCTGAGCCGCACACATGTTCATCTAGGCCAGTGATACTATTTCCCCACTAACTGCTGCATATAGCCATCGATTACAGCTTAAAGACGTCACCTGTTCACACTGGTAAGAGCGGTAAAAATCAGCCTCACACAAGCATAGCCTCACTCTTACATTAGCCACAGAGAGTGGGATAAGAAGATGAAAGCACCTGGAGCAGTAGTTTATTCATGTAACTGCTAATTAGCACTTTTTATAGCTGGGGCTAAAAGTCTCTGACTTTGTTAACATGTTTAGTATCTACTCCTTAATGACAGCGCATAAGTGGTGTGCATGTTAAGTTTCTTGTTCTGCTGCCACATTAAAAGCTAAAAAAAAAGAAACAGACATACTGTTCTGTTGTTTCAAAAGCAACTCGTATCTCCCTTCTGCAGATTAAGCTCTGGTCGATATAATAATACTTTAGATCAGATTAGGTTTTTGAAATAATTCAAGTGGATGCATTTTAAAGTGATCGCCGAGGAATATTAACAGTAAACACATAATCCCTTACGATCCTCTAGTTTCAGCACAGTCTGCTTTTTATATTTATACAACCCTTCACAGGCATCATATTATTATAACAATCGCAGACACCTCACAGGAGACCTTCATGCCCTAAAAATTCAACATTAAGCATTCTGTTCAAAGTATTAGTGCAACATTTTGATGGAATGCATTAAAAACAATGGCCTCCATCCATCCTCTTCCACTTAGTCTTTTCAGGGTCGCAGGGGGGCTGGTGCCTATCCCACCTGTCTTAGGGCGAGAGGCAGGGTACACCCCGGACAGGTCACTAGTCTGTCGCAAGGGTAACACATTAACAACCGTTCGCACTCACATTCACACCAATGGACAATTTAGAGTTTGCAAGTAACCTAACCCCATTAACTGCATGTCTTTGGGCTGTGGGAGGAAGCCAGAGTACCTGGAGAGACCCTGGCCTGGTGGTGGAATTTAACTTGCTGTGAGTCAACAGTGCTAACCACCGTGCCACCATGCTGCCCAAAGAAAGACAACTTCCTGTCTTTTCTTTTATAATACTTTTTTCTTTTTTGTCAGGGGGAGGGGCTTTTTTCTACATTTTTAAGTAAATGGTACTTTTACCCATAAGCACGATGGACAAAAGTAACATAAGTAAGCTTGAAGTAATAACCCCAATAATAAGCTTCAATAAGCTTCAAATCAAAAGCTTTCCTTTAGGTGCCACCCAGCTACATTTCTACAGTCAGGTATAGGTCGTCCATGATTATATAACTCACCTACGCTCAGAAAAAGCACTGTGTTCAGCACGAAAATCCAATTAATAAATGAGTTGTGTGCTCACCAAGCTCATCAAAGTGCCTCTGACACCCTACATGTACAGTAATTAGATGTCTCTGTAACATGCTCATTATGACGGGAGTATATGAAGGCAGCCTAATTGCTCTGGCGGACACAGCTTTGGCCCATTGTTTCACCCCACGGTCTCCTGCTGTAATTTCTCCTGAATAATAGAAGCTATGATATTTAGCTCTTCCCACCAGTTACTGATGATTATGATGATTTCCCAACCATTTTTTTCTGTAAAAGAAGTACAGAAAAATATGGGTTAAATACTTCCACACTGCTGCCATGTGCAATCAGTGATACAAAGGGGGAGAGACTATGAGTTTACCCTTTCCACCATGAGTGTTCCTATACACTTTGTAACTTATCAAAATGCAAACCGCCAGTTTTCTTCACGTTCAGTGAAGATGCTACCTGACAAGGTTATAATTAAAATGAATGTCGCATTTGCTGACTTTAATTTCTGTGACAGAGTTGCAGTTGAGAATTTCCAGAACAGGTTGAATAAAATCAGTATTTAGAGGCTCATTATTTACTCTCTAACTTCACTAGACAATAGGTAAAATGCCAATTTTTGCTGGAATTTTTAAGAAATCTTTCTCTGTTAACAGGGACACAAAAAACTTATTGTATTTGAAAACCCTGCCAGGTCTCTCTTTTCTAAAGAGCTCAAGGTTGTTCGCTGTAGCCTTACAGTTGTGGAGCTGTTACCAACTGAAATTGGGGATGTTTTATCAGGTGGAGTTGTATAAAAAATGGCCTGGAGCTTAGCAGGCCTAGGAGGTTAAGGCAACTGTGACAAATAGACCTGGTTCGGATTACAGTTACTGGCCTAGTGTTCTGTGTAAGAAAGGCTTGAAATCACTTTCTGGGTATACAAGGTGATACACACCGCTGGATGAGGATTAAAAAAGCAATATGAAAAATGGAGGTCAACACAGCTTTTTTGAAACAACTTAAGTTTTTGTCTAGCATTCACTGCAGTCAGAGGCCACACAGGAGCTGGCATTCTTTTAAGCAGACATCAGTCATTGCTCTGAGGCGCATTTTCTGCTCATGGATAAACGTTTTAGCTGGATAAAATATTGATGATTTGATCCTGGATTTTTCTTTTTTTTGTTTCTTCAACTGTTGTTTCATTGGTTGTCACTACATGTCATCATAAGGTGAAACCAGCTTAAATGATGTGGCTTGCTGTGTAGATGTGGATGTGGTACTCTCAGGTGGAAGCAGTTGTCATTGGTGTTTCAGAGACGTACCAATTTAGTCGGGGGGGAATATTCACATATGTAATTATTTTCACCACTTTACAATTCAAGTGTGATGGCATTCGCTGCTTCTGCCAACAATACAGTCTAATATGAACAATAACAACAGCCAGTGAGCTTCAGTTACCTGACATGTGCTGTACCTGTAGCTTGTGTGGTTTCTGAGGAAGAGGTCCACCTTCTGCACTCTGCTGTTATTGTATTATTGCAGGGTCTACCTTACAATATAAAGCACCTTGAGGTGACTGTTGTTGTTATTTGGCGCTGTTTAAATAAAACTGAATTGAACTGAACTTTCTTAAATCCATTAACTAATTTTTTAACTAATATCCATTAATTTTTATCTTTTTTTCTTCCTTTTTCTATGTCTACACTATCCTTCAGGGCTACACAATTAATTGAATTTTAATCTTGTTGCACAATGCTTAAAACGCCTCCCTGACCAATTAAAACACAAAGCAAAAGCAAATCAAGCGCTCCCTAAATCTGGACCTGACCACATGCTTGGATTTACCCGTCACAGCTGTTCCCTGCACTATGCAGCTTGAAGTTTCCTGAACTAGTCTGCATGAGTAAAACCTTGTTAAAAGACAGATATACAACACAATTCAAATGTCTAGCACACCAAAAGTCAAATAGCTTGTTACCTGAGTCATCTGTTGTTGGGAACTAGGGCTGTGCCATTTCATATTGTCATATTAACTACCCGTATACATTTTTACATGACAAAAAGGTGTCATATGGTGATATAATTGCTATAGCAATGCCATGCATGTACATTCCCTAATGCACAAGCCTATACATGTCTGACAGCCAGAGCCGTGTGTCAGCCTCAAATGAAGATTTAGCTACATCAACATCCTCCAACAAATCACAATGCTTTGCAAATATGCAAGAAAATCGTTCCTGTTACAGGTAGAAAAAGCAAACTCGTTTTAAGACTTACGGCAAAAATACACTTGCAGAGTACAACCAGGTTAAGGAGGCAAGTAAGGAAGAGATAGGAGTGGCTGGTGATGTACAGCAAAACAGTAAACAAATGGCTCAACCGAGCATAACAGGAGCACTCACTAGACTCCGTGTGACAGGAAGAACAAATGGTGAATGGAAATTACTAATACATATCGTTTGGCCAAGATATGATACATGACATGACAATATATGATGTTAATTCAAAATGTGGAAAGCAGGGCCTTTTAAGCAACTAGTTAAAAAGTTCAACTCTAGTTACAACATGTTAGATATAATTTTTTTTTTATTTTAAATGTAAATTTCATTATGAGACAATACTGTGCTAGCTCCTGACGAGTTACAAGGTTAAGTAACCGCAACTCAGCACAACCAACTTAGTCAAAAATAGTAAGGCATGTTTTTACTTTTTGATTAAGATGCCAAAATACAGTTACTTACTGTTAATAGATTGAAGAGAGTTGAACGGTATCATTTATTCATTTCATTATTCATTTCTGACTCCTCAGAGAAGTGGACGCTCATGTTTGGTTATCAAAATGTGAATTCAGCTTGTTATTTGCTTAATAAATGACAAAGTTTTTGACATATTACTAATATATTTGTGTTTTCTTGTCTTATGGTTATAATTTGTACTGTGTGTGTCCAGTAAACACAGTGAATAACAAATGTTTCAAAGATATCTTATCCCAATTACTTTTCTAAAGTGGCAAAACCTACGCAAACCATCAGCGGGGAAAGCAGAGAGTGATCTCACAGCTGTCGAGTACTTTGCTGGTTTGCTAGTTTTATTCACAGCCATCATGCAGGTACAGTGAATGGAAACAAAGACTTTATGTTATTATTTGTTTGCAGAGATGAATTCTGAAAATCAATTATCACGAATGTAGCACAATGTAAAAGGGAAAGCAGTGCCCTTGTTTATTTTATTTTTTTATCAAATCTATTTTAATGAAAATATTAGTACTAATCGGAGGATGTAAAAGCTTTCTGCTTTCTTATATGACAGAACAGTAAAACATTTTTTGAATAATTGTGACAAATAATAATGTTTTTAAAACTGAATAAAATTGTGTTTTGCGATAATTGTGCAGCCCTAATGTCACTGATTCAGATTTACAGGCAGACTTAAAGTGCTGTATTAGACTATAAGCTACCTTACAGTTGTAGTATTACACCAGCTTCTTTTCCCAGTTTTAATATGCTTTCTATGTTGTGGTAGAAGAGCACATGAGAATGAAATCATTTCAGGAGTAGGAGTATGCCTGCACATTTCATTTGTCTTTAACCTTTTGCCTCACCTCGCCTCTTGTTATTTCTATTTTTGTGATATTACCTTTAACATAAAATATCTTGGTAAATTTCTCACAGCCCCCTCAAACAAGTTCTTCCTCTGCTGGGGTAAAAACGTTTTTTTCCCTCTTATTCATCATTTCTCCGGTTATCAGAGTTGCTGATGATGATCTCCAGGATCAAAATATTCCATCTAATCACCATTTAATTTTCTCAGTGGACTGAATTGAATTTGACTAACCCAATTCTCACGTTGCTCTGAAAAACCAAAACACAGGATCCAGCTGATGCTGGATTACTCAGATGATCTCAGATCTTTAAAGCAATGTGCATAGAATAAGTCACATGATGAGGCTAAAGGCTGGAAAGCCTTTTTAAATAGACCTTTATCTGTCTATACATTCATAAATTTGAGAGGTTAAACATAGTCGGGCTGCTGCCTATACTCTGAAACAAACTAAGCAACTATTCTGAATCCAACACCTCAGACATTGAAGTGGAAGAGTCTAGAGACCTTTCAAAACCTCAACTCTCAATGGGAGCTTGAGACAACTGAATACCACCACAGCAAAAGCTCACCTGTAAGGAAGCACTAGAAGGAAACCACCAGAGCTAACAGGTTAGCAACTGCTGAATTGAAAAATAAGGAAATGGATAATGTTGTTGTTTCACATGAAATAATAAAAAAGAAACAGGAACATGCACTTTAGCACTCAATGTATACCATCAGCACCTGGTCCTTGTGTAGAAAACACTTGATTATGAAGAACTGTAGTTAATGTTACCTTTTGTGAGCTGGGAAATCAATCTAAATCAAACTACTTGCTGTAGTCTTCTTAGTATGGTCACTGTTCAAGGTTGACGGGTTAATATTTCTGATTAAAAGGTTGCTTTATTCCTGACTCAGAATGAGCCATACAACTAAAAGAATTCATTCTGAACTCTAATCTGAAAATGTATTTATAAAATAGGGGTACAGCTATATTTAGATTTGCTGTATTGCACCAGCCTAACTAACCATATAATTACTGCTCAGCACAACAATGAAAGGCACTGAGTTCTACACACTCAGTAAGACGGAGTGAAATACAGGTCTCTGCGTCCTGTCAGCTTTGTTATGGTTTGAAAATGTACATAAATATACAAACAAGAGTTTTAATAAGGGCACAGTGCATTTAGGGCCCAAAGGAGATGTATAAGCACTGGTGGACTTTAATGTCTTATCCACTAGCAGCAGTATAAAACTTTCTATGGCATGGACCTGAATCTTACTAGCTAACTTATTATCCCAGAAAGCTGATTCAAATGGGAGGCAGTTAAGGGCTGACTACCCTCCCCGATCCTTCCGGCACAAATGTGTAAATCACTGCCAGAGCCAATACAGCAAGAGTGTCTCCCAGAGGGTAACTTTATTACCTCACCTCGGCACAATTTATGACACCACACCAAAAGGGTAAATTTCTAATAACATAGCTTCCCCGGCTTCTCCGACACTAACAAGTGGCTGCAGTCCCGAAGCTAGAATTTACTGTCAGTCACAGAATCTCCCCTTTGCAAAGTGTTTCTTAAATGGTCAACACAGAAGCAATTTGGGAAACGTAAGCTATTGTAAAAGGTGAAGAATATAAACTGTACCCAGTACCGCCCTCACCACCACACACACACTACTGTGTGCTTTCTTTAAACACTTTTGAAATGCTGTCACTGCAAAAAAAGGTTGAGGGGCTAATGAAAATAAAAATAAAACATTTTCTCCAAGGCCAAATAAAAGCTCATTGTCCCCTTCTCAAAATGAACCATACTACTATACAATTCTTTGTGAACTAGACCACTGAGTCCATTCCTTAAAATTTTTTGATCTTCTTGTCTCCAAGGTCTTCTAAGCTCAAATCATTACTGTGGATTAGCTGAGTATAAGGTGTCCCTGTGAAACATGGAAGAGGATGGGGTACTGTAGTTGTCAGCAGGACTCTCTGCTGCTGCTGAGAGGGGTACTGTGTAATATTAAACTGACTGAAGTGTTCACGATCTTAAGTCAAAGCCCCCAGCTGTCTTGCATTTAAAGTGACACTCAATGTTTTTACCGTCAAACATTAACTACCAGTAAGCTTTAAAAGAAGGAGAAATTTATGTCAGCTCCATGTAAAATCTCTTCTAGCACCTTACGGTGTATACTGCATGTTTCAGTGCTATATGATCGTGTCATGGCTGACTACCCTGCTTTAGAAGGTCTCATTTTTTCCCATTTTCTAAGATGTCATCTACAACAAGAAATAATAATATAGGTATATATCGTTTTAGAGTAGCAACAAAAACATTACATGAGGTTAGTGATATTAAGGGAAAAATGTAATTGTAAATTAAAAATATTCTCTATTTTTTTAAAGAATTAGCATTATGACATCCTGTGACAGAATGGCAGCCTGCCCAGAACGTACCCTGCCCCTCACGTCAACCTATGACAGCTGGGATAGGCTCCAGCCCCCCACATGGATGGACAGATGGATGGATGGTCAATGCAGGTATTGCTGGTAGAGTATATGTACTATCAACCAGTAGCTTGGTAGTCCATGAGGCCTTTCACAAAGGCAAACCATCCAGCAGGTTACATGTTGCAAACAGCTTCAGCAATGTTAACATACGTCAGTTTTCCGCAAGTAGAGATGTTTACTGCAAAAACTTACCCCAAAATCTCTTCACAGTAAGGGTTTTTCAAAGTTAGTTTAACTGTTTTACTCAAAAGAGACTTTGTTGGTTTTAATCTTGTTATTAATGTTATCCAAGTTTCCCACATTGTATGCTTGCCCAGACCCAGCCTTGCACATGCCGACATCTGGCACAATGGCTCGCACGCATTCTGTAAAAATTTGCTGAGATGAGCTGTGCACCACCTTCAAATGGAAGACTCAACAGCATAAACAAGGCTGGTGTGACATGACAAATGGAAACCAGACAGCAGCTAGTCAAAAATTTAGAGGTTCCACTGAAACAGCATTCAGCCACACATGTTTACGTCCAGTCACTGTTATTTTTTATCAGCACAGCCGCACAATGTTGGCTCAGTTTGCTTTTGTTTCCTGAGAAGACACGGATACAATGAGCGAGTGAGTGAGAATTGTGGTTTGTAGTTTAAAGTGGACACCCATCTTTTTCTACAAAGGGATGGGGAGGTTGTCAAACAGCAAAGAAAAAAAGCAACAAACAAAAGAAACATAAAACCAAAATATATAATAGAACCAGCAGCTCCAGCTGCTCCAGTCTGTTTGAGTAGCAGTGCTCCTACTTGCACAACAAATCTGGATTTGTGTGGGTTTCCCCAGTGTGAATTTTCATTAAAAGTTTTCTGTCCCACAGCAGAAAACTATGTCAGGAAATGTCACATAGAAATTAAGACTGATTAACATGCAGCAGCATTCCTGAGAGATCTGTTGTGCTGTGCATTTGTCTTAACCTTATTTAAATCATAAGTGTTGTATTAATTATTCCTTTCAATAGTCTAAATAGTTCATTTAAAGAGCCACGGCAGCCTCGTGGTGTAAATATCAATAATACCACCATTAGGGAGCTTCAAGAGCTATTCCCTACGTTCATATGTGTGCAGTAATTAAAACACCCATGGAATTTTTAGTAGTGCTTTCTGAGGCACTGATAAATACAACTGAGTCAGCCCACAGTGATAATTCTAGTTGCATTATGCAGTTCTGATTTGCTAAAGATACCAGATACCAGTTAAAGAGCCGCATTACCAGTTTTAAATTTAAAAGATGTAATCCACACTGTAAGGCTCTTAGGACTCGTTTTTTTATGTGTATGACGACGTCAGGGTAATAAATAAAATAAATATATCTTCAAATTTGTAGATGGGTGAGTTTACATCCAATTAAAAAATAAAAGCTACATTGGTGTTGGTTATCTAACTTCGGGGCACTAGTCTAATTTTGGTGAGAGCCATAGCTGCTACATAGTGGTTTTTCTTTCTTCTTTCCCTTCCTCACGCACACCTTGTTTATGGAGCTGCCAAAGAGTCAGCGTAAAAAAAAAAAGATTAATCCAGTTGAGGACAATACCATACCATACAGTAAAAGCTTCCCAACAAGTGGTAAACTAACTGAATGCCCTTCCAGCTTATCTTATATTAGCTTCCTTCATGCTACATTAGTTCTGCCAGTAGCTGCTGCTTTCATGTGACATAATAAACATCAATACCCAATCCAGCTTTTTGGGGGTCAGTATCAGACCAATAGCCAATCCAAGTATCGGACTACTCTGTCCTTACTGAAGGAGAACGTGGGTGTCTTGAAAAGTTTGGGCAGTTGTTCTTTTGCTAAATCAGACACCTCAGGAGAAGCACAGCTTGTCTTATTGCAAATGATTCTATTATATAAATCTAATATCTGTGTCTAATAAACACAAAACAGTATCTACCGTCAGATTCTGATCCTTCCACTTGTTAATGAAGTTGTTATTATTATTTTACCACATACAGACATGTATCACCTATTGTTAGACTGAGCCAATAATCTTACAAAATTAAGACTGGAGCACGTAGCAGTAACAACTGCTGTCTTACAGACATTTCAATATGGTATTTAACAGCTCTGATAGAAGAGAAAAAATACAAACAAAAGAAAAAAACCATAAAACTCAATTTGTGATGCTCCAAAGGAGTGTGTCTACTACTCAGCAAAGACATGCAGAGGCTATTGTAGTCTTTGCAGTTTTGTTTAATGGACTGATCTCTGTGTAGAAACGTGTATAAAAACCTGATACACTGCAAACCCATCACTCACTGAAAAGTAATTTGGCTGCCTGTTATGCCCAATATAAGATGTATCCTCTTGTGTCCTGCATTGGGATTCTTCCCCGCTCTCTCCCCTTAATTAAGTTAATTTCAGTGCATTTAAGTTAAGTGCTGGTCTGTTAGATCAAACTACCAGTATGAACAGAAATCTGCAGGGCTTGGCTCTAAATAACTGGGAACTCAGTGAGGAGCGACAGGACACAGCCAAAGCTTTGGCAACGAGCCATCCACCCATGGCACTTTTTCTGATCATATCTTTCCCTGGGTTTCAGTCATTCAGAATAACACTCGTGCAGCAGCTATCACAGCCAGATCATCCCAAAATGCTTTTTTAAAATGTGATTTTTTTATTGTTAAATATAGTGCAATTCGCAGTAAACTGAAATCACACTGTATAACTCATTTAAATACTCTACTCTTCAAACTGTGCACTGTGCAAGGGAAACCTATGCAATAAGGCAGAAATGCTAGTACTACAGTAAATAGGCACATTAACTGTTGAGAAAAAAGAAAATACTGCCCAAAAGTTTGCTTTTACAGAATCTCACATATGTCATTGTGTTCTTTTTACTCTGTTTATGTCATTATAAAAATCTCCAAAGTTTTAAACAATTGGTAGACCTCATCCTTGGACCCCTTGGCCATTTTCCACAATTTTGTGACAGACTAAAAGATCAGTGGATTTATGAAAAAAGTACACAGTGAAAATAGTCACTAATTAGCAACTGTCACATTCTTAGGGCTGTTTATTTGTTCTACTTTTTAAGCTAAATCAAAGGAGCTTTCTGATTTTTGGGTCAGTTTTTTAAAAAAAATGGTCAAAAACATGTTTCTGTTTTACCAAAACTAAAATATCAAAACAAGTCACTGTAGAGAAGCATCATATTTGAGAAACTTAAAACTTTCAAACGACAATTTCATAACCTCTCACAGGGTTAAGAAATGCTTTTATACAAATATAAATCAGTATTGCTTTAGCCTAACAGCTAGTGCTAGGGCTTAACAAGTGCTGCTTTACAATAATTAGTAGATTGCATGTTATAAATGTTATAAATAATGTCATATATCTAGTATTCTCAGAGTTTAAGATACTGACAAGTTGACCCATTGATGTATATATGAAGGATTTAATTAGGAAACTTAAAGGTACAGTGTGTAAACTCTCACCCACAGATTTCAGCAGATAGCATTTTTCAGCCGGCTGAATTCTGTTTTCTTACCCCTCCCAAATTAAAATTATAATCCCAGCTATGGTGGCCAATATAGGACAAAAAACTCTGGTTGTTGTTTATCTGTAGTGAGTATAGGTTGTCAGTCCATTGTTTACCTCAGCTGTCAGTATGTATCCTCATCTATTTACTCTGGAGGAGGCTGTAAAACTTTGTGAAAGGAATCTGATATGAGTTGATGAGTCAGTGAGGCTCACTTCTGTCTGATGACAGCGATACTGAGGTAAGATTTTGAGGAGATCCTGAACTTTTCTCCTGCTAAGTTCTGCTGTTTTTGCTGCTGTTAGCAGGTGTTAGCTAAACTTTTTTTGAAGTGGCTCTGACTTTGTTGGACTCAGGCGCTTAGTAAAGAAACTCTGAATGTAATAAAACGTTTTATCAGAGGGGAAGTGTGATTCTTGAGTCTAACATTAGCTGGCATATTGTTAGCTTATAACCAGCTGTTGCTGCTGTTTAGCTGGCCCATTGTCAGCTATCTGGAGACATAGCGAGTAAGAGATATTGAAAATATACAAGTACAAATGTTAAATGGTCACATATACTTTAAAAGAGCAACTTGTGATCTTTGATTTAAAAGTAACTTATAACACGTACTACGTACAGTATGTGGCTGATCGATAGCCACATATATAAAATGTGATTAGACAAAACAGTCGACCACTGTGTAAAGATGGCAAGACAACATGTCAGCTTCCACAAAAGAGCAATCGTTCCTATGTATTTTAGTGGATTCATTAAAAAGAAAGTTATGACAATAACTATTCTATTACATAATCTCAAAAAATACTTACTGTACCTTTATATTTCTGATCAAATGTAATTTATTAGTTTTAAACCATTTCTTGTTTTTCCCCACCAATCCATTTCTAGCTTAAATGTGGTTAAATCAAATTATAATTAATATTCATTCCTTTACCCTTTATGGTTTTCTAAGTTTATGTGTTGGTTCTTGAAGTATTACTGCGCTATTACTACCAGTATCGCAAGAACTATGTAAATACTGTGAAAATGTGATTTATTCAAACAGTATAAATTTTGTTATTTTTGTTATTCTCTGTTTCTAGTAATACTGGTAACTAGGGGTGGGCGGTATAAACAGTATTCGGTAGAAATGATATGAATTTGGCCAACAGTAGAGATTTTGACTATACCGCTCTACCGCGATAGCGCATGTTGATGGCGTCATCAATCTGCACCTGTTTTGGTGAAAAGCATCGCAGCGGCTGCAAGCAATATCATCTGCAAATTATGCTGGGCGACAGTAATAGTGAAGACACGAAGCACGTTTTGGAATATGAGGAAAGCCAAAAACTGCACTTCCTCCACTTCCGTACCATTGATTCATTAATGTTGAATTCTGCTCTATTCCCATGTTGTTGCAGTATATTAACAACTAACCTCGTATTGTGGATGGATTATCTCAGTTGTTCTCCTGACTGAAGTTTGGTCCGTTTACAGCATCCTGCCATACGATTGCATTTGTCCTGAACCATCAGGAACCTTCACGTTAACTTTTATCGAGTGGAACAAAGTTAGCATTCATCCTCCAGCTTTACTGTGTTTATGTTATGCTAACATAGCTGTGTCGCTAGCGATCACTTAGCACATCATTATATACCAGCTAGCCCAACTTCAGCAACTCTAAAAAAGTCACTGCTGTTTAGTTTTTTGTTTTCATTAATGATGGAAGTGATAGCAGAGCTGTACATTTTATTTTTTCAGAAATATCTCAATCAGAACATGCTATATCATGTTTAGGTGGAAACTAGCGAGCTAACTTCCTTCTAACTTCTAACTCTGGTAAATTTAACAAATTCTGTTTTCATAGATGGCTGGATGTTAAACTTAATTGTTACACCTGGTAAAGCAGCAGCACTGATCATTTTATTAAAGATGAAAGAATTTAGACAGTTTTTAACTCTCAGTGATGCCGCAGTGTTCGTTTGACTTTGGGACCTGATGCGGACGGAGTTTTGGACCCAGATTACGCCGCAAGGCTCCTGACTACGGTAGCCGTAATGCTCCGACAGTCCATCAAATGGTGCGGCTTCGTAGCTTACCAAAGTCGTACTAAAACATTTTTGACAGATTTTTGAGCGCCGTGTACCACATAAAATCAGTTTGAGGTCAGTAAGCACAACCAGAATTCATACATAAGGCGCAATGGATTATAAGGTGCACTGTCGATTTTTGAGAAAATTAAAGGATTTTAAGTGCGCTTTATAGTGTGGAAAATACAGTATACAGAAGAAAATAATATATCGCGATATATATCGTTACCACACATGCTTCAAATTATACCGCGATATGGATTTTAGGCCATATCGCCCAGCCCTACTGGTAACAATTAAAAGCAAACCACACAAGTATTTAGTGATGATGGCATCCAGCAGTGTGAGTGCAAGTTTTGTTTTTACTTTTCATGTTGTTATATCTAAATATTTTAAGAATTTAAGTAATACAAATAAACAGAGGCTTTACATAAATAACAAAACTGATTATAATATTAAAAAGGTTTTTCTTTTAAAATAAAAAAATCAAATAAAAAGTCACACTTCAGTAGTGAGGATTTGTTGGTGATATAAAGATTTAAGATGCTAATCATGTAATCGTATCATGGTGTATCTGACAAAGCATGAAAATTATATCCAAAAATGACTCAACAGTAATATAAGCAACAGACAGAATAGCTGAGCTATGCTATGTCTGTTGTCCTATATACGTTTTGTTCCAGTTTCTTCTTAAATAAAATAGAGTGAGACTGCGATTTTAAGGTCAGGTGCACACCTCATATCAAAGTGTCACAGGCAAGAAAAAGCTCCACTGATCCAACAGTCACAACACTAAGGCGTATCTGACGTGCTGTCTCACTGTCTCCTGTTGCTTTCTGACACATCAAAACCAGTTGAGACTCCAGTAACAACACTTAAACCCTCACCAAACAGAAACAGAGCGGACCTAAAACGCTGTGTAAATGTGACACTGCAGCTCACACGGAGCCCCTCACATGGAGCGGAGGGATATGCTGGCCCCCAGCAGCCGCAGCAAGAGACGCTATAAAGAAGCGCTGCGATTCAGCACCATGGACAGCGGCCAGCAAACTTCACTGCAAACTTTGCCGCTCTCTGCCTAAACCAATGTTACTGAAACAAAGCATAATGTCCAGTTAACGTGAACTTGGGTTGGCCTAATTCTAGATGAAGCTTATTTAATAAAGTTTGAAAACTCACAAGAGGGGCGTAAATTCTACTGTCTGTAACACAGCATATAAGAAATGAGCAACAAAAAGTAACTACAAAAAAAAGACAAAATTAAAAGTTACAGCACAGTGTAGTGTAAGAGGAATTTGGCTGCACTGTTGCTAGTGTTTTAACTAGCAAGCAGTTTCCTACACATGTAGCTAACCGAACCACGTGTGCACACTCTGGGTAAAATACCCACAAGCAATAATACAGACAATGAAAATGATGATCCCTAAACAACTCTAATGATGGTTTTTATTTATTACAACCCCCACACAAAAAAACTCTATTTTTATGCGCATGTGCTGTGCGGCCTAATATAATGCAAAAACAAGTGCTAAGTGTTGATTCACTACGCTATCAATAACAGACTAATTATCAACCACTGGCGGACTAATTATGACCCGTAAAACGGAGCTAATCGTATTAGCTACATATTTTGGCTGCTATACTGCCTATAACATTTTCCCAAACCAGTGGAGCCATGGTATGTAGCCAGGCGCTAGCTAATAAACAGCTGCTCCAGTGTAGTAATAAAGAGCGAGCGGGGTTTTATCCGCTTAATTGGTGGTTAATGATTCCACACAGCAGCGTGTTGTAAAAAGCAAAACTCACCTAAGACGAAAAAGGGGAGCTCAGTGTTTTCCAGGTCGTCCACCACCACCACGTCCCCGGGAAAATCGTTTCTAACAGAGAACAGAAGCTTGGGCTCGGAGGCCGAGGGACTGTGCATGATGCTCAGGTCGTTTTCTCTTAAAAACGGCAGCGCCGACACGGTGACGCTCTTCATCTTGCACTCGGTGTCCTGGCTCTGGTCCTCATCGCCGTTAAGACATCGGACGTAAACCGCTTGGAGGGCCAGGAGAGCCCACGCCAGCTCCAGCAGCAGCAGCGGTCTCGGCCCCATGTTGATGCTCGCCATATCGCTCCGTTTCCTCTCCCCTCCTCGCTGTTTCTCTCCCAGGCAGCTTCAGTCGCTCAACCCGGCGGATGACAGAGCGCCAGAGAGAGTGAATGGGGGGCGTGCTACACCGGCGGGCTCTCACAGTGTCGGAAACAAGCGCCTCTTCTTTCTCGCATATGATCAATCACAGGATTTTGTTGTACATGTGCTACTCCCGCTGAACACTGATAATGTAGCAGTGTTTTAATGCTGTTGACCCCCTTTGTTGTAATTGATCGACAAACTGTCCAAATGGCTGTAATGGCTAAGCAAAGATTACTAACAGCAAACCACCCAGGGTGCCCTGAGGTTCCCATCACCAAAAGAAACATCATTTGTAATTTAATTGTCTGCTTGCCCTGTCATAGAAACTTGCACATAATCTCCAAGGACACCACAGAGCATCCTTAGAAGCTTGCCTGACCTCAGTGTACATGCATAATTGCCTAATTGATGGTGCAGATGACTGTTAGGAGCGAGTGTCGGTGTCTGCAGTAGCCCAGATATGAAGGACACTGTAGTGAAAAATCTCTCACCAAATTTTAGGAACCTTACAAATAAAATCAAACTATATGTTGTAAATGTTGGCAACCAGTACTGAGTAAAGAAGTGCCACAAAGATAACAAGAGAGAGAAAAGAGTGTTTTGAGTGTATACAAATATACAAGTTTTTTCATTATTGCTAATTTTTTAACAGGGCATTTTGAGGAAGTGTGACATAATATATACAATATTAAGAGTGCACTTAAAATAAGACTGCATTTGGCACCATTACATTATGTTCTGCTATGTCTGGTGAGGTTACATAGAACCCTGAATATTGGTGTTATAAAGGTCAGCACTGAATTTTCATGATAATTGTGCATGTTTTAAAAAGAAATAAATAAAATGGAATTGTTTCCAATACTCTGTCAGGTTTAATATGCTTAACATCTATTAGTTTAAGACCTGGCAGGAACCTTTAATGTGCATGTCCACAGTTAGTGGTGTATAAATGGCTGAAATGAGAAAATACAGCTATTCAGTTTGATTTCAGTTTTTGTAAATGACACTCTTTTAACCGACGCATTTTTCCCCCCTGTTTTTCACACGTTAAAATTCTGTGAAATTCTCATTATCCATTTCTTTTGCTTCCTGGTACATCACTGTTCTGCCACTTTTATGCATGAGGAGGGAAAAAACACATGTGTTTCTGTTCATATAATGGTGAAATAAAACATAATCAGTCAGTACAGAATCAGGTCCTCATTGTTCTCCATATCTGGCCACTTGTAAGAACAAGTTAAAGCAAACCAGTTAGGTCTTTTGTGATGACAGTTTTAGACCACCGTCAGGGATGTAAGAAAGACATGGCAACAGCGGCTATTTTCATGATGTGATATTTATTTTCAGATTTATGTAAATGAACAGAGGCAGTGCATAAAAATAAAAATGGCTCTGAACCACATTGTACCCTACTAATGTGGGCGACAGGGTACACTGTTCTCTTCAGTACTTGCAGGTGCACCACAAAAAGAGAAGCTAGGCATCACTCCAATAAGGCCTAATGGAAATGCACCAAATGGGCACTGTAAGAAACTTAAAATAATTCTGGTCTACAAAAAAAGAGGTTTTGTTTGCTACTGGGAACCTCAGAGTAGCTCTTTAGCTCTAAGTTGTTGCACTGATTTCTGATACGAAATCTAATTTGAGCTACTCGTTAAGGTTTCTGAGATGCATATCACTGATGATTTGATACTTTTGAACATCAGTGTAAATATACCAACACAATGTCTGGAACTATTTCCTGCCAATATGTTTGTTATATGTTTTTTATTCTGAAAACATACCAGAGCATATTTCTGTCAGTTTAGCTCAAAATAAAACAAGCATGCTCTAAAATGTTTGAGGCCCTTGCTTTTGCGTTCATGCTGCACATCCGTCTCTCTTTGCAAGAGCAAAGAGTAGTCAGCCATCATGCTCGGATTACATTTTCCCTGATATCTCTTTTCCATCACTATTATATCTTGATGAAATCTTTCCTCATGCTGGTCGCTGACATCGATCAGGTTTGATGGGGATAAAAGTCGAGGTGAGAATGTAAAAAGTGCATCTTCAGTGACATTCTGGTGCCCATTAACTGATATGCTTTCAGCACATTATCTACAAGCTCAGCATAATCCTCTGTGATTGCCCAGAAAATTGTGGACATCCTGCATGAACACTTCCCAAGCTGCTGATTCAGTTGGCTTCCGTTTTCTTTTGAAGTCATCGTCAGTCATGAGTTCACAGATTTCAGGAACAACAAATACACCTTCCTTAAATTTTGGGTTCACTTTAGATGCTGAAATGCATTGCAGTTACTGTCCGTTCATTCTATTTTTCCAGTATTTGGAACATCGTAACTGAAAAAAACAGGGCATGCTAACGAAATGCTTGTTGACAAGTGAAATGGGTAAGTGCAAAGTCAGCCATTACTGACACATGGGGTACAACTTGGACTGGTCAACCAGTCTATCACAGGGCTAACACAGAGAGACAGACACTGATTGCATTATCCTAATAAAGCCTATGTACAATCAAACCTATAATAGCAATGAAAACATTATTATTATAGACTTCACTTAAAGATAGCTACTTTCCAGTTAGTGATAACATCAAAGGTGCTTGTATGTGTATTAGAGTTTCAGCTATTTAGAATTTTATTTTCACAATGACATGAACTTTAAAATAACCAAATTAACAACAAATAATACACAGGAATACTCCAGTTGCACTCAGACTAAAATTTCCAGAGGGGCTTTCAGACTCTAAATCCCTTGACTGTTTTGTTGACCACACAATTGCCACTGGGATTTGGATATAAAGCCGTAGGAAAAGAAGATTGCGTTTTCTGTGTCACCACTGTCCATCCATTTAATATTTAAGCAGCTCTGTGGTCTCCAGTGAAGTGTCAGTTCTCTCTGTCTCTTCCCGTCCTCATCAGAAACAGTCTGAAAATCCAAAATAGGGCAATATTTGGGATCGAAGCTAAAAATAAAAAGCGGGGAAGTAGATTGGCCTCGGCCACCCGCAGTGAAATATTAAAAGGTTAGCAGAGATTGAGGAGAATAACTGGACTAAATCGCATAAATGTGCATTAATTATTGATCGTGGGCTCATGGTTTCTCAAGACACTGTTAAAGAAAATCCATCAGCATTCAAACAATATTGAATTGTATGTGAAGGTTTAGCTTCTGGATATGTGTGCGCTTTTTTTTTCTCCCCTTTTAATTCTCAGGCCTGCTTATGTACTGTCTTATGGACAGTACATAAGAATTATGTGACAGGAAATATGAGGGCAGAGTGAAACCTTTCTAGTACATTGCCTTAAGGGTCAAATGAAACTTTTAAAACAGTCGTTTGGAAAGTATACACTGTGTCAGCATTCAAATAATTATTTTTCCTGTTCTGTAAAATAAAAATAAATAAAGTCAAGACAGATTTTAGTCATTAAAACCAGACTCTTTTACTGGATTTGTTACATGATATTTTGTTGCCAGAACACACACTGTTGTTTATTTTGAAGCAATCGTGGATTCACTGTCCTGCTGCTGCAAATGATTTGTAAACCACCAAATCCACAATCAATAAAGAGTCTTCAACAAGTATATTTTAATACATCTTCTCAAAAATGCAAGTGTTTTAAGAATTAAATCAACAAACCAACAACAAAAGCCAGAATTCATCCAAAACAATCTCATGCACATCCTACAAAAATGAACAATGATCATATCTGAAAATGCACATTTACATGTTTTGCTTTTTAAAACATACACCTGTGTGCAATGAAGTAGGAAGTAAATTTATGAAGTGATGCACTAACGTGTACTATATGTGACATTCATGTGTGAAACTGTAGGATGGTTTGGTGGTGGATTCGATCATATGGCTAATCGATAGATTTAATTTAGACTGCTACATTAATCTGTTGTGCGTAGGTGTCCAGTCTGATGCTAATAAAATGAAATGAAATATCAAGGATGATCAACCCTGTTAACTCCAATATTAAATGTTTTACTCTGCAGATCTGTTACAAACCTGAGCTGTTGGCCAAAATGTGTCTTTCCATTAGATTCATCACCAGAGGAAAACGACTGTAATTATACATTTTACAACAGGCTACTTTGCTGTTGAACAAACAAACAAACGAGCAAACAATTTTGTTACTTGACTCACAAAAATTGCAAGCTATGTTTTCTACCTATTAAATACACCTTTTTTCTCTCTTTTTCCTTTTTTTAACTTACTGAATTCAAAATATTGACAAAATCAATTAAAAGGCATATAAGAGCAGTGGTGTAAAAGTCTGTTGGATCTCCATTAACATATGCATGATTGTTAACCATTGGGATGGTCTTTATTTGCCCTCCACCAAAGACCCTTTCTCTGCCCCTCTGAAACCTTCTTATTTGGAGAGAAAACATAAATCTTTGACGACCTTGGCACAAAATCCTCCTATTCTGTCTCCAGTTGAAGCAAATGAGCTTGGATTGGCACAGGATGTCATGAGAAAGACTCAGGAAAAGTGGTAACACAATTTTGGGTTTTCCACAGTATTCAGAGCCAGCAAGAAAATACAAAATTGCCTCCCTTTGTTTATTTTTAACATCCTGAAACAGCTTTGCTTTCAGAAAAAAATGCCCTTCAACCAGAGGCTAAAGCAGTGTCGCCAAACATCCACCCTTCAGCGGCGTCCTTGATTGTTAACCTGCACTGTTCTGCACCTTAACATGGACCTCTGATCTTCCTGTTAGAAGTGCAGAGAGTTTCCCCACAGGAAACCATAAAAGAGCATTCTGTTTCTCTCCTGTTACTTTAGAGACATTTAGCATCCATTTAGTCATGAAGCTACGCCAAGCAACTCGCCAAAAAACTTGTTTAATTCAGTCCCAAAGATTGTAACGTCATCTCTCGCTGTGGAATTGGAAAAATGTCTTTCTCATTTATCACAGAGTGATAAACAGAGGAAATGAGTGAGCAGCTTGAGTCTAGTCTGGATTATGTACAGTCCCAGCATTCGTGATTAAAGTGTAGAGGGAAAGAATAACAAAATAGGTTTGTGCGAATGTGTGTGTGTGTCTGTGCAGATAGTGAGTGGGACACCATAGAACCTATGTATGTGCGAGTGTGCAAGTGAAAGTGATTGCAAGCGAGGCAGAGATGAAATTCCGATAGATTTGCTCGCATGAGTTCTGGGTCGCAGTCGATAATCAAAAGCAAGGAAAAAGATGGAGGGTGGAGGAAGACCGGGGGAAGAAGAAAGACAGTCAGTGAAAGTTGAGAGGCAGAAAGAGAGAGCGAGAGTGGGAAGGGAAGCAGCGAGCACATACATCAGGGGCTGAGACTAGCAGGTGCAGGGATGGCGGGGAGGACAGACCGGGGGCCTGATCAAGAGAAAGATCTCACTGTTTAATCTTGAGACTCTTCCCGCTGCCAAACTAGCAAGGCTTTGGCCCACTGTATAGCTTGTTCTGTGATCAGGAGCAAACAGATTCATCTTTTCAGTTTGCTCGCCCCTCAGCCTCTGCGTGGGCTGCAAAGTTGATTATCGCCTAGAAAAGGCCTTTGTCGTCAGGCTGCTGGATCTCTGACAAACTGGCTCAAATCATCCCGCAGCAGTTACAGTTACAGCCTCTTCAAATCCTCAGTGTATGATGTAAATGTGCCACTTCAGACAAACTGGGCTGGATCATGAAGAGCCTTTTAACCACTACTGGATAAACTGTAAAAGCTGAAAATTGTAGGTTGCCTGATGCTGTTCTTATATATATGGGTACCTGCCCATGTTTATGTACTTGCTGTCCTCGGCAGAGGTCTGAGTGCATATAACCCATCATCTCACAGTCATCTCTTGCATGAAAGTGCAAAGATCTTTTAGCCAGGCATGTCAGCGTGCTCGGCTCTCTGAAACAACTGTGTCAACAACAGTAACACAACAATAGCTACTCAATAAATACAAATGGGCTTCTCCAGGAATTTACAGCATATAATTACCTTGTATCACCTAATCAGCCCACCTCCAATCTGCAGCCGGAGGCAGATGGTGTGGGATTTCATTCAATGTGTCCAAAGATGACAGAAATAAATGTCCCGAAACTTTCTCCGGCTAAATAAAAACAAATCCCAACTAATTCAAAGTCTATATCCATATCCTCTGTGCAGAAGAGTCTTGGCTGCCTGTTTACGAATCAAGCCAGGAGCCAGAAATCTGGGTGTATTTTGGGACAATGAGCTCTTTTTTGGCAAACGAGCCACAAGCGTTATCCAGCCACGCTTCTCCAATTGAGGAGCATTTCAGAGCCCAGTTGCTCTGACGCCTGGACTGACCTCGGGAAGGTCAGTTTTTGTATTCATATAATCAAGCCTTGACTCCATTAATTCATTTCACTGAGGGTAAAGCCATAAAACACTTTTACACCATCAGTTTGTTGTAGTGCAGCTGCTATTAAAACAAATTCAAAAAGACAGCAGCATATTAGCCCTGTTCCATTCTTCCAGCAGAGGTTAACACCGTGTTTTAGAACTGATTAACATATGTCACGTTTAAAGCACATCACGGTTTGGTTCATGACTGGTCCTACAAGCCACAGTGAAACCTCAGATTCTCTCTTCCGATTTAAGCCTAAGATAAGATAAGATAAGATAAGATAACCTTTATTAGTCCCACACGTGGGAAATTTGTTTTGTCACAGCAGGAAGTGGACAGTGCAAAAGTTATGAAGCAAAAATTAGAATAAAATAAAATAAGAATAAATACAGTCCACAACTGTACAGAATAGAATAAAATTAAATATACAGTAGAATAAAATAGAATAAAATATACAATAAGATAAAAATAGAATACAAATGTTATATATAACTGAGTAAAAATACAACGATGCCAGAAAAGATTATTGCACATTAGTATTATTGCACATTAGTGGATGTGTGTGTTGTGTGTAAGTAGTACAGTTTAATTCTTCTCTGCACTCTCGGTGGCACTGACTTTATTTTGGTAACCGTCTGAATTAGTCTGTGAGCCACGGAACTTATAACTGTGAAAGCATTAAAAAAAAAATCTCACAAAATTAATATTTAAACAACAGCATTTGCACCAGACAAAACATGAAATGCTGCTGTTGCTCTTCCCCTGAGCTCCAAAATAGCACGCAGCTCAGCTCAGCAAACTCCAAGGTCAGAAAACTTCAAAACTGCCATGTGGAAAATAGATAAGGCCTCATATGGTACACATGTATGTCTTGTGGAATTTTCTTTTTGGGGGGGGGGGTTTAAGGAGCAATTAAGTGTGATATACTTTATTCTTAGTTCAGATTCACTCTTAGATTCTGTGTGACCATTTTGTGTCATGTGGTTTTGAATTTGATTTTGCAGCTGTTATGCAACAGTGTGATGTTGCATAATAGTTTGCTTATTGTTGTATCATGAAAGTGATTAATGTCACACCACTAAATCATAATAATAAATGTGATAATAAAAATGTGGCCATTGTGGAAAACTTTGAGATACTAGTCTTTAAACCTAAATTGTCTAGCTCGGTTTAGCTCACTGGAATGAACAGGCGACCTTATGCTGCACGGCTGAAAGCGGTTCGGGTTTGAGTCTGACCCGTGGCCCTTTACCACATGTCTTTCCCTCTCTCTTTTCTGTCAGTCTTCACTGTCCCTATCAAAAAAGAAAAGCCATAAAAAGGCCCCCCAAAAATAAATAAATTGTCTGAAATCTTGATCTGAATCTCTGTCTTTAACCTAATGACATTCAGTACTGGACTCAGAGTTAGCACCCCATTTCAGAGACCTGCAATGTTTGTGACATGCTGCAGGGAAAAGGGTTGTTGGAGATTGTGGCACAACCAAAATTACTGTGACCACTGGCAGTCAGCTGCCATCTTCAAAATAACTTTAGTGCAGAGTTGGGTGTAATACTTTCCAGTAAGTAACACGCTACTATAGTTACATCATCACATTTTCGATAAAAACGTGTAACATGTTACTCTAAATTCAGTCATTACAGTTGAAACAAGAAGCAGTCAGAGTGCAAACCTCCGACAAGGCAGCTCATCCTCTGACGAGTATTTACTTTAATTCAATTCAGTTCAATTCAATTCAATTTCATTTATATAGCACCAAATCGCAACAACAGTCGCTGGCGCTTTATATTGCACAGTAAATCGTACAATAATAGATACAAAAGAAAATAGCATTATACTTTTTATAGATTCACTTTGTTTCCTTTGTTCTTTTTAAACTTGCATTAAGAAGTTTTTAGTGCATTAAAACTCAGATAAGAGTAGCATAAAAGATTGTTTACTCTGATGCCACAAACGTCATGTCAGAGTAGCTAATGGATAAAATTTATGTATAACTGGACATGAAAAACTTGAGCTCATTATATAATATTACACTAGAGTGTATTTCTAACTAACTAGGCAGCTCATTCTCTTTCTTTTGACAACACTTTCTTTAAAGATATAACACAATTTGGGGTCAGCTTGAAGGAAAGGCGGATGTGAAATGTAAAAGTGAGATCAGAGGTCATATTAGACATGATATCTGGATGCAAACTATAATGTGATATGTAGAATCCCCATATACAAGTATCGTTCCCCAAATGTTGCCAGTACAACCAAAGGCAGCAGAATATTAAGCACAGTTTTAAAGATATGACATTCTATAAAATGTTGACCTTAATTTACTTGAAGAGATCCAAGGTCCACAATAATTAGAATCCCTGTATGCCTATATGTTGTCAATACAAACAATGGCAGTAAGAAACACAAGTTTCAATAGCTCTATATGGCATCATTTTCACTTTGCCCTTGTGTTCAATTTGTTGATCTTGAAGGAGAGGTCAGAGGTTAAATGTGTCAGAGTATTTTAAATCTTTATATGATCCTCTCAGTATACATACCACACAGAATCATACTGCAGTTTGTGTTTTAAGGCTTGTTTTGTCAATTTCCAGCCGATAAATTATTAAGTTGACCTTGGAGACCTTGGTGAATGTAATCCATATTTTAATAGGCTGTTAAGATTTTATCAATATTAATTCAACACTTTTTGAGCTATCATGTTTACAGACAGAACAAGTGACAAATGATGCAAAAACCTAACCTTTTTGGGTGAGGCAATTATCCCAAACACACTTTTTTCTTCCAGCACTTTTTACAACCAGCTGATTTTAGGCTGAGGAGGAAAATAGTGGAGTGGTCTACAGCTTTTCAGGAATGGACATATGGATATTAATTTTTTCTTTATTGCAAAAACAAATACAAACCGCATCCAGGACAGAAACAGGCGTATTACACTGCTAACACAACTTTGGCACTTTGCAAACATCTGCACAGACAGCATGCTAATACAAAGCTAGATGAGTGTATCGCAACCCCAGCCCATGAGCCAGAGCCTGAACTTCAGCAGGTAACAAAGACAGTGATGGGGAGTCAGGCTTGCAACATTGTAGCCTCCGTCAATTTGTACATGTTTCTACAACAGCTGTGCTAATTTAATAAGTGAGTAACTAAGTAACATACTGCATTACATTTAAAAAAAAAAGTAACCACTAATGTGTAATGCATTACTTCTTTGAGCACAAACTCCAGTGCTGAAGACAGAGTCAGTGTGCTATCCTTCTGCTATCACTTTGTGACTGAATGGGGTTAAATTGCAATCTGTTTGTGATAATATGGTCATTAACGAATCTCACATTAAACAGAAATTCACATGAACTACTTACATTCAGATTTCAACCAGAAACTCACAGATCTGAAGCACAAATTCAAAAATTCCTTCATAAATAATGATATCGTGGCTGCAGGACAACCTTTTAACTGCAAAGTGACATTGGTGCTTGGCAACCCTGCTTTTAAGGTATATAGGTATACAGGAATATAACCAGAATACAACCAGCTGAGTCAAGTCCCCTATTCCAAAGAGACATGTTGAAAGTGAGCTGGCTCATTGGTGCAGACTAAATCAAACTGATTGCAATGTGTTGGCAATCTCCTGCGTTTATAGGTTGGAAAACAATTATTTTGCAAAGCACTCAGACTTGTATGGCTTAGTGACAGATTGCCTCCTAACAGGAAATACACTGCTAGGTTGAGGGTGTTGTACTGTCAAGTTCTGGGGTCACTGCAACTACATACAATCAGTCACCAAATGCAAAAAAAAATTAATTCAGTCACTTTACGATTCCATCTTCACTCTAGTGAGCCATGAGGAGGTTGGAGTGTTCACTGGTCACTGGTGAGGTTTAGGGACTTAAAAGTTAGGAAAAGGAAAATGTTGTTAAGGGTTAAATACAAACTAGTGACCCTTTGCACTGAAAAGTTGTCTCATTAATGTCAGACATGCATGGCATGCATGACCACCAAAGGAGCATCATTGAGCATCACCCGTGGCTTTGTCCAAACTGCGTTATTTTACTACATGGGAATGAGAGTAGCCAGGGTATTTTGAATGGATAGATTGACTCCTTGTCATAATTTGCATTAATAACCTGCTACATTATGTTTAGATGAGCCGGTTCAAGTGCTGTGGCATTGCTCATTCACTCATTTGTTACGACTGCAGTGGATCCCATTTCTGGCCAATTGATTTATACATGACTCTAACAAAAACAGTTTATTTTATTCCCTTTTTGTAAATAAGAAGATGCCATTTCTAACACGGCGCCATCATATCAGCAGACAGACATAAAACAAGCAACGTCTGGAACACATCACTTACTGTGCTACTCCAGGACAGCGCAGGCTGACGAGGGTGAGCAACATTTTCAACCACTGCTACATCACTGCTCTTCCTTTTATGTTCATTCCTTCATGTTAAAAGCAGAGTTAGCTATTCTGTAAATAAACCAAAATAAAAGTGCTTTTTTTTTTTTTAATTAAATCAGCGCTTTCTGGAATAGGCTTCAGTCAGCAGATCTTTCAGAATTAGAATGAAGTGTGACACTGCAGATGAGCATGTTATTGCTGCTCTCTGCAGTTTTGCATAGCCACAGAATCAGAGGAGTTGATTTCATGGGAAACATAGTCCTCGATCTGGTTCATACTAAGGCTGTTAGCTGTTGACTAAATGGACATTTGTGCAAAAGTACAAAAGTACTAACAGGCTTAGAAATACATTTTGTCGGTAGATGCTCATTAATAAACTTACCTCCTGTTTATAATTTACCATCTGAAATATTCACCTTTCATGTTGTTATTTATTACTTTGTATTTTGTATATATCTTTCCCCTTTTATTCATGCACTGTAAGTCCTAAGCTCATCTCTTCTAACCAACAAAATACCTGCAGAGTGAGCAATTGCCATGGTAACCGGGGACTGGTTGACTGAATTACCATAAGGAATAGATACTGTGTAAACCCCTGGCTAGGGAAATATTTGGAGAGCTTTTCTTATCAATGACACTCTTGAACTGCTCATGCATAAAAGCACTTGCAACCTCAGCACCGCCGCTGCTGCTGATCTTGTTCCAGTGTTACAGCAAAGCCTCTTCCATCATGATTTCTTTATTATAACAACATCACTTTGCATTGAATGAGTCTAGTGAAGTTGAGTTTGAAAGGTGAACCACTGATACTACAGGATAGTGGATGCTCAATCACTTGTAATTTTGTCTGGCTATGTCAAGCCTGAACTCATGTACTGTAGGATTAAGTAAAGATTACAGCAAATTGACTACTCTTTAAGTGTAGAACTGCATATGCCTGCACTGCAAAAGGGCTTGCTGTATAAATCTCTTTAATCTTTGGAAGTGCAAGTATTGTTTTAACTGAACATAAAAACAACTGCTCTTTGGATCTGTTTTTTAGCTTAAGTGTAAGAGAAATATGCTACCTTTAGATGGATGTAACATTGTAAACACAGGAAGTCAAAAATCCAAATCTTCACTGCACAGACTGACACTGACAGGTTGGCAGTCAGCTTAGAAAAATATACAAAATTTAAAAAAGGGAAAAGAAAAAATCCAGAAATCAGGCAGAACAAGTCAAACATAAGAAAAACTATATGAAAGCAGGATGTTTACAAAAACATATGGTGGAAAAAATGAGATTGTGGAACATGGAAATCTGGAAAAGGCTGGAGAGTTTGAAGGCAATAAGACAGTTAACAATAAGAAACAAATGGATGCATGGCAACCATTTAGCAATGAGTTAAAAGGTAGCATCTTAATATCTACCCCCCTGTGACTTACATTTAGTTTGGTTTAGGTTTGTTGTATGCACACATTAAGAATAGCATGAAGCTAACATGCCTTTAAACCACCACATCAATAAAATCAGAAGTAAGAAAAATAAGAAATGTAAACTACTTCATTACCTTTTACTCCTCCAATCATGCTGCCCCCTCAAACAAAAGGTATACAAAGGTCACAATCATACCAATATAGTGCCAGCTAAGAAACAATGGGCTCCACTGGATATATATCCACTGGATCCCTAAGTTCAGGTAATACCATTTGGCCTTTGCAGACAACATTTGGATAGGAGCAGAAAAGGTCACTTAAAAAAGGTTTATTCCATACTATTCCATATAGGATACCTTAAATACATTTATCATTAGAGTGACAAAACTGTGAAGAATGCCCTAAGCATGGTAAACAAAGCTGTTAGACAGATTAATGAAGCTGACATGAGCTCATGACAAAACAGGAAAAGACCCAGAGCACTCTGAATACTAAAGTTTGGTACGAAGTTCTTCTTTGTCAGAGGTTTGTCATAAGCTATTTCATGCTATACCAAACTCAGAATCCAGAACCAGAGAAACAATAAGAAGGACAGCAAGGCTCCAATTTATCCAAGGCATCTGCCAAGGCCCGTAAACTTGTTGTCAAGTGTTCAGGTTTCCTTTCACAGCTAAAATTAGACCCTCAGCTCCTCTGACAAGCAGTCTGGATCACCTCTAGGGGCCTCCTGTCATCCTAACTTATGCATCCTTGGTGGGGGGGCAAGTAGAGCGATGCTACCAGCTTCTAAAATGGTGGTTATCCCAGAGGAACCAGTCTTTGATGAAGACATGTGCTGGGAGGAGGAGAAACAGCAATATTAATAGCATTCTATGCCTGCTGAAAAAATAAAACCTACAGATACAAACTACCTGCTTTTTCAGCAGACTGACAGGTAAACCAAATAATACTAACGGAAATGAGTTCTATCAGAGAAAAATGTGTCCAGAGATTTTACTGATAGTCATTCTGTCATGAATTGATTTGAATGGTAGGGACTTGAAACCCAAAAAAAGGAATAACTTCAAAGTCACTGATTGAAACAATGTTACTATGTGACGGATCATTGGAACAATTTTTCCACCCCTTCACAAAAATCCAGTTTACATGAGTGTCTGCAAGGGCCTACATGATTTTTCCATATCCACATTAGTGCCTAAAACTACAGTGCTTAATACATTTATTAGAGCAGCTGTCATAAAAACAAGAAAATGCTAATCTTTTCCAAAGCTATCAAAACATGTAAATTGCCATCAAAAATAACAATATGCTATTTTTCACACTTTTTGCAAAAAATGTGCCAAAAGTATTAACTTGTCTGTCTTCACACACGTACAGTATGAACTTCAGTGACATCCCATTTTACTCCATAGGGTTTAATATGATGTTCGCCAACCCTTTGTAGCCATAACACTTTCAAATCTTCTAGGAAGGCTTTCCACAAGGTTTAGCAGTGTGTTTATGGGAATTTTTGACCATTCTTCCAGAAGTGCATTTGTGAGGTCAGGCAAGTGTGTTCCATCCGGTTGAGGGCAGGACTTTGTGCAGGCCAGTCAGGTTCTTCCCCATTAAACCTGCCCATCCGTGACTTTATGGACCTTGTTTTGTGCACTGGTGCACAGTCATGTTGGAAAAGGAAGGGGGAGCATGAAACTGTCCAAAATGTTCTGGAATCCTGTTGTATTACATTCCTTCCACTGGCACTAAGGAGGTGAGCCCAACTCCTGAAAACCCCACACCATAATCCCCCTGCCACCAAACTTTACACTTTGAACAGTTGGCTTAGACAAGTACCGTTCTCCTGGCAAGAAGAAAACAAGCCTCCACTGCTATAGAGTCTTGTAGTGACATGCTTTACATCACTGCAGCCAACACTTTGCAATGCATGTGGTAATCTAAGGCTTGGATGCAGCTGCTTTGCCATGGTGACCCATTCCATGAAGCTTTCCATGCACTGTCGGTGAGTTAACCTGAAGGCACATGAAGTTTGGAGTTCTGCAGTGATTGACTCTACAGAAAGTTGGCGACCCCAGCGCACTATGTGATTCAACATCCACTGACCATGCTCTATGATTTTATGTGGCCTACCATTTTGCAAGTTGCAGTTTTTCCCAATTGCTTCCACTTTGTTATAATACTACTAAAAAGTGACTGTGGAATATTTAGTAGCAACTGGACATGTTGCACAGGTGGCATCCTATGACGATACCACACTGGAATTCACTGAGCTCCTGAGAGCAACCCATTCTTTCAGAAATGATTGTAGAAGCAGTCTGCATACCTTTGTGCAGATTTTATACACCTGTGGCCATGAAAGTGATTGGAACACCTGAATTCATTGATTTGTATGAGTGGGCAAATATTTTTGGCAATTTAGCGTACATGCATGATGTGGTAGTATACAACAACTGTTCAGGTTTACTGATCTTGGAGTTACATTGGACTTTTCAATTTGCTACAGAAATGAGCTGTTTGAATTCAGCAGTAACTATGAACCCAACCTTCATTTGTTGCTTTGAACTTTGAGTCCTGACAAGATGAATGTAGTCCTGGCTACAATTATTGAAAATTAGAGCTGGTGCTTACTACGAGTTTACTTCCCCTCCTACCCCAAACACTTTACCACAGAATTATGAATCCATTTGGGAAAACATCAGCTGTATAGCATCTTTGGGGACATCTTGGCATCACTTGGGAGGACTGGGAAAATATGACTTGGAAGCTAGACAGCTGGTCTGTTTTTTCCTGTCTTGCTTCCATCATGATTCAGACACAGTATAAAGATGGACAGATCCTTTTAGCTAAACTCATCACAGACTTTGTCAAGCTTAACTGGGGTTTTGTCGTGTGTATTGGAACAATAGTATTTCCTGACTCAAACATCTTCATTAATTAGAAAAGAAGAAATCGGTATCTGTAAAACTGTAGTGTCATCACCTGAGTATTCTCTTGAGTTTAATAACGTGATATTCTATTAGCCAGAGAGTTTGACCTTGTGAGTGTTTTTAGTTTAGCTGAATGGCATTTAAATTAGAATGTGAATATTTCTGCTGATTGGTAGCAAGAAAAATTCACATTTATTTTTCTTAAATACAATGATTCACTTTTTCACGGTGTAGCCTAGTCTACAGCCTACACTGTGAATTCATTTTGAATATTAATGTTGAGTCCATGTGACATCAAGCCAACAAGGCTTCCACCATGTGACTCTTATTAAAGAGGATTTAGATATTAAAAGAGAGACCTTCATCAGGATAAAGAAGAAAACAGATGAAAAGGAAATCGTTCTTGGTATTGGCACAGCATGCTTTCTATACAGCGCTAATTTGATTTTCAACCCTGAAGCCACTGTTAAGCAAACATATAGTCGCTTATCCTACTTCCTGGTAAGTAGCATTTGTTAGAAAGCTTTGATCTCACAGGCCAATTAAATGAGCTTTGTGTTTTTTTATGGTGCCAAATACAATAGGTGCATCTCTTTCCTCTTTGCACAGTCTTCAAGTATGTCGTTGCAACAAAAATCACTCATTGGAATCAGAGCTCTGTTGCTCAGGCAGGCAGTGTAATGAGCAAATCCACAACATGGTGTGATATGGTATTTGATAAATTTTTAAACAAATTCTGGTGATGGATAGTTTGTTAAAGGCATTAATCATTTATCAGCACATGCATAATGAGGCTTCTGCATCCAGAATGATATTATATCATCGTGACTTTGCATAACTAGGATGTGAGTACCTGAAGGCAAGGTTTCCGTATATCTGACTAATCCTTCCACAGCAAAAATTCTGCAAGGTTAAAGATGCACTTGAGCTCCCGTAAAATCTTTTTTTTTTTTTTTTGTGGCCCGACTTGAAAATAAACGAAGCACGAGGACAAGAAGTGAGCCACCTGGAGACTCCTGAGATTGATGGTGATTGCTGCGGAGATGTGATTATAATAAGCCTCTTGATAAGTCTTAGGATCAAATTTAGGTTCCGAGTTTCGGGATTTAAATAACTCTTTAATACATCAGTTCAATATTATTTTACCATTCCAGATCGTACCTGGAAATTGCACTGTCACTTTAGTGGTAGTGCAGGTAATTTTGCCAGCAGCCACCTTAAAAAACTCATTTGATTAGCTCAACAAATCAGATAAACCAATCAGGCTGATTTGACAATTTTGTTTGACATGTGAATGTTCAGTTCACAGCTGCCTGTTATACAGTTTGCATGCCAGGAATTCACACGCAGACACAATGATGGCTAAGAACTGTAACTACAGATTAAATGCTTTATTTAATGCTTGCAGTAGCTAACGGCAAAGTAGTGATAAATTGATTCAGCAGTAATAAATGCAGTGTTATCTCAATGAATTAAAAGATGATTTAATCCTACATTGGATTAATTTATTGGTAAATGGACTGGTACTTATATAGTACCTTTCTACTCAGTTGAGCACTCAAAGCGCTTTCTACTACAAGTGTCATACACCCAGTCACACACACGGACAGCTATTTTATCTATACCCAAGTGCTTCTAATACACACACAGTGATCCCTGATGCCTGATGCACACACGTGCATCAGGGATAACTCAGGGTTCAGTCTTGGCACGTGAACTGGTTGTTAAATAAATCTGAATATGACCTTTTTCTGTAATGTTACACATTTAGTTATTTGTGCTTGCATTTACTACAGCAGCATTTCTTTATTGAAACAGAGAAACTTTGAGATGAAGTGTTGAAATTCTGTTTCTTATATTAAATATGCAATTTAACATCTTTACACTGTGTGTAAAATGAGTTTCAAGATTCAAAGTGTTTATTGTCATGTGTACAGAAGAAATAGCATTTCTCTGTGCAATGAAATTCTTCCTTTGCTGTCCATACACAAATGCCAAGTTAGGTAAGGGTTAAAGGAACAAGATAAATACGGATAAAAATGACAAGGTATTTAGATAAATAAAGATTAAAATATTGATAAAAATAATGAAAGATAAATAAATGAGTGCAAAAAATAAGTAAGTGAAGACAAGTGAGGTATGCAGATGTCGATGTAGATGGATATACAAAGGAGCTTAATGTGCAAAATGACATTGCTGACATAGAGTCACTTGCTAGCTTGACCTGGTGCAAGTATACATGCCCCCAAGCATGTAATATCTTTAAAGCACAAAAAACCTATTGTGAATATTTAGATTTCTTTGTTCTACATCTTAAGAGAGAAAATAGCTTCTCGTTTATTGCACTTCCCTGCCAGTAAAAGTGGCAGAAACACCGTGGCTTTCCTTCTGGCAACTTTTACAGGATTAAAGACACAAATTAAATAAGCTGACATTGTTGTGCAGCAGAAGCACAAATTATGAGTTCCCACACTGATCATAAATGAGATTCAATGATTTTTTTTTCACACAAAATGCTTGTAAACTGGTTGTGAAATTGCGCAGAAGCAGAGATGTGCTCAGCTTCTGAAAGCTTTCCTACGGACCTCAATCAAACAACAACAGAGTGAAGCAGCTCAGTCCAGCATATGTGAAAATGAGATACCGATTTAAGTGAAAGCATTTTTGTAAGAGCAGGGAGAGATGTGCACTTTTCAAGTAAGACAGTTATTACACTTATCTCATCTCACCATTATTCAGTGACACATTAAACAGAAGCCTATTTTGGACAGACAAATGAAACTGTACTTGCAAGCAATTAATCTTTCATGTATCAACCCGGTCTGACATATCAGTTATAATATATTTTCTAAGCAATTATTTCCTGATATGTCCCGTTTGACATATCGTGCTCTTTTATTTCATTTCTTTGTCTGCCAGTTCTCAGGAATCGTTCTACTTCCTTTGTACTGTTTCGCCCTCTGCAAAAACTTGCTTACTCCCCAAAGAAACATTTTCCCATCTAATAGAGGTAGGAAGAACAAATAGCTAGGTTGAACTAATTACTGTCGGAAACCAGCCAAAACATCTCGCTCTCTGTCTGTACTCATGCTCTCTTCTCTCTGTGTGACTCATACACACAAGCTCTCCTTTCCTTGCGCTGACTTTCTCTCTCTTGAGATGCAACTGCAGGGAGCGTTTCTATAGGTCAGCTTTGCAAGACGGATGGTCGACATCTGCCACAAAGCCTCGCTGGACGTATTACCTGAGACACCAAACAATAACCTCTATACACACACACACACACACACACACACACACACACACACACACACACACACTGAAAACACACTAAAGCCGAGCCTTGCCTGGCCTTAAACGGCCTGCCAAGACCTGACCTTCTAGTTACGACCATGATCACCCCCATGGGCACGGGTGGCATCTGGCTCAGTGATATGCGTGTGTGTGTGAGTGACTGAGTGCATACTGCGAGTGTTCTACATCACGCACGCATGTATGCCTGCTTCCCTGCATGGTAGTGCTGGCTCGCCTGTTTGCACGTGTTTATCTCTGTGTCCCTTTGCCTGTGCGTGTGTATGTGTGTGTGTGTATTGTTGGCATGAAGAGGAATGCCGCAAGGAGCCCAAGCAGCATCAGAAGGGCCGATGTGCCCCCAGAGTTTGACCATCTGTGCGTTATTGGTTGTCATTAAGGTTTCTAATTCGGAGGTGTCTTGGGGATTAGCCAAACGAGGGCAGAAAATGTCATTACGCTGTTCCCCCCGCTGAGCTGCCATGACCATATTTACATATTTATACACCTTAATTGTCTTTGCCTTGCTGCCGTGACATTGAGGCTGCCGGAGTTTAGCCCGAGCAGGAGGCAGGAAAAATGTGAGGAGGACAGAGTGGAAGACAGCATTACATACAGTCAAATCAAATTTAGCTCTTAAGTGGATTTGAATTAACGAAATCGTGGGTAAGCGGACTAGAGAAGAAGATTAACAAAAGGCAAAAATACAAAAATGGAAAGATGCAAACAGCCCAGAAAGAAGAGAAGCAAAGAAAATATGCATTTTTCATTTTTTTTTACAGCTTATATATGTTGATAACTATATTATAAACTATGTACTATTTGAACTTTATTAAATTACATTGCAAATTTTGCATATGCGCCTCATTTAACAAAACAACATTAACCTAAGCAAAACAGAGAATTTTCCATTTTAAACGTCTTGACGTAAAAACCAGCATAAGTACATTTATCCTTGCTATCCTTATCCTTTATATGGAGAAAAGGCGCACAGCACCAGCAACCAACCTGATCTGGTATGTATGTATCCGATGTATGATTTAAGTGTTGTTCCTGTGTATAACCTAATGATCGATATGGAATGATACCAGTTTGAATCAGCACAGTGAACAGCTTGAAAAATGGTGTGATCCTTACAGACACTCGTTAGAGAGGCAAACACCGCCAAAACATTTAGATCGAGCCTTCGAAATCTCACCAGTTTATGGCTGCGGTTAGATAACTAAACAGCTGGTTTCTTCTATTTATATTTCTCTGTGTTTAATTACATCACTTTGTACTCTACTCTGTTTTATATGAGTTACATTATGTTCTTCTTATATGCAATATATGCTATGCTTCTCTAAAGTGTACTTACACTTATTTAAATGAGGTTTCTTGCTCAGTTGCTTATAATAATAAAAAAGAAAAAAAGCTGGCACTGACTAATCTCAGTACTCCTGCTGGCACTGCTGTCATTCCAGCATGTATAGGAGAATTCCCACTGAGTTCTAGAGTCTAAAGGAGGACTTCTCAGCTTTTCGGCTTCCTCTCAGTAACAGGGACATTAATGAAAAAAGTCACTTAACACAGTCCATTATGAGGTTATGTTTCTGGGGCTATTGTAGCTGCCGCTGTTGGGTGCAGTCTCTGACCAGTCAGAAACCTTGCCGATTGTCTTGCATGATTGATTAAATTCTAAATATTTAAAGTGCCTTAAACATTTCACAATGCGGCATTTGAAATAGATCTTTTGTTAGATATATTTTTGAGCCCCTCTTTTGCTGGCCGTTTAGTTCTTTACGGACTGCTGCCTTTACAGAGGTTGGGGAATAAAGAGAGCAGGTGCACCAGCATGTTCTATTTCTGGTGTAATTAGAGAAGAAATGGCTTCAGCGCCTTTACTGACTATCCACTGTGGGAGAATCACACTTGTATTGTGTTGACACCCAGAAAGAAGCCCACAGAGGTGGTGGTGAAAACGACGGATTACAGCCGCTAAGCAGTTTAACACATTCATTATACCACGCAGGTGATTATGTGTTCACTCCAGTTTCATAAGGCAACAGCATCTTATCTCTCTAAACAAAACCTAATTTGGGAGGTGAAGTGATCATACAAAATGATAAAACTGTGTAGTTACTTTTGCTGTTCATCTGGCCTGGAGCCGGTTTCAGCTGCTATTTGTGCTTGTATGCACCCGCATCTCACTGCTAGATTATGCTAATTGTGTATGATGCAAGAGGCTGTAGTCAGTGGTGCAATTCCAAATTAATGGAAGACTACCTTGTAATTGTGCCTACCAATCAGAATGAATAAAATATTAGCCTGTAGACAGTCCAAACAATGCCAGGAAATATAGTGGGGAACTCAAGTCAGTATTGTATGAAAAGAGTGTCCCTCATTTTACCCCCTGCCCCGCCTCTTCAGACTGATAGACTGTATTTAAAAGATGGACTTAGCCAGCATGCTGTCACTTTGGTTACTTTGTAGCCTCTACTTTAGCATTTTGGAGGTTGCCATGTTAATTTTTATTACATTTGGAGGACAGAGTTGTAATGCTAAATCATCAGCTAATGCTAACTTGGTTAGCAGACTGCATCCATAAACTGTACAGGTACAATGCACAGACACACATGTCTGCCAATTAGTGCTAAGCAACTCGAAGTTCACTCAACAAAAATGAATCACAAAGCACTCAGTGGATGAGCTGTGCCACACAGGAAATCATATTTAACGAGATCCAATCAAAATTTTTCAAATGGCACCATCAACAGAAACACAATGGAGAAGTCCAAGGACTTGTCATCTCAGCAATCTGATCACCAGCAGCTGTTGAGACAGCTGCCATTCAAAGTATGCTATCCTCTAAAACCTGTCTTTAGTTTTCAGCCGCAGGTGTTGCCACTTGGTCCGACTATGGCCATTTTTAAACTCTCCGTTTTGAGCTCAAGTATACATTTGTGAAGTTTGGTGACTTTATCTTCTACAGTTAGATTGGTAGATTTTGCTACTGAAGCATCAGCAAAGGGATTCACATTCAAGTGCAAACACAAAGTTCCCAAATCCTGACTGTAAAAATGAAAAAGCTTATCTGATTTAAATTTGTCCTTGAGAAGTGCTTTTTAGATTGCTCCACAGAACTCCTATTTTAACTTGAACAAGTGTCAGAGTTCAAGTGCTTGCAAGTGCCCCAAGATCTTACAACGCTTTGACAGTTTAACCCTGAGAAACTGTGCAGGTGCAGGTTAACTCAACAAAAATGAAGCACAAGCACATTAGATGTGCTGTATGACACATCAAATCCATATCATTTAAGGAGATAATCCCATTAAAATTCTTGAAATGGTGATCACAGGACAATGGTTATCAACTGGATAAATTGACCCTGGGTTTTCCAATTCAACTAGGAGTGTGTTCACATGAAAGAGATGCTGCTAGCAGGTAAATGGAAGAACACATACTACAGACTGAAAACATTATAGCTGCTGGGGAGATTAGACACATTTTCAGAGTAAGAGTGTGTGTGAGAGAGGAAAAAACCTGTACAGTACTAAAAGTGCTGTATAAATGTGTCTGCTATAAACACTTTCGTTAGTAAGGCTGGAAAAATGCTACTATATTAATTAAGTTGAGCCTATTGGAAGCCAGGAAAACTGGCAGGAGAGCCAGTTGAGATGCCAGTAGTGTAAGTTAGCAGACTTATCAGCATCACAACTTTATCACTGAGACACAGAAGAATCTGACAAATTACAAGTGTTATTCTGGTAGATGAGACAGTTTTGTTCTTAATCTTTCAGCACATGCCCAGTAGTGTCTAACAGTATTAGAGCAGGTAAAGAACAGAATTCAAACATATGCTTAGTCTACATGCAGAGATTTTCCAGTCTGAGAAAACAGAGTCTGTTTTCCAGAGAATTAATTGGTCAGTAGGAGGTGATGTCATTCCTGCTGATATCTTCGCATATATTACCTGGTCTGGAGTAGGTTAGGTCCGTTGTGATGTGTCCTGGTGAAAAATGAACTTTCAACCCCTAACCCTGGAATAATCTGAATAAGCCAAGTTTCTGGTTTTTATTAGGGCCCAGCAGAAGCTGAGAACTGAACCCAAATGTTGACTTTGGGGGGCTCTCTCCCTTCTTGAGTCTTGTTCTGCTTTAGATCTGGTCCTGCTGAAAGTGAGTTCTTCTTTCCCACTCTTGAGAAATACATTAACTATTAGGGTTTTCACCTTACAATATAAAGCAACACGAGATACTATATGTTTAATTAATACTTTCTAATGCGGCCCTCTATTAAGGGTGAAATTCCCCTGTAATAAAACGGAATTTCAATGCATTTTATTTAAAATTACAATGCAATTATATTTACCTACAAATACTTAAACACTAGAATAAGGGGGTAAAAAGTCAGATTTATACAGGAAACAGCAGAATAATTATAATGTAAGTAAAATTTAAGTAGTGTGGAAGTAATTGTAAGTAATCTTGTAGAAAAAAAATCAAAATAATTACCAAGAAGTTGATATTATGCCTGTGTTTAATACATAAAATTTGATAAATAATTATTCCTGTATATAGAAGCAAATTGATAGCTACAGTGAAAACCTATGCTAAAGCAGCTTGCAACCTTGAGTATCTGCATTTGTATTATTGATGTAAACTTTGACTGAACTCAGTCTTTGGCTCAACGCTCAGAGCAATCTCCCTCTATTAATGCATGCTGTCAAACACACACACACACTGACAGGCAGGAACATACACACAGTCAACAAGGTAACAGACAACAACAGGATCGCCTGTTACCTTGAGTTGAGCATTCATTACATACAAAATGACTTGGACCTTGTCTAGTGGAGACATTGTTTTCACCGAAGCGACAGACCATTGTTCACTCACTTTGTAAACTCTGTTCTGTTACAAAGAAAGGAGGCGCAACATTGAGAGTGTGGCTTAGTGAATAACACTATATTGTATAGAAATTTGAGAAATATAGTTTTATTATTGCATGTCTGTGTCTTATTTACTATTTCAAAGTTTTCACTGGTGATACTTAACGGCCCGCAGGTCCAGACTGCAAAGGTGACTTCACGGGTGTTTGCAATCAAAGCCTCAGGGTGAAACAATGATTTGCCTGAGGCTCAAAGATTCGCACAATCACTGAACTCTTTACATTTCAAAAGAGCTGACTTTCTGACTCTGTGCAAACAAAATTACTTTACATTTTGTCCTTATCGTTTCCTTTGATGTCAGCACTTTGTTGCATTATGTATTTATACAAATGTCTGATGTGAATATCATGGGATACATGTAGTAGAAGCAAAAATCACACCTTACTGGCAAAAGTTGCCAAAAACAACACAGTGAATTTCAACTCGGATTGTGTTTCTAGGGTTGCAATCAGTGGGATATTTTTCTTGTTTCGTTGAAAATCTTCCGAACATAAAGATACTGAATTCAAAAAGATCTCAAACAAATACAGCAAAACACATTCCAGAGAACAGAAGAAGAATCCAAGAAGAAGAAGAAGAAGAATCTAAAATAAAGTGAAAAGCCATTGTAACTACCACCACGCAGTGAAATAACAAGAATGAATATTTAAATATTTATATTTGACTTGAGGATCATTGTGTCATATTAGACATAAACAGAATCATAAATGTAAAAAAAGCAAAACAAACAGAAAACAGTAGTGTATATTTTAGAGACTGTCTTGAAGAAGAACAGTCTAGAATCTAATGATTGTAGGGCCCTGTCAACTACTCAGATTGTAGATTGCCGTGCCTGTCCTGAGAGGATGCTTTAGATAGCTTTATAACTTTAGATAGTTTCTGTCACCAGTAAACTTCTTTTTGTAGTTCTTTGAGTTCCAAGCCGATCATAGAGCAGGAACACAAAACAGGGAAGGCTGACTTAGAGTTTGCATATCTAAAAGAAAAACTGAGGTTATTATGCCGTCATATTTGTGGCAAAACAGATGGCAGTAGCAGTCTACTCAATTCTAAAATAAAATAAAGATAGGAACAGGAAAACATTTGCCATTTTTATATGTTTTAGAAATCTAAACAACTTTAAATTCTTCTTGTGTGACAAAGCCATTATTTGAAACTGCATGTCTCTGAAATTGTTGTAATGTACTTGCACAAAACAACACAGATGGTAGGAAACTACTGCTGAAACACAACCATAAACCACTTCTTCTTAGGAGGGTTTGTGTGCCTGGCTTCCTTGTGTGCTTTTTGTAGATGTGGAAACCCACAAAGTCAAAGAGATCTCTGAAATATGTTTGACCGTGTTGTCAAAGTTGAAATCTTTATATATTGATTGCTGAGTGTCAAAAATAGCTTCTCTTGGTCTTCAGCCTCTAACAGTCTTTGGAGACGTTCTAAGATTTTGCCATTAAAAATGCATTTATCTACACATCTCACATTTATTTGTGTTTAAATTTAGCTTGGCTTTGGTAAAGGAAGGGCATTTTTAAGATTCTTGACTGTGCGTTCAAGATGTATTAACACACACGAACATCCTTCAGCTGTTATTATTATTTAATACATGAAAAATGTCCCTTCTGTCCACTATTTAACATTACAGCCCACAGGAACAGGAACATAGCAAAAAAAAATAGAGATCAAGCTGAGCTGCTGTGCTCAAGTCTTGTACTTTTTAAGCCTTGAAGACAAAAGAAATCCATCCTGTGGTTTTCAGTGAGCTGCTGCCATCTTCTTGCTTCTCTCCCATCACGGTCTTCTGTTCCAGACGACTCTGTTTTAATCCCTCACTTGTTTCGAGAGAGGGGGAGGAATGGAGGTATGACAAGAGCAGGAAAGAGCGATCCCACACTAAAAAGCCTGATGAGGAGGCACAAACAAAGCGCACTTAGCTTTCACAGTGACACGAAATGTAAATGCTTTCGCGCCAACAAAGCTCATTCTGCCAATAAAATATTCTCATACAGCTGACAGTGACAAAGACCCTGTGTGGGCAAAAACCGAGGTGAGAGCTGCAGATTTGAAATTCTGTTACTGATGGGCAAAATACCACAATATTTCCCTTTCCACTGAATATTTACTGTTTATATACTGTACTGTGTGGCTTTTGTAAGTTGGTGCTTGCATTAATGGAACTTGTTCAAAAGCACTATGCTGAAGAGAGTTCCTCTGAGAAGATTCAACTTGTAATCTAGAAAACCAGAGAGTAACGTTTTGTTGACCCAGTAGACTCTAGTTACTTTTGACATGTTGTAGAAATGACAAAAGTATAATTAATAACCTTTAGACCAACGGCCTTTTATTTAGTTATCCCAATGACATGAATGTATCCATGCTGGTCTGCTGAAATGGTTTTCTGGTGAACTTGACTTGGCTAAAATGAAAAAAAAGAGAAAAAGAACAAAAACTAAACAAACAAACAACAACAACAACAAAAAAACAAAAATAATATATATATATATAAACACTTTTAAAACTGGCCATAAACCTTAAGATATGTATTGGCAAATGAACTGGTTCTTATATAGCACTTTCCTACTCTATCGGAGCTTTAGATAACTTGCACATTCACTTTTTTTCTACAGTGTTCTTAAGTGCTTCCTATCTGACATTCACACTCTGAGAGCAACATGGGGTTAGTATTTTGCCCGAGGATACTTGGCATGCAGACTGGGATCAAACCACCAACCTTCCAGTTAATAGGGGACCTGTTCTACCACCTGAGCTACAGCCAGAACGTTGTGTCCACATATAGAATATCTACCAGTTACCATTCATCTATTAAGATTTTGATATCCTTCCATCCTTACTGGACTTAAAAAAAAATTATTTAATTAATTAATTTTTTATAGTAAACATTTTTTTTAAATCCCCATGAATGCCATTAAAAACAACAGAAAACGATGAACCTCACTCACTCATTCTGTGCAGGGGCTTAAAATGAAAATGCACTTTGTGCTAAAGCTAGCCAGCAAACACTCCAGGAGCTGTTTTAATGGGGCACAGAGTTAAATCAGAGTGTAGCAAAAAGACATGAAATCTTAATCGACCTGCGAACAGAAAGAAAAGTCGGTCGTCAGAACTTTATCGGCTTTGTTACTTCAGTTTGGTCTAAGCAACTCCACAGCTCGTTACTGTATTTCCCACAATATCTGTTGCTACTGTAATGACCGCTATGAAAGTACTGCTTACCACTATGTCAGATCTTTACAGTGGCAGCTTAGAAGTTTTTATATTTTCAGTAAATAAAGAAAAAAGTAGTGATGGGAGAGAATGCAGGAGAGGAGGAACACCTGGCTCCAGCAGGAAGACCATCATGACTTAACCTACCCTCTGAGGTCCAACTCTAATCCCTAATCTGAACCTTGTTCTGTCAGAATGTATGATTTTTGACTTTCAAGACTTGTTCTTGTAGGATTTTGCAATCAGTGGACAAAAAATAGACATTCCAATTGATGCATATCAAAAAGTTTTTTATTGTCATCAAAATGCAGGGTTGTGGCTACTGAATTAAGGTTGACTCACAAGACTGTAAAACAATATGACCAATCTTTTAATACAGGAGCTGACATACCATAAGAATTTGTTCTCCTGCCTCAAAATCATTTTTATATTTCACACTTTGAAACTTTGTCTCATATGGAAATCTGTACCACACGTGACACACCCAGTCCTTAGACTCTCGAAACCTGATGAGCAACTTGAAGTACCTGTAGTCACGTCGATACTTTGATTTGAGCAAATCTTGGAGATTTGTTGATGTGAGCCTTAAAATAGCTGTAAATAGCTACCTGCTACTCCAGTGAAGATGTTCCCCAGGTGCCTTTCTAAATAAAATGCTGCCTAGCTTGCAGTGAGCATCTCACTCCTGTATGGCAGCAAGTGATGAATGCTTCATGTGGCTCCAAGTTAACTAAGTTCATTTTGAAACACTCCCTGGAGCGTTGCCATCAATCAAAGCCTCTCCCAGGAGCTGTCAAGCAACTTTGTCTGCCTTATTCTGCTACCATGTGCGGTTGCGCCACAACAATATCCAGCCCTCCCCATTTGCTTCCATTTCAGGCAGCTCAGGCACTTACTTAGTTCCCTACTTTTGCCTCTGGGCTGGATATTTAACATGCAAGACACCCTCCAGCCTCCATTTAACCCAAGAATGGCTTTTGGGATAGCCCAAAGAGATCAACACCTACTCCAAAGTGCCACCAACAGGAGTGGCGCCAAAGAGAAGAAAAAAGATTTCCTCATTGCTGCTGATTTTACTCTTAAAGGTCTGCCACTTTCATCCTGTGTGCCCATAAACAGTTATAACCACTACTTGAGCTACAGCCAACAGATGAACCTGAGTGGAGTCTACAGTCAGACTGTAAGGAGATGCTCAGCAGGAGGAGGGCGATTGTCGTATAATCTGAGTGCATCTTTTTTAATCTTATCAACTAAAAAATGATCTGTAATAATAAAAAAAAAAGACCAGCACACGGGATAGGAAATCCTGAACCAAACATGTGCTGTCCACATATCCTGGCTCTAGGAAGCCCTGAAAATATTTCTGTCTGTGGTGTAGTGGGAGTAGCAGATTAGCTGATATGATATTTTGAGCTTTTCCGCTTGTGCTTTTATTTGCTCACAGCATTGAGCAACTACCGTGTATGCAATGATGTTCTCAGACATCATTGCATACACGGTAGATATTAGAACATGAGCATCACTGAAACAAACTCTTATATCGATAATGTAGACCCTGAAGTCTAGATGATAAGGTAAATCACGCAAATCCAGATGTTTTATTGTCATTGGAGTCCAACTAAATAATCGTGCTGCTCATTTGTTCCAAAAAATAAAAAAACAACCCACATCAGCCTTCATCAAACGACATGTTGAAGTGTTTCCACTTTAAACTGGTAACAAATGTCATGATAGGGGTGGTGATAGTTGCACAAACACATAAATTTCAACCAATTGACTGCAGTTTTCCAGCTGTTTACTTTTAATTACACCTAAAAAATGTAGTCTTAAGTTACCTTTAGGTTCCATGCTTAAGTCCTACATTTCAGGTTTGTTGTCTGAAGTCAGAAACAAAATGGTTTTCTTGCACATGTACCAAAACTGGTTCCCTTCTACACAAAGGACCTGGCGTGCTGTAGCCACTAATTCATCATAGACTCATCAAGGAAGCTACTTAGCTTTCAGCCACCGTATTTTTTTTTTTTTTTTTTTAAAAGAAGTAGACAGACAGTCAGAAGTGTATGCTTAGCATTGGTGGATGCTGTCATTATGTGCTCCATTCTGCTGGGAGTCAAATATGACTAAAGCACTGCCAGTGACTTAGTGGGTAAAAGAAATTAACTAAAGAAGAAAAAGAGGAGGGACGCATTTTCACGTTCATTAGCCGGCCTGTCCCTCTGGGCTCAAACACAGAGCTCAGTGCATGAACTGCCCTCCCTGATAAACCCATCCATCCACACATAGCACACAAATTGCATTATCCTCATTTCCAGGGACACTCTCCTCCCCCTTTTACCTTTCTTGCATCCCACTTCTCCCATTTTCATCTCCGTCGTTTCCTCTCCATCTAAGTTTATCTAATGCCACCTCTCTCCACCCTGTCTTTTTTCCTGTCCCTTTCTCTCCCCCTTTTCTTAGAACACATCATCCCAGCCTTCCTCACCATCCCTGTCTTCGGTCTCTCCGCTTTCCAGCCAATGGCTGCTGAGAGGGGCGTGGTTAAATAGAAAGCGGATGGACGGAGCTTGTTGGGGGAACAGGGAGAGGGAGACACAGAGGAGAGCGCCGATGAATAGAGACGCTTTCCTTAGCTTCCTGGAGAAGCAACGCCAGGCTTGACACTGAGTGATGATTGTCACGCAGAGACAGTCGGAATAATAACGCGGAATCAAATCCACAGAGAGAGGGGAGGAGGGGGCTCAGTCTGTGGATACCTGCGCGTCTCCACTCTGGCCGCAGGTGCGCTACGGTCCCTCTAAAGGGAGTTTGATCTGTGAGAGGCAAGTGCGAGAAGAACCAGTCCTGCAGGGATTATTTTTCATTTTCTCGCCAAGTGTCAGTTTTATTTATTTTATTTATTCTTTTAGTTAAACTGAAAGCAAACTTTCTCTCCCCTTTGCGCCACCTGCAGTCACAGTTCAACTCCAGGTCTGACTCCAGCTTCATTCGGAGCTTTGTAAGTCTGTGGGCTGTTCTTTCAGACCTTTCCTGAACTCGGATTACACTGGACAGCACCTCCAGTCTGAAAGGAGAATTCCTCAAAACTCCCAAGTTAACGAGAATCAGGAGTCCTTTCCAGTCCAGTCTTTGCTTTAAAACGAGCTGATGAAGAGAACAATGTCTGGATTATTGCAGCCGCTGTTCAACCTGCCCCGGGAAAGAGGGGAGGAGTGAGGAAAGCAGTAAAAGAAGGGAGGAGGAAGAGGTGAAGAAGGGGGGAAGTCGGCGGCGTTTAGCTGCCGTCCACTAGTTCTTTAACGCCTTTGCTGCCCGGGTTCTCCACTCTCTTTTTACGAGATACACGAACAAACATCAAGAGACGCACGGGGAGGACCTGCGTTCACACCCTGGGTGAGTTTGTGTGTGTGTGTGTGTGTGTGTGTGTGTGTGTGTACACTGGGGGAATGAAATTGGGAGAATAGAAGAGGATCGCTGTTGCGCGTGTTCGTGCCAGGTGCGTTTTTACGCACAGTTCACTCCGGGTTGATACGCACAAGACAATGTGGGTCCAGGAGGGTTAGTGACGCATGATCGATAAGAGATGTGAGAAAAATGAAGAGATTGCAATTCAGGTGAATGTGACAAGACGCTTGTTTAGCCCGTTTAAGCAACTTTACGCCCAGAAAAAATGCGCAAATAAATACTGGCGCTCACACGTGGGTCTTTATTGGTCCTTTTTTTCTAATACATTGCGCATGTTCTCGATAAAAATGTGCGCAATTGTGTTCCGCTTCAACCCGTAGAGTCTACATTCTCGTCACGCTTGGGAAACGCGTGTTTTTGACAGCGTATGACAGCTAAATTGTATTGTATGTATAACAACCTCACAATTGTGTGTGTGAGTGTGCGGACAGGAAAGAAAATCTCGCTGTTCTAACTAGTGAGCACCTTCCTGCTTGCCTCTGTCATCCCCGTGTGTCTTTCTGTGCCTCCGCGTGTGTGTGTGCGCGCGAGATTGTTGCTCCATCAGTCACCCTGAATGCCTGCCACGCACCGCACAATTTCTCACAAATTCGCTCAACCATGTAAGCACATTTACCTGTCAGCTACTTTGTCGAGACTACTGTAAGTAAGAAATCCTCAGAGAAGACGAGATGCTGCCTCGGCAGCTGTGCGCTATATTTACATATATATACATATATATATATATATATATATATATATATATATATTCATTCTCCTTTCCCTACGTAATGGGGTCTAGTCAAACAACTAATGGGGGAGGAAGAAGAAGTGAAAAAGGGAAAAGGTGAAAACCCAACTCTGGGAGCGGGACACTTGCTCACCGAAGGAGATACATCGGTAAATAATGCACCAGTCAATCAGCGCATACACCCACACGCTCACAGTCGTTCACCTGGAGAGAGGACAGCTCTTCCCGTTTTCCCTGCCTGCGTTCAAACAGCAGTGACGCGCTGACGAACGCTCGCTGGAAGAGCCTGCAGATGAAAGGGTGAGTGCAGGACACAGCGCGCTCATAATGACGTGTTTTGTAATAAGAGCGTGAGCGCCAAGCCGTCCTGACTTCACAAAGTGAGAAGTGATATTGAACGCTCCGACCAGCGATGGGTGCGGGCGAAGTGGCCGTTGGAGAGAGTGGACACACGCACTAAACTGCAGCCATTTCTTATCGATATTGTTTTGCTTTTGGGCTCCGATTCAATTATTCCGCTATAGTGCAGTACAGTAGATACGAATGTAGGCTTGAAATCAATAACACGACATTAAAACAATCACCATGATTTTCCAGAGAAAACTGAAAAGGAACCACTGAATTCTAGGTGAGGCGAGTAATTTGCCATTTTTTGTCTTTCTTGTGTCAAAATCCTCCATTTCCCATAATGCAACCAATTTGCAAGCCTTCTTTGCTGTTTGAGCTCCATATTTGTCAAACTTTGAGCACTCGGTCTGGAACACTGCCTTTATCAAAACTACGTTATAGAACATCATGGTAACAAAGAAATGCAGAAAGTATTTGTATTTAATGTATTTGAACCCGACAATAATATTGTCACTATGATTTCACTGAAGTTGATACTGTTCAGATAATATTGAACAGTATTATCTAGAAAAACAAAACAGAACAAGAACCTTATCTCCACAATGGAGTTCACTCCAGCTGCTAGAAATTGTAACTAAAACACCTTATACACTCCTGAATATAGTCCCCAACAATTGCAGGCACATGTCCTGGTGTTGAGTAAGGAAATGACTCTTTTAATATTAGATCTGTGTGCTGCCATATGAATGTCACAGTGTCCTGAAGCTGAAAAGATTACACTGATATACAAATGCACTGGTGATTTAGGTATTTTTTATAGACACAATGAAGTCAAAGTGATAGTACCTTTTAAATGTATACATACAATTTTTAGATTTTCACCCAGAAATGACATATTAGGGGTAATTTTTGGGTTCAGCATTTTGTCTGAGCATGGTTTTGCTTGCATACTAAAAGAGCCAGGAATTAAACCACAACCTCCAGATTAGTGGACAGCCTGCCATCCTGCCCGAGTCGTAGCTACCATATAATATGATGAACCCTGCACGAGACAGAGTAGACGATTATGGTATACCTCGAGAGTGCAGGATAAATATTGCAATTGCAAGGTGATTGGCTGCATCGCAATACCACAACTTTTCTCTCACAAAAGCATCCATATAAAGGATTCCATCCATCAATCAATCCATCCATTTATTTTTTCCGGTTATCCAATTCAGGGTCGCAGGGGGGCTGGAGCTTATCCCAGCTGTCCTAGGGCGAGTGGGAGGGTTCATCCTGGATAGAGGAGAGGAAGTTACATAATGAGATGTTTAGAAAAACAGTTTATCAAAAAAACATATGAAACAGAGATTATTAAGAAATTAGATGCAGAAAGTTTCCCACTAAAGTATTTAATTTTTCTCCTTTTTAGCCTTTGTGCCATCTCAGGAGAAATGAATGTCCGAGTGCTCACATTAAGTTCGTGTGCATGTTTATTAAATCACTGCCTAAAGCCTTGCATTCGATCACAAATTTGACTGCTTCAGATGTGTAGAAGGGAGCTTGGTTTCACTTGTATTCTAATGCAGTGCTGTTGCTGTTTGTTTCTTTGGTTGAGAATCATACAGCCTCTGTAGGTGGAATGAAACCTGTGATTCATCAGATAGCCTAATGCAGGCAGGCTTAAAGGGAAAAAAAAACACCTTAATGCATTCTATCATTGTGGTAACATTCCAGTAGCAATATAAAATAGCAAAAACAAACAACTTTGCACTGTGTTTAGGACCTTGGAGAATCCTTTTAAAGGCTCCTGCTGGTCCCCACTTAAGAACCAGTGCACCCATGCAGGAGTACATCGCTCTGTAAAAAAGTTTATATACTTACAATAATCCTTTGTTGATATAAATTGTTTCCCACAACATCTTTCAGACCTTATAAGACCTTATACCAGATAAGATTAATTGAACATTTGGTATCATCCATGTCTGTGGATGTCTGCTTTTGGTGGTGCTCAGTTGTTCCACAGTCAGTGACAAGAGATGGAACACCTCCTAGTGCGCTGACCCCCTTTCCATAAGGGAAATCAGCTTGGCTGTTGTTATTAGGTCCTATTGTTTCCACTGATTTCTCCTTACATTTTCCATTTAAAATGGGATCAGGCTATTTACTTAGCCTGATCTCAGTCCCACTTATTAGCCTTCATCATAGAGCTGGGCGATATAAGATTTTTTCATATCACGATATGTTTTTTTCATTTCAGGCGATAACGATATATATCACGATATAAGCCAAATAACTATATTTGTAAGGTTGGGCTCACTTTTGTGTCATTTCTTAAAGTGGCGCTTTAGTGTTACAATTGGAACCCAAACCAGGACCTCTCCTTAAAGCAGCAGCTGAAAACAAATTGGAACTAACTGCGAAAACAAAGCTTTCACTGGGGAAGTGAACAATGATATCCACGTCGTTTGCGTATCTCTGAAACACCAGTGGATTATTTCGGGATACTCCATCTGTGACCTTTCTTCTGCTTCATAAGTGACGTAAACGTCTGAGCTAAATCTAATGTTGCCTTTATTGTGAGTTGCTTTTCAGAAAAACGCATCAGCTAAATGCATGTATATAAATATAAATGTCCGCACTCAGCCTGCGTGCTTTTCTAGTGCATATGATACAGCTGTGTCCTTCAAACTGTAAGGACATGTGGAGTTATTGAGAATTCAGCCTTTTCAATGATCGATACATAATAGCTCTCTTTCAGATTTGCACCCTGTCTCATCTGGCTGCCCTGTGAGCTTTTCTTTTCAACACAAGTCATATATGCGTTTTTTTAAATGCCCGAGTCAGACTGTGGAAGCATCTGAAAATGAAGTTATTCATAAATACACAAAGGTGCCTTTTTCTATAGCCTCTATTTGCTGTGCTTAGACCAGCCCAGTGCATTTTATACAGGCATGGTTGAGAAAATACCAAATTTCTCCTCCACTAATGAACCAGTGGACATGAAACACTGGATAATTCCGTTTCACTGTATTTTTTAGTGTGGCTGAAACAATTAGCCAGTTTATCGGGTAGTTAATTGTCTGCAAACTATGGACTTTTCTGATAATTAGTTAAATCAGTCAATATTTTGGAAAATACACCCATCTACTCTTGTGGCACGATGAGAAGTTCTTAGTACAGGCTAGAGAGTGTTAGTGTTGCTTAGCACCCAGTCAATAGTGTATTAAGCTTTGTGCATAATTTTTTTCTTACTTGCTTTGGACAAAGCCAGGCTAGCTGTTTGTTTCCAGTCTTTGTGTCAAGTTAAAATAATTTACTGTAGCCTTCAGTCTTCTTATTTCAAAACAAGAAAGTAAAAATCACATTTCCTAAAATATCAAACTTTTGCTCTTCCAAGCTCAAAATTATGTTTTTTCCTTTGCAGTCAGGGAAGTTATGATGATGGTTTATTATTAAAAGTGACATCGTGACTTTAATGTGTTATATGTAACACATTAAGTATATAATACTAAAAGTTCTATATGTGAATAAAATAATGTAGGTGTAAAAACAAGAATATTATTGAGATAAAATCTTGCAAGATAAAGTTGACTTAATAGTATGGTCTTATTTGACTGTTAATTTATATGGGTAATTTATATATCTAATATAATATTATATCTCAACATTGATCTGAGACCACTCTAACAAAGAATAATTAATTACTGATGATTTTTTCTAATCCTGAATGCTAAAAATTGACTCTTTCCACCATGTCAAATATGATCATTTGCAGGTATTCTTTCCCTGTGCACTATAATGCCATTATGTTTGTAATTGAGTTCATGGAAATTAAAGTTAAGGCTTTTATTGTGAATTTCATGGGGGAAGTTTTGAATAAGAGAACTGTGAATTTAAGAGCAAATTTACTTTCAAATCAGTGTTAGTGTTATATGGCTATTACCAAAGAATACTTTACTTTAGAAGTCATTGTTATATCTGCAAATCCCAATGCAGATGTAAGTGGTAAAGAGTTAAAGCTGCACAAGGCTAGTACTCATCTTACCAGAGCCTTCCTTTTTTATTTAACCTGTGATTTCATCTTTTAATTAAATCTTAAAGTTTATCACTGCAGAGACTGCCAGATCACATCCAGGTATACCTAGCTTAAACCAGGAGCACCAATTAGCCTTGCAGCAACAAAAAAAATAAAAGAAAGAAAAAGAAAATAAAAAATAATAATTCTGCCTTCATGATGGTTATGGTTCATGAAGTTCTTTCACAGAGGTCTAAAGTGAACATTTGCTCTAGTGTATGTGTAACATATACTTCAAAGCCAACCTTTTGTGAACCATAGAGGAACGCAATTTGCAATTATTGATTGACCCACATGATGTTTGTCTGTGCTGTGTATGTCTGAACTGTGAAAAATCTTTTAAGCAATAATCTCAAGCTGCACAGGAGTGTGCTGCATGGGGCACATCAAGTAATTGATTATTGATTGATGGACGTACAACATCATTTTAGATCTGTGCACCAATCTGCTTGTTGCATTGTTGCCAGTGTCAGTGAGAGAACTGATGTGAGTCCACATACCCGGGAGATTCAGTATAGACTAAAGCAGCAGGCTGTATCTTCTCTTGGATGCATTGTGGTTCATCCTGCTGCAGGTTCAAACACCTGCATTGACTGAGCTGGTCAAATTGAGACTTTCAATTACAGTCATGAAAATAAAGAAAATCTAATTATTTCATGAAACAAATTAACTGTCTAATAATTCCGTGAATTAATTAACCTGTCTGCTGATGAAAGGAAGCCAAGTTAACTGTTATAGAGTCATTATGTCAGCTTGATTAAGCACATCATATTACAAAGACTTTGTACTAAGCTTCAAAATAAGAAGCCAGCAAATAAAGTAATACTGAGCTGTGCTTTGTGCTCTCTAAGATGTACAGTCTTTACATTTCACTAAAAGCTGTAATGTTTAAATCATCCTGGTTGTACACAAGAGATGATTCTAGAGAGATCCCAGTTTGTTTTTGTATTTCTGTTTTTATGTTGCTCCATAGGATAGTTGGACTCTGCCCACACTATTGTATAACAACTCTTACTAACTTGTAGACTATTTCAGATGCAGTCTGCGTGAGGAGTCGCTGTTGTACTGTCTTTCTCTTACATAACTGAAAGTTAGATTTTTGTACAGTATGCGAACACTTCCATAGCAAAGGAGATTTATCCATAGAGCAGCTATCCTGGCCTCTGATATCAGGTTTTCTACAACATCCCTTTGCAAAGTTCAACTTGTCCTTCATTTTAAAGCCCAGCTATAAGCAACATAAACGAGTGCCTTGCTCTTGATGTGATTGGCTGGAAACTGCACTTGTGTTTGGAAACGTAAACTCCGCAGAACTCTTTGGTAAAATTACTCCAGGTAAAGTGAAACAGTGGATCCACACTTCAGTTCAACAATGCATAACATCACTCCATTCAGAGTGAATGGGAGCCGAGAGCACCAAAGCGTCAAGTTGTATGTGTGAGTGTAGCTGTAGGAGGTGGCCACTTGTATCAGAGAGCATCATTTACTAGTCCAATAGTGAGATATGGACAAAAATAAAGAAATCACCCCAACTCAACAGTAAGTAGCTGGATTAAAACTGTACATGTGCTTTTTTTTTCTTCAATAGGAGTGACCTGTTAATTAGTGCTGCCTGCAGCCACAATACTGAGCTCCCTGAACCTTTTATCCAAGACTCAGATTTTTCTTTATCTTGCTTGTTTTTGTGGCTGTCTTTAGAAACTGCACCTCTAGGGGGAAAAAGAAGATGAAACAAAATCCCCCAACACCAGCAGCAACCACCACCACTGCTCCACTCTGTGGCACTGACACGCCTCCAGTGGCAAACCCCGTAGATGTGTCTGGCTTTAGTGGCTTGTTTAAGGCAAGACAGTGGAGTGTCGGGGTGCAGGGAAGGGGAGACATGAAAGGCAGTTAAACTCCCTCTTTGTCGGTCCCTCTGCCCCCTTGCCTCTCTTTCTACATCAAAGTGCTCGTCTCTTCATAAGGAGAAGCCACATGCATCCCACTGCAGCTACAGTAGGAGGGGATGTGGAGAATCTGCCTGAGTGAGCATTGTAGATGCTCCATTGTTTCCCATATGTACATTAATCCTGAGCCAGGCTCCAACGTGGACCGTAACAATCCAAAGCGTTGCTGACATTTCAATCTACACAGGGGGTGGGTGAGAGTCAGGGGGCATTTGTGTGCGTGTTGTGCATGTGGGTGGGGTGTGTCTAATACTCTTTTTACCGCTCTGTAGAAAAAAAAAGAAAAAGAAACTGAGCTTTCCTTTTTGTTTAATCCATGGAGGATTTTTTTATAAGCCGCTTCCAAATATTCTTATGGACTAAGCTGTTGAGTTGTGTAGAAAAATGTCTGTCTCATTAATGAGTTTTTTTTTGCAAAATCAGTTGAGGGATTGGACTGTCATTCCCAAAAGGCTTGAGGAAATTGTTTTTTTCAGACATGTGTTTCAGGAAGGTTAAGAACAAAATGTGTGTGAAAATGGCCACTTTCTTATCACGGCTCTGTCAGCGAACGAAATGACTAAACTGAGGAACTAAACAGAAAGAGGAAATGCCTAGAGGACACTTGGATTTGTTGATCGTCTCAAAGTATGCCACTCCTTACCCAAGAGATGCTTTTACATTTGAAAAATACATGCACATCCATTTTTCCTCATCTTTCCCACTTTCCTGTGTCCCCCTTTTAACTCGTCGTTTCAAGTGCCCCACATTTGAATGCAGTCCAGATTAATAGTTTAATACATTTTTCATGCACAGTTATCCAAGTCATAGCTTGAGCCACATGTTGGCATATTGAATAGTGTATGTTGGGTTTGGAGGATGTTTCGCATCATTGTGACAGAAGTTTTACTGGACCTACAGAAGTCTTACCATCCATACCTGTACATGTATGGTAAGATTTGAGAATCCACACCTAAACATGACTTGAAGCTTTAGTATTCCTAAAACAGTGATCATTAACTAATCTAATGATGTTTGAATCTGTCTTTTGTCCTTGTAATATTTGTCTTTGACTTAGCTTTGATTTGCTGAAGCAGAATGAGATCTTTGGAAAAAGAAAAATCACAACCTTGATTGCATCTGCCCTGCTACTGTGATGACTGTCTTTTTGTCAAGATGATGGCATTTTGCATATGAAGCCGTTGCTCAAGAGAAACAACGTAGAGGAAATAAGAAATTTTATTCTCTGAAGAAGCTGCTGCACTCCTCACAGGTGAGCTAAATTGATCCACAGCATAAAATGCTTTTCTGTCTCAAATACGTCTTCAATAGTTTGTGATTGCATTTACTCTTGGCAGTTTTGATATCAGAAAGCCTTTTAATCCACCCAAACCCCATGAAGTGTAAGTTACGTATCTGTCACGCACAATGATTCTTACAAACCCAGACTTTAATGCTTGGTGGACAATTCGTGATTTAGTTACTTGTGTAGAGTCTGCTTCGAGCAGACCAGTTTGCAAGGCTTGTTACCCGACCATATGTGAGGCCGAAAGTGTTTAGCTGTTCCAATTGACCGCACTTGAACACGGGGGTATGCAGCCGGCTGTCACAGAGTGGGTGAAAAGCAAAAGCTCACACTTTCAAACAGTCTTTCTTCATATTTACTCTTGTTTATTCACTGAAGTCATTTTCAGTTTGATAAATTGTTGGATATCGCAACCCAAATTCCAGTGTCATAAATGAGATGGTGTTTCAGATGTTGTGTCACCAGCCCAGTTTGTTAACTGAAAAACTAAGAAACTACTGTTGGAACTGTTGTATTCCAACAACAGAGATGTGGTCAGGTACGAATAATCAGATGACTTTGATCATCACCAGTGTTGACCAAGAGTATGTGAAACCACGGTGATGTGGCCCTTGTCAAAGTAGCTTGGGCTTTTACACAAACCCATTGCATCAAATATGAGAACTGAATGTTGCTGAATGAATGTTAACAACAAATGAGTCCCAGATATTTATATCTGGCCTTTTTTATGACATAACGAGGGGTCAAAATCCATCAGTTCATCAGCTCATACTTCTCAAATTATTTTGTGAAAAAAAGATTTTGCTTTTGTCTTTATGATGAAACCCTTCTCGGCTCAGTTCTCCTTTTCATCTCCAAGTAAATTGCTGTTGCTGCAATGCAGAAAACTCATCACTTTCAGTGAGTCACAGGGTTTTTTTTTTCTTTTGGAGAACTGACATACATTAACATGCATCCATGTTTACTAAAGCAAAACCCCTCCAAATGGATTGCATTTCTACTTTCCTCTATCTTTTAGCAATAGAAACTAGTACATTTGCATAAAAATGTAGTGCATTCTTGCCATAAATTCATGTATAAATGATGCAGAGTGTAAAACTTGTCACCCAGGTCCCTGTCAAACGCTAGAAGTAGGAACATTAAGGAACAGTAAACTCTCTCAGCACTAAAGCAGTACAATATTTATAAGGCATCCAACAGTACAACATCTGAGGACTTGCATGAGGAGCTTTTTCTCTCACCTTTTTCTTATCTCCTTTGGCTCCTCTCTGCTTCCCAACAATGATCAGGAAAGACATTTAGCAGCGAGAAATACAATGATTATAGGTTGGGCCATTGATCCGCGTATTGAGCTATATCCTCCTGATTCATTGGCTCTGACAACCAAACTCTCTCCATTGATTTTTACTGTTGCTGTTAAAGGAGTTTTAATCCCACCACCACCTCCTGCTCTCTCACTCTCACACACACACACACACCCACACACACACACACACACTACCTGCCGTAAGCCAAACAGGTTATGCTGCTGAAATGTACCAGTTGTACTTTCCTGACCCACTTTATCGGCATTCGTGTGCTCAGTGCTTGTGTAAGCATTCACTCAAGGCCCTACAGGATGAAGTTTTGATAGTATGAGGACCAAAACGAGCTAGAGGAAGTCAGAGTGTGGTCACACTACTTTATATTCATGGTGTTTTACATCATGCATGGAGTGCAATGAATTTTCCAACCATGCAAAGGAAAAAAAATCAAACAGCATGGCCTTACCTTGTCTCTTACATCAGTAAGTTACTCCTTTGCCCCCGGAATACATTTTACAGCCAAACATCGGCTGTATTCCCTTGCTTCAAAGTGGAATGAAGTAGTATGATTGGGCGTGCTTATTAAAAACCTATCACCGCTACATCAGCCCAAGACTCTGCCAAGAACATCTGGGAAGAGGTGATAATAGCTTCCTCATCCATTTAGGCATGTCCCTGCAGAACCCCACTGGAAGCACGTGTCACTGTGATTACATATGTGAGGAGCTGTTGTGCAGGGATGTGGAACCTGTGGCATCATAGGAAACCAGATCCTATACTCCCTGCGGCTTCAGATATCAGCCTACACGAGGCGATCATAAACAAACACAAGCTTGTGCAGCTTTTTTGCCTTTTGTATCTTGCTGGTTTAGTGTATTTGGGCTATTTCACATCAAACATGAGCAGCTGGTAGACCCACTTTACACAACCTAACAATCACCAAACAGCAGACAGGAGACAAGTGTGGTTACGAATTTATGAATTTGCAGGAATATTTAGCAGCTCGAGTGTCTGCTTTTCTTTCCTGGATATGATAAAGACAAAACTGGAAATAAGGTAAGAGAATAATAAACGCACTTCTGTCAGCTGACCACAAGTGCAACTTTACATTTGGTCACTCATTTAAATCATTTGCTTGCACAGAATTACAGAATCATTAGGACTCATATATAATAAGCTTAAAAGCTTTTTTAATGTAACTGTGAATTGGTTAAAAAAATATGCAACAGTTTCTTGAGTTGTTCTTTTTCGATTATTGATGAGGCTACATAAATAGATGATTGGTTGTGCTGTTACAAATATGTAGGATAGCCATAGAAACTGTCACGGGGTGCCGAGGCAGGCCGTGTGATGATTAGTAATGGACCCAAGAGGCAGACTGCTTAAGTGGAGGGTGAGCTTTATTAACCAATAGTGGAATACAACGCAACAGAAAAGGGGGCGAGGAAAATAACAGATAATACGCTAAACTGGGAAAACTAAAACTAACACAAAACCAGAACACGAACGAGGGTACCTTGCAGGGAGGTCCGGGGAAATCACACATGGAGAGACGCAGGGAGACCGAGGGGAAACAACACAGACGAACCAGCAACGAGGACGAGGTAACACACACTATAAATACACACGCCAGGAATCAGGGGAAGAGAAACAGGAGGGGAACACACCTGGAAGACATCACAACTGACGAGGCAGGGGAAAACGTAAACAGAACACACTGACATAAGACACAGACCTTCACAATAAAACAGGAACTACACATACAAGGACACACACGGGCCGAACAGTGTAAACACTAAACAGAGGAAGAACAGAACCAAAATCACACTAAATAGAAAAACACAAAACGCTGGGTCAAACGGACCCAGGATCATGACAGAAATGCTTCCATGAAAACACTCTGCTACAAAAATAGTATTTATTGTATGTAACTGAAGTTCTTTGAGGTTTATGTACAGTCCCCTAATGGGTTTACCATTGGTTGTGTGCAGTGGCCAGAGGAGTAGCCAGACTTAGCATATTGAAGCCATTTCCGCCTCTGGCCATTCCTTGGCTCAGCCTGTGGCTGCTGCTGCTCCATTAGCTGTAACTCAGCAAATGGGCAATTGACGGTTTATTTCATCATGCCTTTTTGGAAAGTGAAACATGATATTGTGGTTTATTAAGGTACAAGAATCTGAAATCTTATGTCCTCAAGGAAATGAACTGGTAAATGGACTGCTTTTATATAGTGCTTATCCTGTCAGTTCAACCACTCAAAGCACTTTACTACAAACCACGTTCACCCATTTATACAGTACTTATATGGAGCACTTCCTCTAACACATGCACTAACACACCGACTGCTTGATTGGCACGTTTCAGAATCAGAATACTTTATTAATCCTTGAGGAAATCATGTGGTTACAGTTGCTCCAAGACAATAAGAACAGTAACAGACTGAACTAAATCAAACCATATATGTAATAATATATTAAAAAGTTGCAAATATAAGAAATAGCTGTAATATATACAGTAGCTCAGTTATAAATATCCAGACTATTACAGAGATTAAATATCTATGATTGGTATTTTACAGTAAACTATAAACTGTTTAAACTTTGTAGAAGATGTGCAGAAGGGTGTAACTATTGCACTGTGTACTGTGCATTAGATGGAGGAGTTGTACCGGGAGATAGCCACAGGCAGGAATGATTTCTTGTGTCGTTGTGTATTATGGGTAATTCCAGTCTCTCACTGAACATGCACCTGGGACTAGACAGTGCGTCATGAAGTGGGTGGGAAGTATTGTCCAGCATTGTATATATCTTAGGCAACATCTGCCTCTCCGACACCACCTTAAGGGAGTACAGTTTCATTTCCACAACATTACTGGCCTTGTGGATCAGTTTATGGAGTTTGTTGACAATGTGCAACCCTCAACCTGCTGCCCCAGCATGCAACAGCATAGAGGATGGCACTGGCCACAACAGACTCAAAGAAAATCCCGAGCATTGTCTGACAGATGTTAAAGGACCTCAGTCGCCTAAGAAAATAGAGATGGCTCTGGCCTTTCCTGTAGGGTGCAGGGCTTTTTATAACCCAGTCCAGTTTATTATCAATGTGTACTCTGAGGTATTTATAGTCCTCCACAATGTCCAAATGGACCCCCTGGTTTGAACAGGGGTCACTGGTTTCCTGGTCTTCCTAAAGTCCACAATCAATTCCTTGGTCTTTGTCACGTTGAGCTGCAGAAGATTCTGCTTGCACCACTAAACAAAGAAGTCGACCAGAGCCTGGTACTCCATCTCATCACCCTCGCTGATGCATCCAACCAAAGCAGAGTCATCAGAAAACGTCTGAAGACGGCAGATCTCTGTGCAGTGGTCCATGGTGTAGAGGGTGAAGAGGAAAGAGGAGAGGACGGTCCCTTGTGGTGCACCTGTGTTGCTGATCACCTTTTCAGACTCTCAATGTTGAAGACAGACATATTGTGGTCTTCCTGTCAGGTAAACAGCAATCCAGGACACAAGAAAGGCATCCGCCTGCATCGCTGTCAGCTTATCACCCAGGAGGGTTGACCTGATGGTATTGAATACAATGGCAAAACCAAAAAACATGACCCACACAGTGCCTGCATGCTGATCTAGATGGGCGTAGACATGATTGAGCAGGTAGATGTTGGCGTCCTCGACTCTGAGAAGGGGCTGGTAAGCGATCTGAAGGGGATCCTGATGTGGTCTGACTACAGATCGGAGCTGATCGAGGATGAGTCTTTCCATGGTCTTCTTGATGTGAATCAAGGCATTCCATCTTCTATCTATCTATCTATCTATCTACTAGGGGTGCAACAATACTCGTATCGGTATTGAACCGTTCGATACAGTGCTTTCGGTTCGGTACGCATATGTATCGAACAATACAAAATTTTAAATTTATTTTATCAACTTTTCTTCTGACGATGCTGTCTGTGTTGAAAGCTCAGTGGATCTGCGTTCGACTACTCCGCCTAGGCTGCACTGTCGAGCGCAGATCCACTGAGCGCAGCGCAAGCTAGCAAGACAGAAATTAAGCTCGTTGCAACATGGCAACTGCCTCAACGCTACCCAAAATTGAACCTCCCCCACCCTCATTCAGATCTGGTGTTTGGAACTATTTTGGTTTTCATGTGAAGCATGACCCTGATGGTAAGCGCGTCATGGACAAAAGTAAAACAGTATGTCGGATGTGCCACGCAATGCTCAATTACATTGGTGGGAACTAGTACGTTAGCGCATTTAGCTCGTTAACGTGTTGACGCTGTCCAGCCCCACACACGGGGTGATCCGTGGTAACTCGTTAACGGAGATTTGCGGCGTTATGGCGTTAATGTCATTTTAACGAGATTAACGCTGACAGCACTAGTGGGAACACAACGAATATGACTGCACATTTACGCCGACATCATCCTAGTGCAAAGACAAGTGGAAGCAGACAAAAACAACAAGCACGCATGCTACAAACTTTACCCGAGTCATTTAGACAGCCGTTAGCACATGATTCTCCTTATGGGGACCTGATATGTTTAATATGCTGCTGAGAATATACCCCAGAAGAAGCGGATAGTATAACTTTTATTTTGGAAAGAACCATTTCTCTGTAATAAACTCTCTTTTCCAAAGATGAGTGATTTCTCGATCAGATAGATTTTTTTTTTTATTATTTTGTTGTTTCAGTAACATTACATTTAAAAACTATACTTTTGAGTTAAAATATATATTTATAATTTTAATAAATGACAAATTAAAAAGGCATGAACATTTTTTTTGTATCGAAAAAATATCGAACCGAACCAAACCGTGAATTTTGTGTATCATTGCACCCCTACTATCTATCTATCTATCTATTAATTATGTGATCAGTCGAAAAACTACAAACAAAAGCAATATTTTGTCGATCTTTGTGTCTTTTGTGTCACAGTGTTGTGCTGCAATGCTTCTAGTGGCCAAAAGAATCTGTTCATATCACGTACTGTGCCAATTGGTGCTGTTATGGTCATTAAAGGAAATGAATGTAATTTGTGGAGTTCTATGCAGCCACAATTCACAGTTGATCTTTTGGGTCATATTTAAAAATTTATACCATTTTATTGTAATATTTGTTTGAATATTAGTATTTAAAAGCATTGCGTTACATTAGATAGACAGCTATGTGCAGGATAGGATTTGTGTTCCATAAAATTCCTATTGAGACTATAATATAAGCGATATTTAATCATTCCTGCTTTTGTTGTTTTAGGGAAATTTGAAGCTTAACTAACTAACTTCCTTATGTAGGGAAAGGTCGTGAGCTCCAAATTGCTGTGACTCTGATAATGCTAATTTATCTGTTGAAGAGGCATTTTTCCTCTGTTATTGGCATGGCTTCACAGAAGTTAAAACTCAGAAATTGTCTAGCTGTGTTTGCACGCCTGATTACATATTTAATTCATGAGAAAACACTCCAAAATAATAAACCTCTCCACCCCCGCCCTTGCCTCCCTTGTTTCAGCTGACTAACCTGACACGAGACTGTGAATGTACTCATGTGTGAAGTTTTGGGAAGAGCGCTCACGTGAATCTGACTTTGACAACCCCAAAGGCAAACAGACGGATTTTCGTTTCACACAATATGAATATCATGAAACTTGTGAGAATTGTGTGTGTGTGTCTGTGTGTGTGTCCACATACTATCTTGAAAGGATGAAATAAGTAAGAGGGCTTTTGATTTCAGTCAATGTTCATAAATAATAAAGCAGTTAAGGGTAGAACTACAGGATGATACTTAGCAGCTCAGGGCAGCTTCTGAACAAGAGAGCAGAGCAGAGCAACTGTAAGGGCAGGGTGGTGAGTATGTAAACATGTTTCCTGTCTGAGATGAAAGTACTGCATATATGTGCCAGTCTGTGCATATGGGTCATTAACATGCAGTTTATGTTAGCTTTGAATCAATATTTTCAATCGAAGTGTTGAATCAAGTGTCATAGGAAGCAGTCAATCAAGAAACTCGTTTCCAGTGAAAAATACAGGTTGACTAAAAAGACGTGCCGTAGTACTCCCTAATTTTGTTGTGAGCTGGAGTTCTTAAAGGCTCACTGAACTCTTCACTTACAGTCATTTAACATTAAGATGCAGTGGGATGTGCAGCTATGCTTTTACTTTTTTAGCCTGAGGTTGTGCCAGGCTACATCCTGGTGGGTTTTTGGGGCTGTGTGGAGGAACAACTGCTAGTAAACTCTGGGCTAACATGAGTTACAATTAGTTATTTTTTGAGACATATTCGGGGAAGTGGGGTAGTGACCGAAAGAACGAGATTGTGGATACAAGCGGCAGAAATGGGCTTCTTGCGAAGGGTGGTTGGCCTCTCCCTTATAGATAGGGTGAGAAGTTCAGCCAACCGGGAGCGGCTCAGAGTAGAGCTGCTGCTCCTCCACATCGAAAGGAGCCAGGTGGTTCGGGCACCTGACAAGGATGCCTCCTGGGCGCCTCCTGGGTGAGGTGTTCCGGGCATGTCCCACCGGGAGGAGGCCCCAGGGCAGACCCAGGACACGCTGGAGAGATGATATCTTTCTGCTGGCCTGGGAACGCCTTGGTGTTCCCCTGGACGAGCTGGTGGAGGTGGCCGGGGAGAGGGGGGTCTGGGCTTCTCTGCTCAGGCTGCTGACCCCGCCCCAGCCCCGGATTTATTTTTGGACTCTACTATAGTATCTTTGCACTGTTCATAATTCAGTCCTTATTCTTCTTATACTGGAGCTCTGAAACAAGCTGTTTTATTGCTTTTCCCCTCTTTTTAAGCTGACTTTATTCTGATTGGCTACCCCTTGCAAACACAAGATTTGAACTGCAAGATTCTGTGTTTCCAGTGAGAAATGACAACCTGAGATGATCTCTTTAGGGATTAATTGTTTCGTTACTCATCCGAGTGACTTTTTCACGCTCAGCAAACTGCAGGTTTCCCCTACTTTATAAGCAGCACATTTGCATAAAGTCATTTGGATGAGTGATGAAATGTTTCTCCCACTGAAAACGCTATGTCCAGATGAAAAAATGTAACTTTCTTTACATGGATGACTGAGCATTAATATATTTATAAGGATTATTTAGGGATACATACACTAATCTCATTACTGAAACATGTTTAATATGAACGTTTATCTCAAAAAAATGAAAGAGGACAAAATGATCAAATTATAAATCTTGTTACCAGCCAGGTTAAATGTCAATCCAAATACATTTTGATGTTATTCTTATTTGTGAAACCTAAACTGTTTCCTTAATTGATATAAGAAGAGGAAAAACATTTTCAGCTTTTCCACTGTGAGACAACACAGGTTTACTCAGATTTTTAGGAACAATATGGAGATTAAAGAGTGACTAAACCAGTAATCAGTAAGAAAAACAGCTTAAAAACATACTTCATATTTCATTGTTTTTCTTCATAGGCAATGCACTTACCTAAGTCATATATAATTCTTTTATCTGTTCTTGGCAGATGTTTGGTGGTTCGAACCCTTGGCAAAGAAACGTGTGGGGAAACTTCCCTGAGACAGTCACAGAACCCCTGAATGGATCCCAATATTTATGCGAGTGGAAATGTAACCGTGCATGAAAGTGCTAAGTGAATATATAGGCAGCAGCTGCTAAAGATTTAAAATGATACTCAGAGGTAAAACTGATTTAATCTAATTTAATTTTTGGATGAGGTCAAAAACACCTTTAAGCAAATACAGGTTAATGACATTGTGTTCATTGTGCTACTGTGTTTAAGAGATCATGACGGACTTGTTACACTAGAAAATCTTTGATTTTTATTTTTCCTTCCTGCCTGTGTCAGAACTCATTCCAAGTTTGAAGCATTACTTTCAACTTGGCATCTAGGCTGATCCTACAGTCAGCTGCGACGTGCCAGCTTCACTGAATAGCTTTAACAGGATTGGACCCTCGCCTCGACGGTGACGCACTAAGCCAGTCAAGGTCACTAACAGCAACACATAAAAGAAGACATCAGTTCTTAATGAAGTCATACATCACATTTAGCATATGGTTCAATTAGAGGCTTCATAGAGATTATTGAGATTATATTATCCCTGTGCATTCATTAGCTAAGCTCCAATAGTCCCCCATCTGATTATAAGCTGTGAGGGGATTTGCAGCTATTGACTGCACTGTAAAATGTAATTCTAGATGTTTGTTATTTCAACATATTATTCTATATCAGTTTGACGATAGATGACTGAAGTTGTTGTTATAACATAGAATTACAAGTTAAAAACGTCCCAATTACACCAAAAAAAGCTAACTTGAAAACTCATGTCCAGCTAAATCAGAAACTTATGTGAACTTGACAATGTGGGTAAGTTGAGCACAGCAGGATTCAAAACTGCCTCACGTGACTCCTACCGAGGTGCATCATGGGGAATTGGCGGTTAACGACATGCTCACTTTACTTGGACGTTTTCTAATCGTCTTCTTTGGAATATGCTTTCAAGGTGAGTAACATTGGTTATAACTATAAGGAAAGAGAGCTACAAAAGTTGGAACATGTTTTGAATTTATGGCATGATGTTTGTTTTTCTCTTTTACCGAAATGTTTGCTTTAGCTAATGTAACTTTAGCCGACAAGGTCCAGCTTGTGTGTCATGACCAAACTTGACCTAATAAACTGACACATGGCCTTTTTTATGGGTTTAATGTGGCACTGACCAAATCACAAGTATTGTGCCGCTAGCTTTAAGGTTGTGCACTCAACCACTGTTGCGATATTAGCAAGCTAACTCAGCTAATTAATAAAGCTTATTTCATATTGTCTTTGTACTTGTAAATTTCTTTCAAGTTCACAGGCTGTTGTATTTTGGTGGAAGTTCATTTTGGGAATATTTCCAATAACTGGCTGGGTTCAAAAAGAACTTTTTGGCAGGACTCCGATGCTTGTTGTCATCTGTTTACCCCTATGTAATCACTTAAGTTGTTATTAACTGCTGCATGCTAAGCTGCAAGAGTGCACTGAGGATTGAGACAAAATATGGTCTACAAACCAGCATTATATTAGTTTTTATCAGATAGTCCTCCAGTGTGTTTATTTTTTGCTTTAATTCTATTGTGCAGTTATTTGTTACCCTGAAATGCTTGATGCTTAACAACAGCTCACTATTTTAACTTATTTTTGAACTCTTGTGACTAGTATGACTAGATTGTGTGAGTTTCCATACTAAAAGAGCTGTAGTGATAAAATAATTGGCATCAGAGACACTGATTTTTGGCATGGTATACTGCAGAAGTTTTTTGTTTTTGTTTTTTTGCATAATTTACCTTTTAATTAAACTGCATTCCCTGTATTGTAACAAAACTAATATTGTTTATATGTCAGAAAATTAGCAAACATGAATAAATGGCGAAAACAATATAATTATAACATATATTTTTATTTTACTTATTTTAGGTCTGTGAAGCCAAACTTGATGCTGGGGATTTATTTTTGTCAGTGGAGTCAAATGGTAAGTTACAATTTGTGCATTTTGTCATACTGGAAACACCACAGATTATATTGTAACTTAATAGCTCTGTAGAACAAATGATATAAAGATTGTAGTGTCAGGGTACTTCTTAAGAAGTAATATGGCACTATTGATGATCACATGCAGGTGGCATAAACTAAATATTCAGACGTGCTACCAACAAATGATTCATTAACAAAAGCAATGGAGCAGACTGTTTAGGTTCTTGTGGTTGTAATAACATCCATAACTGCAAGTTTGTCATTAATTTATTTTCACAGGTCTAGATGATCACATCTGTCTTTGTCATTTAAATGAGGTGGACTTGCAAACTTTGCACTTTTTGGGGGTAAATTGCTGTCCACTACATATACACAGAATGTGCACAGTATTTCAGATCTAAAAAGGGAGTATGTAATGGACTTGCTGGCTTTAATGTAAAAAGCCTGTTGTGTAACTTTAATGAGACAGTTGGACTAAAACAGTATTGCTCACAAGGTAAACATCTGAGGAATAAGGAAATTGTTACTTGTCCTTTTACTCAGTGTTCTTTTAATCGCACGTTTACTAAAGTTTTACATCACATAAGTCATTTTCACAATCATTCTACTTTAAAAGATTTCGAGACAGAGCTTATTGTTCTCTGAACTTCCTTGTTTGCTGAACGGCAGGTAAAGTGCATCTTTTTGTTTGTTTGCTTTTGTGTGTTTGTGTTTTCTCTAATGGGCCTCAGATGACTGTTTGCTTAAATTTGGGTCTCAAAGAATCTTTTTTTTATTCTGCCTGTACTCTCCACCCCTCTTCTTCTATTGCTCAGGTTGAAGCAGAATTTGCCCGTCTTACATCTGTTGACCTGAAAGGGTTCCTTTTTGCTGTGCTTGACCATTATGGAGAGGTTCGTGGAGCTGTAGAAAATCAAGAGCGGCATAGGAGGGCTAACTAGGCTCATAAGATGCTTCGGTGATGATGTAAGTGTTCAACTGCGAAATCTAATCCTTTGTTTAAGTTTTAGGTTATCCAGTTCAACTGATGAACTCATTGAAAGAAAGCTGATAAGTAAAGTCTGTCATCATATTTCACAACCGGACATTTAGTGTGGTAACTTTTACAGAATCTGTGTATATTGGTGGTAGGTTGGATATCATATTCTACTTGAATGTCCTGATAAGCCTGATTCAAAATCTCCAATGATAATCATATATTGATGGAATTATGTATCAAAAAGCTGTGAATTTGGAGCTGTCTACATGCTTTATAAACACTGTTTAAAAAATGTTTTGGTTTTGTTTTTGACTTCTTTGACCAGAGCCCTACACAAAGGAAGAGGACAGAGGACCTCACCTTCCTTTTCTAAAGGAAGATCCCTCACACACTTTCAAGACTGTGAAGGTTAGCATTGTTTCTTTTAGTAAATTTAATAATGACAGCACCACAGTGGATTTTAAATGAAACATATGGCATCTATGAAACAATAGATGCCACATGATAACATGTGTACTTTTTTCTCACCAAATGTATTATTACAAGATCTTTGACACTGGATTTGGTCTAGGTTTCAGAGTAACTAACTGGCAAGCTAGCATTGATATTATTAGTGTCTTGTGTTTATTCATGTCTTCACCAGGGTCTTTGACATTTCGCTGCTGTACTGTTCACTTCAGCTTTACGTTTGATTTCTCACATTGTATATTGTAATGGCAGAGATATTAGGATATTTAAGGGGCTGCAGTGGCTGCTACAGCTGTGGGGGGCAATACTTTGGTGAAATGTCTTGGACCCTGGAAAAGAGACTGTGTAGACTGGGTAAGCAATTAAAGGTTACTGGCCGAGAGTCATTGGGCAGCTGGGTAAAGGTGGATGTTGATATTCAGTGCCAATTATGCAACCTGTTCAGCCATGTCTATATGCTCTTTTTTCATGCTGTTAATATAGGGGGAAAAATAAACTTTAATCAATAAACTGATTAAAGAAGCATTGTCTATGGAGCCATAATCTGATCCTGTAGTGTAGCTGCAGTTTGCACATTTCATGTATTCTCAGCCAGATTTGGTTTAGAGCACAGCCAATATTTAGCATAAGTAGATTTAAATTCACACACTGGTGATGGCAAGCTACATTGTAGCCACAGCCGCCCTGGGGCGCACTGACAGAGGCGAGGCTGCCGGACACTGGCACTACCGGGCCCTCTGACCACCACCAGTAGGCAACAGGTGAAGTGTCTTGCCCAAGGACACAACGACTGAAACTGTCGGAGCCGGGGCTCGAACCGGCAACATTCCGATTATAAGACGAACTGTCAACTCTTGAGTCACGATTCAGTCATCCACCCATGTGTGTGAATGACTGAATGTGTAAAGCGCTTTGGAGTCCTTAGGGGACTAGTAAAGCGCTATACAAATACAGGCCATTTACCATTTAAATTGAAAATTTTGTTTGAATTCTGCAATTGAAGACATGCTCAGTTATTTATGAACATGGTCTTTGTTTAAAGCAAGAAATGGATTTGTAACATGGGGGTGCATATCTCATTCTGAAAAAACTTTAACAACTAATAAGTGTTACCCAAAGCCAATCACCATCATCCAAAGCATCAGTATGGCTCTTCTTTGGAAAGACATGAATTGTTAAGCACAAGGGATATTGTGTAATTGTAATTGTGTAATTTTTTTTTTTTTTTTTTGTCTTTGAACCCTTTTATAGCCGACAGGTATTGAAGACACGTTTTCTAAGAGGATGAAAGTTGGCATTGCGATGGTGAAAGAAGAAGACATCATCGATGTGTTGGTTGTCCTTGAGGCGGCAGTAATCCTGTCTAATCTGAGGGATGTCTCAAGTGCCATTTCCATGCTGATGGGCCTTCTTTTTGCCCTCAACATACACTATCCAAAGGAACTTAAGGACATCTTTGAAGCCATTCAGAACATCCTAATGAACATTGGTGGAAGGCAGTGCATCTCACTAGTGCATGGTCTAAGAAACAGACTCTTGCAGAAAGCCATGCAGAACTGTAATTGTATGCTCACAGCATACAATTGCCTTAGTGTTAAGGACAGTTTTTATTTTACTGTTTGTTTTTTTATTCTTGCAAGTTCTCATTCTCACTTTTGTATGTCACTAAATGACTACACTTTACATTCCAGATTAGACAATTACTCATTTGTTCATGGTTTAAGAAACTTATGTGAACAACAATATAATGGTGGACTCTGCAGATGCTTATCTCATGCAAGTCAGTAGTTTTTCCTTTGTTTTGCAATTGAGCAGACTCAAACTGATGTTTCTGAAATATCCATCTTATCAAATGTTTCAGAAGCATGCACTCATTTTCAGAGATATTGGTTCTGTGGAATTTGTTGCAATTGTAAACGAAGACAAATACAAGAGTTTGATGTCTTAGTTGTTATAAACTGATCTTTACTGTCACTTATCAAAGGTTTTGTACTATTTTAATATTTCAAGTTTTATGCTAACAGGTGTGACTGAGCACAATGAAGTTTAAAAATTTTGCAAATGTAAAGAATAACTTTTCTAAAATATCAAGTGTCCCGTTGATACATTACATTAATGCAGACTTTATGTTGTTACTTCACAAGAATCACTACTGCTCCTAGAGTATTGGTCAGAATTTAATCTTCACCCAAACTGGGCTCAAGACCAAGTTCAAATTTATTGTTTCACAGGGAGCAGCCTTTGAGTTTTGATGGATTGTGAGAAAGATGAGCTACGTCACTGATTTTTCTGTTTCTCAGATGACTAAGATGGCACAATAAATGGTGAATGTTGGGCGCTCATGAGTAATTGTCTTGTCATGTTCTTAAAACAAACTTATGTACTATACTTGTATGAAATGATCAGATAGACTTTAATGGAATCTGTGGGTTTTTATTTTTTTTTCTGTAAACAACAGAAAATTTATTTAAAGGAATGTAGATATTTAAACCTGAGATCTAAGATAAACCTAACAGGTAGTTTTGCTGAAATGGATGTTAGAAAGCTTAAAAAACAAAACAAAACTTAAGATGTTTAATACACATTTTTCTTTACATCCAGTCAATCAACTCTGATAATTAAAATGAAACTGATTTACAAGTTCACTCAGCTACCTTAAGGAGCTCAGTTAATTAATACACTTAAATCAACTTAGCTAACAAATTATGTTAGTTAAGCTAAAATAGATTCCTAAGTTAAAAGAACTACTAAAGTATTTGAATTAACTAAAAAACCCAAGTCAACTGAACTAGGACAAGAGTTTAAACAATAGATTATTTTAATTTAGCTGAAAGGGTTTTCCCAAGTAAAGATGACAATTAAAGGAGTTGAACTGACTAACAAATCTCAGTCAACTAAACTAAGACGAAAGTTTAGACAACATGTAATTTTTCATTAAGATAACAATTGGTTGTGTTATAAGAACAAACTCTATTTCTTGACTTAACTTAAAATTTTAAGGCAGCCCTTTACCTCATATTTTTAAGTTGAAACAACAAGTTATATTTTACAGTGTGGGAGCAATTCAAGCATGGAGGGAGAAGGAGTCACTGGTAATGGAGGGGATGTAGCTTACACGTTAGGTGGGTTTGATTTTAATTGTGTAAATATGTGAGTTTTCATACAAATGCGCTTGTAGGCGTACACGTGTCTACATATAAAGTCGCAGCTGCAGCAGATTTAGCTCATAAATGCTTGTATGTAATTGTATATGCGCACTCAGTTGTGACCAAATAATATTCTTTCAAATATGTGCGTAATTGGTTTGTGTGTGTATGTGTGTGCAAGCTTAAATTTACTGGGATCCGAGAGGTCACGGCTCCCCTGTTAGACAAGTGAGAAAAGGCAGAGAGTTGTGCCGTCCACGGTGGTGATGCAAGTTCACAGTGATGTGAATAGATGGCGCTTGTGGCTCTTTAGAGAGACACTGTGCGTTTTTCTCCCAGAGTGTCTTTATAACAGAAGAAATTTTTTCAGTGTTGCACTAAAGTGTGACCTTTTTCCATGTCTGCACTGTAATTTTCTCCATTTAAAACGTGCTTTTTTCATTCTTTCTTCCTTTGATATTTTGTAGTTTATGAATAATTGTAGTCACAACATATACGTACCCTAATGCGGTTAGGTTAGGGTATATGATAGGCAAACAAAGCACCTCTACATGTTACAGGAGAGGCTGGGATTCATATGCAAGCTCCCATCGCTTCCAAACTTTAACACTTTTAAAGTCAGAGAACAACTGTTCCTATGAATGAACTGTGCCACTGTTAAATTTCTCTGTATTCAACCAAGAAATGATCATTCTCCTCCAGCCCTGTACTGCCAGTACCAAAACATAACTATCCAAAAAATATGTATAATATGACAAGTGTACAGTGAAATGTGGAATTCTATACTTGGAAAACTGTAATGTTTGACTGTCCAGGAGGGGCTTAATCTCATCCACTACAGGGACAGTGGTTTATCAAGGTGCTGAATGTTGTGGGGCACTCTTGGCTGACATGCCTCTGCAGCACTGTGTGGAAAGCAGGGACAGACTCCCCTTTTCAAAAAGCGGGACTGCGTCTGCTCCAAGTTCATGGGATCACACTCCTTACCCTACCTGGTAATATATATGGCAGGCTTCTGTCTTTTATTCAAACTGATCTGGTAGGAACAGTGCAGTTTTAGCCCTGGTCTTGGAATACTGGACCAGCTCTTTACACCCTCATGGATATTTGAGAGTGCATGGCAGTTTCCCAGCCAGCCTACATGTGTATTGTGGACTGGGAGAAGGCATTCAATGACATCCCTCAGGGCATCTTTTGGGGAGCTGCAGTATGAGGGCTCTGGCCTGTTGTTATTGGTTCTTGTACAAACAGTGAGAACTTGGCACACATTGCCAGCACCAAGTCAGACCCATTCCTGGTGGGATTTAGACTCTGCCAGGGCTGCCCTTTGCCACACTACTGCTTTTAGCATTTATGGACAGAATTTCTATCTTTTTGGTTGTATGGAAAATTAGGCTGTTTGTAGTTAAAATGGAGAGGTTTAACTTCTCTCTTTACATTAGGTTGTTAATCTTTCTTAGACTCAGGAAATGAAGCTGCTTGATCTTGCTCCTCCTAACCCTTCAGAGGAAAAGAGGCTGAGACCTCTGGGTGGACATGCAAGGAAGAGAGAGCTCTGCCTGGGCCAGCTGCTCCAACTGTTGATGCTGTACCTTACTGGACATTTACAGCTGTGTTCCTTGACTACTGGGACTGTAAATAATTGAAATCTGGAAATCCTTGAAAATGCTGTAAAATGACAGCTAATCTTAGTGGCACAGGTGGCCTGATGTGTAAATCTGTGCCCCTCTGCGTGATTGCACCGCACTGTGTCTCGCTTGCTTTGGCACATGCACATATACAATAAATCACATCTGACTTGGCTCACCAAGTGGTTCGGCCTGTCCTGGGGTCATCTCAAAATCACCATTTAATGTTTAACGGCAAAGCTGGCTTTGATATCAGCGGCAGATAAAGTGGAAATTCTTGATTGCCTCAGTCAAAGAGGCTGAGCTTGCTGAGAAAATGATTTATTGGACACGGGGAAGTCGGCGGAGATCAAAGGAGATGGACGAACCTCCGACTCACACCGTGGGCCAGGAGCAGACTGGGGTTTTTCCAATCACTCGCACCAGCAGGGCTCCGTCACCTCCATCGCAGCTATTTAATTGGCCACAGACAAAAAGTGAGAGAGAGCAGTGTGATGGGGCGGAGAGGAAAGGAAGGGCTGAAGGGCCCCACAGGTCACTAGAGAGTTCAGGCTGGAGACCATTACTTAGAAAGGAGATAGAAAGGGTCAACTCAAATGGAGGGTCAGTGGAGCCCAGATTGCAATGCCGAGAGAGTGTTTCCACTGGCATGCATGGAGATTACTCCACTGCCCTGTTTTCTGGATCGGAAAGAGGGTGACTGTAGGGGAGCGAAGCTGCACAGGAAAAGAAAGGAAGCAGAATTAAAAAGTGTGAAAAAAGCTAAGTATTGATTTGTAAGAGAAGATTTGCTCCCAAGATTGAGAGCAATATAATATTAAACCCTGTTGCTGACCAAGAATGAGAAAATAAACCTAGAATATGACTCTCCCCCCCCCCTGTTTTTTTTAATAACTTCCAGTCTGAACTGCAGCTCAGGAGAATTACAGCTTGTGAGATAATTGGAAAAACATCAAAATGTGAATGCTTGGTTAGCAGAGGAATACGCTTTATTCATGAGTTGTTGTCTAGGTATTATTAAAAAGAGGAACGAGGCTGTAAAAATAACACCAAGAAAGAACTCCAAGCAAAAATGACTATCATAATACAAAATGCAAAATCAATAAAACTTTGAAAAACTTAAAAAAGTGTTCAGATGCATTGCCAGTTTGTAAACACTTATGGACTTGTTGCTAGCAGGTAAAGTGAGATTCAAGTACAGTAGTTGTGCTAATGAAGCATAAATTGTGTTAAGTTAATTGGGCTAATAAAAAACAATTCAGTCTGTGAGCCAATTTCTTTCTGTGTTGTTGAGTTAAGAGGAGTTATAAATGCTGTAATTAATGCACATATGGTTTAATAATGGGCTTTACTAGCAACTTGTGAGTTTATAGTACACGGACAAAATGTTGGGTTAACATGGCCAAAGTGAACTAATGTTCAGTTGTTGTTGTGATAATCATTAATTAGGTAAAATGCAACTGAAGAAGAAGAACATTCATGGACATGAGATTCACAAAACCTTAATACTAAGGCTAAGGTTATTCATGCACTTCCTGACAATGTATTGACATCTGTCATGCCATCTTATACAAGGAGTTGCATTTGTTTGTGTTTCCTTGGTGAAGGAAGCAGAATAAATCCTGCTGTCAAAGCTATAAAGAAGCCTCTTTATTTGTATGGTGGCATGACTTAGGATCACACCCCTCCCTGACACTCACCAGGGCAGGTGGGCAATACATACAAAGCATTTGTTGATGAACCAAAGTTGATAAAATAATTATTGCCAATGGCGGTAGATAAAAGGTTAAAGCATCGTGACAATTTATCCCAAAATAAACCATAAATTTCTGTGCAAACCTTTTACGTAAAACAAGAAAACTCCCAGGAGAATTCAAAGTCGTTATGAATGGCTTTTTAAAAAAATATTTAAAAAATGACAATTTAATTCAATGTTGATGGAGGTATTTGCTATGAAATCAGTAGTTAGCAACACCTTTTCTTTTAGAATGCTGTACTCACCTAGATAAAAATAAGTGAACATGCTTCCAGGCTACAATTAAAAAATAAATACATTTAAAAAATGAAGGCACTGCTGCATAGGCCACAGATTAAATATATTTCTTTGGTATACAGTTAAACTGCAGTGCACACATCAAGGAGCTTCATAAGCTAAGGTAAAAACCCTACAATAATACAAAGAAAACCCTGACAATCAGATGACCCCTTATGAGCGATCACTTGGCAACAGTGGGAAGGAAAAACTCCCTTTTAACAGGAAAAGCTCAGGCAGGGGCAGCCATCTGCTGTGTCCGGCTGGAGGTTAACTATGAGGTATTGCCTTTGACATATTGCCATATTTTCCCATGTGTAGCAGACTGACAGTGCTAATCAAGCAAAACCTAAACCTAGTTGGTTGGTAAACAAAGATCATAAATCTGAAACATATACAATAGAGACTTGAACTTACAGAGATACTGTACGTATGCTTCTTAAGCTTGATAAAGACTTTTATCAGAATCTGGAATCCTGCATAGGTATTTATGGGACAATCAATTCATGGAAAAGACTCTGTCCCCCGATCCTAAAGAGATCAACAGCTAAACCGGAAATCAAATGAGCTGTGTTGTCTTGATACACTGAAGCATTTGCACAGTTGAAGTCACAGTTTCAGCACTGAAATGAAAGCGTACTTATTTAAGTAGCAATGACGTAGGTAAGTGTAGCTTTTCATTTGTTCTTTTCTTTATCTTTAAAGTGAGTTAAAGAGGCATTTATTCAGTGTGTTCTGGTTTTGGTATGATGAGCCAGAGAAACTGATGATGTCCAAACTAAGCAGTAATGAAGAAATAATTTTGGTAACTTTGTGTAATAAGTACAACTAAAAAAGGTGTCAGAATTTTGATTTATTTTAGAGCTGTGTATGAATAATTCCTGACCTGTGCCACTTGAGTTGTTCTTTGAAATGATCAGACACATGAATAAGAACATTCATAATGAATTCATTTCCTCCTCCATTGATGCAGTTTTTCATCGTTATTAATCTGTCTTATTAGAGAGTAAAAAATAGCGAGAACCCCTTTTGAGCAGACATTTGTAGCTCAGAATGATGTAGACTATTTACTGCCGTGAAGCAACACTACTTCTAATATAAACACTACATCATATGTGTGTGCTCAAACTAATGCAGTGAAAGATTTTGTTTGCATATCCCATGCATGCTGGTTTTTATGCAGTGTGCAGACTGAGCTCACACTGTGTAAAGAGGGACAGCAGAGAAATGAGGAAAAAATGGAGATTTATAGCGTTAGCTTAATTAAAATCTCCAGAAACTAATGGTGGGAAAATTGAAATGTTCCTTATAGATTAAATTTCCCACCACTGCCTGGTTTCAGAGAACAGTGAAGCAGACTGTGACCATCTCGTGATATCTTCTATGTTTAATAGTTTCCTACATATAATTGGAAAGTGGGAGCTGTCCAAAACTTTGACAACACTCTATGATGTTGTTAGACTCTGAGATCTAAAGCAGTGTTTCATTTTTTACAAAAAGGCCTAGACTCTTTCAAAATAACACTTCTTGCTTGTTAACTGTCAAAGTTAGTTATGAGAGACTTTGTTACATTCAAACTCCACAGGTGTCACAAAGTGAAAGCACTGGAAGAAACTGTGAGATATCGGGAAAATTCTTTGATGAGCGTTTGATTCGTTTTCCCTAAATTTAATCTAAATTGAAAAGAAATCTTTAAATGGACACCCAAGTCCTAATTTCCAGATTTTCTGTGCCTTCATAAATCCAATTATTCCTACTTGAAGCCCACTTCTGGATTAAATCTGTCTGTGAATGTCAAGGGGGGAACGGGACTGCACTGGTTGGTTAATTGACATTAATAATTGGTTGAAGTGGCTGAAAAAGCCAGTGTGAAGTGACAGTAGCACTTTATGTCTAAGGAGCTGGGAAAGGAAGTGACTTCTTGAAGTTTCTTGAAGTTTTGTTAAGTAACTTAAAGAGGTTTTGTCACTTTCTTTCCCAGCTCCTTAGACTACCATAACCTGGACGTCTGAGAAGCTACACAGATTTTAAGCATTTTATGGATTTTTTTTTGGAGGTACAATTTATACAATTTGAATTAGTTGAATATAATCCATAGTAACACACGGATATCAGGGTTGTGGCTGTAATGTAATTTATTTGCATTTTATGGCATAAAAAAAATGAAAGAAGGAAAATCAGCCGGAAGTTGGAGTGGGCAATATAGAATCAAAATTATAACGCAATATTTCCAAGAAATTCCTAAGAAAATTTACGATACCAAAACCGATAAGGAAAATTTACAAAATTTAATTTGTACAAAAAAGTATGAAATAATTGTTTAACAGTACCTAAATGAATTTAACCTTCCAACTCTTCCGGAGCTGCACAGTATTGTAACATCATAAAACTTAAGTTTCTCTTCTACCTGGGACGTTGTATATTGGCTCAAATTTTTTACCAATTGCTTAAAGATCTGCTTTTCCACTGTGTAACCGCATCACTAAATTCCATTTACCATTTGCTCTTCCTGTCATACAGATTTGAACTATTGAGTGTTTCAGCAATACTTGGCGAAATCATTTGTTTACATTTGGGTGGCAAGTCTCAGCAGCTCCACTTTCATGGCCTGGCTTTACTTGATAGTGTTTTTAGCTCATCTGGTAAAACAAATTTCTTGTTTCCATCTTCAGCAGGAGCAATTTTCTTGCATATTTTGCAAAGTACTGTGCTTTGTTGGAAGTTAATGACGTACAATAGCTCTGTTTTTAGTACTAAAACATCAGAGACTGACATGTGCCTCTTGGTCTCATGCATGGGCTTGTCTTGTTGCATGCACTGGGGAGCATACGTAAACACATGGTGTTGCTAAAGCAATTAGAGATGCTACAGCAATTTTTATATCACATTTTTATATCACATAGAATTTTATATTATTGTGAATGATATGATATGGCACAGCCCTAGCTGGAAGATCTAGCTACACAATGAGCATATTTAAATATGTCTAGACACACTTGAGGCTAGCTGGACCTTTTTCTTAGTGTCCTTGACCCAGTCTGATGTACTAAACAGAAACATAACACTGGCAGTAGCACAACGGCTCATTAAGAAGAAATCGTGTTCATTTTTCCTGTGATTCACCATTGACTGTCTCCTCACCTTAAGAAGAGATTTTTTTCTTCTTCGATGAGTATGACACTATTGACACCTAAGGTCCTTGTGAGTAGAATAGGACTCTGAAAGACAGTTTTAAACAGATGTGGAAGATGGAAGAACAGGAAATGTAAAGGCTGTTCAAAATAAGTTGCTTTAGAAATACCAACAAAGTGCCATTCATCTGAACAATGATTCACTTATTTGTCATTTTCCCAGAAATGGCATTTAGGTTCTATTACACCCCTTTGACAATGATGTACTGATCCATAAAAAAAAAATACAATACGTGACACCATTATACTTGTAATCCTACACTGAGAATTTCAAGGAAACATTGAGAGCTGAGAGAAAATAGTCTGAAAACTGAGTGCAGCTGGCCAGGCTGTCTGAGGATGTTATAAGTATTGGATCAGCAGCTCATAACACACACACCACATCACAATATATCATAGGCCCTGGTGGTTTCGTGCCCCTCCCATTTGCCCCCTCGCACGTCAAGATGGATGTTTGTCATTATCTCTGTCTGGCTGGGGTCCAGTGACCTTTTCTGGGTCTATCACCGTTGGGAATTTCCCATTGATCAAATGTTTTCAGCATCGCGAGCTTGTTGGAAATATTTAGTATTTAAAATCAGTGGTAGTGTATACATTAAGTGTGTGTCTGGAGAGATGAATATCAATAGCAGAAGGGTGAGTGTGTTGACGTGCTTGGGTGCATGGTGAAGGTGCATGCATCTCCTTGACTGAAGTAATGAGCATATCAAATGTGAATGCGTGGGAATCACCTTGACCAGGTTGATGGGTGCATCAACTCGCAGAAGGTGTTAAAAGTTGATGAGGTGGTTTCAAGTGAGCAATATGACCAATGGAGTGAACAATGCGCCTGTGGAGACATCAAAACACACACCCCTTCCCTCTATCTCCAACCCTCTTGCAAACAGGGACGGTTTTAATGAGGACACTGAACTTTGATTGATGGGTGATGCAAGCCCCATCTTTGATTCATGTACTGCATCAGGCTGTTACTCTTTTCTTCATATTGAGCTGTAATTTTATCTCTGGGGGTCAATCTTAGGTTGCTCTTCACAGAAGAACTCAATATGGGGAAAGATGAATGGGCCTACCATGCTGTTTGTCAAGGAGTTAAGCAGTGCTGAAAGTGCACAGAAGACAGGGCTTCTACAATTGCCCCTATTTATACACAAATCTTTCCTCCACAACCTTTTGATGAAATATTGGCCCATAACAATTCACAATGCGGGGTCATCAGTGTCATGTGGAGCGCTTGTTTAGTCGATGTGCATTCAGCACTTCAGGTGGCAGTTCAAGGTGCTTTCCTACCCCCAAGTATTTCTATTGCATGATGATGAAAGACAATTGTGATTCAGCTTCGAGCTTGTGAAAGATTTTAACGACTGTGCCGCACAGGAGGTGATGTGTTTAATATTTGAGGCAGCAGGCTGGCTGGAATGAACAGATCCTTTGCACAAAACAGACTATAGCTAAAGTGCAGACATAAGGTAAAAAACCCCTGAACAAAACAAAGCAAAAGATCTGATTGGAATTAAAGCTTTAGATGGTGAGCATACGTTAAGTCAAATTTGATCCAAACATTGTAGGGGTCTTTAATTGTTTAATCGCTTGATATATAGTTCAGCGACTGGGCTTATCACTCTTTTTTTATAATAAACTCTGTCATTTGCCTTTGAGAACACCGTGACCTGATTTATATAAGGTTATAACTTGTGTTCTGGTCTGTCTCATTACTGAATAGAAAATTACAGCTTTGCAGCCGCCATTGCATCGGATTGTTTGAATCACTGACACTGAAGGGAGAAGTTTGCAGTGGAATGTTACTGCAAACTTTCTCCCTGCTGTATGTTACTGAAAATGGAGACAATACTATAACCGAGCCTTTCTTCTGAACTGGAAACATTTTTGGAGAAAATTCTAGTAGCCCGCGCTCAGTGGACCTACACTGTAACGCATTTAACACTTCACTTTACGACATTACCTAAACTACTGCACAGTAAGTATATATATGACTTGGTAAATGGGTTCTTATATAGCACTTTTCTACTCTACTTGAGGAATCAACGCACTTTTATACAGCATGCCTCATTCATGCACATATTCTCATATTCATACTAGCACTTTAGTGGTTTCCATTGAACAAAAAAAGCGCTATCTACCATCCACACTCTGATGAATGCATTGGGAGCAACTCCGGGTTCAGTATCTTGCCCAAGGATACTTTGGCATGCAGACTGGGTCAGCCAGAGATTGAGCTACCAACCCTCTGATTAGTAGATGGCCTGCTCTGCTCTTAATGGCTGAGTGTTTGTGGTTGCTAAGCATTTCCATTCTCTACGAGGGTGAAAATTTTATGACCGGCCATGTTGCAATGTTAACATCCTATTACAGTACCATGCTCGAATGACCCATTCTTTCCCAAATGTTTGCAAAGGCAGACTGCATGGCTAGATGCTGGATTTTATACACCTTCAGCAATGGGACTGAAAACACCTAGATTCAAAATTAAGAGGCACTGTTGTCTATATAGTGTACCTCCAAGTAGAATCATGAGCCCAGCCTTGATACCTAGAGGTTTGTTAACAAGACTGGGCTTACTGCCACGTATGCATGTAGAGTGTATGTGTTTTTCAGCTCTATTTATACACTATATATGTCTGATTTGCATAAATGAAAACATATGCTGGCTATGTGGATGCACACATATAAGCAGACATGTTAAAAAGCAACTGAAAAAAATCCTTAGTCTACTTACTGGTTATACATCATGGATGCTAATTGTCTGAATTGCTGTAGCATGCTTGGGAGCATTGGCAGCATTTAAAATCCAAGCCAAAGCTATCTATATTATGTCATGTTGTATAATTTTGTATTTGCATTCTAAGATGTCAAACCATTCTTTGAGTTATTGTGGTTCGGTAGCGATGTGAACAGATGTCGCACAGTCAGAGTTATTTTAGCTCCGATTAAAAACACAAACTCTACTTTGCTAACTGTTATTGCTTCACACTAAAAATGGAAAAATTGCTGGCTGACCGGTCAGGTCACAGTTTTCAGACACATTTGTGGCAGTGAAGTCAAGATAACAAACACTGGGAATATTGGAAAGTCCAGTTTTCCTTGGTTGCATTATTGCATGGCTGTGTTTGTGCAAACCTGGGATTTCTGGGGAACATATGGCAGAAGAAATATTCTACCATTCTCTTATATTTAATTGTAATGAATTTGAAACTAATTAAATAATGGTGTATCCTAATAAGCTTCAAACTCCAAATTTAAATGATTTCTTGTACAGAATAGGAAACCCTACAGTGTTAATAATACAGTATTGTAGATGCTCTGCTGCCGGGTTCTGCTTGTCTCAGTCTAATCCACAGTCACAGTCTGATTGATTTTTTTTGCTTTTTTGTACTAAAACCTGGCAGCATTTGGAGACAATTTCATACATCCCACTGTTGTTCTTGCTGAAGGCTCAGCCAGATAAACTGACTTAAAATGTGATCAGATTAAAAGGTTGATTTGCTTTAAAACAATGATGTTTCAAAGCAGCTGAGCAGCTTATAGAAACTTTTCCCAAGGAATAAAATGAACTGTTTACAGCTCACACAGAAACCCACACCGTGTTGTTTGAGTGTAGCCTCGATTTTGGATCCCCAACTTTGTTTTTGGCTCAGCCAGAACAAACTTGTCTTATTGCAACCTTTAATCATTAACACTTTGTGACAACTTATGTGTCTGTCAGCTTTGTTGGACATGTCCACAGTTTGTTACCGGTGACAACACTGAGCCGTCACTTCACTCACCAGCTTCAAAGAGTAGCAGCTTTTATCCGGGGGACGCTTTTCCTTTCTGATAGCTTTGATCTGATGAATGAGAAATACACAATAACTGTTATTATCCTTGCTTTAGCCGCTGACTCTTGTGCCACTTTTCACTGTAACTAAATGAATAAAATACCTGCCTCCGCCATATATTAAAACTATACAAGAGAAGAAATAGAAGCTCACACTTCACAGCAGTCCCTGGAAATCTTGTAATCAGTGCAAATATAAATCAATTCTCTGATTACCAAATTGCACTGCATCTTGTAGGTTTTTGTTTACTTCTACAAAACGCCCTAAATTTCATGCTGTCAAAAAATGAAATGAATGCAAAAAGGCTTTAAAGTAAAATTTCTCCATATATTTCAACACAGTCACTCCCTTAAGCATTGTGAAATACAGCATGAGTGTACATGAGGGAAGCGTTAGAGTCCTTTGCAGCAGCACCATGCAAATGATGACATGTTATAGCTATGTAGCAAGATCAACAAGATACTCTCTAAGCATACATTTATGAGCAAATATACCAGAAGCCTGTCATGCATAAGATACGGTTAATGTTGTCACTGAGCAGCCACTTCATGTGTTTTATTGGGCAAAGTTGTCATCGCAAGATGAGAATTATACATGTACTTTACAGGTTCCTCACTATGATGTCTGCATGATTAATAGCCCACTGAGTGCATCCTTCAGTGTAAAGACCTTGACATGTAGATGAGATTTATGCCACATACATATTCATCCACCATCTATAATTATCTAAATAAGCTATGAACATGACACTGCGGGGTTGAGTAAAGGATGTGAAACCGTACTACAGTAGGTGTGCATGCTCATTTCAGTACAAATACAGCTTTGGAAGCATAAATGAGCCCTCTTTGCCCCGGAGGTCTCTGCATTTATTACTAAAACACAACCCATCGCCATTTTTTAAAGGTTGCAGTGTTGGATCTTCCTGGTATTTTGACTGAAATAGATGCATTTTTCCTGCCTTATCTCTGTTGGAACTAGTTTGGTAGAATTATTATAAAGTATCTTTAATATAGTTTAAATATCGTCAGTATTCACTGCTGCTTTTACTGAAACTTTACATTTGTTGAGCAGAAACAGGGCTTTACTGTATTGTGATGGTTAAATGTTAATGGATGTATTAATCAATAATATCAGCCAGTGTTGTGTGTTGGTAGTATCTTAGTTGTGTTCAGAGTCAGGGTTAATAACCAAATGATGATGTGGTCAGTTAATGGTAAAACCAATCAATATCTAACAGTATAGCTTTGTTAAGTTCCAGTTGTAGACAGAAGAATATTTTTTCCATTAATTAAACTTGGGAAAATACACATAAAAGTTAATCATGAATTGTAATAAAAATAATATATTTATTACATTATCAGTGAAATGAATTTTAATTCATGCTGTTTCTATTAATATTGATTGCTGCAATAAAAACTCTGTTAATTAAAAAAAAACAAAAAACAGACCACTCTGACTCCTGGAAATGGTGAACACTGTATGAATTACAAATGATTTCAGTAATACACATCAAAACTGCATGACAAATGTAACAAAATATCCAGTATACATATATATTCAGATAAACTATACAGTTTACCTAAAGATATGTTTCATGAGGAATTTCATGTTTTTTTTCTTCTGCAGGTGTCCGTTATGTGCTCCTAAATGTATTTTTATGTTACTTCAGAGACTTCAGAACTGAAGTGCATCTAGAACTCTAGAACCAGATTATATTCTTGCACTTAATTACTTGATTATGGTCATGATATTGGTTGTTGCACGTCACCAACTGTGACTTCACCACAGCACTGTAACCATTTATACATTGGACTCCATGTGGTATTCTCCTGAAAGATAGGTGTCACTACTCAGACAAAACCTTTGCATTTTATACCTGAGACACTCCACCTTTTGGTTTTAGAACTGAAGAAGCCTCTTGGATGAGAGTTGAAACATCTTCAAGAGAAGTTCAAGGAGTCCAGTCATGTTCTTTTCTCAGACTGCCATGACCTGGATGACTGAGTTCCTATCCAGACATATAAGAGTTGAAGAAGTCGAAACAGGAAGCAAAGGGAAGTTTTCTCTAGAAAGGCTCACCTTTACAAAATGCTGCACCATCTCTCAGAATCTCTAAGCTCCTACACTGATATACCATTGAAATGGCTCTAAAGGCCAACCTGCTCCAATACTCATGTCTCAGACCTGACATCATGTTACAAAAATGAGAGGCGTACGACAAGCCCAAATGACGCTCACCTACAGGTGTGCCATCACTTTTAGCACATACTGCCTTTCCCAAGGTTGACAACGGTGAGCGTAAAGGGTCATAAGTGTGTATAGCACTTGTGTCTGGTGCAATGCAGAATATTACCTCATTATTTACATGTAGAACAGTACTATTACAGACACAAATAATATAATATAGAATCTAGTATAATGTACATCTTCTGGTATGGAAATCAGAATTTTTAAGATCAATTTTTTAGTTCATTCATACATATCATATAGATACAGACATTTGTATATGGAACATATGGAAATTCCTGAGTCATTGACTACTGATTAATTATGTTCAATAGTGATAGGCTTTCTGTCCTAACACCACATTGCTGAGAAATCACTGGATAATCATAACGCTAATTTCTTTGGCAAGAAAGATAACTGCTATTTCTTGTGGAATTTTTAAGTAATTGACCTTTGGCCCAACATAAAATCTAATTTATTTCTCCAAAAGGAAAAAGAAAGATCTTTCAGGTCTTATTACGCTGTCATCTTTTATCATAACCGCCCAGATAAAAAATATGTAGATTCCCTGAATCCTCCCTGTCTTCCTGTCACCTTTTTCAGTCACCTTTGCACTTCTGACTGCTCTTTCCCAACCTCTCTCCATCCATCCCCTCTCATGGATCCTGTCTCACAGATACCGGGTCGTTTTTGACGGCATTGCATTCCGCTAGCGGGACGTCAACTCAAACGTTCCCCCCGTCCATCACTGCCTGCCGTGGCACCTATGCATTAAATATCAAGCTTTGTAGCGGGGAAGAGTCACAGAGCGTGTTCACTTGGCAGGACAGAAGAGAAGCTTTCCGCGTCTGATGATTAAGCTCAGTTCTCACTCTGTGTAAGCCGGAACAGTTGGTGAAGCAGGGAGAAGCAGTTATGGAGAAGCTTTTAATATTTCCCAGATGTAAAAGCACCATGGGAGCGTTTGAATATTGTATTAAAGCATGCTGACACACAGATATAGGCAACCTTCTGTACTTGCATGGACACGTACCCACAAACAAATGCTGTCGAATGCAGAAAAACACACATGCCTGAGCACATTTTTACACACACACCTGCAAAGTAATGAGATTAGTGCTCTGATGTTTTTGGAAAGTTGGAGGACTGAGAGAATACGAGGGGGAAAGGAAGTGAGCTGGTGCAGCAGTGATAACACATTTTCAGGCAGGGGGCCTCTTATGAACATGTCCATACAAAAACTGTTAATTAGCAAATAAAAAAGGTGAAAAAGGTGGAACTTCTTTTTCTGGAAATCTAGCCCCCTGGTGCATTCCCATGTTTCGGTGATGCTCACAGAGAGTACACTAAAACTTAGCTTAGCTTGGTAATTGAGCTATGAAATTATGCTTTGATGTGTGTACATGGAGGCTTATGCAACAGGCAATTTAACTGTTGACACATGTGCAGATCCCTCTTGCTGCTGTGCTATATCCCATAAATATCCCACCAATTTTAACTCCTAAAAGTCTCCTTTTTCTTTTTTTTTTCCAAACCTAAACAGGACTCCATGTTGAAAATTTAATAGTTTGGTCTGGTCCCAGGGGTAATACCTAAGTAATACCTGAGGGGAATTTTGACTGTCAAGCAGAGTGCGGGTTAAAAAAAGAAGCTTTAATTTATCACTGCAGCTGTGGAGAAATTGCATCTGAATATGATATGAACAGGTGTACTTTGTACACCAGCAGATGTAGCACGGTATTAGGTGCACTTTTACTAGTATAATAACTGAAATGTTACTGCCACAGCTTAAAAACTAAGAAAAAATATATTCTCATAACTATTGATAATTATGAGGTGGGTTCACAGAGAGACAATAGTGACACTTTTACAGGAAGGATAGAAGCTGCTTTTGCTCTACTCTGGATGGATGCTGACAGCCCCACGCGTTAGTGTATTAGTGTATCCCTGCTCACACTCAATCATTGTGACATACGTCATTCAGCCCTAATTAAAAAATGAGTTGTGATGTATGTGGCTACTCCATATTGTTAAAGCATCATAAATAACTGCTGAAAACTGATGGATTCATCACATGAGTAATGCTGTGGAGTGTCTAGACAAAATGCTTTTAGTATTTATTTCTTCATATAGTTTTCCCTTTGTTTTTATTGAGTTATTTTCCCCTACTTGGACAATCATGTAATATCTTTGATCCCTTGAAAAAAGACGAGGCTTCAAATTAAAGAGCTGTAATTCCTAACTATTGTAATAGGACAGTTTTACAAAAATAGCCAAGGCACCACAACAACAGAAATGCTGATTCAGTATCATAAATGATCATAGGACACAGAAGCCACTTTCCTCTCCGAGACAAGGATGTATGACAGGTGGGACGTGTTCAAGGAAGGAGGTTTGGCTAACAGCTTTGAGTTTGTTAACCCTCAGCCGAAGGAAACTCCTGGCAGGCTAACTGGCAGGTTTTCTTCAACAAAACGGGAGTTTCTCTAAGACTTCTGCTCTCCTCCTTCTTTTAAATTTTTCATTTCTGCATTGATAAATTTGCCATGAAAGCTCAGACTGGAGCAAATTAATGTGCTGTGCTGTGTTTAAGTTTTTAGAAATGTGTATATTTGATATCAAATTCACATACTATGATGATAAAAGAGTGGCCCAGAATGATTATATTGGCTTTTTTTCTTCCGTTTTTTAAGATAAAAATCATGGTCATTTCCATGTGTCATGTGCACTTATATTCCTCAGTCCATTTGCTTTAAATGGAGACTGCTTTTATTTAGCTTTTGACATGGATATCAACTCAAAGTGAACATTCAGTTCAATTTATTTATACAGCACAAACAAAATCACAACAAAAGTTGCTTCAAAGTGCTTTATAGCGGGAGGGAGACCCTACATGCTCAAAGTGGATTGAACAGCTGATCAGCAAACTCAGAGTTGTGGATCTCAGAGTGAATCAAGTCAGAGTTTATTTTTAATCTCACAGTTCATGGAACATGCTTCCTGGAATAGGCTCCCGGTTTGTGTAAAACAACAACCGCAGCAGTCTTGGTGGATCTTCACAGACTCAGAGACCTGATTGAGAGTATTGATTTCTCACTTGGAATAGATCTGTCTTGGTGTCACAATCAGAACCCTGTAAGGAACAGATGATGCAGAAACAGGCCAAAACCAGCTCTTCAGTTTAATAGTTTTTTTAAATACATTTTTGACTTATTTTTCCAACAGGAAAAATGTGACTGATAATCCAAAACATATATCAATAGCTGTTTGGAATTCAACAGATAGGAAGAAAAACGAACAAACAAACAAAAAAGAAAAACACAGCTTGATTTCAGTTATCTTTCTACCAGTGTGTCATGTTCACTTTTGAGACTGTCTGGTGAGATAGATCAAGCGCATGTCTGGCAGTTCAAGGAGTTCAAATATTTGACACTTTAGTCAAACGTTTTATTCAGGTCTGTCACAGAAATGTTGCTCCAAAGAGATTTGCTATTCTTTGTCCTTGTTAGACTCAGGTTGCGACTGGATCTGCAATCGCAATATGGTGAAAAGAGGGTATAATGCAGTCTACTATAATGCAGGGTATAATGCAGTCAACAGTCAGCTGCTAAATTACAGTTATTTTCTGTGTAATTTAGCAGCTCTGCTTTGGAAAACAACCTTGCCATAATTCCTGGTTATCTAAGATTTTCTTTTAATTGGAAACTAAAATGTTCTCACCTAGTATGAAATTGTATTAAGGCCTAAGTGGATTTTATTATCACAGAAAGCTCGGCAGTGATATTAAAATGTAATAGAAAAATCAGCTTACTGCTGTGGATTTGCTTTAAGCAATTAATGTAACACAATTTTCTTCCAAATCTTATGCATTTTCATATCAAGTAGTTATGTATAATGTATATAGTGTGAGCTTGTTACTCTTCACTAATGCTGTGATGGCAGCCAAAGTAAGATACTTTGCTCTGCTTATCAAAAAAAGAAAAGAAAAGAAAATGAGACATATAAAGTCAATAAACATTAAATAGCCTTAAGTATCCTATAAAGCCAGTAGAACTGGGATTACTGGGGACAGATGTAAGCAAAGCCCAGTTTTTCAGTGAGTCATATGACTGCACGAGATGCGAAAGTTGTTGCTTGTAGTGCCAAACCAACAGAGAATTGTCACTTACTGTAGCTGTGAAGTCTTCCTCATATTTTATCAGCTCCTTTTTTAGCCTGCAACACTGACATCATTAAGCTTTCTAGCAGCAGCAAGCAGCTAGTTTTTAGCTTTGCAGCCTACGGCACATTACCTGCAGGCAATCTTAGTGAAAATCAACCGAACTATTTTTAAGTGACAGATATTTTTCAGAGGCGTTTCTGGTGATCAAAAAAGGGGGAGAGATAAAAGAGGACTGCAGAATGAACAGAATTTGAAGCCTTAGAAAAATGCTAATGTTGCTAATCTTTCTGCTGGATCTGTGAATGAGTGTTTGGCAACAAAATTTATATTCATAAATAAAAAGAAATCCATTGTATTATTTAGAATGCAACCATAGTAGCATAATGAATGTAGCTTCAACTCAGTCTGAAGTATAAATGCATTTGTTTTGACATGTTTCCCGTTTTAATGTGATTATCAGTGTGATATCTTCCTAGTTAGTATAATTTTTTTTAGCTAATTACAAACAAATCTCTTCATCATTTGGTTTGAAAGACATTAAAGACCCTTGCAAATAGCCATGAAGTTTATATAGCTGTAATAATGGAGCTCAAACTCCTTCATTGCGCTGTTACATTTGTGTTCAATATATTCATCATCTCGTCATTGTTTTTCATGTCTCATTATACGTTCCTCCTTCTGTCCTTTTCTCCCATTCTGCCTCTTCATATATCACTGCTCTGCTTTCTCCACCAGCCTCTTCTCTTCTTATCTCCCTGCCCGCTCTCCCGTGCAGCTTTACTGTGGCCCCAGGCCCTTTATTACTTTGTCGTGTGCAGTGGACACTCCTTTCGACCTGGCGCCACTCTTGGATTAGTGTTATCTCCATCTCTGTCACTTGCTTATCTTTTTTCTAGACTCTTGAAATAAAGCCCAGCCAGATGTGTGATGTACTTAAGATTACCGGAGGCGGGAGGCAGGTATGGAAATCCTCCACCGATTAGATGTCCTTCTACAGGCTAAGGGAGATGTGCAGAGACTGCTGCCAAGCATCTTAGAGATATACTGATACACTCTTAATCCTAAGTCTATGGATGGTTAGAGGAGGTTTTCTTTCTTTTCTCCTGTTTCTTTTACTTTTGTCCTAGCTTTCCTACAAATCATTTAAACATTTACAAAGAAAATTTACATAAATACTGATTTCAATATACCATGAAACCAGAATTTAATTGCCACCACTCATGTTTAAGGCCTTCAGTAAAGCACAAGGCAAGCATGTAAATGGGGCGCGAGGTAAAGCAAAATATTCATTCATCTTCACATTTATCTTAGAGATAGTAGCATTTGGTTATTACAGTTTAATCATCCACGGATGCTTTCTTCTGTACAGTAATTATGAAAAACTTTGTATGATGGACCTGGTAGGCATCTAAGCATGTATTAGAAATAGTTTTAAAATTATTTTTTGGTCTCTTACCAGATTTACTTTTGTGATACTCAGCAGATTTTTAGAGATGCCAGGTAAATTGAAAATGAAAAATTTAAATTGGTTCAGGGTGAAATAAGTAAACCAATGTAGTCCTTAAAAAATAAGAAATAAAACCTTTTGATAATAAACCACATTAGTCCCTTATAAACATGGTGCTTTCACTTTAGTAATGTAATTCAGTAATTTAATAAAAACGGGACTCTTAGTTTAGGCGATCTACCTTTTATAGAAAATTCCCACTAAATTGTGTTAAAATGCTTGTTTTGATTCTCACGTTGAGCCATGTGAAGCCTGTGCTATGTGTTAAGATCTGTAGTGTGTTAGGTTAAGTTTTTTTTAGTTCCTCTGTAAAACACTTTTGACTTAATATTGACCCAACAATTGGAACTCATTTTAAAATGTAAGATTTTTTTCAGGATTGCGTAACACTGACAGTAGAAGGAGAAGAATTTTGATGGGGATTTCTCTGATTTGGCTTATGCATATGGGCACTCATGACCAGACAAAGCCTTTGAATCAAATTGTGCTGTCTATATCACCAAATGTCCTTGTCAAATTGTGCAAGAGTGCAAGCGCATACAAAGTGAGCTTTTTGTTATGGGGAGTGAATAGTTTTACTTGCCTTCTATACCATTTCTTTACTATTTATCAGAGAAAAATGATGTTATATTTCCATGAATCTGACTTTTTGACACCAAGTGAATACTTTACGATACTTTGTATCTTTGAAACAAGGCTTTGATAGTTTGTCAAACGTATGACCTCTAGTTCAGTTACACATTTTTCTGAGATCTTGAGTTAAGAAAGACATTTTATATGTTAAAGACTCAACAGTCATAGGTCAAAGTAATAGCTGAAATCTGTACTTTCTTCAATAGTTGCTTTGACCAGCATTTCAAAGAGGTTTCTAATGGTGCAAAACCAGCCGACTCTTGTGGTGTTTCATCTAGACAATCAAAGGTCAGTACCCTTTGGCACCAGTGTGAAATCTAAATGCTTTTTCAGAACTAACTTTTTTGAACTTAATGACATTTTTCTGAATTTGGCCTCATGACATGAAGGAAAGTCGGTGTTATACAAGCTCTCAACAGAGGTTAACAGACATGTTTGCAAAGCAGCTGTCACAGTGAATCACTTCCTGCTGTGAGACTCACAAAATATACACAGCAACAAAAAGATATCAGTTTCCCGATGTCAATTAATGTAAACCCCAGCAAAAAAAAAAGAATTATTGAGAAGTGCAACTGAAAGCAAAGTGTTGATCCAATTTAAAGCACTTCAGTGTTTATTTCATGTATATATTTTCATCAAAGCTTTTAGTCACATTATCAAGAGTTATCTTAATTTGACATGAAAGTATGATCTATGTGGGCATGCCAAGAAATCTGTCCTTATTCCGTTCACGTTGGCATTCTCTTCAGATATAGAATAATGATGAGTGCAGCTTGGATGCTGTGCCTTTCACCTGTCACAAACAACAGATGGACAGTAGAGAAGAAGTGATGTGACAAAAAGAATTTAAAAAGTACTGTATAAGCAGAAATGGCAAAAGTACAGACATTCTGTACTCCGGTAAAAGTTGAAGTATGATTCAAATTCTTTACTCGAGTAAAAGTGAAAAAATACAGACTCTGACATGTTCACAGAGTGAGAAAGTAAAAAGTAGCTCTTTGGAGGATGTTTCTACCAGCAATTTTTGTGCAAAACTATATGAACCTTGTGCTATATTAATGCAATAATAAAATATCAGAAGGGGAACAAAAATGTTATTTCGTTCTAAATTTTAATTCTAATAAATGTATTCTGCTTGAATCACTTAAGGAGGACATGAGCAGCAAAAAAAGGGGAAAATGTTAAAAAATAGCTCTATTTTCTGTTGCCTGCATTGTAGAGGGTGACTTTGCCTCTAAACAGGAAAATGTGTACAGTCAGGTGAGATAAAGTGAGATTCAGCAGGTGGGGAAACCTAAAATCGGTTGTTATGGTTTAGCATGGGGAAAAGAATCACAACTCATAAATCTCTATTGAGAGCTCCGGTAGATCTTCTTAGTGTACAGGCTGTGATCAGCTGACCTGCTGCTCTTTGTGGATTTATACATCTGAATTTAACCAGATGTAAGCAGATGTTTCATGCACTCTCCTGGCTGATTTTTATTCTCTGCGCTGACAGTACACCGTTTATATTAACTTTATACTAGATGGCCACTGTGTACAAGTCACACACTGTTCTTTACTCTGAATCCATCACAGCACGGCCAGCTAGCCTGTTTATCCTGCACTAAACTGCAGAGTATTTTTATTTAATTATCAGGAATTATCTTGTTAAAGAAAGGTAGGACACAGTATTTGTGTATGTATCTGTGTATAAGTTGTATGCTTTTTTAGAAATAAGTGCTTATCTGTATTGACAGAAACAGCATTGTGTATTTTTGATGTCCTTTTGTGTCTTCCATTTAGGGGGATTACACAAAGAACATGATTCTTTCCAGAGTGATTCACATCACACTGGAAAAATCTATGATCATTTACTGGATAATATCGTCATCAGCATGGAATTGTAAATAACTTTTTGGCTGTATACTAGAAGATGAACGTTCACTGACCTCCAGCATGGCTGATTGTGATCGTGATATAAATTTCTCTGCAGGACAAATGAGGTGGCAAGCAAAAATTAAGAAATAAAAAAATTGAGTCAGAAATGAAAGACTTATCAAAGGCAGCTTATTTTTTAACTTGCTTTTTGACTCAGCTCCAGGCTAACTTATTTATAAAACCAATGGCTGGCTATTATGTATTAATAAAGAGAGCTTATTGACAGTGACAGTGACACACCCACGCTGTTCTGTCTGCTTCAAATTATTTAACAGTAGACTGGCTGAGAACAGCTAAGCCAGAGTTACAGCAATCACTTTTAGTCCATGTTGCAAGCAGTCAGGGAGCCTGTTTCCTGTAGTCTGGTGTCAGGAATTATCATGTTAAAGAAAGGTAGGACACAGTGTGCTGCCTACTGTATTTACATTTGCCATTAAACGCAGTTTTTGTTTGTATTCATGTGCCCAAATGAAAAGAAATAAATGTTAGAGAGAAGCAGCCAAATGAATTTTCCTCATCATGGCAGGTAGTAGTCTATGTTATTGTACTGTTATATTCTTATCGTATTATTGTAGGGTCTTTACCTTACAATATAAAGCGCCTCAAGGCTAGTGTTGTTGTGATTTGGCGCTCTATAAAATCAATTGAATGAGCTAATAGAGGAGCTAATAGAGTGCTACAAACTGATATGAATTATTCTCTCTGTTCTAGTCCTGACAGAATTTCTAGATTAATCGTTATGTTGGTCAGTATAAAACAAACCCTTTGACAATCATAAAAGTCAACTAAGAAGCAAAGTTTCAAAACATTTGCTAGTTCCAGTTTGTCAAATATGAAATTACTTTGTTTCTTCATTATTTAAATGTTTGTCCAATGAACTGACTTTTCGGCCAGTACAAAGAAATTCTAGACCAGGGGGTTAAACTCCTTTTACATCGTGGGCCGCATACATACTTTGGTGTCATTTGGGCCAAACCAGTCAGTTTAACAACACCTTAATATAAGATTAAAAAAAGCACAATTTAAATGGCATTTTTCAGTTTTTCTAGATTATAAAGAAATGCTGCTGTAGTAAAGGAAAAATCCTCCAGCATGACTCTTTAAGCTTAAATTGTAAGAAGTAAATGTGTGCAAAAAACATATTTTTGAAATGATAGAAATCTATCATTTAATTAATCTGGTGCACTGTGAATAGTCATAGGGGAGGTCTTTATCATGAAAACTTGTTAAAAGTTAAAATTTTCCAAAGTCATCCAATGGAGTTTTCACTTGGCTGATTCTGGCCCCTGGGCCTTATGTTTGACAACCCTGTTCTAGACTAAATACACATAAACTTAGTCGCTGGGAAATTATAATTGACTAGTGCGTAATTGATGTATTGTCACTGATATTTTTCTGACGAAAGAAAGCATTCCTGGCCCTGTATGATTAGTAGTTTTAACCGTATGTACTTGTACTGCCAGTATTCATTTGACCTGATAACTAAATTATCACCAAGGTTATTATCGTTAACGAAAACTAACGAAATAACGAAAACTAGAAGTGAAAAAACATTTTCGTTAACGGAAATAAAAATAAAAACAAAAAAAGGAAAACTAACTAAAATTGTAATGAGTGTTCACAAAACTAACTAAAATTAACTGAATTTATAGCAAAAATGCGTTTAATTTTCGTTGATGTGTGCGTGTCATACAATAGTCAAGGGTGAAAATGAAGTTTAGTTTCCAGGTTTTTTTCTTGCTGTGTCTCATTATGCCAGCAGGTGGCAGTACGTTAGTCGAGTCGTCTGTGCTGCTGCTCCGTCCACGCGCAGAATCATGTCAGGAAAAGTCTGGAGAAAGCGCCAGAGTCCAATTTGGGATTACTTTGAATATGACTGTGTTTTGGATAAAGCAAGTGTCTTGTAGTGGAAAGAGACAAATTATGAGGGACATTTCTAAAAGGAAAAAAATCCCACAAACCTTAAAGTGCACTTGAAAAGCTCACACAAGAAGGCTAACCTAGTTTACCTGGAGAAGGTAAGGGAGCACGCCCAACCCTCATCCCCAGAAACAGAAGCTAACCCCAGGCAAGGCAGCGTGATGCATCCCGAGACAACAGGACTGGGATATCTACATAACTGTGTGAGTCAATTGCCTTAACACCCGGTGCTGCAAGAGTTAATAGTCTCATTGGGGCCAAGATATACATTTTATAGTTGCCTGGTATCAATGGTTGTTCATCTGCCTTTATTTATTTATTTAAAGAACCCATAGGTGGGAACGTGAGTTGTCTGTCTCTGCGTGTTAGCCCTGCACGGCCTGTCCAGGGTGTAGGGTATGGTAGCTGGAATAGCAACATACCCAAGGATAAGCAGAAGAGAATGACTGATATGATGAAACTGGGATTTTGTTACACTTTATTGCAAACACAACTAAAACTATAACTGAAACTAATCAAAACTAAACTGAAACTAAGGATTTTCCAAAAAATAAAAACTAAACTAAACTAGCAAACAATTGGTAAAAACTAATTAAAACTAATATAAAATTGAAAATCTGAAGTCAAAACGAAATAAAAATAAAAACTAATGAAAATTGCAAAACTATTAAAACCCTGATTATCACACACCAACTGATACAGTAGATTGTATGCACTCTTAAAAAACACCCCATTTTTTAATGTGTGCAAATTGTAAGCTTCTTAGTACAGATTAAGTAACATCTGGTGTTAATGTGAATAACTTAAAAATGTAAAAAACTGGAACGAACTAAATGAACTTAAAGTCATGGGTTTTTTTGTTGGGTTTTTTGCCTGTTTAGTGTTTCTTACCCAGTATATTCTGACATGTAACACTGTGCTAAATACTGAACGTTTTTGACCAAAGAGGGAGGAAATGCTCTTTGACACGGTGCCAACAATGCCTCAGAATCAGTTTTGTCTAATGCACTTGAAACCAAATTTATCAACAAGGACCAAGAGCCAGAACTTAAAAACTATAAATTAGTCATATAAATAAATACAATGTCAAACTAGATGCTTTTAGATCAGGATAGAATGTAAAGTTAATGTGATTATAGCAGGATTATCAGTGAAGCAGTTTGTACAAGCATAGTTCTTAAACTATATTAGCATACATGGCTGCATTAGAGTGGATAAAAGTCTTCCACTTCTGTTAATTAAAGTAAATCCCTTCTGCTATCTTAAAGCAACTGGGACAAGCATTTGTGAAAAATCTGCAGTCTGTAAGTTGAGACTCTAAGTATTCCTCTGCTCTAAAAAGAATCAGAGCAGCACTTGCTTTGTGACATTGTGCATGCACCCAGCTTTTTGTTTGGACCATCAAAACCGGAGCTTAACCCATTTTACATTTTACATTAGTGAGTATAACAGACTACAGAGGGATGATTTTGGTTATATAATAACCAAATATAATATAATAAGCATTGTGTAGAGAAAATGACAGCAAAGGGGTATGCACCTCTATAATGTTCAGGTCATATTGTACATGGTATATTTTAATGCACTTTGAGTGGGTGTTATGTTTTATGTTTTTTGGGTGAGAATCTTTATGGATACCATACAGCAAAACAAAGCCAAAACACAGCAACGCCATGACAAATGCTGGTTGTAGTTTGAATTTACCCTTTGCACTACATCAGAAATGTGAAGTTCATGTCAGGAACTTTATCCACAGGTGTCTGGCCACTCCTGCACTCCGTTCTATCCCTGTAGATCATGTAAATTTATGGTTACGTGCGCTGCCTCTCCTAAAGGTCCTCAGCACGATTTATGCACCCTGCTTTATGTTGCAGATGATAGAAAGAGAAAGCGCAAGACAAATAAGCCTGTGAAAAAAATGATGCAGTGAAAAAATGGGAAAGAGAGAGGGTGTGAATGAGATGACAGGATAGTGTTTAAATATATTGGATATTATATCCGCCATTCACTCATGTAAGCATTGTGTCTGTGCACATATGTCACACCAACGACCAAAAAAAAAGCATTTTACATGGAATCTGACTCACTCTCTTGTCACCTGAGTTATAGTTTTTCAGTTGCAGCAGGGTGATATGTGGCTCTGTTTTTTCCCCCCGCAGTTTTCTCCTCTGGGTAACTACATGACTCATCATCTCCCTGTCCTGCTTCACCTACAGGCACACATCTGCCTGGCTAGGATTAAGCCGAACGGAAGCACGATTAAATGGCTTTGGCAACTGTCTTCTCATACATCTTAATAGAATTCACAAGTCTCTCCCCTCTCTCCATTTAGGGTGAAATTCAGCCCGAGTCTTGGATTTTTTTTTTCTTTTTGCCTTTCATTTATCTGAAGTGAGGGGCCTCTTTGAGTCGACAACTGGCTTACTGTGCTTATGGGCAGGGCAGATTACTCAATTAAATGAAGACATGGAGGAAAAAGGGCTCAGTTTATGCTCATCCTTAAGCCTCTATTCTGTTGTTCTAAAGAAGGCGCTGAGGGAAATCAAATGACCAGATAGTGGGCAAAAGTGAAGAAGACAAATGCTGCACATGGACATGCTTGAACACACTCTCAGTAATGCCACAAATTGGAAGAAAATAACTTTTTTTCCAATTTGGCTGACGGTGGTTCACAAAGACCACAACAATACAGCAGCAGTGGAAAGTAAGTTCTGTGTTTACTCTAATTTTGTAGTATTCTGCATATAGGAAGTATGGTGCATTAAGTATATAAAGTTCCTGCAGAAGAGCTGGAGGAGGTGGAGAGAAATCTGGTTGTTTCAATTTAGACTGCTGCCTCCTCAACGGGGACCTGGATAAGTTGCAAAACATGGATGGATTGATGGATGTTGTATTTATCTGACAGGTGTTTACGTACCCAATAAAGAAACACCATGCAAAATTTTACAAAAAGAAAATAGAAAAACTTGAAATGTATCACAATTCTGGTTAAGACTGTAACTATATTTTTGAGAACATCATTATCATAGCCAAAAAGAAATTACAAAGAAGATACTGCACCTGTTTTTGTTTTCAGTTTTTGGTTTGGGAGAAGTCAGGAGATGTCATAGTTTATCCTACTACATAGAAACATTGTAAGTGGTATAGCACTGAAAGAATTTCCATTTGAAATAATATAAGCAACGATGGTGGAAGAAAGAGGACTTTCAGGGTGAAAGAGCTTTCACGACTTTATATTACAATGTTAATGATTGTGTATTAGTACTATGCCACTCCTATTTTCAGGTAGTTGTGAATTGTTGGCACCACATTTGAATGTTTTTTTAAATTATCATTTTTCAGAGGTTTAAGAACAACATGGTCTGTTTCTTTGAGCTTATTGATTAAAAATGCAACATTATATTCAGGCTGAACTTACCTTTAAAGCATGAGTATTTATCAGTCAAGTGCTCAGTATAGATTATGTAGACATTTTGAATCTCAATAAGTGGAAAACAAATAATTTTAATACCAAATTTCCACATGCAGGGAATAAAGAAAAACCCAAGAAGCTCGGTAATAATAGAAGAGATAATTACAGACCTCTTTGTCTGCAGCTGGCAGAATAAAGCGGCATTGTTGCAGCAAAGATCCTTAACTACTCACATGTCTGCATCAGACTTGTGTAAAGGTCAGGCCATTGTGTGAAATTAGCAAAGACAGAAAGGTCATTGAGATTGTTCGTGGCTAATAGATAAGACCCGAGGCCTTAATGGGTTCATGTTTTCCCTTTTTATCAGGGGAGGATAATGCACAAGAGCTGGCCCTTTTGTTTCCTATGGACTTCCACAGATACACACAAAGAGGAACACACATTCCCATATTCACAGGCACATGTGGGCACACAAAAAGTGCGTAAAACCAGGGTGAGAAGGTTCCGAGTCTGAGGGTCAGAAAGTTAATGAACAAGAGATGAAATATAAATCATTTTACAACAATTTGAACCTCAGCTTTTACTGTTGTGGGTGTGTCTGTTTTTGTGTATGTCTGAATGCAGTTTCAGGGTTTTATAAAGAGAAAGAATTACCATGAATTCCCTTTTAAGCAGTCTGGGTACTTGCCAGATTAATAAATCATTTCTTTACAAAGAAACACAAAGCAAAGGCAGATTCATTTTAAAATCAAGGCTGAAAATCAAAGGGATTGGGGGACTCTATCAGGATTGCATAGACTTCTCATTGACCTGTAAGAGAAAACAATACCAGCTTTGAGTTAGTTTTGTCAACTTGCCTTTTGTTAAGCGTTCACAGCAATTGCTTTAAGAAGTACAAAATTTGTTTTGTATTCCGCTCATAGTTTCTTTGGGACATTCTGTCCTCTCGTTAAGTCTGCCTGCGGTTATTTTATCTACTGAATGAAAGCTCTTCTCAAGACTGATTGGAAAAGTGGAAAAATATGATTATTTTTCTGTAATATTTCTCTTTTTGGTTGATGCCCTGCAGTAGCAAAAAGGCATTTTGGCTTTTTGAAATTGAGTTAATAATCAGTGGCATTTGAGCTACTGAGCCAGAAATATGAGAGAAGTAAAAAGATGTAAAGTATAATACTTGTAAGAACAAAATCTATCAAACAGACTCTCTCCTTTAGTGTATGTTTCATTTGAAGTTGAGCTTTACCTCAATAGGTAAATATATAAATCCTAAGGTCTAAATGCAACAGCGTCTTCAGTAATGAATTGTAGTGTTAAAGGTTCTAAATGAACAGTATGAAGGACAGTTGTTGATCTCCAAATACTTACAAGTTCAGACCACACCTGCAGTAAGATAGGACAGACAGCTGACAAATGAGAGAATAAATGTGAACCGCTGGTCTCAGCAGTGAGTCCTTTGTTCTGTTTTGCATGACTTGGACCTTAAGGGCAAGATCATTTCAAATCAATCTGAAGTTGTTCTGAGTGATCACCTTTTCTTAACTTATAGTGACACATTTTAGTTATGACAGATTTATTTTTCAGATTCCAGAGCAACTACACGTGAAAGTTCTTCAAGAACCTTAACTTCACTTATAATAACAAAAGAAATAGAACAAACAGTTACAAATATGTTTCTACCATGACGTCATGCACATACTGGTTTTCCATCATATTGGATGCGAAGCTATGAAGGAAAAAGATGTATCTCCTGACTGGTTGGCAAGTGGTTGCTGGCTGTTGCCAGGTGAAATCGGTCACAAAGAAGGTGTTGTAACTTCCTTATTATTGTTTTGGGTTCTAGCAGATTGCCCCAGTCACCTGTACTTTGCATGGAAGACATTGTCTTGTATCCAAAGAATCTGAACTCTTAACTACTTAACTGGAAATTGAGAATATATGCTCACCAACTAGATCACCCCTTTGACACTGGCTTCTTGTAACACACAGTATATTCAGACAATAAGGGAAGAAACTCTTAAGTCACTTTTCTGACTAGACAAGTTGAAGAATGGAACGATTTAACTAGTACAGGGAATTAAACACTGACGTTGAGTTTCTGCAAGGGACTGTCTCCCTTAGAGCGTCACACCCCTACTTAGTCCTAAACAGTCATAAGAAGCTGCTGCCAGACTCTGTGTATCTCTAGAGTAAAGACAAAGAGTGGTGGAGATTTGTCACTAGAACACATTTATGGCCCTTTGGGAGAGTCACTGTGTGGGTAATTGTGTTTTAGCTGAAGTAGCAGCTATACTAGAAAGGTTTATAGCTGTAGCCCTGCTGTTAACTACAGTTAAAGTTGCTAAATATCTTGCTAATCTTCTAATACTGTTAATGCTACATTTTGATTGTTGTTCGTTGGGTTTGTAATGCAATGAGGATTACTGAGCCCACCAAACAAGGATGAAAATGTAACATGTGACTAACGTTACCAAGCAGCTGAAGAATGTGTAAAAACTGGGTATTTAGTAAGCTAGTGTTGTACTATTTACAGTTAAGAAGACCACATATAGAACTTGTGGAACTTATAGGAAGGTTTTCCTTACTGGCATTACTGGGAAACATTTTCAACATCTACTCTTATAAAAAAAAAAATAAATAAATAATGAATTTAAAAGAAAATCTGTGTCTACAGTTATTCATCACATTGTTGAAGAAAGATATTACATCAAAGTTGAGAATGCAGTATAATACAGAAATAGATAATTTAGCTCCAGACAATGTTTTTGAGAGGTTGAAAGTCTTATTTATAGCTTTAATTTTGCACTAAAAGCGATTCAAACAGCCGGAGATCATTAATGCTTCTGTAACTTGTTTTACAGAGGAAATAAATTAATGATGAAAAGGAAGAAAATTGGCAGTTGGAGGTTATGTGCAGTCAATGGTGTTGACAAAAACAAATGTGCATCTTATTTTAGGAATTCTTTGTTGGTTTAATGGTTAAATTAAGATGTGCTCCATGTTTAATGTCACTTATATAATAGCTTAGATTATATAGTAAAAGCAGTGCTATAAGAACAATTAGAGGTTACCACAGGAGACAAAAGCAAAGAAAGAAATCTGTAATGAATTTTTTCATGTATTTCTTTTAAAAGGCAGCATGAACATACTTCATACATTACCCTTCTAACTACCACAATATACATTTCCTTAGTTGTATTTGGAAATTTGAATTTTTTGGCTAAACAGCACGTTTTGGGCTTTAGAAAATGTTTTCCAATGATTCTCCTCTTACCTTAAGGACCTTTTGTCATTACAAAAAACATCAGAGGTTAAAGATGCCCACTATGCCATCTGTTTTGTTGTTGTTGTTCTAAATCCATGATCTTGTTTAAAAGATGTACACAACAAAGACATAAATACTCACTGGCAACCGAGCCGTCTTCACTTTCTCCAGCTGACACACAACTTGAAAACCTCTCATCTCACAAACAGCCCGTTAAACCTAAAGTAACGAGCCTGTATTGAAACTGTAAGCAGTAGAAAGTACAGATTTTTGTTGGGGAGTAAAAGTAAAAAATTCTCAGAAAAATAAATACTCAAGTAAAGGACAGATACCTGTACTTAAGTACAGTAAAGAAGTATTTGTACTTTGTTGTTCCCACCTCTGGTAAACAGACTGACACCCTGGTCTTTATAAGGAATGTTGTAAGGTCAGCAGTTTCTGTTTCAACAACTCTGAAGTATCAAACAACATTAATTATCATAAATGTTTAACTGGCAAACACTCATTTTAATGCTAGCCGTGTAACTATTAGCAGTTACCCACATTAGCTATAATATCTTTTTACTCAGTCCCTATTTGAAACTGAGAAAAATCTTTACAGGAACAGCAGAAATGAAGCCTACCTACTATTTGATGAGGAACAAAAATATGGTAACAGAAATTGTGAAAAGCACATGCAATAAGGAGCTTTAGCTGATTGCATTTGAACAGACCATTATTGTTGTAATCTTTATTTTAAAATACATTTTTGAACATAGAGGATATTTTTGGATCAATGAGGTAATGTACCAGTAATGTAAGACTTATGAGGGCTATTTATTTAGTTTAAATCGTTTATTTAACATAAGAAAAAAATGTATGGCAGTATGTGATGGTTAATGCTATGGAAATCTAAAATTCGAGTGCTTGGTATGGTTCCTTGCTCATTGTCACCACTGTTCCAGCTTTAGTGTTTTATAATGGAAGCATTAGCAGCTGAGCAGCTCCTCAGGGTGCCTTTGCCCTCTGCTTTTCACAGAAGATTCACAGCAGGATGGCTGCAGAAACTTCCTGGAAAATAAAAGCAAAGTACTTAGTCCATAGGGAATTATGTAATGGCTGGGTTAAAATAGAGACAGAGACACACAGGCAGAGAGACATGCACACTTGTCAACTTTGATTTAAGTAGATCAACACGGCGTTCCATCAAGCAAAGGCATAAACACAGATATTGTTTTATTTGGCTTTTGATTATTGAATGTCGTGCCAGGAATATTCAGAGAATATACGTATGTATACACTTTTGTGGGGGGATTGATTTGTCCTTTTAGTCCTAAGGGTGGAGTCAGATGTCCAACATGGAACTGCTTGTTTGACTTGGCAGCGATTTTACACCGGAAATAAGGAGCACACTAGCTTGCGACCCCTGAGGTTAGGTATGTGTCCTGATGGAATCAAACTGGTTGTTTTTAACGTGTAAAGCAAATGTGTTAACTGCTACACTTTATCACTTAGCCTCATCTAGCATGTAAATGTCAAATTTGGAATTACTGTCAGCACTTTTCTAGCAATAAAGCTTAAAAAACAATCTACTTGCATCATGCAGCACTGGGAAAATTGAGTATTTAGGATCTGAGGAATATATTTCCCCTTCGAGTAATTAGAGACTCCCCCACCCTAATTAGTGAGATCCATGTTGATTAACTTTTTAATCGTCATCACCAATAACCTGTGCCAATCTGATCGTAGCCCAGTTGTTACACAATGGATCTTTAAGACTTCTGTGCTTGACCATAACCCTAATGGTAAAACTACTGTTCCAGCAGCTCCAATTTGTGAGTCACTGGTACAACCTACCTCTAATAAAGGGCCATGGAGCTCAGTCCAGGCACCTTAAATAAATATTGTAAACATATGCAAATACCTACCCTTCATCAAGCACCAGCAATGCAACACATTCTGCATACACACATCAGTGCACTGGAAGGTGCTCTTCAGCTCTTTCAGCTTCCTTAATTAAACCAACCATCGCTCGTCCAATTTCCCCCATTATGGAGCTGTAAATCTAGCAAGCAGCTCTGACTAATAGCAATTTACCCACAAAGTGTTGCAACTGGCCTATACTGGCTTTCCAGCCTAATCAGCCCTCATAAATAAATCAGCAGGATGGAAGCGAGTGATGTGTAAGCATGTTTGCGGTTGTGAAAATTGGGACGTGCATGACATTTAGTTGTACAGTTTGTTTTCAGGGTTGCAAGCATTCGAAGCAACATCAAGCGTTTCCGTGGAGTCAGCTAAGGCTGAACAGATGGAGAGACAGGAAGTGTGAACAGAAAGTGTCAAACATGGAAGAACTTATTGTTTTGCTCATAGTTTCCCTGCAGTCCTTTTGTTTAGTATCTGTCAGTTTTGGCTGGGAGCAAACTTTGCCATGTGTATTTTACAAGATGGCCTGTTTACCAGAGACAGGCCAGAATGGATGAGAGTCTGCTTCAGGAAGGAAGACAATCACCCATGAGTGAACCTACTGTTCTCGAGATACACCATGCTGTTGTTTTGCTGTACCGAAAACTAATATCTCCGGTGCTCCTGATTTTCTGTTGACATTTCCCTCTTGTTTCGTGACTAATGTTTTAGTGCTTTCCCCAGCCAAAACAAGGAACACACACACACACAGACACACACATCCAAAAGATACATAAATAGTTTAAAATTAAGTTTTAATTTGAATGAACTTTATAGGAAGCTAATTCGAAAAAAAATTACACAGTATGTTTTTGTTTTTGTTTTTTTTACATTTTGGGCTGAAAAGATGTGATAAATGGTCTGAGCAAAACATATACATAGTGTACAAATGTGCATGTTACATAATGTAAGAAAGCATATACAGTATATTGTGCATTTTCTCTCCACAAATGAAAAGTTGCAAGAAAACAGGAAGCTGCTACCAATAATAAAAAAACAGCAACTTTTTCTTTCCTGCCAGCTGAAGTGGCAACAGACACAAAGCAGCATGGTGTTTGTAAACCTGGCTCATATCAATTGTTGTTATACACACAATGGCATGCCTGTGAGCTATTTTTGCTGTGTAACATTGTGACTGTAGGGCGTTATCAAGCATAAGAAAATAAAATCATTCATCATGGTGTTTTTTCTGTGTTTCTCTGGCTAAAACCAGAAAGGCGTGGCTGATGTCATTGTCACCATCTATCAGGCTTTCCATCATGCAATGTGACTGCTGCCATCAATCATATTTCCCACGGTGCACACCGAGAGTCCAAATATTCAGAGATGTCATGGTTTATGTATGCCCTGCCTGTCAGGTATAATATGTGTTTATGTGCACTGTTTTAACTTGAGATGTACTCATAAGGATGTGTGTCTGAATATGTAGGAATAAATCTGTGTGTATATCTGACTTTACAATGAGACAGATAACACCTGGAGGCTAAATGTAAAATGTACCTTTTGAGGAGTGCATTAAAAATAAGGAAAGAGATGAAACGACTTTATAATGCACCTACGTACACCCACTCCTCTTTAGATCTGCAGCTGTGTGCACTCTGCATATCACTGCGTTATTTGTGCCAAATACACTTTGCCTGAAACCGTGTGAGCTATGATAAGGAAAGAGATTTGATATCTTCTACAAAACATTCAGTTTTTGGCCCAAAAGACACCTCTACTATATTATCTTATTTTAATACAATGCACAGCCTGGATGTCTTAAAGCTTATTTATTGCTTTTGGCAAAGGCCAAAGCAGACAAATTCTACATAAAACTGCGATAGTGCATGAGGAATATAAGAATACTGACTTCTATGATTTATTGTGGCATACCTCACATTGTATTCAATGGGGAAAACATACTTTAGTTAATGTGGACACTGCTGATAGACAACTATATAAAACTCTAAACAAACAATTAAAAAAATCAATTTTTACACCAGAGAAATGGAATCAGCCGTAAAAGGCCGATGGGGTATTGTTGTCTCCCTGCCTGGTTGGCAGGCAGAAGGGGCACCCAAGTTTGTGACTGCGACAAGTTAAAAACAAAGCACAAATGAACAAAATGTAGGAGTTTCAAGTTGATTCCATCTATTAAAAATCTCAGTGACCCCAACCTCAAGGTCCGAGGTCAAGTTTTCCGAAAATCTTGTAAATGCGTTAACTCGAGAAGGAAATCACCTAGGATTTTCAAATTGATGCCATGGATGCATCGACTAAAAATCTCTCAGTGACCTTGACCTCAAGGTCAGAGGTCAAGTTTTCTAAAAAATCTTCTGTAGTAAAAATATTTACTACTACTACTACTTTAATACTACTACTAACCTCAGAATCAGATATTGGACATTTTCTTTTATCTGACAATGGAAGGATACTTGTAATGCAGCATTTTTATTTTTAACATAACCTGGTACAGCACTGATAACCAATGACAGTGGTACCCATTGAAATTGATGATGACTTGTGTACTGTGTAGGATATAAAAACTCATGTATAACTCACTTATATAGTACATCTAGTGGTAAAAGACTGAATCACTTTACATGATGTATAGTACATTGGGGTTATGGATGAAATATAAATCCAATAGCAGCAGAGATATAACTGTTATAATCAACATGTCCAATCTTACACAGGCTTTCCCTGTAGAGTCCCACACAACTCTACACACTCATGTCAACACGTGATTCTGAAATAGCACAAAGATAATCTATACATTAAATTGCCATCCTGAGAGTGAGTGCCCTGAAGATGTTATTCTCAAATATCTTGTATTGCATTTTCCATGGGGTATTTTTTATTGAGTTTTGTCTTGTTTGCAGGCTGGAAGCAATATAGGAAACACTACTTTCCAGTTTGATTTAATTTATCTTCAATATGGGCTTAGAAGGTTGTGAAATATTGGCAAAAAGGTGAAGGCAGCTGATACAATGGGTTTCTGTCGCTTAAAACAAAGCTTCTGGGATGCGTAGATAGCTAGGTTAGTCATGCGCAAATTTAGCAAATTCTTCATTGATAAATTTTACTGTTTCCACCCACACGTTGCCAAGAACCTTCTATCTTGCAATAACGTAGTTCATACTGACACCTCGTAACTCCAAACAAATAAGCTCAGTGTCAGAATCAGAATTGCCTGAAGCAAAAGAAATCCCAAATAGCTGAGACTTGGCTGTCACCAGAGGACTTTTGGGAAGGATATGCTACAGCGGCAGCTGTTGCTGTAATGTAGGAAGGATGGCAAACAAGGGACCTATCAACTCCCACAGTTTTTGAGCACCACTCTAAGTATATGTGATGGCTTGAACAAACACTCTTCGGATTTATTTCACTCTGACATCCAGCTCTGCTGCACCTCCTGACTGGAAGTTGTACACTGCAAAATGGGCACGTAAAGCAAAGACAGCGTTTGGTATTACAAATATAAATATACTTTGATGAAGATTTTATTTGAAAATCATTGCCACAGCTGTGCTGGAAAAACAACCATAGTGCAGTCTCTGTCGTGTCATAAATATGGTAACCGGCTATCTTAGAATAAATAAATAAATTTCCGTGACAAGGCATATCAGACAGACCTGATTGGATTAGAGCTAATGAAAATATAGCCAACACTTACCTCCTATCTTCTAATACTGTAACACACTATTAACAAGAAATGACAGTAGTGACACGCTCGGCTTAACGCTAAATGCCATGACAAATTGTCAGCGATCCCGACACAAAGTGTTACACCAATCTTAATGCAACCCTCTGAGCCACGTCAGCATTCACATGGACTGTGAACTGTCTGTACTGTATCATGTTATCCCTGTCACCGTATTTACTATTTACTGTTCATTTCAGCAGATGCTTTGCCTTTGTGTTGAGAAAATCACTCAAGTCTGTCCTGGTGTACAACAGTCCCATTCTAGATAGCCGTATCTCTTTCATCTCCAATATATTAATGCAAAAAGACCCCCCAACCAAACATTAGTACCTTGAAACATTAATGTTACAAGATCAAAAAAACTGCTGCGCCTGTCTGTGAATGGGAGCTAGAGGTATATTCAAGGTTCAAGGTCCATTTTTTCCTTCATGAACAAATCATACACCTTAAAAACTCCTCTGCATGATGCTTGGGACGCTCCCCTGCAGTGCCATACATCAGTGTACTGTTTACATATCAGGGCAGTAGCCACCTTGAGAGTTGGAAATAATATGGCAAAATCAAGTCAGGTGTATTTGTGAAGGCCAATTGTATAGTATCTAATCAGTCTGTACAGCTCCGCATCTCTCATGAAAACATAGAGGTAGTCACATTGTGTTATTCTAAAATGATCTCCACTCCCGTTCGGCCTAAATTGCAAGTCATGAGCTATTTCTGTCGAAAGCTTTGTCAGCAATTTTCTGCTTAGAACGTTCCCTGATGAGCCAGGTTATACTGCTGATGCCCATCTCCACTGGAAATGACTATCCAATGTAATAATTCTCCTGCTTTGCTAAGGGCCATCTGAAATATTCAACATTCTTTTTCGAAACACAATTTCCTATCATCTTAAATAGCATGAAAATATAATGGGGCTGTATGGATGTTGAGGTAATGAATTCTGTAGGGGATAGGTGATCCATGACAGGACTCAGGGATGGTTACATTTTTTAAAAGAAAACCAAAAAATCAAAACAAAACATTCAGACCTATGTGCACTAATTTTTCTGTGCTTTGCAATGTATGTCAAACACGAGGGAATTCATAATCTGCTGTAATGTGTGACTGGGGTGTTTAAATACTGATCATTACTGGGACTTTTCTGTCGAGTTGATGGACCAAATTGATGACAGCAACGCCCACTTCAGTATTTGCGAAGTAATGCGTGAAAGCAAGCATAAAAATACGATGTTTTCAAAATGTATTTCATTTCATACTAAGCACAGTAAACAAAAAAAAAAGTCAAACCAATATTTGACCACCCTTTGCTTTTAATTCTATTTGGCAGTTACAGTGTTGCAAGGAGTTTGGTGAGTTCAGCTGCAGTCAGTGCACAATTTAAAGAGGGCTAATTACTGGACCTCAAGGTAACTATGTGCACTCTTTTGAGGGGTAAAAAAAAGGGTCCAAGTACATTCCTTCTTTTAAGGATATATCAGACTGTTGAATTTGCCAATCCTAAAGTTTTTGCTATCTTGCTAACAGGTTTATTTTCATTGTCCAGGCTGATGAGCTCCTTCACTTGCATTGGCACCTGTTTGGACCAGATTTTGAGAATTTCAGTTAACATCACTTTGAATCGATTACATTTTTTTTTACCTGCTTAAGTTGTGATGAGAGAATAGGGCTCCCACGGCCTGAAAGTGCTTCTCAGTTGGCTGTCCAAGTACCTTTGGGCCTCTGACAATGGGGGTTGGTATAAAAATATCTGCACTGCCAAGCAATCAACATTTTAAAACCTAAATTAAATTAAGTTGAAGTTCTCTGAATCACTCATGCTGTACAATTATTGCACCCTGGAAATGGTTCAAAGAAAACATCAAAAGCCCAAAATACCCATGGCATGCCCATGGTTACTAGATGTAAGCCTTTAACTACTGTAGGTACAACATATATTTTACACATTGAAAAAAAAATCATTTAGCATTATTTGTGAAAAAATGAACTCATACTGTGTCAGTGGCAAAAGAGGTGCTGAGGTTAGCACGCCACCTCCAAACGAGGTTTTTGTGTTGGAATATTTTTGGGGCCTTTGTTCTACTGCTGCTCAACCTGGCCTTCATTTCATATTCCAACAGCTGGCATGCTAGGTAAATTGTTGATTAGAGGGGGGTTGTAGGTGCAGATGTGACATAGATGAAGCCACCCCAGTAACTAGCTGTTGTAATCACAACAAGAAAATACACGGGGCTCCTTCACGCAGCATGTGGTTAATATATGAATCTTAGCTTGGTGAATGGCGAATATTGCAGCCTTATAATACAGAGCTGTTTATTTAAAACATGTTATACAACAGGAGTTGTCTGGGAAGAGTGAGCACCATGTTTCCACCAGCTGGTGTGAGGACTTTTCAGGAGAGTCACAGCAGTGATCCAAAAATCAGGTGGTCCTCATCCACTCTGTGCCGTACCTCAATCTGTTCTGTTTGTGAGGACACCTGTTAAAAAATAAGAACTATACTGGAATTATAGATCAGTTTACTTGGTTCGGTTTCCCCCCAGCACTGCTCCCGCCGAACACCTGCAGCCAGATGGCCTGGATTTTCTGCTTGTTTACTCATTATTTTGTTTATTTATAATTGTATTGATTTACAGTAGACGAACTGTTTTCCACCGAGTCGCTGCGCAGAAAGTATTTCCGAAGAGCTGCTCTGTTCTCGTGGGCAGATTCTTTCTCACTTGTCTGTGATAACCTAAAAGCCCAGGGTGTCAGAATGATTTTGTTTGATTCACACCATTATTTAGCATAAAAATACATATAATAATGTACCAGTTGATCACATCAATCGCCGTCAGCAGGGAAACTGAACGAGAGAAAGTTTGGGAGAATTTCATGTTAGTTCTGATGCCAATGTCTTGTATAACTGTATCAAACATGGTTTTTCGCAGGTAAGCATTTCTTTAAACTCACGGGCGGAATTGTTGTGATATTAAAAAATAAAAGTGTGTGTGTGAGTGTTGTTATGGCCTGATTTTACTAGACCACACAGGCTTTTCAGTGATAAAAACACATTTTTATACCTACTGTAACTAAGCAAACAACAAGTCGCTTTTACAGTGTAATTTGAACCACTGTTTATATCTTACTATATTGGATACATATTTCTTCAATGCACTCTCCAGTGTCTCCAGTTCTCAGCGTAAAGGTTTTGGCAACTAAGGTTGCATTCAAAACTGTAGTTTTCTTCAGTTGGAAGTGATCATGGAGGAAACTGAAAACTCACACACTGAACAGCTTTGTTGACTGTCATGCTGACTCATCAGGACCCTGTTGAGTGGATTAAATTTAGATGACTGATAACAGGATAACATTTTGTGTTGCACCATACTCATACTTTTTGTGTTAGAACTAATCAGAAAATAGTTGATCATGTCATTGAAAATGTGAAACTTCAACACAATCTCCTTTCATCAGTGGTGACAGCAAAAGCATAGATATAGAAGCTGTCTGTCTTGTTGAAATTATTACTACTTTCATTCAGTGGCTGTCACTGAATGGTGACCAACAACAGCGATCGTGGTGAGGGAAGAGTGATAAGAGAGAAGAGAGCCATGGAGAGGAGCAATATGTCCTGTCTGTCATCGTTGATGATTATGAGAGCACTGGGCAGTGAGACGGGCCAGCTAATAAAGAATCAAGGGGACTCCCATGAAAGTGGTGTTGGTTTCAGAGACATGGCTCCAAGTTATTTCTCAAGGCCCACTGGTGGCGTGAGAAATAACCAGAAACAACCAGAAATAAATGTGATTTGCAAGAACTGAAGTGCATCCTTTGCTGCTTTTATTAAAAACCAATGGCGCCTCTGAGATTGACAGGTGAATTGCTGGACTGTCTCCCGTGATGTCGACGCTGCATTAGTGTTTTGTGGTAAAGAGACCTGAGCGTGAAGGTGAAAGCGTTGACTGACTGGTTTATCAGCATCCCGACTCTCACCAGTGGCCAGAAACTGTGGGTAGTGACCAAAAGAAAAAGGTTGCAGATGCAAAGGGCAGAAGCAATCATCCTCCAAAGTGTGTTTGGGCTCTGCCTCAGATATACTTGAGAAGTTCAGTTATTCAGGAGGAAGTTGGGATAAAATTGTTGCTCCTCCGCATTGAAAGGTGCCAGTAGAGGTGGTTTAGAAAGACTCCTGGGCTCCTTCTAAGTGTGATTCTTGGGCATGTCAAACTGGGAGGAGACCCCAGGGCTAACCCAGGACATGCTAGAGAGAGTATGTCTCTTACTTGGCCTGAAAATGCCTCTTTACCCCCCCAAGAATAGCTATAGCTAGAGAGGTGTTGACTGAGGAAAGGGAGGTCTAGGCAACTACGCTTAAACTGCTGCAACTGTGATACAAATAGGAGGCAAAACAAAATAAGGATGGATGCTACTTTTGTCACATTACCATGAGGAATCATGTTGAACTGTTAGCCATGGGGATACGTCCATTCTACACAACCGGGGAGTTTTCACATGTCAGTCTCAGAAACAGGGTGTTTCATCATGCACTCTGCTGCAGTGAAATTCCAGACCATTGTATAATGTATAATTCAAAGACATTTATCATTTTTCAACTAATTTTTTCTTTGATTTTGAATCTGAATTGAATATTTTATAATATAGTGGCAAGGATCAACACTGTAAGGTGGCTAATTGTGTGGTTCTCTGCTAAAATGTCATGGCACTCGGGAAGCATAGGAGCAAAACAAGAACTATACAAAGACCATGAAAATGGGTTATAGGTCAGAGGATGGTCAGCCCTAGTTTGAAGAAACTTAAATTGACTGTTGTTAGGAGTACGAGGGTCCACACTGCTTGTCACGTGTTTTTGTAGCCCCTAGGCACTTGTCAGTAAACCTCAACATTGATTATATAAGTGTATAAACAACTTTTATGTACTTTAACAGCTACCGCTACAACATAGGCTATAATGTGTGCTTAGAAGAGTACATCTTAGCTGTCTGATACTGTCTAATGTGCTAGAAGAGATAGCCTTTGCCTTTTAGCTATACAAAAATGGATAACCCTTTTAACCCCTCGCAGGTTTACACAGAACCTACAGGCTGCACTTTAATGCATAACACCCAGTTGATTTGTAACTGGCGTTTTAAACTCTGATACTTGCTATTGGCAAAGCCAAATGCACATATTCCTGTTAGAGAGGTGGGAAGGTTAAGAACAGTTTTTAGCTTGCTCGTCATTACATTAAGCTGCATAAAGACTCAAGCCGTACACTCATGTTCAGCCCATTTGAACATGTAGGCGGCATATTAAATGTCCTCAGCAGAGCTTTTCCACCTCTTCTTACTATTTTTTCAGTTGATAGAGAGGAAAGCAGATGGAGCCAGGAGGCTCAAAAGGAGCCTGAAAATGATGTTGCTCTTCTATTGCCGTAAAAGAAGATTCCAAATATGCCCATGGATATAGATTCAGAAGGCGAGGGGAAAGCGAGTTATGTGAAAAAGAGGGAATGAGAGAGACGGTCAGAGCCAAACAGAAGTAAGAGATCTGGAGTGGGAAAAGGAATAAAAAGAGAGTAAGCGAGACCGAGGCAGCTGACAGATAGCACACAGACGGGACGAAGTCGCTGCCTCCATTATCTTCTGATGCATTTTTTATAAACTTTTGGGAATTTAGGAAATTAATTTCAAACTTCAGCCCCACGGGGCACCCACTAAATGTCGTCTCAGCCACAGAAGAAGGAGTGAGGCTATTTCTCTGTCCTAACATCCATGTCTAACTATGTCTAAAAAGCAATCACGTTCTCTGTACTTCCGAGCATAGCTGGAGAGTAACTGCTTTCATTAAAGGGCTGCTCCATTATAGCTGTGGCCATTTATGCCACGTTAGCCAAGCTTTTTATTTGTGGGGGAAAGTCTTCCAGTTTTCAACACTGCCAGTTTTTATGTTTAATATTTATACATCATCATTTAACAGTAAACTGATAAAAGTCTGAGAGGAGTGCTTTGTCAATTTTTACTCAGTTGTGCTTTTTTAAAAAAAAGAGTACTATTAACTATGTCTCTGTCATTTTGATCACACGTATTTTATGGTCTCATTTCCTCTCATTTCTCTGCAAGGGGTATTAGAAATGTATATCAAGGTTGTTTTAAATTATGTTAATTCTGCTTACAGAAAGAACAAATAATGGGGTTGGCGTGGGGGGTGACAGATACATAAAAGTACGGTTCGAAACACGCTCGATATAAATGGTAACATTAACTTACAAAAAAAAAGCTCCACATCCGGTTCTTCTGTATGTGCCATGAAATGGGTGCGATAATTCCAAGTCTACAGAATGAAGATTTCTTAGCTGTTTGATGTTGGACAGCATCTAAAACAGCTGCTGCTGCTGCAGATCGAGGCATTAGTTAACTAAAAGCTGAGTAGAACCGCAGAGTCAGGTGATAATTCACACTAGGTTTGTCACTTGAAGCAATATGCAATTATACCACTTTTCTACTGCTTTAATTTCAGCTCACTATATTGCACTGATCCAGAGATTTTGTTTCATCTAACAGAAATGTCTTTATTACTGGAAAAGCTTAGTCTTTCATCAAACTTTTATCACAAGCTGGCGATAAAGTCAAGTTAAAAAAACAAAAAAGATTCTGTGGAATCAACTGCTTTAGAGCTCATCTTACACACAATTATCTCTCACACTGAGCACACGGGCGCCTGCTAAAATAAAGTACAGTGTCGCTAACAACTATAGCTGGCTGTCTGTGTCTGCAGACACAGCTTTTGTTGTCGCTTTATCGCACTCATCTCTCTCTCTTTCTCTGTGACCCTCGCTCTCTCTGTGGGCTTTTCTCATTGAGCATCAGGAACAGAGAGGTGTTTGTTTCTAGTTAGCTGTTGGCTGCATCCTCCCCTGGGACTCGGCTGTTTTGTAGCGATGCAGGACACATGATTGGAGTTGGCATGGCAGCGTTGCCAGGGGCACTGTGCCTCCAGCATCGCAACCTCGTTCCTACACTGAGAGAAGTGATGGTAGCCAGAAAAGCTCAGTGTTTTCACCTAAAACTCCTATGGGCAATAATTTAAAAGAAAAAACAATCACATTCCCTCAGGTCTGCCTGACATATGATTTTACCTCTTTACGTTTTTCTTTAAACACCATTTAAGGCATGTTTGTTTTTATCAAGTTCATATTTTTAACCTGACCTTCACTCTTAGCCTGCGTCTTCTCTTTTTTGCCTCTTTTCTCCTCTCTTACCCTGAGGGCCAGTAGTTGGTATGACAATGCTGCTTTGCGCCCACTGTGCTGTTTGGTTCAGCACCCAACCCACCTGCTCATAATTATTTAACACCACAGCGTGCTGGATTCCCAGAAACATCTAAAATGCATTTGTGCTTGTATGAATCCAAAATTAGTTATGAGTGTACTATGCTTTATGTAACATTGATAAACAGGGGGAACTATTTTCTTTTTTGTTTCTTTATCCTATTGCGTAAAAGTCTCATGGAAAATCATGCATTTCCCAAGTTAGACCTTGTCAAGAAGGCAGCTTGAAAATGCAACACTGCAATACACATTAATGCTGTAAACATACTACTAGTGAGAACGTTATACAAAGTATGGCAGTGCATATCATCATTAACCCAATGATAAATCTAAAATCATGTTAGAAATTGCACATGGTACATTACACTCTAAGAAAGGGCAAAAAGTTTAGAAGAAATGTAGAAAATCTGCAACTATAAGGCAGGGCATGCACAAAATCCATGTTAACAACTGTTATTAGTCAGGTCTTAAAACTACACATTGTAATTTTCCCCATATACTCTTGAAAATACATGCACAGAATATACTGTGTAATTTTAGAGACTAGTGTTTTAGTCTCTAAAAAAAAAATACTCATTCTTAGATCTAAAGACTATAAAATGTAAAGAATACGCAACTATTATTGATTGCTGTTCTTTTCCTTCTGACCAAAAAATCTAGTTTTTATGATCAAAGATTTATTTCATTTGCTTTCATCATGTTGCAAATAATGTTTTTTTCTTTACCACGCTTGTGACGTACAAGGCAGTTTCATGAGGAGTCTCTTTGGTATATTTTAGAGGTAACAGGAAGCATGGCAGCGGAAATTCACCGGCTCACAATAGTACTATATAAATAGGAATCACTGCGTTTTGCAAATTAAATGTCTCTGCTCATTCTCCTGTCTTTATTTTATTTCTCCACTTTTAATCTTTTCTTTTTAATCTTTGTCCTTATTCTTGTCCTCTTTACTGCTTGACTGAAAAAAAGCCTTTAAATTAATGGCTTTTTAAGATTGGAAACTATATGTACAACAGAAGTGGTCAACTGAAGCACTCGAAGCATTTATTTGCAGCCCAATTCAAATCCAGAATATTGCTTTTTGTTGTTATTAAGTACGTTCTAAGGCAATGGCATTGATGAATAACTCTGAAACTATAAAAAAGGCAATGGCTGTGCCTTCTCCTCTATTTTCTGCTGTTCAAATCCCTGGTTTCACTATTTATATTGACCTCAACCCTTATGAGGTCAAGTACTGTATGTGCTGAGCAAGATTCATTTCCCTTGAGCGTACGAAGAAACCAATCTCAAAACTAATTTAGAAAAAATGCACATTCATATTGCCCCAAAAGTGATGTTTTTGTACTGTTAAATCTATTCCTCTCTTCCTGTACACTCTTGGTAAAACTATTTATTTGGGACTAGCCCCTGTGGTAAATGTAAAATCTGCTAACCTTCTATCTCAGCCATCTCTTTTTGGGCAAACTTTCAGCAAAGCACTCTCTGTTGCTTATTATATGTCTACCTTCAAATGTTTTAAAGGCCTCTCTAGCGACTTCCCCACAAGATGGGAGTGACGTGAAAGTCGAGGCAGAAGCTAATGTACTTTGTCCTACTGTGTACGTATGTGGTATGTCACATCCTGCTCCAGAGTGTGTTGTTAGGAATGGTGTCATGGATTATGGGATGACCGAAGACATATTTGTCTGTGGGGCAAATAAAGATTGTGGAGTTGTGGCTGGAAATGTAAGTGAGTAACTGTAATTCTTAACTCCAAAACAACTCTGTTTGTATTCTGATCCAAAGAAATACACAAAGTTTCAAGGCTGTTTTTAGTGGTTTTGTAAAGAATTTGTTCTTGTCCTTTGTTTCTAAAAAGCTCCTTGAAGTAGAACAGAAATTATTTTTAAAAAATGAGACACAAAAATAGTTTGTACATTTACAAATGGCCTTGACAGGAGAAGTCAGAGTCTTTGACAAAGTTTCTTTGTGAGTACTAAAACACATCATGATAAATAATTTAGTACACATTCAGTACGATGCACTCTACTTTTTACTTTTATTTCTCCTGTGCTGTTCCCTGGCTGAAGTTAATCAGGAACCACAAAGAAAGTGGTCAGTATGATTTCTTAAGTAGTGACCATGAACTAACTGTTACATAATGACACACACAGACAGTTCCCTACTAACGCAATAATAATTAATTGGAAAAGTATTCATTAACTGTTCATAAGTTTTCAAGTAGTTTTTAAGTCATTAAAAAAATATTGAAGTTATCATTAAGTACTAAATAAGATTTGATTACTCATTATCTGCTGAATGTTCATTCATTCATTCAGTAGTAGTTGTCATTCACTATGGTGTTGAGAGGGTTTTTTTTCTTATATTGTAATTAGTAACTTCTTTGATTGCAAAGGAATGAGAGCACACGCAAGTAAAAGCTAGCTGATGGGCCTTAGGTGTGAATATGAGCATGAAAGACAGTCAGTGGTTTTCTGGTTCTTTCGTAGCCTGCCTGTCATCAAATATCAGCAGGGATCGGCTCTTGTGCACACACTTGATTCTAGATGTTGGATTAGGAATTGATTTTGGGCGATAGTCTAAAAACTCATAAAATTCAGCATCACTTTTTTCTACTCCACTGCTCCTTTCTGTTTTGCATCAGCACGGCTGCAGTCTTTGTGGTGTGGTAGCCTTTTCAGTCTTTGGTGGCGTTTTTGTGAATACAGCTGTCCAGAACATGGAGCTGTTCAGTTAGCTCTGTTACAGTTTTCATTAGTACGATCTTTGTGACTGTACTAATGAACCTCGTCAGTATGCAGCTATTGAAATTAATTCGAGCAACTGCTCGAAGACGTTCTGGTATTTGAAAACGGTTTGATGAATGCAGTTCTTTCACATGATCAAGCTTTAAAATACTTTTAGGATAACATGCTTTTGCATCAAAAAACTGGACTTTTGGTCACATATCAAAGATGGAGCGTTTTTCCAAGAACATCTGACCAATATGATTTTACTTAGTTGTGCCTCCCTCTTCAACATCACATCCATTTTATCTGTGAAGCCATCACCATGCTCAGTATGTCCCAATCTGTTTTTCTCATCTCATCTCTGCTGTTCAGCTCCGTTCAGTGTTATTATAGTGGAATGATGGTGCATGCACACAACCACTTTAGAGCAATATCACTTGGAGAAAATGATTTGTCAAATCGCTGTCGCAATTCAAAAGAGCCTGGGGAGGTTCCAGTGTTGGCATAGTAGTAAATAAGTAGTTATATAAACCCCCCTTTTACCCCCCCACGAAGCTGCTTAAAACTGAGAATAGTTTGGGTGATCAATTTCTCCTATCCACTTGTCTACAATGCCCGAAAACTGATGTCGGATAAGGCCCCATGAGCAGGAATGCAATAGTATTTCCTTCACCATTGTGCTGATAGGAAAAGGTATTTTTCAAAACTTTCTGCTGCACCAAGAGAGCACAAAGCGAAGAGCGTACACTCCAGAAATACAGACACGGGAAAATCCTGACAGCCAGTATTGAGCAACATTTACAGACCACAAAAATAAATGACTTCCCTAAAGAAACATTTCCAGCCTGTAATCTCTACTGTAGGAATTAGGTGAGTCATGCATACTAGGCTGTGTGTAATTAATTCAAAGCACCATGCAGAACTATTGTTGCATCGATCCACAAAGTGCAACCCCAGTAGAAAAGCCAATACATGTGTTATTGATCCAAAAATAGTGGTGGGGCCCTGTAAGCCTCATACATCCCCCAAAGCTAAAGAGACAGGCAGATTAGAAGATTACACCATTAGTGACTAGTGCATTCCTTCCTAATTCTAGCTGCAACACATAACACCTTTGACCATTTCTAAGCCATTAAACTTGCTGCTTGCTAGGTTTATACACCAAACCTGTTTTGATAAGTTTAGTAAAAGGTTGTTGTTTGAGTTAAGATCATGGTTTGACAGCATTAAACAAATATTTGAAAGATTTTCATTCTAGATTACCAACGCAAGAGCTCCGCTTGAGGTCACCTAATTTTGAAATGTAACTATAAGGTGTAATAACCTGCTTGCACAAATGACCTAAGAGGGCTTTTTTGTGTGGGAGGTCTGTTAATCATTGCACCAATGCAATCACTTCTCTTTATAATCTATGTTTTTTTGCTTCTCTCTGAAAACACCTTCCAATTTTTGCTGCTTGTTCATTTTATGTTGCTTGTTTCCTAAATTTATGAGATTTCTTTTAACAAATGAAAGACTTTTTCTGTCAGATACTTGCTTTGAAATAATATCACTTAACATAACAAAGTCGGCTGCATAACAATTAGATTCTCTGAACTAAATTTTTGTAATCTATATAGTGAATGTCATTATGTCGTGGACACATTGTGAGCAGTATGTCATGCAGTAATATTCAAATTAATGTAACACATAATATGGTGAGTGGGGGAGTTAGCCGCTTTCTGTGATTGTGGTGCTTGCAAAATATTAAGCCATGAAAGCAGCAGGGCTCTTGGGATGACATTGCTAGTATTTCTGTTGCCTAGTCCCCTACATAATTTGAGTCTTTTGGAATATCACAAATGTTGTGATGTCATTTTTTGCCAGTGCCCATTTACAGCAACATTCAAAGTGAACAAAGAAATGCAATCCACAGAAACAGACTGATGGATTTAATGTTATGTCTAATATGATCCTTCCTACTCACAGAGAAAATCCAAGATATAAATGGACTGAGGCTAAATTAGAGCAACTTGCATCTAATACGGAAGAAATTTTTACACTTCCAAGACAGAATTTATTTTTTCCAGCTAGAATAAAATCAACAATACAACAATAATCGGTAATAAGTAATGGGCTTCATTACTCAAGGGGATGACATAAACACATGCAAAATCTTGGAAGTGGCATGCTCAGGAAAAACTACTTTACTAATGATATTATTTTGCTCTAAAAAGATGCTGAAATTAAGAAAATACTACTACTACCACTACTACTAATAATAATCTTAATGTAATTGCAGCATATGTCTGCATAGATGTACCCTTTCTCCTCCTTAACGGGCATCCGAATCTGAATGAAACTTTGTACAAACATTGTTAACATCTATATGTTTTTTAAATAATTTTAAAGATTTATTATCAATCCCAATTCTTTGAGTTTGTGTATATAGTATGTGATTTTCATCAACCCCCAGCAAAAGCAATGTTAAGTTGTCTTTTTGACTTTGTTTTAAGTGTCGCTGAACATGACATAATGCCCCTCATGTAACGGTCACCAAAATTTGTATCCACGACAGACTTTTGTTCACCACTAAAGATGAAATGAAACATTTGAAAAAAGTTCTACAGGCCTGGCAATAACTGTTATAATAAAAGTAATTATAGTAAGAATAAGATTTATTATCACATAATTAAAATGAAGGACACTAGATTAATTGAATCAAAGTAATTTTGCTATTTTATTTACTCAATAAAAAGCTGGATACTAACAATGCAAAGCATGACTTTTCATTTAATATTAATTCTAGAAGCCATTAGAATTTTAAAGGGAATTATAGATGTTACTTAAACAACATTGTTTAACTATAAGCATAAAACTCAAATTCTCTATAAATTAGCTAGCTTCTCTTAATGTTATCAAAAATGTTTTTTAGCCTGTTGGGCCCCACAGATTTTATCTAATTTAATTCAATTTAATTTAATTAAACTTTTCTTTTGGACCAATGCAGGTCAGCCTTTTCCTTACAAGCAGTAAATATGACCTGCAGCAATGAATGTAGCATCAACCTTATATCATACTCAAAGAAGTGAAGTAAGCCCATCTCCTCAAAATGTCAAACAATTCCTTTGAATGCTTCATCTGTAGAAAGCTGGACTCAAGCAGGCAGGTTTAACAGGTTTTAAGGAGAGCATTTTGAACAGCTGTTCATCAAGCTACATGATTTTAATACCTTTTAAAACAGGGGTGTGGGAAAGGGCTCATTAAATTCCAGACATTATCGGTTTATTTATGTGAAATGAAAACATTGTTTGACTTAAGATGGAAAGAGCGGGATGGGGGATGAAAGGAGTGGCACAGAAGTAGAGAGACTTGGAGTGAGAGAGAGAGAGGGCTATAACAGCAGCCAGGCAGATGATAACTTGGCCTTAACATTTCTGAGACATTTACAGTCCAGATTCAATCTTAACCACAACAATCAATTCGCGAACCGCTCTAAGAATATCAAACATGTTTGATATTTACAGCCATCTATGGGGTCCTGAACTGTCATGTGGTGTGTGAAGCATTATGGAGACTGCCGATAGTTCAGGACTTACACAGAAAAGAGAGGCTGGCTCACATCATCCATTGTTGTGCTGATTACATATCACAGGATTTCCTACAAGATTAGAAGCCCTGATGTCAGCAGGATACAGCAAATCAGCTGGTGAATGTAGAAGCACGCACACACACACACTCACACACTATTAGGCTTATAAAAAAGGGCTGTGAAAGTCAACTAATTTAAGAGCCTCTCTAGTCTTTAAGGTCATGCCAAAGCAGTTTTTTACTTTGGTTCAGACCTTCCTGTTTCTGTAAAGAAAAACGATTCACCTCAAGTGTGTGGCAACAGTGGGGAGAAAAACTTGCCTTTGACTGAAAGAACCAGACATTCACCCACTCACATTCAGGCCTTCACCCACTGAAAAAGAATGACTAAAGAGTGGAGAGAGTGGCGATTATGCTGACTATCTACCATGATCAAATCACAATGTCTCACCTTGAACAATCACAAAGTCACAAATTATTTTTCATGTTATTTTGTGTTGAGAGAGCTGGTCTTGAGATGTCTACTAAGAAGTTTCCTAGCTCTGATTCCACTGTTCCCCCTGAAAGTAGTGATAACTTTTCCTATTTCACCTATTTGTGTCCTAAATATTACTCACAGGTCTTGCTAAAGTTGTCAGACGAGGACTAAGAGGACAAAAAAAGGAACCATCGTTCAGGGCAGTTGCATTGTCTTTACGTTTTTCAGTCATCATAATCAAGATTAATGCTTCTCGATATTTTTATATTTGATTTGTTCCTGACACACAGTGTCTGTTGCTTTTATCCATATCATACAGTCTTGACTCCAACATTTTCAGTGCAATTTCTCCTACTACCAAGAACCACATATGTTGCATAATGAACCTGGACTGAAAAGTTACAAAGTGTAACCATAATGAGGGCCAGAGGCTTTAGCAAAGCTGACAGAAAAGGAGCTTCACAAATGAACATATCCTGTCCCAGAAAAAGGGTTTAAAATATTCACAATAGCAAAAAACTAGGTAGACTCAAAATAATTTCCTAGGGTATATCACTGGAATCAATCTTTAGGTGTGTGATACTCAGCATCTCCAAAATCGGTTTGGTTTTACGTCTTTAAATCTTCTTTGCTTAATACCTAAAGTGCTCCTTAGTTAGGCAAATAGAAAGAGACAGATGTGAAAAGAACAGACCTCAGAAACATCATCATGTGCTGCAGCAGCAGCAGCAGGACTGAATGAATGCACATTGTGACCTGAGGGCTGAGAGCAAGAAGACCGTAACAATAACTTGTGCACACACCTCATGTGAACCCGCACTTAAGACGTGTAAGGCAAAGAACCACACTTGCCATGGTGAATGAATAAAGGGAAACTTGCTTGCATGTCAGTTTCTGAAGTGCTTGTAGAAATAAGAGCATAACAATTTGAATGGCAAGATTAAAGAAAATGTAAAAGTCTCTCTTTTCCCCCAGTAGCTTTAAGATTGAGATGGACTATAAGCAAACTAGCAAACACTGCAAGTGTTGCTGACATGAATACTGCAGTGCAGACCTGCAGTAAGCAGTCATTTCTAGTGTCAGTAGAAAAAAAGGTTAGATAAGGTGCATTTTCACAGATGTCATCTCTTGACAGTGTATCAAGTTGCTTTGGGCTAATCTCTCTTAGCTCAGACAGTACAGAGCACTCAGTTAAAGAAACATTTGCCATCCATAGTTCTTTACAAAATTGCTTTGATGTGTACGATCGGCCTCTGCAGTAATTAGAAAAGAAAAAAAAACATGCTTAAAGGGTCATTTTTAACCACAGACAAAGTAAACATGTTGGATTTTTTTGGATTTGTTGTAGACCTTTTTATCTAACATTGATTAGTAACTTTCCCGACTATTTTCTCCTTTAAGAGAGGTTTGCAATAGTGAAACCTTTTTCCTGTATCATTATTTTGCTCTTGCTATTACTCAACACTCAAAAAAATAGCTGTGCAACAACTCCGAAAACCAAACTACAGATGCTTCATCCATGAATGTTTTTAAAACTATAAAATAGATTCAGTAAGTATACTACTTTGTATAAATGCATATTAGACAACTTTGAAAGCTGAAATGCCATCAGTTACCAAGAGTAGATGTCTGAAAAAATGTAATTAATGCAGTGTAATGTTTGTAAAAGACATACATGACACATTATTTAATAATAACTTGCACGTATTGAGAAATGAGCATTTTGTTTTGAATGGTCATATCTCATGACTTGTTCTTCCAAAGGTCACAACCTCCCAGTAATAACGCCTCACCACAGTACCTATAATGGCAGATTTTGCTTTACACTAAGTTGGATGTGTTTAATCTAACGTGTGTGGCAGAGTTTCCACGGCTGTATGAGTGGCTGCGCTGACACTTCATGTCTGTCGAATGTCAATGTATTGACTTTGCTAACCCAGATACTGGTGTAATGCTCCATTAAACTAATTGTTTGAGAAGTGGTGGGGAACTCTCAAAGGACACGCTGCAGCAATTAAAAATGCACAAACACACATGCACAGACACACACACATATACACTCACCTACATAAAGTAGAAAGTCAATGAGTGTTGGCCTTTGAATGTGTTGTGAGTGATTTTTAAAATAGTGGTTGGATATGTTTGGAGATATGTCAGCAGATGCGTTGCTATTGATCCCTTCTGTTAACCTTTACTTCTTACCACCCATCCTCCACTTTGTTCCATCTAAATTTCATACATGAGAGAGGTAAAAAGTGGCTTAAATAGTGCACTCACACATGTAGAAAAAAAAAAGTTGAGCGTCATTGAGAACTAATTTTAAAGTCTATAATACGGCTTGCTCTATAGTTGTGGCCTTACTCTCCGATAAAGATGGCACCATTTGGTGCAGTTTTCATGTATCTAACCTTGTGGCTGTCATACTTATAATCACAGGAAAGAACACCTTGGGTATCATTATGTCTCATGGGTGCCATCACATTAAAAGTTCCCAGAGACTATCTGAGGCCATGTGAGTGTGACGCCCATGAATTCTGATATTGTAGGGAAGAAATCATACATAGAGACAAGGTTGTTTAGAATGAGCTGGTTGGGAATAAACAATTTAACCTTTATACTGCACTTCTTGTAAGGCTGGGCACAATTTCATACTTTCTTGGTTAATACGTGATTTTACTTTTGACCTATGGTATTTCGCTCAGTCTGCTTAGCGTAAAAGTGTAAAAAATCGGTTGAACTCTGGTGTTCAGTTGACGTGCTCAAGAAAAGATGGGTTTTCTTCCACTTCCATTTGGATAGGATAATGAGATATTGATAATAATATTGACAATTTCGAAAACTACTGCTGATGTCAACCTCTGTCTACTGGGAGAGCTTTTCTAAGCAAACTGTATAAACAATGGATTTATCTGGATATAGCAGCATATCAAGACATGTGCGCTGTCTATTTTTGTGCTGCCATACAGTCGTTATCCAATCATAATAAAAACAAAGAAAATGCAAACCACTATTTTTTCCTACTCATTTATGACATCACACCCAGTTTCTACTTTTTGCTTTGAAAAAAGAAGTTTGAAAACTGTCAGTCAGTCAGAGCTTAATAAGCAGGATCAACAGATAGATACATAGCTGCAAAAAATACAGAGCCAAAGACTGGATGTGCTGTGCAAATTCCAAAGTTCATGAACAGAAATGTAAACTCCCACTCCACCTTTCTTAAATCCATATGAAAGAAAATATTTATTTGTTTAGTACTTTTCAGAAATATTCACCACAGTAAAAAGTCAAGGGTTACAAAAACCAATATGCAGCATACAAAACTAGAATTTCAAAGCAACAACTGAAACTGAAAGGAAGGGCACAGAAATGAAAAAGAAAACCAAAGTAAAAGAAGAACAAGTACAGAAGAAATTGGACACAAATAAGATACAGAAATACAGAAATCAGACATAATAGGGCTGTGCGATAAAATCTCATATCCCGATATAAAACATTTCTTATCCCGATAACGGCATATGTGACAAAATAGTGCATTTTCTATAAATTCTGTGAATCTCGGGCAGCTCGACCTGTGTGAAGTGTTTTCAGGTGGGCGTCGTGTACTTGGAGTCGAGTGTTTTGACTGATGCATGAAACTATATATTTTTAGATATAAGTTGTAACAGCCGCCATTTTCTTTGTGAGTATTTATTACATGGCGTGCTGTGGGGAAAAGCCTTTTCTTAGGTTTGAGTCTAAGGTTTATTTTGTGTTAGGATGCCTGGGTTGTTGACCCAGGGTTTTGAGTTTATTATATTATTTATCATTTCTAGTCTTTGGTTTCTTTGTTAGAGTTCTGTCTTATGGTTTATGTCTCTGTGTAATCCTTAGTTGCTGTCTCCCCTGTCTGCTATTTCCCCGTGTCCAGTCAGTGTCTGTGTCTGCCCTGGTCCCACATCTCTGTTCCCTCTGTAGTGCTTGCCTGTGAGTCTGTGTCTGTAAGTTCAGTCTGTGTTATGTTTCCTGTTTTACTTTGAAAGTTCGTGTCTCATGTAAATGCGTCTGGTTGTGCTTCCTTTGTTTCATTAGGCCTGATTTGCCCCAGCTGTGTTTCCCTCCTGTTGCCCACTCCCTGAATGCTCCGTCTATGTATTTAAGCCCTGTGTTTCAGTTTGTCTGCATCGCGATCTACTCTTATCTATCCTCACTCATGTTGTGTGTTTTGGTTTCCTGCCTGCGTTAATGTTTGTACTTTGGAAGTTACTTTGAGTTCAGCATTAAAGCTGTTTTTTGAGTTCACGTCTGTCTCCGGAGTCTGCACTTTGGGTCCTTTTCTTGTCTGCACACAGCCGTTCCATAACATTTTGAGCACCTGATGGCTTTTTTGCTTCTCATCCATAAACTCTCTCTATACTCTTTCATGTGATTCTTGCATAGGTGGTAGAAGAGAAACCAATATTGCCATAAACAGTGTATTTTGGGACACCACGAAACAAATGATAATATGAAACGATAAATGTTTTTATGTCGTCATCCGATATATTTCATCATATGGCACAGCCCTAAGACATAATATAAAATTTTGCATAATAAAAAGCAACAAATCAGTCAAGCAGCTGCCATAGGTTGATAAGAGTCTCTGTACCAAATATTGCAGGTTTTGTGCTGATTAATGTTGACATGAAACTCCTGCATCACAATCTGGTTAACAAGAATATTCCATGAATATCTTCAAACCAAGCAAGTTAATTACAAGGCTAATATAACACTGATAATGGGATTGCCACAGCTTGCCCAAGATTCACCTGCCTATGAATTCATGTTTTTCATGTCTGGTTCATTACATATTACATATTAAGATTCGGGGCCAACAGAAAATGTACCAGACTCACATTTTTTTCTCCTAGTTTCAGACCAACTGATCTTAGGCATAAAAACAACCTTGAATACAAAAAAACTTTCCTCAGAAATCTTTCACTATCAAGTTATGTTGATTCTAAGCAGATATAGGAATTAACTTGAAACTTTCTGTTCAGCTTGACTCACTTGAGAGGGCCGTGTTACCTCATGAACACTTAGCCTCATTGCGATAATTATAGTTTGGCAGGAGCATACAGGTCAACGTCTGCTTAAAAGGTACTTGGTATCCTAAGTAGAGCGCTTAAAGTGCATTCTAACGCAATCGAGTGGGTTACCAGTGTGGTCATTTAAATTATCCAACAATCAGTTTCAACCAAGCTACCTGTTAATATGTTAAATCTCAGCAAAAGTTACAAGTAGGCTTTATTCAGGCCTTTTCTGTGATACACTCACAAAAGACAAAGTGTTGGTTACACAGTTGCACGAACACCTTTGATGATATACTGTTCCCATCATTATAATGGTGCATCGGTTTTATACAACTAATCACAGTAAAGAGTAAATAACAGACTTTCCCCTTGGGTATCACCCCTTTAGCAATGCACATATTGTACAAAGAAATACACCACTTATAAAGAAGCTCATCAGAATTTCTAATAAGAGTCATATATCTTGTAGCATGTCGATGTTCATGATTATTTTATGAGGTAGGAATAGTAGATAGATGCTTAGAATTCTTGTTTAGCATTATGTGCTTACAATTTGAACTCTCAGGAGGCTTTGTCCTACTGGAGAGGATCAGTGTAATGGACCAGGCCTTCAAACAGAATTCATTTATTCACCACTGAAGAGGAACATTTATCCATAGCACTGAGACATCCTCAAGAGTCACGCGTATTTGCTGCAATGTTTTATTAAAAATATGTATCATTTTAAGTGAAAAATATGGCTGTGTTGTCTGGCATCAGCGTGAGAGCTGGCCGATCATTTACCAATTGTCAACAAACAAACCAAAAAAACAACAACAAAATTTATGTCTTCTTATCAGTGCTCACTTCAGGCGATGTTAGGCCATTGTTACAAATCGTGACTGAACAGACTGCAATCCAACTAATAAAAGGAACTCTGTAGGCTTTAGATGCCAGACTGAATAAGCTAACATACCAATATCATGTTCAATGCAAGCCAGCTCTGGTTTGAATCATGCATTTACTGTCTATGTATATATCTTATGAGGTTTCATTCTTAGTATGATTTCATGACCCAAAAGATCTACATATGAATCTAACCATGGTGGACAAAACCATGTCCATAAATGGTGTGGGCCGGATTTCCGTAACGTCAAAGATCACAGAAATACAAACAATCTGGCTAAATGATTTTCAGTGTGTAATAATAAATTATGTTACAAATAAAGCTTTGCAAGACTTGTTAGAGAGAAGAACTGGACTGTAGATGTTCATGTTTCTGTCATTACTGGCATTGTTAACAAAGAACTAATGCCTGTAGTTATAATTTCTACAGTAGTTGCTGATGACTGAGGAAACACTTGACTGACATTCTCGTGTTTTCATTGACCCCATTAGACTTATGAGGATTTAAGACTGGAGAGGTTAAAACAAGCACAGTGGTTTCAGCGGAGGTTAAATACAGCACATATGCATGATGGGCCATTTTTATGCAGCAGTTTCTGCTTAGCAAAATCAAACGTTGCTGCTGAGGCCTGCTGAAGCAATTACAAGACCTCTTCAGGCTTTATTGAGGAGCGGCACTGCTAACTAAATGGTTTTCTATAGAATCCCAGGGGAAAAGATCATTAAGAAATAGTGCTCAATCTATCCATGATGCAGTGGGAGATATACTCTGTGTGTGTGTGTTTGTGGATGAGACCAAGGAGAGTGAAGCACAGCACACATCTGTTACAGCTGAAGGGGCTACTTAAACACATTTCAATGAACTGTTATAAGCTTCTAATATGCTCTGGTAATAGAGATAGGTTGCTACTGACAGTGTTTGGAAGGGTAAATAAGCCTTCAGTCATTCTTTTCCTTTCACAGTAGGTGACCAATATCTCTGTCCTTTGGAAATGAAAGATAAAAGATGGAAGGGGGCTTCATTTGCCCCCAAAGGCAGCTATGATACACTTTGCACACATACAGATTGAAAGGCCTTGAGATATTTCTTTTATTGATTCACCAAAAGTTTTTTTCCTTCACAAATTCAAACAGTTGACTGATTTTAATTTGCACCATTATAATGAGCCAAATGGAAACGTATGGTCCCATGTGAAATTCCTGCACATCACTATTAGTCCAAGGATGTTATTTTTTAAATATTTTTTCTAATATTATCTCTGCACAACATGCAAACAGTAGCTGACTGCATTAGCCGTGCAATTGGCTGTGGTTAAGCAACACCACTAGAAGCAATAGTAGTTGCTAGTGAAGATCATTTTTCTGGGTCATGCATTATTGCCCTTTCATACTCGACAGAGAGAGTGCTTGCCCCTGGCGACTGGCACTGGCCACACAGATTTAAAACAAATAGAACATGTCACATATACATATATTGGGTTTCTTTTTTTAATATGTACTGGAAACGGTAATATTTCCTGGTCTTACCTCTGCTATGGTTCCTGTGTGACAATAGTGGCATTGAATAATGAGGCTCCATGGGACCCAGGGGATACTGTTACATTTTTCATTTTGGTCTGGAGCAGAAAAAGTTTTAGAGCCTCTGAATTATGCAGCAGATGTTACAATGTTTATTAAAAGCTCTTATGTATGGAGGTTATTTGAAAGAACGAAGAGATGTATTGAGATTCCACATCAAACTTTTTTTTACCTAATGATAAAAGAACTGGGAAGAGCAGAAAGAAAGCTATCTGGCTCACAGGAGCACGATGAAAAGAGCAGTTATTTGTCTGGCCACATGAAGTTAGAACAAAGCAAATAAGAAATGTCTTCACAAAATACCAGTGTAATGAAAGCAGAATGCTATGTTTACCAATGCTGACTGGCCTGGCCCCACAAGCTTAGTAAGAGTACATCAGACACTGTGTGGGCCCAAAAACTATTTGATATAGAAAAAACTGATTAAAGTGAAAGCTGGGATTTATCCCTATGTTATGACTTCAAGGCAAGGCTGGATATAGATGGTAAGCAATATGCAATCTGTGGTTTCATGCAGCTTCGCCAGTGATATGACCGATAAACTGGAAATTTCTGAAGACGTTTGAGCATTTGTAAAGCCCTCCACTGAACCATCTCTAAAACTAATTCTGTCTGTATATAGCAAATTTTCTTTGAGATAGTGATACATTTACTAAATTCACAAGTCAGTCACATGGAAAAATCTCACAGGTGCTGTTGTTCTGCTCTTGACATGGGATGCTTTTTTTGTACCCTTGTGGTTTGTATATAAAGGTCAGACGTGATCATCTGATACAATTTTGTACCAGCCTTTTAAAAAAAATGTAAAATTTGATACCCACCAATTTTTTGTTATTGTTTCATTTGAATTATTGTTCCTTAACACTTTCAAATATACCTTACAAATGTGAGTCTTTTTCCGAGGAGCCTCATCTCACATCTGTGCAGACATGGATGTTCTAACCTAACATGCATGACTTTGCGTTAAGACTAAAATCTTATCTTTGTCAGATTAATAAGAATTTTTGGTAGATTCCTTCCTGAAAAAAAAAAAGATCAAATTCAAGTTATTGTAAACTACATAGTATACATAATTAGGTTTGAAGTCCAATAATTTCCGTGTGTAGATTTTACCTGTAGGGAAATAAACTGATATTTACAATTGCCCATTTTCTGAACGTTTGACTATACATTCCTCTCTCAGCTTTACAAACCTTTTAAACTGCACTTTGTATGTAACTTAATACCGATGAAATGTTGATGCTGCTGGATGAGATGGCACAGAGGCTCTTAAGAAAAGTGCAGTAGTAGTCAGTTTAGTGATTGAAAGTCACACCGGCATTAATTTGTGCTTTCCACCACTTTGATGTTAATGTCATCTCTGGGACACCTCGTTTTGTCTGTACATTCCATAATCCTCTTGTATTTTTGCACTTTACAGAAAATCCTACCCAGCATTTATTGGGGCAGGCATTGTTAATACAGCCTTATCAGTTAGCAGGCAGTCACATACTGTCAGTGCCAATATTCTACCGTGCACATGTCTGAATGCAACGTCTGCCTATTTACACCTTGTTTTTTCTCCTCTGGTCTTTTCTTTCTTTCTTTTTCTCTTTTTTTTTGCCTGGGTAACTGAGACATTGAAAGCAACTTTCATGGGTGAATGGTAAAATAATCATTATTAGTTTGTTTACTCAGCATGACAACAAAACTAAAACTGCACTATTGTAGACTTTTCAGAAACCTTGATAATAGTGTATGTAAAACACACTTGTGGCACCACAGTCCTTCATTTTTTTTACTCGTGGTGCGATTTCGTGTGAACTGACATGCAATTTTACACAACAGCAGCAGCCTGTAACACATGATTAACAGAATGAAATGAAGTATGTACTTTTAATTACTTGATAAGGTTATGTGAAAAAAGTTCTGAACTGATTCCAGCATTCTCTCTTACTTTCTCCGAACTGCTCTTGTAATATTTAATAATATAGCACAGCCTGTTGTTATTATATGTTATTAGACGTCTTCTGACTGACTGTGATTTCATAGGTTAAGTAAAGAAACTTCTGTATGATTAAACTCTGGCCAAGCAGCTGTGTGGGAGAGCAGCGACTGAACATAAACATGACAGTTTTAGAACGAACACTCATGGCTCTATAGTTTCCAGACAGCCTGTAGTTCTCCACCTGCCTGCTCACCACTTACTGGAGATGAATGAGCCTTGGGCGGCCATTACTTACCTTGTGAAATGGGCTTAAAAGGGATAGCATAGCCCCTGTCAGCGCGAATGTGACCAAACACCATAAAGTCAGGCTCATTTAAAAAGCGATCCATTACGCGTACAAAAGTGTGAACCCGTAATGTACTTTTGATCCCACAGTAAATTAAAAACAAGAAAAAAGGAAAAAAAAAATCATGTATACAATGGAGCTTAACATAGAGCTGCAAAGTGCAAATGAATTTTAAAGAGCGCTGATGTATGCATTTGTCCATGTTTTTCAAAAATGAATTTCAAATGTTGATTCATCTGACCCAAGGACAGTTTTCTACTTTGCCTCAGTCCATTTTAAATGAGTTTTGACCCAGAAAGAATTGTGCATTTTTGGATGATGTTGATATCTGGCTTCTCCTGCATGATGGAGCTTTAAACCTATATTTGTGGATGGCACGGTAAACTGTGTTCATATCTTGTGATTTTTACAAGTGTCCCTGAGGCAATGCAATGATTTCCTATATGCTTTTAGTGCACTACCACCCTCTTTACCTCTGAAAAACACTCTCTCTCTAAGATGTTTTTATATGGTAATGACCTGTTGGCAGGTAATGTAGTTAGTTGTGAAATGTCCCTCCTTTTGCTTGTTTTTAGTACTTTTCTAGCCTTTCGTCGACCTCCTCCTAAATTTTTTAGACATGTTGCTGTAATCAAATTCAAATCAAATGAGCTATTTTTTTTCAGGAAATTGTAAAATTACATTTAGTATGTTTTCTGTGTTATGTTGTGAACATGGGATTAATTAGATTTTTTGGAATTGAAGTTTTATATCCTCAGTAGTCAAAAAAGAATTTAGATCATTTGCTAGATGAAATTGCTAAACTCAAAAATATTGTAGTTGGAGTACATACGCATCTTCTTTAAATGTTTTTAAATGATCAGAAAATGTGAAAATGATTAATGATTTATTTGAACTGTTGTTTTTCTTGGGTGGAAAGATTGTACAGCAAACACCTTTAACAACGTAAAAAAATAAATAATATAATACAATAATAATAAAAGATTTGGGTGCACTAGTTTTAACTTATTTTTGACTTTCTCTAATCCACAGAGGGTCAAAAATATACATACAAGATCAAATATTTACACCAGGAACAACCCAATCACCAAGACTCTATCCTGCAATCAACTGGAAACTGATGGAACATCAGTATCACTGTCCACAGTGAAGCTAGTTTTACATTGCCATCGACTTAGAGGTGCTGACCAAGAAGAAGCCCCTGCTTCAGAATCAGCAGTTTTGAGCTTGAGTGAAATTTGCTGATCTCCTCATGAACAAGCCAAAAGTTTTATGGTCAAACAATATAAGTGGGCTATATTATTTGTTGACAATGATACAACGACAGTTATGGTTCTGCCAGTGGTACTGGGACATTTTGCAAAGTAAATTATTCCAAATGGTCTAAATTCTCATTTCTTAAACTTTAACTCAAATCAACAGCTACACAGTTGAAATTAGGACAAATTGGGCATTCCATAAAGACTTTGATCAAAAACACACATATAAACTGGTGCTGGAATGGATGAAGCACTAACATTAAGCTTCTGAAGTGGCCCATCAAAAGCTATGACCTCAAGCATACTGATAATTTGTGGAGTATTGTGCGAGGAAACCATCCGTTTTAAATCAGCTTGACCAGTTCTAAAGAGTTCTCAAATTTCCAGTCAGAATTAATTTAACCAATTAGTGTGGGTGTATGTATATATTTAGATTGTATTTATACTTTTTTGCCATGTGTGAATAAAAAACCCCAAATTAAATAAATTCAAAAGTGTGTACCTATTTCTTGCTTTTTGAAATCCTTTAAAGATGTGTGCTGTATACAACATTTCAAGAAAATAATTAAAAGCCTAAAATCGCATGACATTCACCGCAGACACTAGGGGAAAGGCAAGCTTTCATTGGCTCTGCTTTACCTTCTGACTTGTATCATAGTGTGATATAGGAGCTCAGAGCAGCACTAACCATCATAGCAGAAACCATCTTAGGATTGACAATTGTGTAAGCAATGATGGTTTGAACTTACTTAAAAACTATAAGTAGGTATGAGAATAACAAGTTATAACTGAAGCTACCATTCCACAATGACAAATGACACTTACAAAAACGTGTTAGTGTGGATTCCTAGGGTTTACAGGGACGTGGTCATAAAAGTTTATTTTACCAATGTAATAAATCATGTTCTGAATATGATGTTATGTACGAAATTTCATGATAATCCAACCCATAGTCATTACCAAAGCATCACATCCTGCAATTTTCCCAAAAGAGTTGGCATCTCTAAATTATTCACAAGGTGTCCTTTGGCATCAGTGCCATGACATCACAGCTTTAGGCAATAATGAGACAGGTGTCTCAGAATTCATTACAGTTGGAAAACAAAAAGCCCCTTAACACAAAACACGGTGTCCTGAGTGATAATCACTTACTCCACTGCCATCCCTCAAGTTTCCTAATGTGGAGCTCTTTAAAGAAGAATCACTAACTAAAGGTGTGCAGTGCCTAGGTGTCAGTACACCTTTTGCATAATTTGGAGATCCCAGCAACATCTGACTGAATAGTAGTATTTGATGCGAAGAGAAGAAGAAATGTAATGGTGAAATGAGAAGTAAGGGAATAATCAGGTTCTTTCATTATTTTCTAAATAGAGTATACAGTAAAGCAGTTCTTGTTGGATGACTTTTCCTGAATTCCATCCTTTTGACTAAAATCAGAATTTCATTATAGCTCAACATACCGAAAGAAATTCCTTCCTGGAACTATGCAGATCCTCCATAATTAGTCTCTCATTTTTATTCTAATCAGGTGTTGGATGCATGTGTCCAGAGTCTGGTCACAGCAGCACAAAGTGACTGACTTCCATAAACATTTAGCTGAGGTTACAGAGCACTGACACAGTATGTGTTTGGAATTATAATTTGTCCACCTCTGTTTCTAAGTTAATGTTTGCGTTTGTGGATCTGGGCTATTTAGCAAGGTGGAACACCTCTATCACTCGACTCATTCTAACACCATGGTCTGCCCATTAGTCCGCATATGGTCTGCCTGGCAATGCCTGATAGGCTGTAAGTGCTTAAGCCAGCCAATTACCAGCCAACTGTTCTTTTAGAGCATTCCTTTGACATCAACCAAGATACCCACAGTCAGTAGTGAAAGCTATTCTAATAGTCCCATCAATTGTAACATTTGTACTGATTGTGCTAATAGCTTAATGATTTGATGATGAATAGTGCTTTGTGGTCCTTTTGTTGTGGCTGGCCTGAAAAAACATTACAACAAAAAGCACAGCAATTGCGCACGAGTATCATCATTTATTGGCTGCCAGAGGAGCTTTATTCTACTTTCATGGACCGGAATAAGTGCAAATGTGTAACAGTGCGTGAGATGTGGATTGTTTAACTGTCCAGCCCATTTGCATGGCTTTGGCTTGTCCTTGATGTCTGCTACATTATCAGAAGTGACCTATTCAGCAGTTAAATGACCAGCAGTTTGTTTATCTATGGATTTCCTTTTAAATGTAGTGCCCATGGCTATGGCTAATTCTACTCATTACTGGTTGTTGTTGGCAACTTAGTGGTATTGGCAAATAACAAAAGTGACTACACTGCTGATTAGTAGATGCTGCTGGTCAATGCTGAGGCTGCTGCTCGTCACACATTAACGGCATCCGAGTTCACATATTATTAGTGACTCCATTACTAAGGCTTTTAAACAACGTGAAGAGATATATTTCATTAGGAATATGAAGCAGCGCCAGAATGTATCAGCCCCAATAACAATCCTTCAAACTGACATAAATTATGCCATTATCTGATAGCATTCCAACAACAAAAGCAAATAATTGCCTAAATTCATCTGTGGATGAAACACTAACCTCTTGACTCTGCAGTGATTTCATACAGAAACAGACCAATCTGCATCCACAAAAGCTGCCATAAGCTCATTGATGGATGTGCTTGGTTTATAATGTGGCCTCTGTTTGTTCAACTACATATGTTTGGAATCAGTTTGCCTTTCCTAATGTATGTCAGTCCAGCTATTAACACAACGACATTGTGGCTGGTTAGTGTTTACAGTCAAAGCCTTTTCATCAGTGAAATAGTTGGAATAGTCATTATATCTACATTTAAACCAGTGAGAATTGTATGGCTGCCACAGTAGTCTACGTGGCCAGACTGATAAGCATCCGATGGCCCACATGGGGCCCAGTGCTTGCTCAATTATATGCCAACTGTTTGTATATGTAAAGATTTTACTCAGCTGTGGACAATTCTGCCAAGAGCTTGTTAATGCTGTTTGTGAGCTCACTGTCTCAGGCAGCACCAATTATACTTAGTGTTAGCTTGGGGTGATTCAGTAATTAACTTCTATGATAGTGCCATGTATGTCATGACATTTGAATTCTGCTGGATTATGTCTCCCCTGTAAGCTGCTGTACGTGGACAGAGATTCACCCTTCAGTTACCAAGGCAGTTAGCATTCTGAAGGTACCTCAGTGAGCCAACTATGCAGCAGCTGCAACATGCCAGCCTACAGCTGGTACGGTACAGAGCTTTAATGAGGCATAAAAACAACATTTCTGCTAGGTTTCTGAAAAAGAAGCACAAAGTGCGTCTTTTCCGATTTTCTTTTTTGATATGTGAATTATGGATTTTGTATAGAGCTGAACAAAGGGTCAGACACTCACACATATCTATCTATCTATCTATCTATCTATCTATCTGTCTTTCTTTCTATACATATATATATATATATATATATATATATATATAGATAGATAGATAGATAGATAGATAGATAGATAGATAGATATACACACACATAAATATAAAAGAGCAGTTTGTGTTTAGGGTTGGTGTAATGCTAACCACGTATATACTGTAATAGTATTTTGTCTAGCACAGGAGTCATAGCAAAGCATGTTTCTAGTCATCTAATTTGCTTTCTCCTCTATTAGCTGTGCTCTGCCTTTCATCTCCTATCTCTTTACCAGCTAACTGCACCATCATCTTCATTTTCTAGCAACATACTTTGTCTGTCTACGGCCTATTGGTGCTGATCAGATTAGCACAGCTGCCTGCTGAATATTACCTATTAAATCCACATTGTTTTGATTGTAGAAACAATTTTGTCCAAAAGTACCTTCTAAGGTTAACTGCAAGATGAATATCAATTGTCAATACAATAAAGAAGACACTTAGAAAAACAACAGATTAGTGCAGCATATGAAATAAACTTTAACATCTGTTAGGAATAGAGTGAGGTTTATACTGCATTGTAACAAGTGTGATTTCAAAAAAACTAAAACATGTTTTTCTGTTACCTACGGCTTCTGTTGTATATTTGGGTATGATAAATAAACAATGACGTCATATAAAGAGTAAATATGAATATAACCCTAACCTTATTTCTCTTCCTGACCCTGCAAAGGCCATTGGCTATCAGCAGCGTGTTAAAGGGTTAATGCATTATTTTCTACCTTTCAGAATGTCTCAAGTATATCATTTATGCACAGGGCTATACTGGCATAAATTACTCTTGTGTATTTTTAAAAAACAACCCAAAGTACACCTATATTGCTGTAAGGTGGTCTAATTTGAGTTCGCCATCCCCCCGGTCCTTTTTAGTTACTAGAATTTGCTTTCTGCTGCTGCTGGCAAAATATCAACTGAAGCCCAACTTACTCTGTGTGGACCTATTTGGAAAGGATTAAACTAGCTTGCAACTAATAAAGGAGATGTTGCAGTATGCATATAGGGACTTTATGAGGCAGCTTGACTCAGTGGTGAGCAGCTTGTGTAATTATCAGATTCCAAAATGAGGCAGGGAGGGGAGAGTTTGTATCGGGGGTGGGGGATCGGGGGCTAATGAGGATGGGATAAAATTGTTTTGGTGGGAGAAGGAGGATGGGTGGTAAACCTACAAAAGAGAGGGCGTGGTAGTTTCACATATAATATAAAATAATCATACAGTCAACAGCACTAAGTGAGTACTAGGAATTCATTGATTAATGCATCCAGAAACACATCCACTGACTGTGACGAAAGAAGTATCTGTAACTGTCATCTGCAGTTACACAACAGGTTGGCAGCCCTACTGTTAAAACACAATGTGGTGTAATAAAACAGACAATTAAAAACCAAGTAAAATATTCCTGTTGATCATAAATGGGTATTAAAATTGTGTCCTAAGAAACTGATTATCAACCAAATTTTATGCATTAGGATGCGTTAAGTGCTTTACATAATCCATTTGGTGGCATCATCAACACATTACACATTTTGCAGTCCGTTATACTGGACATAACTGATAGAAATGAGATTGTTTCCCTGATTCTTAATACCAGTTTTGGGCAGGTAATCAGTAACTTGCAACTAATTGCGTTTTTAAGCTCCTCATTTTTTCATTATTTGTTGAACCTTTACTTTAGTACCTGTCAACAAAGTTGCTGAGGATAAATGAAAGAGGGTTTAATGCTCCAGACTCAGAGCAACTGAAAGTTGATATAAGTCTCTTCCTTGCTTGGGGAACTTTGAGTTCCAGCTCAGCAACAAAAGTGTAAAGTGTATGTATGTTTAATAACTTGAAAAAAAAATGTGTTCTGTGATTCATCCATTTTTTAAACTTCTTATCTAACTTGGGAACTCTAGGCGTCTGGAAACTATCCCAGCTGGCATTGGGAGAGAGATTCATTCTGGACAGATCGCCAATTCATGCACAAATCCATACCTACACTGCACCAGTTAGCCTAACATACATGCTCTGGACCTTGCAGTTAAAACACAAACCACACAGCTTTTGCATTTTTTCACTAAAGTATCGTTTGTTTTTCATCTCAAGCACCATAGTTGAAAGTATATGCTAATCTATGTTTAAAATAAGCATGACCTCCACTTGTAAGTATTAGTCATAGTCTACTTCTAAACACATTTTCATTGCCACAAAGAGATTTGCCAACTGCTGAGCATTCTGTTTTATTGTTCTCATAATTACTTAAATACAGGCAATGTGCAATGCTAATTCCTGCATCTAAGAAGGTGATTGCTGCTGAAATCAGCACAAGAGAAATAAAGTGAAAAGAAGCAGGGTACTCTTCATCCGTGTCAATCCTTTTAACATTTATTTATATTAATAGTCTTATATGAAAGTTAACGTCTCCTTACTGTGCCATTAACGTAATGGCGTTTGGTACAGGACTTTTATTTAGTGGCATTCTTTTTTAAATTTTGCACTGCTTGTTAAATGATCTGAATATGTTTTCCCACCAAGGTGATTTATTACAATCCCAAACTCCAGACATGTCCTTTTACAATAAACACTGTATGCATTATTGGTTACTGTAATTTTACCACAATGTCAATGATTAGATAATTTAACAAGTTGTGTTTAATGAATTTATTTTACCTCTTTGTCAAGTAATTAGTACACAGTCACCCTCATGCATGGTTGTGTCATTGCAAAGAAATTTAATTAGAGAAGAACTCAAACGCTACCTGCAGTGGCCAGTAGCCATTAATTTCAAGTATTTTCCTTAAATACTCAGACAAAGTGAAAAAGGAGACCTTATTTACCTGACTCCAAAGTCGTAAAACATTTGGAACCAGCAAATATTCAGATTAGAGAAGGTGAAACAAGTCAAATTTGTCCCATGAAAAACGTGACTTAAATTATTGTTGGCAAATACATTGCCATTTCATTTTCAGGCTAACTGATTAATCAGCTAATCGTTTCAGGTAGACCTGGGAGGAATAATTAAGGTGCCCTCGATAGTGGGATTCAAAAGGAGACCAGCCGCAATTTTTGGCCATGAGGGTCGCCTGGGAGGATGAACGCGGCCACGGTTTGTCATACTGAGCAAGTTGTTAACAAAAGCAGCATTTTCTAACATTTCTAACACAGATGAGTGGGCGAGGTATGTAACTAGGGGCAAAATGACTTTCAGCAGAGCGTGCTGCTGACAGGCTGTTGTTTTCTTAATTATCAGCTGGTATAGATGTTAACAGAGGTATTGATGGGCCTTAATTGACCATATGGCTGTTTGTTTGTCTAGCTGGAAACTGGCCAGAGAATGCACTGATAAGACAATCATACACACACACTAACACACATGGATGTAAAATGTACTGCGCAGAAACATGAACTCACAAACACACACACACACGCACACACACACACAGGAAGCCAACACAGCATATAATTTGTAGGGGTTCCAGTTTCTAACCACAGGCCATCAGAGTGTGTCTCCCGACATTATCGGCATTATGCTGTGCACTGACATTATTGCTGGCTCTGCTGCTTCATAATCCAGTTGTGTGTGTGTGTGTGTGTGTGTGTGTGTGTGTGTGTGTGTGTGTGTGTTGTGCATAGGGGAGTTCCCACCACCTGCTTATTCAAAACCCAACTCAGCCTGTAGGCACTGGGAGTCTGAGAAAAAGCCAATTACATTATTACGCTTTCTCTATTTTTAATCAGATGCCCTTTAACACCCCCTTTCTCTTTGTTCTCATTTGATTAATCCAACATACTTTTTAACTGCAGGTCACATTTGTTCTTTTAATCCATAATCATTCTTACGTCCTTAGACTGTTAAGTTTTTGTTAGTCAAGAAAGGGAGTGGGATGGATTTGAGAATGTCTCCTACAGCTACTTGTAGGCGTTAGCTTGTGCATGATGAATAGCATTTGTCTTTCTTAAAATCATGTAGTTTTTCTCTTTTTTGTGGGGGTGGGGGGGTGGATTGTTAGGAAGCTCCTTTAAAAACTACAGCGTGTGCACACACACACACACACACACACACACACACACACAAACAGACAAACCTACTGAATGAAAAATAGAGGTCAGTTGAAGACGCATATTTGATGTAGACAGATTGCAGAGGTCTGTAAAATAGATGCTGAGGATCTGGATCCCAGTGAGTGCCTGGCTTTGGTGAGTGGGAAGACTTTGATGGATTTTCATGTTCCATCCAAATTCGTCCAGCTGATTTCAGAATATTTATGTCCTAAATATCTTCTCATGTTCTCATGTGTTTGAGCAACAGTATTACAGCATAAATCTCATTTTATTAAAGCTGACTTTTTCCCTATGCCTTCCCATACTTTCCATACAGCCAGTCAGACGGAAGTTTGCTTAAAGGGAGGATAACTTTTCAGCACATTATGCCTTACATAGAAAATCATGTAAACAGCTCCCGTATTGTAAGTAACTCTACACGTTAATACATTTTGGGTAGGCATCACAACATATTAATTTCATTGAACGCTGCTCCAGGTTTTTCTGCTGAGGTTCATCTTGATTTTCAATTGCTCATAAAATAGTTAAATAAAAAATCAACCCTAACCTATCCCAGCCATAATGCCATAATATCTTTCCACTGCTGCAGGACAGGCTTACTGTGTAGGTGAGCCTGTGAAAAACAGGTACACTGAAAAAAAAAGTTCTTTCGATTTACTTGATTTTATTGTGTACATCGGTCCCACATAATATGAATAAGTATGACTGACTTAATTTTCCACTTTCCCTTAAGTAATTAATGCTTGTCAAATCAAAGTATTTTATTTACATCAGATTACTTTAAAAAAATCATGTTTGATGTACATACTATTTATTTGTTAACATAATATCAATGCATTGCATAATGTCAATATATTTTAATGTTTAACACCAACTTATTTTTGATTGCCAGTGGTACGCAATGATATTGTGTAATGTAAACACATTGCAATTATGTTCCTGCAACACAAATTATGGCTTTAAATCCTACTTAATTTTTTCAATTTAAATATTAACTGATCATTATTGACAAAAAAGGCAAAGACTGAGTGCTGCTGAACAATTCACCTTTATTAAACTGTAACAGCAGTGAAAGCAGCAAGCTGCCATGAACAAGTCCAAAATCACATCCATATAAACGTAACACATTTTTAAAGATAGCCTGCAGAAATAACTAAAAGAAAAATTTAAAACATTTGCAAATATTTCACAAAAAACTGACCTTAGCAGCAAATAAAAGAAAGTGCTTATAGATGATCCTGTCATCTCTTACATATAACATTTGTATTAATTACACAATTGAAAATTTAAACTAAATTAAGACTACCTGAAAAAAGCAACATGCTTTTATGAATAAACAGATTTACACAAATATAACTTGTGTATTATTTGACAACAGTTTCAGCTTCTGTACAAGTATTTACCTGTACAAGATTTCAACTAAGTTGAGCCTTAAATGACATTGTTACATAACTAATACCAAACACCTACATGAATCTTAATCTTCCTTTTAAACATATAAGCAGGACATTAAGGTTGACTCAGAATATATTGCTAAAAATCGTCAGTAAAAATTTCTTACAACACGATACCAGAAGGAAAAATCATCCTGCATTGCAGTCACATGAGGGGAAAGCAATAAAAAGATAAGCAGTATAACGTTAGTGAACACAAAATGAAAAACTGCAAAGAATTGCAGAAGTGCAGTCTTTGACTTCTCAATGAAACAGATGGTTTTTAAAAGCAAGAACTTTAGAGAGTTTAGCTCCATCCAGTTCCATGAAAACCTTCTGGAAAACGTCAAAGTTGTAGCGGAGGTCAGCAGGGTAGGTAAGGTTTAATGCATACATGAGTCTAAATAGCATTATCACAGCAAATGCTACATTATCCAAATTCTTCACCACCCTGATGCCTGCAAGGACAACTCTTGTTCTTCTGCTGAAGCTTGCTCTTTAAGAAGATAAATTCGAACAGTGGTGTCTTCAACAGTCTCACTGATGGCACGTTCTTCCATGCCCTGTAAAAAAGAAGCCATGTTAGTCATTTCATGCCAAGTAAGTAATATGACACACTGTGGAAAGTCCGAAAAAAAAAAAAAAAGACAAGTACATACCACATACTCCCGGATAAGCATGCCAGGGTCTTCACCCATGTAGATACACACTCCCTTGACACACTCACGTCCAGCATCAACATCTTCACACTGAAATGAAATGTATGTAATTAGCATCTTCATTCAGCCCTTGTCCTTGATTTAAGTTTTAATAGTGTACTTTACATGAATGTTTTTAAAGTAAAGGCACACAAATTAATAATAGGTTTACTGGCAATTAATAATAAGTTGACAAAGTGAAGGTTAAAAAAAACAAGCAGATGTAAAAATACAAAATGAGAGAATTTATCATGGGAAAACATCTGAAATCTTCCACATTTATAAAGTTTCATCCAAAGAGGATCATGTTAAGTGAGTGTTGAGGCTTTATCGTTTACATTATCCATTTGTGCCACAATTCTTTCCAGTATTAGTCCAAGCTCTCCTCTTCTGTTGACCAACTTCACCAGGTTGTCCAAGTGGAGATCCAGCTGAGCCAGGAACTTTGTTTGAGGGGGGATGGTGGCAATTCTCTTAAACTCAGCGTTGATCTGAAAACATGAGCACAGAGGAATGAGCTTCAAAGGTTTAATACCTGGAAGAAGGCTGCAATCACTCATGCTGAAGAAATGGGCTGTCAAATAACAACTGTGCCTTAACCATTTTAGGCTAATACCACAAGAACACCGTGTATGAGGCAAACCTTACCTCATGGAAGTCAAATAGAGCAGGCCCTCTTGCCATGAAAGCCACCACCATTGGTGCATCACGAACAACTTCATGTCTTCTGTATGAAAAAGTCTTTTCCATCTTGAGTTTCACCAACTCTGTTACTCTTTTTATGTCCATGTGGTGGGCTTTGACATGTCAATAGCTTTAAGAGTCCCTTTGTCTGCTACTTCTGAAACTGAGGTAAGGTTAAGAAACTCATTCCCAAACAAGGAATCCATAAACTGAAGTCTGAAACTGCCCTGAAGACCACACTGTCTCTTGACTTCAACGATGAGATCCTCAGTTGATTCAGGCGCTCCATTAGAGAGTGAGCCTTCGACAGGTTCCGTCAGCCAAGACAGTCTTTAGGACCATAGGACTCCCCATAGGACTCTGTAGGCAAAAAAGAATTACATATCAGACATTCAGAAAGAATCATTTCAGTTTAGTTTTCATACAGCTATCCATACCCAATAGTCAAAGTTATAAAGATCAGACATTAAAAAAAAGAACTTATCTAATGAAATACATGTGACTGAACCTATTACACTTATCTGAACACCTTTTATTTCTATATGCCTTTTTAAAGTCACAATGTGGACTGATCCAATCTTATAGTCAACCAATGGATAAGTATCAAGGAGTTAACAGAGTGAAACGAGAGTGAATATTCTTGTGGATACTGGGCTGAGCTCAAAAGCTCTGTCGTGCTCTCTGTACCAGCCACCAAGCTCTCTGACAATGTAGAATATGCTGTGGTACAATGCAGATATGGTTTTTCAGTATTCTGGCAATCCACCTGCTGCCCTGTGGGACAGTACCATTCCCTTTCTATAAGTTATGCCCTTTAATGTCACACACTGTGCAAGGTTGACCTCTAGAATGTCAGGGAATATGTACCTAATGACTTAAGCTATCTCCTCTTTAAGCAAATCCACTAGAAAAGCTGATACAGCTGAGACCTCTAATTCAGACTTGCCAAGAGATGAGGAGTTTAGATGGTAAGGTATCATCATCTGATGTTTTGACTTCTGTGATCATAAAGGTAAAAATTCCACCATCACAAAAAACATTAATTTTAATTGAAAAAAGGTATTCCAGTCCAGAAGAGCATTAATGGTTTCTTTAAAGTACCAATCTTTCTCTCATTTATATATAATGTTTTGAGAAGCAGCTCACATATGTTCCACACAAAGTAGAAAAAAAAGGGGGGAAAAAGGGTCCTAATTTTTGTTAGGACAATGTTGGAAAATTCACAATACATCACTTAATAAACTTATCTCCTTGTAGATATCTGCTGTATTATTTGGGCTTGACCAATAGAATAGTCAAGTAAGTGACACTTCACCTAAAACAATGACTAAATGGAAAAATGATTTGGCATTTATGAGCACAGGTTCTTAAACCCACGTCTAAGGTGGCAGGATCCTTATTATAACTTCAGTGCGTGTCAGCAGCAAGAATTAAGGTATGGCACTGTGGCGCTCCCAGCTTCTTAAACTCTGACGGTTACAGCCAGACTAATTAGCCACTGTAGCCATAACTAGCAGGAGTAACACAAACACTATTGCGCTCTCTCAGTGACTTTTTAACTTGCTAAGCCATCAAAAACGCCAGTGCTCTCTGTCACATACATAAATTCCATATCTGACCGACAACAGCTGCTTTCTCCCGACTATGTGCAATTTGTTACTATTTTTCAGCTTTAGCCACGAAGCTAATACCAACTTCAGCTAGCACTGTAAAAACAACATGTAGATGCATTACAGATTACTTTTCATATAGCATGCACTACAACAATTCTGTGAAAACGTACCCAACTAAAACAAATGTATTTAAATTACTTACCTTCTCAGTATGCCTGACTCAGTGGCAAAGGTTGCATGTGGCTAAACAGTCTTCCAGAATCTGGCGGTCAATTGCGCTCTCCTTAAATTATGTTGTTGTCTTATTGGATAAGACTCTAGGTCTTATTATCCAATCATATTTAGTTGTTGTCTTTGAATATATTGCATCATTTCCGGTTGTGGTCAAACATGATTACAATGGTTTTAGTATTCTAATTTAGTCACTTTAAATCAATGCAAGAAAAATGAGTAGTCTCAGTATTGTTTATGATCAAGTAAATTGTACTTTATTCAATCATGTAAATAAGAGAAACATGAAAGGCTTGTGTAGAATTAACTAAATTCATTTCTGCAAATTCAAAAGCCTGCCAATTCCCATTTTTTCAGTGTAGGTGCAGTGTGAAGTACCCCGACATTGGTAAGTGAGATCTCAGTACAGGTAACATGGAGGCGATAGAGCTATAGGCACACTTTATACTGACAGATAGTCTGGTGAATGTACACGCAGGACTCCAGCCGGTGTTTACTATTCAGCTCCCACATCAAAGTGTAGAAGTATGCTGCTCTCTGTCTCTGGCTTTCTCTTCCTCTCTTTTATGTCTCTTCCATCGTATTCATCTGTCTGTCCTTCTGCATCTCTCTCTTAACCTCCCTGTTTATATCTCTCTGACTGTCATCCTGTTTTGTTAGGATCAGTTCTCCGCCACTAGCTTTCTTGGCGCCACAAGCCCCCAAATCCCCAACCCACTCCCCCTCCTCCAGGTCTCAGAGCCCGAATAACAAGGCAGGGTAGGAGCAGGTGTGCAGCTGGTCAGCTATTGCTGCTGACTCGCATAAATGCTGAAAGGTGAGTAGTGAGCTGCTGGGGTTGAGGAATACAGCTGGCCTCTAATGCTGATGGACCTCCACCTGCTTTAATGTTTGCCAAGAGCCTGGCCAGGTGCTTGGCAGCATATCCACACACAAACACACAAACACAGACTGAAACCAGCTCAGATTCTACACACACACACACACACACACACACACACACACACAGCTACAAACGGACCATGAAACACATATGTGTGTCAGATCCAATAAGGAATCCCAAATGTGGTAATTGCGGCACACAGATAGCGAGCTGATGAATTCTGCTGCACATTTAGGTTCTGTGCTGCAGAGAAAAATGATGGTTGCATTTTGTCTGACTCAGAAATAAAAAGGAAAAAAGCTGGGACACTGGCTCCCTCCCATAATTCTCTGCCCTCCCAACTGGAGCACGAATTACTTAGATGAGTCAGGAGGTCAAACCATTTTCACCTCAGCCTTTGCCTCGGTCACTCTGCAGCTAGGTGGCAAGTTTAAGGAGAAAGTTCTGCTGCTTTCTCTCAAAGAGCGCCTTTTTTCCCAGATAAATGTTCCCCTGTGAGAACGCCTGTCCCTTTTCCAGTCTCTCTTGTCTTTCCCAGGTTTCCCCATGTTTCTCATTTTCCCCCCTTTTTTTCTCCAGTTTAGTGCAAACACAGTAGAGCAACACACTCTTTGCCCACTAAGCCCAGTAGATGGGATGAAAAAAAAAAAAAATCCAATAAACATAAGCCTCGTTCCCCCTTGACTCTGCTGTCATCTCTGAGATGTTATTTAAGCGCGACACGTGGTCGATTTTTCCATTCCACCTGGATGCCCTGACACCCCTCCTTATCCTCTGCAGCTCCCTCCTTTCCTTCCAATATGGATTCGAAATGTCCATGCCTTCTTCACTTACCTTCCGCTCCTCTAGGTTGGGTTACAGAGAAGGGTAAATACGCAAAGGGTATGTGAATAATGCAAGGCGTACATTAAATGTCAGGGCTGAAAATTCACAATTTCCCTCTATTGTCTCGCTGGCATTTGCGGCATGTTTTATGCATTTTATAATTAGTAAGTGAGTCTCAGAGGAGAAGGAGGCCTGGCAGTAACGACGAACACTTATTTCTGCGAGAGGTGGTGTTTTAAGAAGTTACAGAACTTCATTTGAAAGGCAAATCTCACAGCTCCTTGGAGTGGAAGACTATTGCATTTCTTTTTCTCTGAATCAATATCATTGCCAGCATGTATGTATGTATGAGCTGTCTTTATATTCATAAAAATGCACCAAAGAACGATCTTACCAACCGAGTGTCTAAAAGTCCATTTTCCATTTTTAGTTAATTAAGTTGTCATGTGTTGTGATTAAATTTTAGGGCTTTATATTTACATGACAGAATGTCTCCTCAGTTTACAAATAAAATTTTTTCTCCTGGATTTCCCACAAACACAGTACCAGTCAAACATTTGATCAGCTGATCAGTGGTACAGAGAAAACTCTTACTCTATTCATGTTTTCATATGCAAAATCTAATTAATAATTATACTAATATTACTGTAAACCATAAGATTATTTAGATGTTAAAAGACTTTCAGCATATTAGACATACTTATAGTAAAACTGTACCTTACTGGGTACTTAAGAATTCCCAATATGAAAATCATTTGGTCCTGCACATCATTTGCGCTGACGTTTGTATTACAGTTGTTTACATATTCAGATTTAAGTGTTGTAAAATGTTGTTGTACAGCCAAGTCGCAACGTGTCCGATGGTATTCTTTTTACTGACATTGTATAGCTTTTTGGTTTTCTGAACAATATTTGTTCTTCTATTGCAATATTTTCTCACAGTGACTAAGCTGTGCAGATTCAAGGAAACAGTAAATAGTGCCCTTTTGACCTTTTGATGCCAAGAACTTCTGCCACAAAACCTATCCTCTAAAGTCAAAGTCCCTAAACATTATCCCTGTCACCTGCCTTGTGATTTGTGGGTAGCAGGTATTTGTTAAAATAACCAGTGTAGTAAATATTCCTGTCAAAAATTCTACAGAGAGTGTGTAGCTTGTAAGTATTACACCAGTTTTCATATACAGTGTGGCTGTTACATTGAACTAAGTGACATTTGCTTCTGCATTTCCCAATTTTCATAGTAAAAACAACAATACCAACTATTGAATAGTACATTGCACTTGTACACTGTACATTGCACAGACACATTCACAGACATATCCAATGGTTTATCTGATTTTCTTCTACCAGAAAACAACTGCACAAGCTGAGAAAATTCTGCATTCTGCAGCTTGACTATGAAAATATCGCCATGGTTTCGCTAACCCAAATTGCAAAGTATTTTTTTTAACTTTCCAGTATGGTTGATTTAACAGGCAACGAGTACCAGTCAGTAACTGGAGAAGTGGCTATAGCCAGTTTAGAAAACCACAAAACACCTGTTATACACAGTAAACATTGTAATCACAGTAAAAGAGCTACTGTATATTTTTACAGTGGTAGCTGGACGACAGTAAGCTACTGTAAAAAAAAAAATGTTTACGTTAATGTTGCAGTATTTGAATTTGCAGCATTATCTTCTTGTTAACAGTATTATTGCTATATTGTCATTTGTAGCATTATTACTGTGTTCTCTATTGTTACTTTATTTTTTGTATGGTTCATTTTTAAATAGTACGATATTTTAATACTATGTTTATTTTTCAGTAAGCTGATAGCTTATTAATGTTTTTTTAAAACAAAAACAAAAACGGGATATTACAATATTAGATGGCCCTGAGAGGTCGAATGCGGTGCAACCAAAGAAAACACCAGATAATAGAAAAACACACTGCAAAAGCATACAAAACACAATGTAAGGAGAAAGAAGAAGAAGGAAGAGGAGAAAGAAATAAAACCTCACAAATTAATAAAACAACACAACAGTTGTGGACTGTACTGAGACAAGCTGAAAAGGACACTTATTGTGTTCTTCTCCCTCACAACACCAATGAATCCTCTTCTTTTTTTCAGTGTGTGTCAGTGCAGCATGTTTTTTGTTTTGTGTGCTTTTAAAGTGTTTTTTCTGTTTGCTCGTGTTTCTCAGGTTGCTCTGCATTTGACCTCTCAGGGCCACCGTATAAAGCAAAACCACAGTTATAAAGAGGGCACTTTATATATAATTACACACAAAAATGGGTTTGTTCAGAAGGTGTGCATGCAGTTGTGGCATTGTGACTGTGCTACCTTCAACAGCAGTAAGTTTTATTCGGAGTGGAAAGATATTTAATCTACCAGAGCATTAGTTCAGGCAGATCCATGAAGTCAAGCTCATCAGCAATCCTGGCAGATCAAGCTCGCCTTGGTGCAGGCCCTCACATTCAATTAGCAACTCTTATATAGGGAGCTTCTCTAACCTAGCCACAGCTGCTACGCAATCCAACTCTAAACTAGCTGCTTCCTTTATGCTATATCTGACTTAATCAGTGTCATATTTGTTTGCACTGATGGTCTGTTGATCTGTTCTTGCTGCTGCTGTGTAAAATCTCTGTGGTCCAACAACAGAACCCAGTGTACCGTAGTTTGAAACAAAAATCTGAAATTCACTGCAGTGGTTGTGACTGAACTGTAAGTATTTTCCCCACTGCTCTTTATACTTAGCTGTAAAATCTGTACTACTGGACTGTTCTTTAGTCGGCAGTGGAATTAGTTACGTTTGTAACTCTAACTATATAGAAGAATTTTCCTTTTCTTTTCTTTCTTTTTTTTTTTCAAACAGGCACTCAGGCTCAGAATGCTTGACTGACTCGTTTCAAAACAGACAACTGGGCTTCTCTCAGGACATAAGAAAACAAGAAATCTGGCACACCGGCTTTACCTCTGGGCCAAACGGTACAAGAAACAGCATAGCAGACTATCCTATTCATCAAGTTTTCATCCTGCTTTTAGTTGCATAAATACATTCGTTTGACAGATGACTTTGCTAATTGCCTTTTCAAACTGCAGTAATCTCCTGGTGCAGCGGGTGAAAATTAAAAATGCAGTACCCTGAGTATTGTTTTTTCATGTCTAAGCCTGCATTTATCTACGTGAAATTAATTCTCTAATTTGTTTGTGAGATAAACAGGGAATACTTGAGATCCCAATCCACTTAAAGCACCTCCTCCGCTGCTTTACATATCCGTTCTGAAATGCTGATTTGTCCCTAAAGACTCCACCCGGCGGTCCTGCTAGTCATTACCGCCGAAATGAAGAGCAAACCTCGACTCTTTTGAAGGGTACTGTCTTTTCAAAGTGTCACCTTAAAGACAGTGTCAAAGCACTGTGCCTTCTCCTGGGCTGAATAAATGAAAGCCACATTAGAAAGAGCTGTTTGGTGTTAGATGCTGGGAAATCACACTTGAACTGCAGTGTGTCCTACACTGCTAATGCCTACGATTCTGTATGGAGGCAGGTGATGACATGCTTGTCCAAACACACAAATCATGAAGAAACTGAAAGCAGTCAGGCATGCCACTGTCGTGGGACTATCCCCATCAGATGTATTACTAGCTTTCAGTCCTTCAAAAAGTTAGTATAAAATAAGGCTACAGAGTCACATAGCAGAGATCCATTTCATTTTAGAAGCTTATGTTTCCCTTTTCAAGGCTATTTCAAAATAGCTTTTATTTGTACATTAGCTGTGTTATGAAACCAATCTGTGGTTTTCAATTTTCAAATATCAAGTGCTTGGATGACAGCAATGATGCTTTTTCCAAAATGTTTCATTCAGAAATTATTCAAAGCTTGTGAGAGGTGTCTTTTGGCTTGTAATAAATACTTCCATTTTACTGAACTGTCTACAGTTCAGCAAACCCAGAGTACGCTGAAAGGAAGATTTCAGCTAAAATCACATTAGCACCATTACAAAAACTGCTTTTGCAGAGCACCTAGCTCTCCTGGGTCAGGTTCATTGTGTGGCTCTGTATAATTCATAAAGTATATAAATGAATGGCTAAATACACAGGCAATAGCACACAAGTGAGAGGCTTTACCCTTCACTAGCATTTAGACCAATGTTCAACAAATCAAAAGAAAAACAATCAATCCCTTGAAGAAACTGTACAAATACAAAATTGTTTTATTTCTTCCTTGCTGCTTACATCTTGTGATCAGTGCAACGGTTTGTTTTACTATTGGATCAAACACATCTTTACCTAATTTTGACTTGTACCTGATATCATTCACATTTAATATCTTACATACAGCATCCATGATATTGCACTTGTATAATATGCTAAGGATCCTAAATTTCATAGCAAGCTCAGGAAATATGTTTTTTCTGCTGAATCCAAATGCTGTTAACGCCCAGGCTTTCTCCACACCTTTTCTTTCCACCTCACTGCATAAATGTCACACTCCTTTTTGCATTAACACTGAATCATGGCAGTAAATCGAAATAATATGCAGTCCAATAAGGACTTCCTGGGGACAGTCCTTATTCCTGTGGATGCTAGGCAGAGTTTTTGTGCTCTTGGTGTCATACCAATAATTTAGTTTTGTACCAAAGGCATGCACAACCCTTTCCATATCAGAAGGTTTTAAAAAGGTTTTTAGTGTCAAGGTTGTTCTGAGCTCAAAGAAGCTGCTCTTGACCACAGATTTGGTGGTCACAAAGTGGTAACATTTCAAATTGTTGATGCATCTTGTTTTGCTTATCTGGGGCTGGTCACAGGGGGGCAGCCTAAGCAGTGAAGCCCAGACCTCCATCTGCCTAGCCACCTTCTCCAGCTTATCCAGGGTAACAACGGGGCCAGCTGAGAGCGTGTCCTGGGTCTGCCCAGGGCCTCCTCCTGGTGGTACATGCCAAGAACACCTCAACCAGGAGGCATTCTTGTCAGATGCCCGCACCACCTCAAATTTGTGTTAAAGATTATTCCAAGGTTCTTAACCTGTGCTTTCATAAAAGGAGTTTAAAAGCCCAGGGTATTGTTTAATCTCTCAACTAACAGTGGGAAGTCAAAAAATATGGTCCCTGTTTTGGAGAAACATTTGATATATAAAAACCTTTTTTTTTTAAATATCTGAAATGCACTCATTGACCCTTCATATGGAAAAGCGATTTCCAGCTAAATACAGTTTTAAAACATCTGCATAGAAATGAAAAGATATGGTATAATAATTTGACTTAAACTAAGCATGTACAAAGAATAAGAGCAGGCTAATTTCTATTGACACTTGGAGCTTGTCTTTCCTCCAGCTGTGTTCAGCTCTCCTTCTTTCTTTCCTGACAGCCCTAACAGATTCATTAAGCCAGGGATGACTTTTAAATCTCATTCTGAGTGATGGAGCCAAATCGAAAGCACAAGTACAGAACACATTAAAAGAAACACTGAGTTCTTGAACACCCAGATTGTGAGCAGCAGAGGAAAGAGCTGTAGTGTTGTAATGTATCTGTGGAAGAGCTGAACCTCCCACAGTTGTAGGGACCACAGATTGAAAACACACAAGTGAGTTAAATCAGTATCCAAAATTACAGCATGATCTATGTTATAAAACCACATGACAATACAAGATCAAGAGTGGTTTCATTTAACAGTCTTGAATGAGATTAAAAGATTCCCAAAGTTGGTATAGTCAGGTGACCATAGGCCTGTTAGGGCTGCAAACATGTGTCCCCCAAAGTGAATATATGCAGTCATACATTACTATTACTGAGGACAGAAGATCTGAAAATTAATGTCATGAAGTTTGTGCACTAATGACTGTTAATGAATGTTAATGATGAAAAGTATAAACATTGATTTCAAGGTGATAGGTAAATACATGCTGCAGCAGGCAGGATCGTCCACTGATCATTAGTCATTGTTAACCTCTGGCTCTCCTCCACAGCATGCCTTTGTCTTGTCTTCCTCCCCTCCCCTCACCCGATTGCAGCAGAGGGCTGTCCCTCCCTGAGCCCGGTTCTGTTGGAGGTTTCTTCCTGTTAAAAGGGAGTTTATCCTTCTCACTGTTGCCAAAGCGCTTCCTAATTGTTGCAGTTTTTTCTTTGTTTTCTCTGTCTTTCTCAGTCTTTAACTTACAATATAAAGCACCTCGAGGCAACTGTTTTTTGTGATTTGGTGCTATACAAATAAAATTGAATTAAAATGAAATGAATCCAGTCCTGAAGTTTTATTCTCACACGAAATTTCACATGCCCTTTTCCACATCTATTTACCAGAAAAGGAAACAGTATGTTTCTGCACCTTTAAGACGTCGCTAGACTGTTCCTGAGGCCCATTATGGTGTCAAACAAACAGCTTCAAAAAATAGAACACTTGTTACTGTGTGCCAATTGTTCCATTAGGCACTTTTTTCAGCACCCACCAAAGATAGTAAAATCCCAAGAAATACAAAGGATTAATCCAAAAACAAAAAACCAGCCAACCAACAAACAAATAAAAATGGAAATATTTTGATATGGAAAAAACAAACAAACTGTGCATGACTGTTAACAACCAAATTCTTGCACCATGCCAGTGTAACGCCTACTGAAATAGTAAAGCTATTATAAAAATAAGTTGATAATTTCCACATAAAAGCAAATTTGTTTAGGTTTAGTGATGTATATATCAAAACTAATTGGGAGATTAGTGTGTAGGCATTTAAGCACACTCAAACACTTGTGCATCTTTTGTGGGTTGGATAGCTCTCATAGCAAAGAAAGCTAATGGTATTGCAGAGGCCTAAAAGAGGGATTGAAATCAGGGATGCATTCTAGCAAGATGTTGAAAAGGTGCAATTTCTCTGTACTAACTCATTTAAACTCAATTGAAGTAGTATGTCAGAAAGTCCTCTGTTGTTTGAAACTTCTTACACCCACACTTACACTTACTATGCCTGCCACCCATAGTAATGGTGGCAGGCATAACATGTATGTGTTTAAGCATGACCCCTGATCTGTATGGATGACAGGAAGACAATAAGGCTTTGCAGTCACTATGGACATTATTAGTCACACATGCTGCTTTTAAAACTGAACTCCAAGAATGAAAGGTTTTTGGCAATTACTCACCAACCTCTGATCTATTATCACCACCATGTGGACTAAAGGAGTGATGCTGATTTGCTCTAAGGCCCTGAAAACAGATGTTATGCTTTTGTGGTCAATGCGGCTGTAAGAGAGATCTAAGATATGTTTATGTGGCCAAGTATATACGGAAGCAAAGGAAACACAATCTGGATTTTGTCCACATTTAAGAAACTTGAAATGACAGTTTCAATAAGCACTGCAGTAAATGCAATTTCATGATAACTGAACTTCCCTGTATGAGCAAAAGCAAACCTCCATTTAGTATTTGATCATGGTTATTCATAATAATTATGTGTGTCTTTAGGCATGCAGAGAATATCTTTCATGTCAACATTCAAAGTAGACATGAAAACGCTCTCACTGATTTGATTGATGTTAACTTGGTAAACACCACTTAGGGGGGCATTATGCTGCCTTCATAATCACAATATATGGACAACAATGTCTGTCAATGACAACAAGCTATGAATTAACAGAAATTCCTTCCTACTACAAAACATGTTTCAGCATGCTATCATTTCTCCGTTTCATTCAGGCCAGCGGGAGGTGACTGTCAGAAGAAATGCCGGTCCCAGGTGCCCTAGTACATCACCACTGGGACCATGGCGACTCCTTGGCCAATGAGAAGAGACAGGTGCTCCCATGGCTCCGCCTGGCTTGCTAGATGGTTGGCGTCATCCTTGATGCTCCTATGGTTGCCGTGGGTGTTACTATGGCTGCCGTGGCCCACCCAAGCTGAACAGGTGGGCAGCGGGGGACATGTTGGAAAGGTGCTGCATGGATCCCTTTCGTCCCCCTCATCTTCGTCATCTTCCTCCTCCTCCACATCCCCTTCTGGCTCCTCACCATGGGGTTTTAGCACAAGGCAGAGCGGAGGGCAGCTGGACTGGCTGCTGTCAGAGAAGGGCCCTTTCCACAGGTGTCCTGAGTACACCGAGTTCAGAGAGAGGTTCCAGCAGGGATTTTCTACCAGATACAAGATTTACAGGTGAGAGGGATCTGCACTGGCTAGCGTGTGGGGGTTTTTAGTGAGACCATTTTTCTCTGTCATATCATATAATATGTACAGACTCTCTTTGTCTTTTGTGCAGACACTTAGGTGTGACTTTGTCTTTTTCATTCTTCCTTCCTGCATCTTCAGTTTTTTAAAATAATTCTTTTTTTTTTTTATCTGCAAAGATTTTTGTATCTACCAGCTGTTCTTCTTTTACAGCTCTGTTAAATTATTTCAGCTTGCTGTTCAAATGTTCAAACTTCTTTAAAATGCTGTTCTAAAATGTTGAAACATCACATGCTCTTGGCTGATGTACTGTACAGGCAATCACTAGCTCTGTTTCTTCCTTGAAGTATTCTTTAAGTGGACTATTTCAAAAGTGGATTTCACGTTTTGTCATATTATATTGACACAGAATCTTCTCTGCCCCCTTTTTCTATCCTTAGCACTTATCCATATGGTTAAAAAAGTGTTTCAGGGATGCTAGTGACATAGGTCACCAGTCCATCACAGGGCTAACACAGACAGACCCATTCACATTTTCATTCATCATTTTGAACCACCAATTAACCCAACACGCCTGTATTTGAACTTGCTTTGCACATGCTCATATCTCTCTTCCTGTGAATGAAGTGTAAAGTTATTTCACTTCTGCAGAAATTCTCAAAGAAGAAAGTGAAGAAGAAAGTTTTTTTGGGATGTACATTTTTTCTTCAGCTGCCTAAGGGTTAGGTGACTGAATTTAAAATCCATTTTACTGTTAGCTAGTGCACATTTATATGTTCTGATTCTCTTGAGATGACCAGTTGACCCGTGTCTTTGAAGGAAAATGCTTCTGGACAATTTTCCCCCAATGATTATGGAGAGATTTTGTTTTTATGTCAACACTCAGCCCAAAGTTCATACTAAACAAAAGATTGATTAGCCAAATGCTGACTGAAAAAATGAAAGCAGGCATTAACCAATAAAATATATAATCGCAATTCATGAACCACTTCAAAATGTCAAGTAAATGGGTGAAAATCAAACTATATTACTAGACTTTACAGCATCTCCTTATTTTTCATGAAAGAACAGGATTGTGGCCAATAGAAAGTAAACAGAAAGAAAGAAACTCATACTTTGAACATAGCTAATTATAGCAGATTAGAGTTCTTGCCTCCAGTTTAGACATTTAATTAGCTAATTAATGTCAAATGAATGGTTTTGACACATTTTATGTCTTTATCTTGAGGGAAAGTTATTTTAAAGTAAGCCTAGAATGTTGCTGTGATATATGCAGTCTTTGCAAATTTAACGAAACAAAACATGCTCTTAGCTGAATCTGTTAAACAGTGACTAAACATGCAGCAGAGGGAATGGATAATGCATTTTGTCTGCCAGGAAAAAGCAAGCGTTTTTTTAAATACTGTCAATATAATATCTGAAGATATAAACGAGTAACAGTTCATTTTGACTGGTGGACACATTCAATGAAGCTATAAAAAATTCCCCCCTCACCCCTGTGGGCAGTCTATCCTTCAAGCTCGGGTCCTCTACCAGAGGCCTGGGAGCTTGAGGGTCCTGTGCACTGTCTTTCCTGTTCCTAGGACTGCACTCTTCTGGTATTTTTCCAGCTTCTCGCATTCCTTCTTCCTTATGTTGCTGTCATTTGGTATCGCTATATCTATCACTGTGGGTGTCTTCCTCTGCTTGTCCACCACTACTATGTCTGGTTGGTTAGCCATCACCAGTTTGTCCATCTGTATCTGGAAGTCCCACAGGATCTTAGCTCGGGCATTTTCGACCACCCTAGGGAGTGTCTCCCATTTTGACCTCGGGACTTCGAGGCTATACTCGGCACAGATGTTTCTGTATACTATGCAGGCCACTTGGTTATGGCTTTCCATGTATGCCCTGTCTGCTAGCATCTTGCACCCTGCTGTTATGTGCTGGATTGTCTCAGGGGCATCTTTACACCGCCTGCACCTGGGGTCTTGCCTGGTGTGGTAGACTCCAGCTTCTATGGATCTTGGACTCAGAGCTTGTTCCTGTGCTGCTATGATTAGTGCCTCTGTGCTGTCTTTGCAGCTTTGTCCAGCCACTGGTAGGATTTCTGGATGTCAGCCACTTCCTCTATCTGTACATACTGTGCGGGGGCCTGTCCTTCCACAATGGTTCCTTCTCTTGCTCCTCTGTGGTGCTGACACTCACCAGTCCCCAGCCTCCTTCTTTCCACTTAGCATACAACCTCAGGGTGCTGGACTAGGGGTGAAACCCTCCATGCATGGTCAGGAGGTTCCTCACCTTGATGTCTGTGCCTTCTATCTCCTTTTTTGGCCAGGTTGTTATCCCAGCAGAGTACGTTATTGCGGGCAGGGCGGAGGTGTTGATAGCCCAGATCTTGTTCTTACCGTTCAGCTGACTCCTAAGGACTTGCCTGACCCTCTGCAGGAATTTGGTGGTTGCAGCTTTTCTAGTGGCATCCTCGTGGTTCCCATTTGCCTGTGGGATTCCCAGGTACTTGTAGCTGTCCTCGATGTCTGCAATGTTGCCTTCTGGCAGTTTGATCCCCTCGGTTCTGACTATCTTCCCTCTCTTTGTTACCATCTGACTACAGTTCTCCAATCTGAATGGCATTCCAATGTCCTTGCTGTATGTCCTGGTGGTGTGGATCAGTGAGTTAATGTCTTGTTCACGCTTGGCATACAGCTTGATGTCATCCATGTAGAGGAGGTTGCTGACGATTGTTCCCATCCGTAGTCGGTATCTGTAGCCAGTCTTGTCAATGATCTCACAGATGAGGTTGAGGCCTATGCAGAACAGCAGTGGGGACAGAGCATCTCCTTGGTAGATCCCACACTTGATGCTGAGTTATGCTAGGGGCTTGAAGTTGTCCTCTAGTGTTGTACACCACATCCCCATTGAGTTCCTGATAAAGGCTCTTAGGGTCCTGTTGATCTAGGCATTCCAGGATCCAGATGTGGTGCATTGAGTCATAGGCCTTCTTGTGGTCAATCCAGGCAGTGCATGTTGGTCAGCCTAGTCTTGCAGTCTCGGGTGACTGCTCTGTCCACCAAGAGCTACTCATGGAGCTGGTGTTTCGCTCTGGTATTCTTGCCAATTCCCTTCTGTGCTCTGCTCATGTATTGAGCCATGTGCCTGTTCATCTTAGCCGCTATGATGCCTGATAGGAGCTTCTATGTGGTACTGAGGCAGGTTATTGGCCGGTAATTGGATGGGACCGGTCCCTTCTGGGGATCCTTCGGGATCAGGACTGTCCGGCCTTCAGTTAGCCATTCTGGGTTCTCATCACCTAGCAACTGGTTCATTTGTGCTGCCAGATGCTCATGGAGTGCAGTCAGCTTCTTCAGCCAGTAGGCGTGAACCATGTCGGGCCCTGGTGCTGTCCAACTCTTCATACTGGAGACCCTTTCTTGGATGTCTGCCACTGTGATGATTACTGGACCGTGTTCAGGGAGGTTGCTGTGGTCTGCACTTAGATCCACTAGCCACTAAGCATTGCTGTTATGGATTGTGTCCTTCTCCCATATGCTCTCCCAACATTGCTCTGTCTTCAGCCTTGGTGGTGCTGTTCTCATATTGTTCCTCTGCTACTGATAGTTGGATGATTCAGTGGAGTACAGCTGGTTTATTCTCCTGCCTACAAGCTCTCTGGTGTACCTCTTCAAGCGGCTGGCCAAGGCTGTGAGTCTTTGCTTGGCAGTTTCCAAGGCCTCAGGTATGGACAGCTTGCTGTACTTCTTAGGCACCCTTCTCTTTATTGCACCTTTCTGTATTTCTGATAGTTGGCTTCCCTCCGTGCTACCTTGATTTTGGCCTCTAGTCGCTTTCTCCGTGGAGGGAACTGCTCCTTGTGGCTGTTCATCTTGTAGCCAAGCATCTTTGTCATCACCGCTGCCGTGGTGTAGATCAGCTGATTGATTTCAGTCATGGTTGAAGCAGGGATTGTCTGTAATGCTGCATTCACATCTTCTAGTACACCTCCATAGGTAACTTCATGTTGTCATGGTAATCGGCTAGAGGGGCCAGGCTTCCGGATTCGCCATGATCCTGTCTTTCAGGTTAGCTGCTCTCACACTCAATATATCTTTGTGTGTGTATATACTATATTTAGTGAAATAAGTATTTGATCCCTTACAAACCAGTTAGAATTCTGGCTGTGTGGTACACAGATTGCAATTAATCAATGCAATTAATCAATCAATAATCAATCAATTACTCTGTGTGTGTGTGTGTGTGTGTGTGTGTGTGTGTGTGTGTGTGTGTGTGTGTGTGTCTTCTAGCCCTACAAACATTAGTGTAAGTGGAAAGATATTATGGCTTTCCTGACAGCTCAGCTAACAAAACATGAAGTGGTAAAATTATTTTTTAACATTTAAAATGTACTTCAAAAAGTCAGCCTCAAGAACTGCAGCATCAGAAATATTTCCAAAATAAATAAAACAGCACAAACATGAGAAGGGAATGGTCTGCACCATTCTCCAATTTAACTGTTTCATGCAAGATTTACTGTCCGAAATAAGCCCAGATAGTCTAAATGCAAAAGTTACAATTGCAGCATGCACATGCTGCAGTTGTAACTTTACCCGCAATTTTACCAAGGCTTAGTGTGTCAGTTTTAAGGACCCATAGATTGTATCTGTAGGATTCAGTCCTTACCCTTCTTAGGGTATTTGTGTTTTTATTCAGGGTGGTTGTAGGTCAAAAGGTAGCGCAAGTAATCTACTAATAAGAAGGTTTGAGGTTTGTTCCTTGCTTGCTCCAGTCTGCATTTCCAAAGTGTAAATTGATGTGCGAATGTTAGATTGAAAGTACAGGCACAGAAAAAGGTGCGTTGGTGAATGAGGCATGTTGTATAAAGCACTTTGAGTGCTCAAGTAGCGTAGACAAGCACTATATAAGAACCAGTCCATTTACCAGATGTCACCTGTGGTTTTTTAATCTGAACTATTACGGTACAGTAATTGTATTGCATATATACAGTTTTAGCTCTAGCCCAACATTACACTGCTCGGATCTCCTGCCAGCTTATTTTGTAACAATAGTAGTAAAAACAGAAGCTTAGCAACCACATATTTACTAGTCCCATTTGCATGATTTGGGCTTTAAAATTCAGCCTTGTGGGCCAGGGGTTTTTTTTGTTTTTGTTTTATTTTTTTAAACTCTCATCAGTAACCACTTGGTCTGAAAAGGTGAAGCCTAGAAGCTCTTCTCTGTAACACAAAGTAGCCTCAAAGCCTTTCTCTGGCAGTGTTTCTTTACATCCCTTTATGTTGTGTTCAGTTATGCGTGCAGCTGCATGAAGGTCATAAAGCTGAGCTGCAGGCAAAAGATTACAAAATGACCTTATCAGAATTTAGGGTTTAATATTTGTCTGAAGTATAAAAATGCCCACATTGGACAGACAGCCTCAGAACTGGATTGATATGATTAGGCCCAGAAGTATTTAAACAATTACACAGTTTTTGTAACTTTGCCTCTGTACAATGCCACAGTGAATTTTAAATCAAAGCGTGACTGAAGTGTAGACTTTCAGCTTTAATTCAAGGGTTTAACAAAAGTACAGCATGAACTGTTTACAGCCATTTTTAATTGGACGATTGGGTGACAAGCAGTTTCATGGCTAGGCGAGGCCTGTTTCCTCATTATCCTGTTTCAAATAAAGGAGATAAAAGATCAGTTCCAAACCTTGAACTTGCATTTGTTAGCTGTTTACTGGAGCTCTCAATTTCACTTTTCATATTTTTCTTCCCCGTCTTATTTGTCTCCTCCTCACTGCTGCCACTCAGGGGTCGCCAGAGTGGATCATCTTCCTCCATGTCTCTCTAGCCATAGGAAATTCTTCTGTCACACCAGCCCTTTGCGTGTCCTCCTTAGTTTCTTTGTAAACAACTAGCTAAAATGATTCAAATTTGCACATACATTGTACTGTTAACAGTCATTTCCTTAAAAAAATAGACTAAAACGTATTATTATTTCACCAAGCTTAATGAAAAATTGCAAATATACCCGAGCAGTAGAGTTAATGCTAAACTTCCTAGCAATTTCTAACTCAGCTTTTATTAGTCACTTGTTTTGTCACAATAATATGATGAAACACATAGTGGGGCAGCTGAAAGTTTCTGTAGTTAGTGTCCAAAACAACTTCACATGGGGCAGTATCGAATTACAGTTCAAAAAGAACTGCCGATGTCATTATTATTATTATTTTTATTATTATTATTATTATTCTAAACTACTTGTGATGGTTATAGTTTAATTCATCTCACTGATTTCAGGCGTTAGGGCAGTAGAGATCAAGTGCAACGTCTTTTTTAAAGCTTGGGCTGAGTGTATGTGTCAAAAACACCTGCCAAAGAGTGATTGTATCATCACTGATTCCTATAAACATCCTTGTTACTTGTACCTGCTGTAAAGTGTATGCATATGTCGTTCTGCACAATGAAGGTGAAACATTAGCAAAGGAAGACTTTCTATCTGATTTGTCAGCGCTTCATTTGATAGCACTTTAGTTAAAAATGTTGTATTTGTTATTGATATCTTTAACATCACATAATTGTACAGAAGAAGAAAATTCAGTCTTGTGTATAGGCTTCCTATTAAATTTCCTCTTACAGTGAACGCGGATTTTGGGCCTGACAGTTTCCTTGCTGAGAGGAAATTGTATGCTAAGCCAGCAGGTTCTCACTATGTGCTCTATAAATGATGCAGTGTAGTCCTGTGCCAGGTCCAGAGTTCATATTGGCCCCTGTCACCATTATCATTATTCCAAATTTAATACCAAAATTGATAGATGCACACTGTGTCTGCTGAGGCTGCAATTTGAATTTCGATTTCCTCAACTTGGATTACATCTATATTTATATTCCGATTTTTTACTTTGCCTTGTCGTTTCCTTCCCCTCCGTTCCAGCTCTTTAAAAATAGATTCTCCAAGCTCATAGCCATGAAAGCTGTCACCACCATTTGTTCTGTCGCTAATGTAGACGTGCCTGAAGATGATCCATTCCAATCACTCGTGGCGTTTTTTTGTTTTTTGTTCTTTGGCTGTTATAGGAGTTGATGGTGACTGTGTTATACAGACATGCAACTGCTCTTTTCTGTCCTCTCTCTTTGTGGCAGTGTATGATGATTTGTCACCAGGCTCATCTTTACACTCAGCTCGTCTCTTTCCCTCCCCCTCCCGAGGTCACTTGGACAGCGGGAGATTTGAAATGCCTTTAACCAAAATTTCTTTTAGTTGACCAGTTCCTTTTATGTGCTTTTGCCCTCAAACATTCTTTTACGAAATACAAAATGACAGTGCTTTCCAATCTTTATACATTTCTCTTTTTCCTCTCTCTGCTGTCTTTTCCTCCTTTCCATATCCCTCTGCATCAACTTGAATCAAATGGAAATGACAGCATCACTTACAGATGAAGGGGAAGTGTAGTATGAAATGACAGGTTAAAGTTTTATGACATAAGTGGGACAGGTTGTCATATGATGCCATCTTTGGGAGAATCTGCCCCTTTTTCTGAGTTGCAGAGTTTTTGGCTTGTGCTTCTTTTTTCTGTCTTTTTCTTGGCATAGATGCTTTGCAAACAAACTAGCATTAACGTGGACCATTTGCATTTGTCGCACCAAGTTGTTAAGAGTTGTAATGCTTCACTCTCCAAAAGACACAATCGAGCCATTCAGTTCAGGAGGTTATGCTGCCTTTGTGGGTCTTTTGTTTGCTGCATTAGTGTTAAATGAGCATAAGAATGAAATCAAACTCATACACAACCAGTGCAATGTATGAACATTAACAGGAGACAGCAGTTCAAGAGCTTGACGGAATGTATAAGTCTAAACTAATAATTTGCAAATCTTACCTTATCTTAATTTTTTCTTATGCTTATTTTGTGCTGGTAACTGCAGTTTAACATGTTATGTTACACAGCAGTAGATGAGGATTAGAGATAAGCGCAGTATAAAGTACATAAAGAACTTCGACCGTATCCATTATGAAGAAGGTTGTAATTCTTCTCACAGTTTGAGATTGCATGTTGAAGTATGAAGGAAAAAATATAGTATAAGGAGAAAAGAAGGATTATTCTGAACTGAATTTAGGTTCTGCAGTTTGGGAAAGTGTGTGAACCTTTACAGAACTGTGCAGAAATAAAGAACCCTCTGATTTTCACACACATAGTGAAAAGACTGATGGAGGAAATACAAATAATACACAGAAATTGAATGAAACATGGAGGATAAATTTTGAGTCATGTTTTTTTGACAGTGAGAGGACAACTGGGTATTCAGTAGGCATGGTCATCCAACTGCGATGACCAACAATGAGTATGTCTTGCAATATTCTAAGGTTCCACAGAAGAACGCGGGGCAACATCTAAGCACCTCAAGGGCTTTTTCTCCCCCGTGCACAGACAACTGATCATTTTAAGAACATTTACAGAGTTCGTGAGCATTTTTTATGACAAGCACCCTTTTGTTGCCAGAGTAATAGCTGCTTAACTTACTCTTCATAGTTGTGATATTAGTCTCCCAAGCTCTGTAGCCCAATAGGTCAGAATGTTCATTGTAGAGGTAGTGTAATTTGGGTACCGCCCTCCTCCACGGGTATGTGGGATACAGTCAGGGACGCCACCGGGTATTTTGAAAAAAAATATATCACCTTGGCCCCCACCCCTTTACCATTGCAAACCATGCCAACCCTAAAAATATAACACTGCACAGACATGGATCACAGTTCTGCTGAGATAAATCCATTTTTTGATTTCATGCAAGAGAGATATGTGCAAGCCATTTTTTAGATTTCAATACTTTAAATGATAATGTTATCAGTTTTTTTGGTTACACTGATTGGGACTGTACTTTACACCAAGTACAAATACAAATAAAATTTAAAATCCATGTTAACTTTTTGGATGGAGGCAAATTTAAATTCTCATCTATAAAGTGGTGTAAAAGTATTTTGTACTGCTTGAACATTTTTATTTATAATATTAAATATCGACAAATATAACTTAAATAAACTTTGAGTTCTACTAGGTCTGAAGACAGAGACCTATTTTAGTTGGCTGCACTTTGTTCAAAGGTTTTAATCTTTAACATTTTTTTATGATGATAGATTAATAACGTCTTTAAAAGAACCCCAGAAAAGACTAGCTGACTGTTCTACTGTTTCTTAGAACCCCTTAGAGTCGTCATCACTTTTCTGTCTCTTCCACTTCCCTGGTATACACTCAAAAGTGTCTGACTTTGACATTCAGAAACACTCTTTCTACTCTAACAGTGTTATTAAACAGTTATTAAATGATCAATACAAGAAACAGTTTTTTTCAGCTGTCTTCAAAGTGACTGTTTTGTATAAAGGTGACGGTAAAACTCCAATAAGATAGAATCATTGAAGTCATAATGTCAAGTAGATGCAATCTGTTTGTGATAATGCAGCTATTAACTGTGATTTTAAAAAAAATCTGCAAATCTGCTGCCATCAGTTACAAACCTGTTGCTATCTGTTGCCTTCTACATACAAAGAAATTCACAATTAAACAAAAACTATCTATAGTACTTAGAGTCCAGCCAGAAAGCCATACATTTCAAACAGAAATTCAGAAAACGCACAAATAGTGATGTACTAACCGAATTAAAATTGGTTGGCAAATGACAAAAAATTCACGCAGGTTGAGATTGCCGTCCTTAAACCTACAAAAGCAGTGCATTGGTGTTGTCGGAGCATGCACTTTCTTTATACGTTTATATTTCTAGATACTCATATCATGATATAATCATATCTAACAGTTTCCCGTTATGTTAGAAATGACATCTCTCCTCCTTACTATCAAAGAGTCATTACCAACCCCTCTGTGTGTACTTTGGAAATGCATTCCTCATTTTCTGTGGTTGCTTCTGCTTTTTGTTTGATTGCTGCACCCCTGCTACCCACAGCAACAAAGTGCTTGTACATTTCAGCCAACGCATCCTATTCAAAATTTGTGTAAAAACAATAAGAGTGGCAGTGAAAAATGCCAGAAGAGGCCTTGCAAAAAGTACTGCTTCAAGAAATCAGACTCAGGCAAGAACAAAAGTCTTCTTTTAGTCTTTCTTTTGTTTTCTCTTTAATTAAAGCCTCATTGTTGTAACATTTTACAAAACCAACCTTGCATGTGACTTATGATGTAAAATAAGAAACCTTTGCGGTGCAATAATAGAAATGCTAATCAGTGTAATGAGGAACATAATTTCATGAACATTCTCCAGAATCTGATTAGTGATGGTGAAGATAATATGCATATAATAGTACAATGGATAGAGGAATAAAGAGAGTGACGGTCCAGATCAAACACATAATGGTGCAATTAGACTTTAATTATTCCTATATGTCCTGTTAATTTTGTGTGTCATTGAGAAAGGAAGCCTGCGAAAAGTCACACAGTAAACACAGCAACTCTGCATCATGTAAAAAGCACTTCTCTCTGGCTTCTAATTGTACTCCCGTGACCTTACTAATGCTAATATCTGATTATCATTAAGGAAAATAAGCACTGGCAGGCTTTTCTCTGCATTAACTTTCCACAGAGCAAGAGTAAAATTGGCTGCTCTCATTAGCTTTTAATCAGGGGTAATGGAGATGGGAATACATGTTAGCCACATTTTCCTGGGCTACACGTAATCTGTTAAATCCTTTAATCTCATCATCGCACAAGTTACATCAGCTGCTACGGCCTTAAACAAGCTTGAAAACTATCAGTGGTTGAGGTCATGACATCTGCACTTTCCAGTGTGCTTACTGTCGTTGTATATCTGATATCATCGTGTTAGTGTGATCCTTATACCATTATATTACTGAAGTAATTGGTATCGTTGTGAATAACCAGTAACAAAATTGCAATGTGATAGCTTTACAAACCAGGAAAAATACTAAAATAGTATGTGTCATCCTGTGGTGGAAAAAGTGTGGAGTGACAAAGATGAGGTTGGGCTTTCACCTGCACGAATGGGATTTGTGCAGATATTGTTTTTAGAGTTGTTACTTCGTATATTTAAGAAACCTTTTGGAGTTTTGTTGATGATTGGTTAGTTTTTAGGAAGCTGGAACTGACCAGTCACAAAATTATGATCACCCAATTATTTGCAAATGTGTCCTATTTGCATTTAATTTCTAAATTAATATTAATATATTCATTTATTCATTATTATTACACATATCTATATATTACAGATATTTTAAATAAATTGACTGGTGGATACAGCCCTATCTGTCGTTGACAACAATAGTGCATAGTATTTTTCCAACATGTGGCTGTCAATTTGAAAATAAAAGGGGTTAAATAATACCACACGGAATGAATTTCTATTGTGCTGCTTGATGTTTTATGCCAAAATCAATCTAAACTACAAACTGAGCGAACAAATCACTTCAGCATTAACCAGGCTTGTTGTTGTTTATTCAATCAAACTTTACATCACCTCAAACTCCAGCAAAGAAAAGTCTCATCTGGCTGAATCAGGCTGCAAAGGAACAAAACCACATGGAATAATCACACTCTTTTCAATTTTCATCTGTCTGAAATGACAAAAGAAGAGCTGTCAAGCAGTTCTTGTAGAGAGACAGACAGGGATTCTGCTTAATTTTCACTTCTACTTGTGTTGGACTTGAGTTAGATTAGCTGCTGATGAGGCGCTGGGTGGGGGTGGAAGGTGTGTGCATGATTGCGTGGAATGTGAGGGGGTTGTGGGCTTTTTCTCTATGGTCCACATTATCAGAGAGGCAGACAGCTTAGCATGGACAGAGCAGCACGGCAGAAACAGGCCTGTGGTTCTGTGATGGAAACAGTCAGGAGGCAACAGCCGGCACAGCAGGGAACACTTGGTGTGTATTCTGAGTTAGTGTGTTCTGTGCTGTCTGACCACCATAGCTCCAAACAAATGTGGGTCACACCCTGTCTACCACACATAAAGGCACACAAAGATTCAGGGTCTTTGCCGGCTGTTTGATATGTTAACCTCTCAGTTTCATAAAGGGATAAACCAAAAGAAACACCAACTGCTGTGTGCATTATCACTGGTTTTAAACACCAACTGGGTTCAAATGTACACAGAAGGCAAGAGAAAAACACACAGGACAATACAGAGCGCTAGACTTTAAAAAAAGAAAAAAGAGGCTGCTTTTATATATGCTGCTGTCAGAATGACATTGGAGCCTGCAAACAATACCATCATATGTAAATGTATTCATGGATTTTCTGTGTTCTTTTCCTGTGGATGCAGTGTGGTTAGAGAAAGCTAAAAATATTTGAAATGTAAAGATTTGATTTCTGCAATTAGACTGTATCTTTAACCTTTGCTAGACACCACCAGCACTGGTTTTCCTCAACTCTGCTGCTAAATCTAAAAATGCAATTTCCTTACAAACGTGGGACCATTAACTGTAAAAGGGGAAATAAACAGGCTTTCCAATGGCATAACATTTATTAACAAGAAGCACTGTACCAAATAATAACCCACCCAACATGAATTTCCTTACTTTCTGTGCTAAGTTTAGATAAATCATTTACTTTGCTTTAGAGAAAATTAACATTTAGATAGATGGAGATGTTTTGTGTATGATAGTACGATATTAACAATGTTTATTAGAAAATTATTATTTTGCATTGTTGTTTAAATATCAATCGATAGTTCTTCCACATTTCTACTCCATTTCACTTCTGCACTACTACATCTTTTACCTTTATTTGCTATATTTTATCACTTTGCAGTGCAAGGTTTTACATATCTCTCTATTTTCCTATATGTACAAAATAAAAAATGTTAAGCAAAATCTAAAGGTCAAAATTCATATTTTATACAGTTGATTTTTTATGTTTTTCTTCTCTGAGTACATTCGTCTGGTCTCCTTGACAAAGTGTGGTATGATCAATGGCAACAAGTCTGGAATTTACCAGCAGATAAATATTGTAATTGTGTGTGAAGAAATGTCTTTTTATTTTTTATTAATTACCGTATCTTAAATATTTACTGTATATTAGACGTTTATGATTTCTGTGCAGGTTTTGGCAGTGAATAAGTCTTTGTGCAAAAGACATATACATGAAAACATTCAAACAAATCATCAAACACTGTCTCTTATCAGCAAAAGCAATTTAGTTCCGTTAGCTTTTCAGTGCACTACAGAATTCATCCGCAAATTAGGGCTACACCCGGGACTGGTATAATGAATTAGCCTCTGGTATTCAGGGAAAAAGTCATAATGAGTGATGCATTACCTTTATAAAAAGGAAGCCGGCAGCAATTGCATGAAATAAAACGTCGGTAAAGTGGCAGGTGAAAAGAAAGAGACCTTGTCCTTAAAAAATTGAATCACTTCAAATGAGATTTCACATTAACCTTCAGTATAAGCTATAGTATTTGGCATTAAAGTGAGGTTTGACTGCTGAAAATATTTAGCAAATAAAACATTTTTGACAGACAGACTGAGAAACATAGAAAGAGAGATATATGAATGTGTGGGTGAGAATCAGCGTGCCTTTCCATTTGGCCTCTATCTGGTTTAAAATCGTAAAATTACAAACAACAAGCGAAAAGAAGTCTTTGCCCAAGAAATGCCCAAGTTCAGCTCTAAAAGTTCACAAAGAACTGCAAAATTTCAAGAGCTATGACACTTGAAGTCTTCTGAATTTAAAAAAAAAAATCACCACCAGCAAGTTTAAAATGTGGCTCTGAGAAGCTGCAACGTCCATTTTCTTTTCAGATGCAGCAATCACAATGGATTCCAGGGGTGACCTATAAGTCATGACTAAAACATGCATCAATACTTTTCAAAAAACTTTGAGAATGTGGATGAATAGAAAAAAAAATAACTGTACGCTAAAATGTATCTATCACCAAGGACTGCAAGACTCTACAGTATGCTTGTCAAAGCGATTTCCATTACTGTCCAGACAAGATTTTAGCACTGCTCATCTCTGCAAACACACTGAAGGGGAGGACACATAATCAGGTACAAGAGAAAACAGATAGACAACAACAAGGAGGCAAACTGTAGCTCAGGTGGCAGAGCAGATCAGCCACCAACCAGAAGGTCGGTGGTTTGATCCCAGGCTGCTCCTTGTCTGCATGCCAAATATCCTTGGGCAAGATACTAACCCCATGTTGCTCTCCGATGCATCCATCGGAGTGTGAATGTGTATGAATGTTACTTAGAAAGCACCTAGAAAAATGTGCTTGTGCGAATGGGTGAATGCACAAGTTGTGTAAAGCGCTTTGAGTGCTCAGAAGAGTAGAAAAGCGCTATATAAGAACCAGTCCATTTACCAAACTGTAAAGGAAACATTTATATCTGTATAACATTTGTAAGAGTAGCTATTGCTGAAACCATCTTATCAAAGCACTTGTACTGTGCATGTTATAGTAAAAGAACAAAATTATTACGCTGAAAATAACAAAGTCATTAGTGTGGACATGACCTGAGTCAGGTCAAGAGATGTGGAAACTGTATTTCCTATTTGTATTATATATAGATAATGTGTGAAAATGAGTTTACTGAGACTGAGAACAATCACACAGCAGTAGACCTGTGCGTGTGTGTATTTGTGTCACAGTAACGGAGAGAAGTGGAGAGAAAAAGAATCTGGAGCTTCACAGAGACAATAAAACATCAAAAAGAATCATTCCATCAAAGAAGATTACTTTAGATACAACACTCATGGAATGGAAATCTGGGCAATATTTTCCTCTTATTTCATCATCAAAAGATTAGGTTTTCTCAATAAAACACTCTCCACCCTCCACTCAGGAAAACGTACTCAGAAAACCACAGCAGCACATGCTATACTTCTCTCCAAGTGCCACGCCAATAAACATCTGATTCCATTTGGAGTTTCATGAGCAACTCGCTCATAGCCATGTTGGCTTTCCGTGGTTACGAGCATAATTTAATTTAACCTCTAAACACACGAAAACTTTAAGGATTTTAAATTACAGTGTATGTTTTGTCTCTCACTCTTTTTTCTTCTTCTTCCTTTTTTGAACCAATTTTAATGAAAAGTATCAAGATTTTCTATTCTGAACACAGGTTTTCATTTATACCTTCTGTTGGCACAAATTGGATTCCTGCTGCAAGAATACATTTGTTCTCTTAAAGCTCATTTCACTGCTGCTATCTTCTTGTGATATGCACAGCTCAGAGGATGGTTCCAGAATTTTTATATATTTTTCTACTCAAATTAAACACAGCTGTCACTGTGTTTAATTTATTATATCACGATATTATAATCCTTTTTTAAGATGATGTAAAATACCACTAACTTATGCTTAGTGGGATATGTCAGAAAAGGAAAAAAAGAGAAACATTTTAATGAAAGTAATGTAGAGGGAATAACCTGTTTAGGGTGCCTGTTTGGGTGAGTAGTTTTCATGGCACTAACATAGCATACAGTAACAGTAGCAACAGAAGCTACAAAGATTCATCTTTTGCAGATATATATATATATTAGTGCTGTCAATAGATTTAAAAAAATTAACTAATTAATCTCACAATTTTCTGTAATTAATCACGATTAATCGCAGTTATTTGACCAATAGCCTGGCTGCAATTACACTTTTTCAACTTTATATTTAAGCTTGTAACAGACATTTATGCAATACAATGAAATAAATGGAGAATGTAGCTTTAATTCAAAGAGACTTTGAATAGTTTTCTTCAATCTTTTAGCACAGGTTCTCTCCTGTGAAATGCAACTTTAAAAAAAATCTATATACTAATAGGTACGTATGCACTAATATATAATATATATTAGTGCTGTCAAACAATTAAAATGTTTACTCAGATTCATCACAGGGTTACTGTGGATTAATTTTGATTAATCACGATTCACGAATCTATATTAATCGCATTTCATTTTGCATGAGCAAACAGACTCTGAAAAAAAAGGGAAAATATACACACTTAACATGTTTATTGAACATCTTGAACATTCATGTTATCAAAAAACTCTGTAAACATTTATCCACTCTCTCTCTGTCACTCTTGCAGAGGCACTTCAAGTCCTTGAAACGAGGAACTAAAGCTATGCAAAGCGCGTTCTCAACGATATTAATAGATCTGCAGTTTGTTGCCATCCACTTGGCAATTGTGTCAGTCAATATGTTCGAGGTAGACTTACTGAGTCCCTGATGCTCTGTGAGTGGTTTGTAGCAAGCTGGGTGACGCGTTAGCCAAAGTGCTAGCAGCATTCCCGGCTAACGTGTACGTCGCGTCAATGTGATATTTTAAGCTGGAAGTGCTTCGGTGAAAAGAAAATTCCTTGTTGTACAATGTGCATAATACTTTATGTCGGTCAACTCTATTTTTTTTTTTAATACTCAAATTTCCCATCAAGAAAATTGAGTTGATTGGTTCAGCTGCCCGTCACTACCAGATCAACTGCCCATTTGTGCATGTGCAAAGGTAACTCTACTTGGACAAACTGCCCGAAATGCGTTGACAGAAACATTTCAGGGATTTTGAGTCATTCTGCACTCCAGATGCATTAATAGCATTTTTTTGTATTGCATTAATCGTGATGACGGCTTAATCTGCGTTAATGCGTTAATTTTGACAGCACTAATACACACCCACACACACACACACACACGTGTATATATATATATATATATATATATATATATATATACATATATATATGGGACTTTAAAAGAAAGCAAAAGGCAGAAAATGCATATTCATCCATTTTCCACTTTGTCCATTATTAGTCATTTTTCCCATTTATGAATCGTGCTGGATTCCAAGTGCACTACAGAGTCAGCCCTTACTCTCTGGTCAAACACATTCAAAAACACTTTGAAAAGCAGGTGGTGGTGGAATGCTGGCAGCGATGAAGCAGTGGGCAGCACAGAATAGGTACCACTAACTGGGCCAATAAATACCCTACTGATTAATGATTGGCACCATGCAATCAACATAAGGATTTGGGAAGGTAGTGTGAACCTAAGGGGAGTTCCCCTGTGAATTTAAAATTGAGGGAAGTTAAAATCTATCCACAGTAGATGGGCTAAAGCTAAGAGGCAGCATGAAGGAGGAGTACTAAGTCTTCTTGCTGCTGTGATCGCTATTGGGGCTGGGCTATATCATACCGTTCACGGTAATACCGGTGTAATTTTGGGCAACGATAGAAAAATGAAATATCGCGATAGAATATGGGTAAAACGCGCATGCGCAGTGCCTTATGTTTACATATGCACATGGCGGCGACGCAGAATGAGAAGAGCGAAAGTGGATCGTTAAATGAAACTGATGAACCAGAACTGGTTTGTAAAAATGCTGCTACTTCAGTGGTGTGGAACTGGTTTAGCTTTCGTCCGTCAGATACACAACAAAGCACTATTTTTGGTAGCGTGTGCTAGCGGGCTGTCGTTATTACCTTGTTGTTTGGAAAATACGGCACACTTAAAATCGATCCTTTCATTTTTCTGAAAATCGACAGTGCCCCTTATAATCCTGTGTGCCTTATGTATGAATTCTGGTTGTGTTTACTGACCTCGAAACAATTTTATGTACACGGCGCTCGAAAATCTGCCAGATGTTTCAGTATGACTTTGCTAAGCTACGAACCCGCACCGCTTGATGGATTGTCGGAGCATTACGGCTGTCGTAGGCAGGAGCCTCGCGGAGTGATACGTACTGTGCTTCAACATAATATTACCGTATTGTGTGTGTATAACCTCTTTTTAAGTTTTGTGGCTAATATACATGGTTATGCTGAGGATATGTCGGCCAATTTCCACTGGAAATGCTTTTTGGTTAAACTGTCAGCAAGGAATTTGCATTTGCACTGCTAAATTTTTACCTAACTTTAATGCACATAAAAAACAGCTGCTTGTTTAAGTTAAAATACATTGATGAGGTTTTTTGCACTAATAAAGTTGTGGAGTTGTAAAGTATTTTGTCTAGTGTCAATTATATCGTCAGTTATATCGTTATCGCAAATTTTCAAATGTATATCGTGATAAATATTTTTGGTCATATCGCCCTGCTCTAATCGCTATTATAAATGTCAAACTCTTGCAAGTAGATGGAAAAAAATTTGGAATCTGACAGAAATGCTTAATTCTCTCCGTAACTTGCAGTACGCTATTAATATGCTGCCTAGCCATGCAACAACATCACTCACATGCAGTGTGCTATTATAAGTACTATCCTGCGATGCAAATCTTCAGGCTGCGCTTACTCTGTGTGTGATTATATTCCTGAGCTGCTGTGCAGAAATTTTGCTGGAGAGGATGAACGACAACAATACAGCCAGATGAAGACCAAAGGTCACAGAATCCTTCACACAACATGCTTGCTACATCATCTGAAGTCATCATCCTATCTGACAGCTCATTTGAGGAATTTCAGCAAGTTCTGAAAAGAGAAAAAATAATTTATACCCAGTTTACACAAAAATGTGTAGGATGATCCAGAAGTGTTATGCACTTTTCTTTGTGCTGTGTTGTGGAAGTTTTCCATTAAATAAAGCCTGCAGACAAGCGGTGAGCTTGTCACAAACAAGCTCACCACTAATCACAAACAAAGAACAGAAAACCAAGCTTGGTGGAGAGCCTGCATGATCGTGGGGCAGACGGTCAGCAGAGTCTCCCTGAGCCTAGCATGGCTCTCAGTTAAATACCTTCTCCAGGAACAAAAGGCAGTACACAGCTGTTTCACACCTTAAGGTTCACACTCCCTTGCTACCTCCCAGAGTCCTCCAAGAGACAAAAGATTCTTCCTGTGGAGTTGTCTGCTTCCCCCAACTTCCTTACCATCTGTCTTACTGTATGAGTGTGAGACATGTTAAAATCCAGTAGCACCAAGGCATCATACAATAAAATAATGTGATTAATACATAAATAAAAGAAATTCCTATACAGCTGACAAATTGCAGAGACACTGTGATACAACTAGGTGGTATGGTAACCTTTTTGCGTTATGTTTTGCTGACTATTAATAAACCTTTGTCTGTACCCATGACTGGTTGATGTCACATGATAAACCATTGTTGTTATGTAAAAAAAGAGAGACATGGATTAAATCCTGAAAATGTGACATCATTATCAGCTTTTGACCAAAACAGCATTCTTGCTGTAAAAACGGTTAACTCCGAATACTATGAAGGATGAAAAAATCTCTAAGGTGGATATCACATCCTTTTAGTCCACCAACCACCTCAACCTGTGAAAATTATCTTGAAATTTCTTATAACATAGCTGCACATATGGAAAAGAAGAAAAATCCCTTCACCAGTAAATGCATTGCATTACCTATATACATATCTCATGGTATGATTTACATCTAAGGCTACGTTCACACTGCAGGCGAAAGCGCATCAAATCCAATTTTTTTGACCCTATGCGACCCATATCCGATCATGGTATGACAGTGTGAACGGCACAAATCCGATATTTTCAAATCCGATCTGGGTCACTTTCGTATGTGGTACTGAATCCGATACATATCCGATGTTTTAGAAAGCGACTGCTGTTTGAACGGTCATGTCGCATTAAATCCGTCTTTTACGTCACTGACACGAGACAGATGCCAATTATCAGCGTCCGAGAAGACATCGCGAACACTTGTTGGCCATCCAGTGTAGATGTTAGTGAAACTGTTGGGAAGACAACGTGAACATTTTATTTGTACTGTATAATCTGCAGATTCTGACAGAAATCTGCAACTATCCTTTGAAGCACCGCTCCTCTAAAACAGCAATAAGGATCATTATTAGGTTATTTACATTATTATGTAAATAACAAAATAACTTAAAGCAAAAATTTGGAAATGTAAAGTCCGAAGTCAAACAATATTGTTTGCTCTGGGTCTAAACAGAGCGCGTTGTGTGTGACGTCTTCTTTTGCGCATGCGGGCCGCTTTGAGCGTTCACACTAGAGCGCGTTTGCTGTCGCATTTTATTTGTAGTGTGAACAAGCAGACAAAAAAATCGGATTTGATCAAAAAATCGGAATTGAGCATTAAGACCTGCAGTGTGAACGTAGCCGAAATCATGGTGGCACGTTTTCATTTTCCCAATGATGATGTGCACTTTCTTATATTCCCCTTTGAAAGACGTGCTCGGTATAATGGCAGTCGGCAAGTACCGCCAATATCTAATATGACGCACAAAGTTATTATAACCAGTGCTTAGCACAAGTTGTTGAAAATTTTGATAAAATCCTAGTAATGAACACCCTGATCATACAGCCAAGTTTCACTGAATACTATTGAATCCTTTGTTACCTAATCAAACATTTAAAAACATCTTAACAACTTACGCTAACGTTTTAAGCACATAAAAAGTGATGATATAGGCCTTGTCTGACTTTTTAGAGCTGTGAGAAAGCAGCCTGTGATGATTCTGTGTTCTGTGTGCTGTTTCTTATTTGGAGGTGGAGGATCAGTACATACCGAGTCTGAAAACATCATTACCATCTTTTTAGATGGCCAGTTGCCAATTTCGATTTGGCTGCCCCTCATCATTTTTCTGACTTTAAGCCAGACACATTTTTTCATTTTCTTTACTAGCACACATTTTAGGAAATTCACTGTACACGTTTCATTGTAGAGTCCGACATCACCTTAATAATGCTCTTCCTTTATGCTAAGAAGTATTAAGCATTTGTTTCTGCATTCAGCCTATTTCAAACAAGTTTAACTGTGCTGTCTTGTTTAGTAATATGGTCTTGTAATCAATGTAACCATTGGCAACTGACTCCAGACGATCCCCAGTTGTTGTTTTTTTCACATCGATGTTATGTTTGTTCCCATCTGATGTAATTTAAGCACTGTTATACAACTGGTTGACAGTGTTTTTCATCTAAGCTGGACGACTTGTGATTTGGTAAACAGTTAAATATATCAAGACATGATTTTAGTGGCCTCAGTTTTAACTGCCTGTCTTAAATATTTCCAGCTTTTGCAAATTCTCCAGCAAAAACAACAGTTACAAAAATGATTCCATGTCATTTAGTCAGGATCATCACAACTTTACGTCACAAACTCGTGTAGAAAAACATCATTATCATTTCAACATTTTCTTAAGAATTCCTGACACCAACTACAGGAATTTCGTTTCCTCTGCAGAAAGATGAACTTTCCCTCCCATTTCCCTCTCATGTATGGCCTAAAGATATTGCTGAAATCATGACTTTGCAGCATTATATTTGCTTTGTTCAGGCTTATGCTCTCCTCCTATGATCCGTGGACAAATCTTTGGGTGGAATAAATTTTCCAGTGGCGATAGCAGAAGCCAAATGGCTTACTTAGCAAAGGATTGTGAAAACATCAGAGGAAAGAATTTCCCTATAGTGAACATTGAGGCATCGGAAGGGCTCAATGTTTGTAGAAATGTTACCTGGGCAAACCAATGAGAGAGATGGGAGCAAGCGTAAGAAGTAAGATAGAGGAGACAATAGAAGGGAATTAAAAGAAAAAGAGACCAGTGAGAACATAAAGAAAGGAAATGAGAAGAGGAGCTGGTATGAGGGCAGTGGTGTTTTGGGAAAGGGACAGAGCGTGTATGATGTGTGTGCGTGTGCTCATTTGTTTTCACTTCACTGTGAGGGCAGAAGACAAATTGCCCATATGGATAAGAGCAGACGGTGGCCAGGTTGCGTTAGGAACCAGTTAGTTCTAGCACATTCTGTTGTTGGGCAGGAAGCCTAATGTTTAGCACACTGGGAACTGGCAAAGTAATGGACACATGCAAACTGCCACAGTGTAGGCTTTTTAAGGATTCCAGGACACTGCAAGGTGCATTGTCTAACACAGCAGCTGCTGAAAATATGATCATGTATATTTCCTTGAAAATGCCAGAGCAATGCCAAAAGTAGTTCAGTGGAATCAGTAACCCAATATTATATAATATATATATAATATTTTTATTAAGTAGTATGACGAGTATTTCATCTGGACTGTGCTGGCTGCCCAATGAAAGGAACATTAAAAGTGAAGAGGGTATTGCACTGTAACCATAGAAAGAAATAATAATCAATAATAATGAATCAATGCTCTATATTGGTACCTAATAAAATTATACCATATAAAGTACACCAATTGCATTTTAGCTTACAACCTACAGAGAATTCATGTAACTCTAGTTCTTTTAAGATTTAGTCTTTTTTTGTGGTCCATGACTTAATCAGCCGATCCAGTCTCATCAACTTTGTTTTCATCAGTCGTGAGAAAAATGGATTCCAGTGAAAAAGTTGTGACAAACAGACTGGGTACCTACACTAGCCAACACCAGACTGATGATTGTCTCTGTCGTAGTTGGTGGAGACTAAAACAGAACTTAAATAAGAGTGGATCTTACACACAGGCATTAGGCTGTGAGAGAAAATGTCATGTTAGCATATCTTTCCCACTTTGTCTGTTATATGCTAATAATGCCTGTAGGTCTAAAAACCCAGTGACTCCTAGCCAAAGTGCTAGCAATGCATAGACTACCTATTCTTTAACAAGATGGCAGATGTCTTTTATGTCACCTGATGAATGTAATTTTCAAATACTGTGTATACAAGATGTATGTACTGTGATGTCCTGTTAACATGCTGTTTGTTAGTAAGATCCCATTGTGAAGGTTTGAGCTGAGGGTGTTCTTGTCATCATCATCATGGCGTTTTCAAACCAGATGTGACCAGGGACTGACTGAGAAACTTTTGCTGACTGTTTGCTCACAGGGTAGCAACTTACTTTGTCCTTTGTGTTAATAATGACTAGAATTTACAAAATGAAAATAAAACTGTATTTAGAATGACCTCAATTTATCAATTATTAATTATCAATGAATTTTGGCAGCAAATTTTGATGGTTTTAGTCAATGTGACTGTGAACTATGTGTTCATAGTCACATTTTAGACTAAAATGTCATTTAGTTTAAGTCGTAATTTATGCATCTAAATTACTTTAGTCTAAATATCATATGATTATAGACGAATAAATCAAATGAGTTGATTCAGTTGACAAAAATATAAAGTGTAAAGGTTTGTTATGTTTTTAGCAGTGACAGTTGCTCCACACACTTTGTTCATTTTCCTTGACATCAAATGCAATATGTACCCATATATCTAGTCTTCTCTTCCGCCCAAGTGCTGACATTTTGTTGTGTTTTCATGAGAAACATGGAGCACGGTTGCCAATTGTTCGATTTCCCAGGGTCGATCAAATGTTCGCATCTAACCGTACTGTACAAGGAGATTAGTTCTGATTGGCTCACTTTCAAACTTGTGTGTGTCAGTTTTTATTTAGTTATTTTGAGATTTTCCTCAGAAAAAAAGGTAATTTAGGAAACTGACTATGAAATTTTTGGTTAATCCAATTGCAACTGAGACCAAAAAGTAATTAGGAAAGTGTTAACTGAAATTTTAACTGACAAAAGGTAATTTTCTTCTGCACAGAGTTTATGGCAAGCACATTATCTATTCTCTTTTAAGCTTTGTTTTGGACTCTATGTACTTTTTCTGTTTGGTATTGTATACGCATTGTGCATGATGCTTAAAAGTGGATAAAAAACTGTGTAAGTCCTGGATTGGGTGATAATGTATTTAGTTTATATATGTACTGCATTTTTATCAAATGTTGTTTTGTCTTCACTCTAAAAAGCAAACGGTCTGCTAAGTTCACTCGAAACCTGTTTGTTTTCTTTAAACAGTTTATTGAGGAAAGAACCGTGTCCAACTGGAAGTAACCTAAGGGCTTCCTATTAGATGGGCATTGTTTTTGTCAGTGTTTTTTCTGTGTATTATATTGTTTTGATATTGTTTGGTGGCTGCAGGAAGCAGCAGCCCTCACCAATGCACCAGAACTGAACAGTAATTGGTCCTTCTGTCCACATGTGTGCACATGTCTATGTGCAGTATGTGAATGTGCTGTCCAAATGGCATCACACCAGGACATGGTCGACGTCAAACTGTGATAATGAGCACCGCCAAGATTTGAATATAAGCACGCACCGATTCAATTATTTCATCCCAGCTAGATAGAAAAAGCCACAAACATACTCATTTCTCTACATTCTGCCAATTTTCTGTTGGGAATGCCTCCTGGGCAAGACAGTAAAACGTGGAATAACCTGCATTTGTATGCTCGCTACTTATGCGCTCTCTCTTTCAATTTAACAAGAGTCAATTTGAATTATAATTCAAAGGTGCGGTCTCTATTCACTAAGTACAGGGTGGGAGTTGGTGCTGGTGGAGGTCGGCATAGGGGGGCAGAAAGCTTCATTGCTGTCTCTAACAATACTTGATCTAATTTAGTTGAAATTGTCCCTATTACAAAATAAGAAAAAAATGGCATCTCTCTGTTTTGCTTTTGTCTGCTGGTTGAATTATTTAATTTTCTGATAAGGCTACATGGGTCTTCTGACAGGGTATGTTAAGAGCCACAGTGTTACAAGAGAAAAAGAAGTATACACAAAGAGGTCTGCTGAGGGTGAAGTAAAGAAAACATGACACATTAGGATGACAAATATAGACATAATAACAGGAATATAGACCAATCTTATGAACAGGATATGAACAGATAATGACTGCTCATATCTAGTCAAGTGGCATTAAATTATTTTTCTCTCAAAACATAACTCCAACATATTATATAAAGTATACCTTAAAAGTGCCAGTGTGTGGGTGGGTATACAGTTCCAGTTTTAAAAGTTACAGATTAATTGCATTTGTATTGGAAGTGATTTGTTTGTCACACATTGTCTTAGTGACCATCATATATCAATTAGTCCCTCTGATTGGTGGTCACTTTAACTGAGAAATGTTTGACACTGGACCTGCCCACTTCACATGACCAGTCGTTCATTTAAAGTCACTAAGTCTCACTAACTTTCTGTGGTCTGGTCACAGGGTGGCTGCTAGTATCTTCTGACGAGTTCTTCAGTATCAAACTGATCCTTTTTTCCACAATTATAAGAAAACAGAAAGGGCAGCATTGCTCCCAGTAATGTGGCTCTATGAAGGGAGGTGTACAGTAGATTATTTTCTGTGGCATTATACTCAACATGCATACTAAGTGACAAGTTAGGTGCTGTCCTCTTTGCTGGAAGCAGCAGCTCAGAGACTCAATATGGACTGATTTGATTTTAACCTCTTAAATGTCCTGAAATGCTTTTAAATTAGAGCGTTCATTGTATATGAAATAAAGCTTTTGTGCAACCTTTTTCATATTAACCTGATTTGAATGGTTAGTTTTGAGACGGTTAGGATTATCTTTACATTTATCATAGATGGCTGAAGTCATTAAGTTGCATCCTATTTGAGGACCTTTCAGCTGGTTAACTAACTCATCACAGTCAACATCTGACAAATGGAGATAAGAAAGCATCCATACAAAGAAAGAAAGAAAAGAAAGAAAGAAAAGAAAAAGAATGGTGGCATATTCTGATAACTGGATGATGCTATGTTGCATTTCGGTTCTTTTTTCCCCCTCTAATAAAAGCACAAAGTATACAATTTTGAATAAAAACAACCATATAAATGATGTTATGAATGTCTGGGGCTAATGGGAAATGGGTTTCAATAAAAGAAAATCCTGGGTTAATTAAAAGAGAGAAATGTTACACAAGCAGCAATATTAGACAATATTTCATTTACTAACGTCATCTTTGAGCCACATGTCATACTGTAAAAAAAAACCCTCTTTTCCCCGGTGGTTTAGCATTCTTGCAAATGTCACGAGGATTTTGAATTAGGTGTTTTCAGTCATGTCTGAGCTTCCCAAAAGACTCAAGGCAGACCAGCTGAAAAGGTTAAGATGAAAGAAGAGTTGATTGAAAGAAACAAATCAAAAAGATGCAACAGAAACTTGAAGGTATTTCTTTAGAGTCTTCCACAGGTTACATCTGCAAGGATTAAAACTGCACGGATCTAAAGACAAGCAATTAGTTTGTGTCCTTTGCTCTGACCAAAGACGTTTGTAAGAATCGTAGGGTACACTCTGGACAGGCTGCCAATCTATTGTTGGTCTTGATTTTTCTTAAAAACAAATCAACAAAAAACACATTTTCATGATGATTTATATCTGCAACACAGTAAATGGTGTAAAAAAAATGAATACTCTGATTCCTCTGTAAAGACATTCTAAACTCCTATTATGAACTTTGATGTTATTTACATATTTACCAGGCTACTAAATTTCACATCCTGCAAAATATACACCATGTAATATACAGTACATTCAGTTCAGTTGTCATACGTGTGATAACAACGGATATCAAGTTACTACTTTCGTTGTCACTGGTGATAAACACGGGTGTTTATCGGATTGCTTGTTCACAGGTATTTTAAGGTGTGAAAAGGATGTATTGGAATGGGATGTTTTCCAGAGTATTTTACCATTTTATTGTTAATACTATATTTGGACATAAAACACAGCTGGGAAAGGGAACTGACACTAATTACCCTGTGACTGCAATTGGTGAACGCACATTAATTCTATCACCATACCGAAAACCTTAAAAAAACAAAAAACTTTCTTACTATGTGATCCAAGGATACCTATCCACATCAATAAGAAATTTCCCTCATGCAGTAGGAATTATGAATAATTCAAGCGCCCATATAGCTGCGCCTTTTCAAAAATGTATTACTGGAAAGTGGCAGGAATACCACACAGAGACGGGCAGAGCATATCTCCTCAAATTAACACTGGCAGGCCACTTTTTAATGTCAAAGACACTCAAGATATTTAATCTCAGTGTCATTCAGAGGAATTATTCAGCCTGAGAAACAATCAAATTGAAGTCTTCTCATTGGAAATGAATTCATGTTAATGCAGAAAGAGTAATCTCATGCTGAAGGGATAGACCTGTTTCCTCGTTTGGGTGGATACAAATGTTAATAAACCCCAAACTTTTTATTTTTTTAGTTTTGAAGGGAAATAGGACACATCAGGCTCCTGTTTCGCTCTCGCTCTCACACACACACACACACACACACGGAGACTGGCTACAGCATGACTCTCAAAATAGCTGAGAGAAATTTAACATGGAAAGTGAGGCGCTCAGCTCCTTGATTTCTCCAGGATGATATTAATATAGAAAGGCAGGGAAGTTGGCAAGCAGATTCAGCACACATCACGACTCCTTGGGGTTAACTTGTTTTTTTTTTAAGTCCTCCCCTGCAAAATGTGTTCAGAAAGACCTCTTAAAGTAACACTGAAATATGTTCGACGCCATTGAATCACCATGTCACGCCTGTATCGTTTCAGGCTGATTGAACCAAGGTTAGACAACCTAAATGTTGGCAGATTGTCATGCTTTTGTACTCTTTCTTTACAATCCTGGAGAAAAAAAAAGCAAGCAAGCAAACAAATAAAGAAAAAACTTTTCCTTTCAGTGTACGGTACTTGTGCATTCAGCTACTGGGTGAAATCTTTATTCACGTACACGTAAAAAAGATCCTAGTTCTGCACCCGGGCTTCATATTTTAGTACACAGCACTCTTTACATGAAAGTGCATGTTATATGCTTTTGTAAGATAACATCCATGCATCCTCAAAGATAAATTCATATGTTTTTCAGTTCTTTAGCTTTACATATGTGCAAATTATTAATTATTTTATTTACATTAATGATGCATTAAGACATTTTTTAAAGTAACTTGAGTTCCCATTTCACTTAAGCCTTTTGTATTGCAACCATTACATTCAGAATGCATCATATTAGGAGTAACTAGACTTGCTTTAAAAGACATTGTAAAACAGGACTAATAGCTACAGAGGTAATAAAAGTGTCATTTACCAACATAAATCTAGTATAAAGTTACTAAACTGTCCAAGATGATGATTTTTGTTTGTTTGATTGATTAAATGATTTCATATACTTATTATTAAATGAAATGAAATGACATTAAAATTGCAAGTCTTTGGAGCTAAATAAAGACATACGAGGCCCAAAGTGGTTATTTTAATTTACTAATTTGGATTACATTTAAACCTTCACATGAAGCAAAGTAGTGAACACACTTACAATGAAAACGGAAAAACAGTCCAAGCATAACAATTCTATCATTGTAGGCATATTTCTATGATAGCTATGTATTGCAAAACAGTGATATCAAATTGACACAACAGAGAGCAGCTTTTAGACAACATGGAAACGCTTTTTTTTTCACTGTGGTCAGATTCAGAGAGAATAAAAGTCTTGCACTGATTCTTTTTTTCCCCCACATAAAGGATGATCAGGCATAAGTAAAGAAACTGATAAAGAACTGAGAATGGCATTGGTATTGATGAAATCTAAGCAATATTCCTTGATAAACATAATAAGGAATTTTAGCACAAAAGTACCGGGGTGCTGTGCATTCTATTTCAGCTGTGTTTATTGTTAGAGAATCTGTCTGTAGCTGCTGAATTTATATATTTTGTTCACCAGCCGCTGTGGTGAACACAATAACACATGTTGTTTTTGCATAGCAAGTCATGGACATTAGGTTTGATGCTGAAATTTGCCAACAAAAGCTTTTGGTTGGTGGATGCTGGCAGTTCAAATTATCTGACGAATCATTAAATACTAATATAGATGTTTTAGTTACTATAGTTTTAAGTGCCACATGTTTTCCTGAACACCCCCAGATATTGGTTAAGTTGATGAGTTGAATTGCCTGTATATAAAATCCATTGCTCCATTGTTTTATTGTCTAAAAGTCTAGGATGTGTAAGTTTTGACATTAAGTGAAATTTATTTATTTCTATCACATTATTGGCATTTATTTATGTAGAACATGTGTGGAAAGTAATGGGGAATTTATAGTCAAGTATGAAAGGTAAAAGGATTTTAAATGTAGGCATATGGCCAATTTATAGCATTCATGTTATAGCAAGACCATTAAGAGCATTATGGTATTGGTAGCTGGTCAAGATGGAGCTATTGCTAGCTTTTTTTATTTCTTTGTGATCCACTATGTTATAGATTAAATTATATTTACTTTTCACAAGAGGACCTTATGTCTCATTCTTAGAGTTCTTACAATTGAGGTTACAGTAATATAAATTGGGCTCTGTCCTTAAAGGTAAAACTGGCTCCTCTAATTTCGACTGCCAAATTTCAGCAGTGTCATTGACATATATCCTATATATCCCTGTATCCTAAGCCAAGAAGATTCAGCTGAAGCGTGACAAATTTTAAAAATAGCTGACAGTGACACTCAACCTAGATATGCCAACCTCGTAAGTAGGCAGGTGATGCCTAGTACAGATTTAGGACACACTGTGCAAATTTAACATTACCGCACATTAAATTGGTTTGACTTCCCCTCTATACCATAAACTCTAAATCAGGATTGATACATACTTGAAAATTACTGAAGCAAACAACCCCCCCAAAAAATGCATACATCATGTGCTCACCTCATGATAGTGCAAATCTGTCATAATTATGTTGCAGTCAAATCAGTTTTTGCCCACAAATAATCTTTATCGGTTCCTTTGTGTCAAAGCTGCTATTAGCTGTCATAATGTAACTGCAGTTTGGGTTCCCTTGCAGTCGACTTCCAGCTTAATTCCTTTCAGGACATGTATAATGACTCTGGTGGGAACAACTCAGACATCATTAAAAAATCATGCCCTGGCATAGACCCTCCAGGCTGGGTGGAGGGTCTATTTCCTAGTGGGTTCCCACAAGGCAGGAGGGAGTTTTAATGAACTCCCATCCGAGGACAAGAAAAGAGACTTTGTGATTCAGCTCCCAGACTTAGAAGGTAACACAGCCCTTAGTCCAGAGCAGTAGAGCTTCATTTATTATACCATTTGGGAGTAATAACCTTGGGTCGAGTGTTTGACAAGACAGTTTGACAAATGTTATGTGGCAACTTAAAGGTTCACAGGCCATATGAACAGGCTAGCTCTTAACTGATTGATATATAAGAAAGTAATGGGGATGTCAGTCATAATTTTAGGATACCAAACAATTTCTTTTTAAAGCAATCCAAGATCTTTGAATTTAGCTCAGACTGCAGTGCTACATTTGCCAGAACCAGAAGTTTCAAGATCTTTGAGAGTGAATCAGAGCTGACACTGGGCACACTCTTAGTATTCTAGTGTTTACTGAGGTAAACCTTTCTCAAACAGCACATGCAAGTAGTGTGACAGCTAAAACACACCTAAATCAAATCCCAAAAGACCAAATTTCATCTACAGCCAGGTGTATCTATCAGTTCAAATGAGAAATAAACAAATGTTTGTATATAATAAATGCTTTTGAAAATGTAATGAATAAGCAGAACAATGTAATTTTAAAATATGGCTTTAATCTGATGTGATAAAGTGTGTCTGCCTACCAATGTTGTTATGTTGAAAGACACCCAGGGTCACATTATTACCTACACACTGTACACTGTACACTTTACATACTGTTTCAATTATTCTGAAGATGCAGAACGGTTGTCCAAATAAAAGAGAACAGCTAAGACATATGAGTGTCTTATCAGGTGCCTCCAAGCTGACCAGCTGATAAGTTTTGTTAAGAGTTTACTATGTCCTCTGTCAATACCAGTAGTATTTCTAGATGGCTAAAAGGACATGCATATATTTTTTTGCATCACAGTCTGTGCCAGACTTTTGTGCTGCTAGCTAAGAGCTAAGAAATGGAAAGAGGCTACAGACTCTTTCACCACATTTTTCATTGATGTTGTATCATCTTATTACTATTTAGCAGCAGGAAACATTAATGCTTGAGTTACAAAAGATAAATGGTCAAATGTCAATCGGTGGATCACAGTTCATCTCGGCGCTTACAGATGGCAAAAGTGACATTTAGATTTCTGAAACATGCGGGAATTTGGGTTTCACGATACTTTGTCATATATCTTTAAGGAATCAGTCAGTACAGTTTTATTAATTAGTTACCAATCAATCTGTAAGTATTTTAGGCTGTTGCACTGTAAAATCTAATATTGTGTTTAATTAAAAATATTAAATAGGCTGAACTCAATTTTTATCAATTTGTTATTAGAACTCAATTTAAATAAGTTACCAGTACTTTTTATGCAAAAACACTGATAAACTCCATTTATCTGAGTTGTCTTAACTTAGAAAAACTAAGTAAGCTGGAAGTTTTGCTTCTCAGTGCGGAAGGATGAAAGATGTGTTTTGAAAATGCCACGTGACTACCGTCCTCCTCCCTCTCGGATCAGTCCGCATGTTCACGGTGCATTTTTTATGGAATATGTTGAGCAAACCTGGAGAAGCGTCAGCTCAAGATATTATTGTTGTCATTGCTGTGGATCTTTACCTGATACACTGACTTGGTGAGTAAATGTTTACTCTTATTCAAACTGATTTTGTGGCTTCTCTTAGTTTAGCACCAGGTTTAAAATCTTGCTAGCTAGTTAGTGTTAGCCTAGCGTTGCTGCTGCCGCTGGGCTCATGTTACTTAAAAATTAACACCACAGCCTTAAAAACCTTACATAAAACTATGTAGTGAAATTTTCTGTTGATTGTTTGAAATAAATAAGTGAGATAAGAGCCCAGACAAAATTCTTCGGGAGGTGCAGCGGTTAGGGGTGGGGTAGGTGTGGGATGTGGGGGGTGGATAACAGAGCTCTCCGAAAACGTGGAAGCACTTTTGCAAATATGTGATATTTTGATAAATTAAGTAGATATTTGAGCATTACATAGCTACATTGTCGCCTGAAAATATCTTAAAAGGTTATTTTGTGACCCAGAAAGGGTAGTCTGGGGAAAAGGAGGATCGCATTTGTCGGCCACGGTTGTCGGAGCCTGTGCGTACTTGTAAGCGCGGCAATGGCGGAGGAGCGCCGCTGAAAAACTTATTACTTTTTCTGGGTCACAAAATAAACTTTTAAGATATTTTCAGGCGACAATGTAGCTATGTAATGCTCAAATATCTGCTCGATTTATCAAGACATCACATATTTGCAAAAATGCTCCGACGTTTTCGGAGACGTCTATTTTTTTTTTTTTTTCATGCTTTGTGGCAGCTTTAGAACATCTGTGGCATCTATTAATGTCAAATCTAGCCTTTATTTAACAACATAAGCAAACTCTATGTTACAATGATTGCACAGCCATTAAGGATCAAATCAGTTTCTGAAAAATGTTCTGTTTTTTCTCCCTCTGCTGGCTTCTTACTGTCTTTGAGGCTCCGGACCAGCACTCCTGCTGTTGGACAGAAAGACATCAGTAAGTGTTTTGGTTTTCCAATATATTAGCAACTGTCAGTGACATTTATATTAATCAGGCTGAACTTTAATCATACTTTAGATCAGCCTGTTTTACTTATTGTTTTATTTGTGCTTTGGTTTGGGGAAGTTTTTTCTTTACTGATCTTTTCCTGTCTTCTGTTATTAGACTTGAGATATGACTGCACTATGCTGTTGCTGGTGACCACAGTTAATTCTACAAGACATGCTGTGTAAGTAAACAAACAACAACAGTTTGGTCTGCATTTCTTGAAAGATCACATCCCTCAAACTTAGTTTAGAGGGTCTACACTGTATATAGTGAAGTCCGCAAGTTTTCTAACAGCAAAATCTGTTTTGTGCCCAAAATCATTTTGCACATCATTAGAATGAAAGCCCTTTTTTTAAAATGATGCTTTCATGACATTATTGTGTGTTGGGTGGTGGTCAGGGCTATCCAGACTGACAATTTGGGATATTGAATGTCACCTCTCCGGTGGGGAGGGAGCCTGAGATCGTCTAAATTGGAGTCTGTTCTATACCAAATGCAGAAAAAAATGTTTTAAGAAAGCAATTAAGTTCATGTTCCAAAAAGTATGATTGTTTGCTTGCAGGACAACAGGAGAGATGAGTCCTCCGTCACAGGTGGTGTGGTCAGTGAAGATGGTCACCTGCAGGTTCAAGCTCATTACATCTCCAACCCACATCCACTGCCACTGTACTTAAGGGAAGTTAAAGACTTTCTTCTGCACCTACATTTGGATCACCTCGATCCATGACAGTCATTCAGTCAGTAATGCCTGGACTGGAAACAAACATCCTTAAAATAATACAACATTCCAGCTGCTGTGTTGCAATGGAAAACAAATGTGTTGTTTAAATTAGAGACTGCACTTGTGACAGAACAATAAATATTTTATTTTGATTATATAAGTAAGTACAAAACAAACTGTGGTAGACCTAAACTTAGTTTCAGAATAATTACATCTGAGACTTTGTTTCATTGTAAGATTATAACAGTGATGGCAATATAATTGTTTGTTGTTCAGCAGAACAGTGTCCAGTATGTTGGCTGTTATACTTTGTTGTGTTTGAAAATAAAAGTTGGAAAAAAATTTTTAACATCATTACAAAAATTGTTGTTAATTATTTTTAATCATATTCAGGTTACCACAAATTGTTTTTTCATTTAGTTGAACTTAACATGTTTGTCAGTAGGTAAACAATTAGTATTGTACAGTCAGAAATATCAAGTTATTGTTAATACTGCAGACTTGCAATGTATAAGTTGTCCTAACAGTCATCTTAAGTAAGCTTTACTTAGTTTTTTTGAGGCAACGAATTTCCATAATGTTTTTGAGTTCTGGGAACTAACACGGCTGTACAGTGTACTCAAAATGAGTAAGTTGCCCTAACTTGGTCATCTTACGTAAACTTTATCCAATTTTTTTGAGTTCTGGGAACAAATGAGCTTGTACAGAGTACTCAAAGTAAATAAGTTGTCCTAACTTAGTCATTTTTAGCTAAGCTTTACTCAATTTTTTTGAGGCAACGAGTTTCCATAATTTTTTTGAGTTCTGGGAACTAATTAGATTTTACAGTGTGTAATTAATTCCTAAGTGTCCTTGTCATTTCCTGCTTCGTGCATTTAAAAAAAATCTTCTCTTCTGCTGCAGTTACAAAGTTGAGCATGATAAAAACACTTTCAATGAGATGGCTGGAAAATATCACCCCACTTCTTATGGATCAGGGCTCATTTTCATTGAACATTGGTTGTGAGCAGTGAAGCACAATTTTCACGGAGGAACTTGAAGATTGTGCACTCCGCCAACCACCCACTCCAGAAATAGCCAGAAATCATATGTGGGTCACTTCTTATTAATAGGTGAGACTGCACCTGATTCAGGTGAAACTGCTCATTATAAAGTTTCAGCTCTGTTCCCTTGCAACACCACAAACCTCTCATCATGAGTCAAAGCTCGGAACAAATAGGCTTGTGGTGAACGCTGGGGTAGAGTGCAAAAGTGCATACAGTGAAGTGAACTTGCAATTTTCTCCTTTTATGGTTTCTCTCTTCTTTTTCTCCCATCTTTACCTCTCAAATCTCAACTAAAAATCATTGCCTTTTTTTTTTTTTTTACTAAATTCTAAAGTTGTATAGATGACTAATTAAGCAGAGGGACCTATGAAATGCTGGCTAAAGCCTGTTGGTGCTCCAAAAATGTTTGTACTTCTGAATGTACACCTGTATTTAATATGCAGGAGCAAAAATAGAAGCATTGTGACTTAAAATTAACTAAACAAAACATCTGCCATCTGTTAAGCTCAGTACTAAGGACTCTTCAACAGCTGCTGGAGAATCTCTGTCTGTTGTAATGTCACATGTCTCTGGTGGAATGGGAGTATGTGGGAGGTGTATAACTGGATGGGATTGCCCAAAATTGGATGTGGATTAGTGAGCACAATATGATGTAGTGGAGCAGTGATTGTCAAACATCCCTTCATAAATAACTCCATATATCATGTGTCTCCTCTGACATTTCCCAGCTGTCAAAGGGCGGCTGGCAGTTATACTATGGCCAAGTCTCCAGTGATACAGTTGAGCTTGGGCAACATACAAGGTCCTAAAAGTGCTTATTAATCCAACGATCACTTCCTAGACCTGACCAAGTCGATTTAGCACCTAATCCTAACTGAGCAGAGGGTAAACGCAAAACAAAGCAACAAGAGAAAAATATACTGAACCACGAGTGAAAAGAAAACATAAATTAAGAGCAAAACCGAAGCTGCCAAATAGGACAGAAAGAGCAGTCTGTGTTTGGCAGTATCGTCATCTACACTTCTTTTTTTCTTTTTCTTTTTTCTTTTTTTTTACACTTCTTCTTGATTGCTTTGTCTCGCATTTTTCATTTAACATTTTTGCAGTTCTCAGCTCCAAAACCTTTAATTCACATTTCAAAACAAAACCTTTCTTTGACACTTTGTAAACGGAGGTGCTCAAAGTGTTTATAGACATTAGCAGAATGAGAGTGTGTGTTTCTCACCTTCTCATTTCCATAGCTGTCTCACCCTGCATGTTTTTTCAGTGGCCTTCCTGTTATTTTTCTGAGGATGGGGGACTGATATTGTGTATCAAAGTGAATACTTTTCAGATGCTGATTTCAGGAGCACAAGGTTTTACATTCTCCCTCGTAAACAAAAATAGCCCGTTCATTTGCATTTTCTTTCCATTTGTTTTCCTCCAATATGCCCAAAATGCAGTAAACAAAAAGTTATAGTGACCAAAATACAAAAACAGAAAAAGTACACAGAGCTCCAAGGTGGGAGAGGGGGGTCCATGATGCTGGACATCATCATGATGCTCACCAACAGAATGTGACGAGGGGATAACTAGCACGTGTGCCACATCTATGCTCTTCATTCTTCGGCATCTTTTTTTAGCCCGTTATCTTCCCTGCAGTGCTGCAGATCCTTAGTGCTCATCCATGGGCAGGCTGTTTCCTCAGTAATATATTTATCCATGCAGTCTCCTCCATGATAACAAATCACAGTAACTCTGTTTTGTTCAAGCTCTTATAAAACTGTCTTTTATAATCCTCATTTGAGAGATTTTCACCTTTCAGTTTGGCAGATTTGAAAATCTGACTGCTCTGCATGCTATGGCTTACACGGTCATATTGCTGACATATTATGGAAAGATAGAAATACTATCTAGTTTGTACTAGATACCGTGCTAACTGCACTGAATCATTTGCATTTGCATTTGCAAATGTTTTTAGGAAATGAGAAGGGCCATCTCAAATATGCCCAAGTCACAAAGTGCCTTTAAGGATTTCACATATTGTTTTGAAAACTTCAAGTGTCATTCGAGAATTGAGCCAAAGCAACCAAGAAAGCCGTGAGCCAACATCAGCCGACAGATGTTTTTAGCTGAGCTGACCTACAAGCGCACTCGTTTGGCTGGTGCCCTTGACACAGGAAAAAAATGCATTCACAAAGATCTAACCCAAAAACAAATTGGATGCTACTTAAAATAAATGCTGACATGCCCACTGGGTACATAAAACACTTTATATTTTATAATTATTTTGCAAAACACAAATAATTTATGTGTAACGTGTTTAAGTAGCCTGTCTTCTCTGGGTAATTGGAAGGGGGTGGCACACTAGTGCTGCACATTAATCAACAGCCAGTGTTACTGTGGTTTCTGAAGCGAATAAGAATGTGTTCATATACCTGTACTGTAAACCAGCGTGGTGACCTGCTTGTGTTTGCTTCTGTATGTTTTGGAAATGCAAATGCTGAGGAATCTGACCGCTGTTCTACATAGATCATATCTAAGCTGTTAAACGTTATACAAACAAAGCATGATCTCATTTAAAATGTAAACAACATGATAAATAACATACATTCTGAGCCCTCGGCGCCGCACCGATGAAAAGCATTTGGTAAATATATTAATGGTTCACTAAGATACCCTGAAAGGTGTCCTTCACTTGCTCTGTAAAATATCAAAGAGCGAATAGCATTTTGGTGTGGCTTTCTGATATTCTGCCAGGGGGAGCATCCAAAAGAATTTTCTGCATAGGCAGAGATTTTTCCCCCTTTTTTGTTCAGTAAAAACAACACAATTCCCTGTGCTTCAGTGGAACTGAGTGCTGGAGCTGCAGGTGCAATCAGCGCTGTGCTAAAACCTTTTAATTAATACCATCTATCATCATTAGCTGAACGGTCAGCCAGCAGTCTTGCCGTTAACTCTTAGAGAGTGAAGCGGGGAGAAAAGTAAATGATGCACTGCGCTTCTTTGCTTTTCGGCCCCGTCACCATCAGCTCTCCTTCGTTGTGCTCAGTCACTGTTGAGCATCTCTAAAAACACATCAGTTTACATCAGCCTCAGTTAATCAGGATGGCTCCCATCCTGTTCCTCACTGGACTAAATAGTAAGCTAAAACTAATGCTTGCTGATGCATGTGATGGCCGCAGACTAATTGTCATACTTTGCCCTATTCAACTGAGACTGGCCTCTGGTTTGGGATATTTGTCATGTGACCGCTGGAGGAATTAGAATGGCTATATTTGTTCGAAGCGCTCCTGCTGAAATAACTTTGACGCCCTTTTTTTTACTTCATATTGTATTTTTTTGTGTTTTTGTGCTCCAGGTGATGTTTTTTTTGTTTTTTCTCGCAGGTGCAGCAATCTGCAATACAGAGTGCATTTCTATGTGTTCTATACTTCTAAACTTTTCCTAATTCTTTGGCTTTTTTTGAGCTTTATGGAACAGAAATCCAAATCAGACTCCATATTCAGAATTCTTCTTTTGCTTTGTTGAATTTTAAAACTATACTGGGGTGGTGGCAGCTCAGGAAGTTGAGCAGGTCATCTACTAATTGGAAGGTTGGTGGTTTGATCCCTGGCTGTTCCAGTCTGCATATTTAGACAAGATACTTACTCCAAATTGCATCCACAGGAGTGTCTTTGAATGTTAAATAGAAAGCACTTAAGCATAGAGAATGTGTTGTTGTGAATTGTTGAGTGAGGCGTGTTGTATAATGCTCAGGCACATTTGAAAGGCGCTATATAAGAACCAGTCCATTTACAATAAATGACTAAAGGTGACAAAAGGCAATCTGTCTTGCCCCTCAATACACTTCAGTTGTCCTGCTAATTTACTTTGTTGTTCAGTGCATTATTGCAGGCTCCATGCATTGTATGTTTTTCATACTTGTGTGAGCACATAAGAGGCAGGTATGCTACAAAAAGCACTGCTTACCAAAGACTGAAAAGTGTCGGTGCTCTGAAATCCATTCCAGTATTTAGTCATAAGGCAGGAGTGGGAAGAAGGTTTTCAGAGGAGAGTAATGTCAGTGTCTGACAGGAGTGAGTCATTAAAACACCACAAGATGAAAGAAGAGAGCGCTTGTCTGATAAATTGCATATAAAATAGCATCAGTTCTTCGATATGCAAATGTTTCTTCATTTCAGTGTCATTTATTCATTTGATTTAAGAGCAGCTCAGTTAATTTACTTTTAGGCTCGCCGTTTTTCTACATTACATTCGATAAACATAATAAGAGGGACTGGATGGATATACCAGGTGTATTTGAAATATGCAGCAATTTTGTATGTCATGATGTGCAGTGCGCGCACATCAACTATAACTTGATTGTCCAAATACAGAATGATAGTCTTTCTACTGAAAGCTGGACTTTCCTCTTCACTTAGTGTTCCTGCCTTTTCTGTTTTATGTTCATCGTTGTGCAGAAAGGCTTGCTGCTGGAAATAAGCAGGAGAAAATAAGATTTATTGTATTCTTTCAGGTATCAGTAAGAATATGATATATCCTCCAAGGATTTCATCTTATCAGACGCTTTAAATATGACACGGGGTTTATAATCCCGTACTACACAGCTTTACACACTGAAAAGTTATCATAGTCACTCATTTTATTGTCTGTCACACAGATTGCCAGAGTTACAGCAGAATAAAGCTGTTAACCAGGGACATGACTCTTCTTGTTGTATGTTTTTTGTACTTTTTAATTGTATCATCATCTGACGATGTTCCTTTGAGCTTCTTGTGATGTCAGAATTGTTTGGCTTTCTTCTGTCCTCAGGTTTTCTAATAAAAGCTCAGGGCGGTTGATGTCAGGCAGTCGTGGAGGAAAATCTGTGATTGGCAGCATGCATGGTCTTCATTGATTCTCAAATAGTTTTTTAAGGCTTTGAGATGTTTTAGGGTTTGTTTTTCTTTGTTTTGTTTTTTCTGCTGGAGTTTGAATCATAGACTAAGAGAGGAATCAGAGCCTTCTCACAACACTGTTACTCTTTGAATTCAACTGTGCTGGTATGTCTTTGCCCACCTTTGGACGAAGATCTCTGTTGCGTAGCCTCGTTTGGACAGGATGTTTGTTTACTTGGATCTTGTTTTTGCGGTTTAGAAAATTCTGCATCTTTTCTGTATCTTTTATAAAGTCACTGTTCGATTAAAATTGAGCCTTTTAGAGTGACACTGCCCCGTTTAGTGTCAGTTTTTTTCCCTTTTTTTGACAAAGTTCATGACCATGGTCAGTAGGATAAATTTGCCTTTAACTTGCTCACCTATAAAGTATACATAGTCAAACTCAAGTAAATTTGCATCAGGGATACTAATGCAAGACATATCTAGTTGTAAGACGAATTATAATAATAACAGATATAAAAGGAAATTTAACAAAAAGAAGAAAAAATTGTTGTGTGCTCGATAAGATCAGTATCAATAATGGCATTTAGTCAGCTCCTGATAATAGATAACTAATTGAGTAGACTGACACAAGTAGGACAGTTGGAGCTTATCATCTGCCCTGTTGCCTTGTTACATAAATCCTACTGTTATTTCATCACGAACTACTGTAGATTTTTTTTTTCCGATCATTTCCTGTGAACAGCTGGTGCATCTTTGTCCCAAGCACTGTTTCTCTTCTCCAGAAAAATGGTTTAGAGAGGCTGCTCTTCCTCTGAGACCCCTGCATAGCTTTCCTTCCTGATTGGAATCTTTTGTTCTTTAATTAACAAATCTTATATTTGTGCTGAAATTACTTTTCCACTCGTTTAACAACATTTTGATGGTGTGTCCACTTTGGATCAGTTGAAGCCAACTGATCCAAAGTGCTTGCTTAATCGTAAGACACGACTTCACTCTGATAACATTTTGGCTGAATGCATTATTTTCAATTGGTGAATGATCAATACATGTTGATTTACTAGAATGTTGTTACAATACATGACAACTTGTGTTTTTAAATGTTAAAAATGTTGTTAATGTTAAAAATGGATTTTAAAAATCCCCAGAACTTCTGAGAACATCACATGCTAATCGGTGTTGCTTATGCAGATTACAGGATATCAGTTAATGCAGACACATTTGCAGTATAAGAAAAACTAACTAGAACAAAAGCCAGTTTAAATGCTTAGCAAAGCCCTGTTAGGTACTGTATGCAAAAAGATGATTTTTAAACCTTAAGTTTGAAGAACCTTAATTTAACGAATCTGTGCACTTTTTGTTATTGTATTATTTGAGTCTAAAAGTTAAAGAGTGAAGAGAAGAAAACACACAAGGGTGAGAAAACAAAGCTTTATCTTGCGCTTCTTGATCTCTTTTTAACACTTTTTTTGCAGCATTAAACTGTACCTTCCAACTTGCTTCCCCTGAGTTGCCCTCCTTTCATGGGAGAACAATGTTGCCAGAGTTAATGATAGCGTGAACAAATTGTGCTGTGACTGTGGCCAGACTACAGACATTAATTGGTGCATTATGTGAGAATGAACCGCCTAATGAAGCACTAGTTTGACCGTACGCTCCTGAGGCCATTCCTTCTGAGGAAGGCTTTGTCATGCCATGTGCTAAATGGCTACAAATCCAAGCTCTCCTTTGAAGACTAATATGCAATGCATTAACTAAAAACTAATTACAGTGCATTCCTGTCTTTACTGTAGTACTATCTGAATGACCTATGCATATTTACTGTGTATTATTACAGGAAGTAGCGTATTGTAGTGTAGTCACAACGCTGTCAACAGCATAATTACAATTTTGTGTTGGTAATAGTAAACTTTTGACCATAAAAATGCAATGTGAGAGCAGCTAGTGCAAGTGAGACAATGATATTGCATATGTATCTCCCTCTGTGAATCCTCCACTGTGAGTATGCGCGCGAGAGAAAGAGTGCACTCATGGGAAAACGGTGTATCACTGCTGGCATTTTGTTTGGTGCATAATGTGCTAAGATTCAACTCCCCTTGTTTTGCCAGCAAATTTATGCAGATGAGGTGGATCTGTACTTTTCTTCTGAGATTTGCATAATCTTCCTCACATACCTCAGGGTTCCACTGTTGCAGTAGTGAAGTGATGAAATGATCATCAGTCACTTAAAATGCTTTTCCAGACTCATCTCTCTCTCTGACCTAAGGTCATTGTCACTGCCACTGGCATTTGTCTGGACAGCTAAAGAACTGGACTCACCAGAGGTTTAGTTATTTAAACTTTGCAAAGTTATATGTGACATCCTGGATTTGTTTATAAGGAACAGGTTCTTTCAAATCAAGTATATGGACTGCCAACTTTTCATGTCATGATTGGGATTACTGTACTTTACACATGATGTAAGGTTTCAAGTTTTCAACAGGATGTGATGAAAGAGCTGTTGCTGTATGACCTTTGGGAAACGGGGATAGGGCTACTCACATCCAAAAAACCCCCTCCCAATACTCCCACTGGTAAAATGCTTTCCCATAGTGGTTAACGTTCATTGAAGCACAAGTGTATTTATTTGCTTGAAACGAAGACAGCAGGGAACTTGGACATGTCATACCAGGCTCTAAATCACAACACTGACATGTTTTGACCTGTTATGGCCAATTTCTTCACGCAAGGCTGCACAGTCAACAAGCAAAAATGTTATATATTCATATTCTTAACTTTAATATTGACAGGTTTTTCTAGCCACCCACCAAGTGTGAGTCCAAAAACTATTTTCTCTGCACCAGCTCTCAGGCAAATGTTATGCTTATCATAACAGCTGCCAGACTGAATCAAATCTGTACAGTTAGAGACCATGAAATCAAAACAATAAGCTGCTACGTTAAAGTAACTAAGAGGTTTATTCATAGTTGTTTATGGGCTTAATATACTTACAATGGGTTTAATACACACAATACAATATATGTAAACCACACAGATTACATGTTAATGTTTTTTCTGCCATCATTTTAAAGTCATAACAAGAAGAGATTAAAAGGTCTGAGGCTCTTATGAGGCATTTGACATTGACTGAATACAGAAGGGCGATGTCTTTTGAATTTATCAGTGATATTCAACAGCTATCTGAAAATAGTGTTGCTGGTTACAGAAAGCCCAGAGTGGTCGAACCTAATTTGCTTAATTAAGGACATGTCCCAAATGTAAAGTTCTAGCACCATTTAATAATTACCACATTCATCTTTCAGATTAAACTGAATTAAATGTGAACAAACACGACCACAACTGAGAATACTGATAGCATCTCCTGACATCCATGTTTAATGTGAGTCAGTAGGTTGTATTTGGTGGAAAACACGGGCTTTCTTTACAGTCCCAAAACTTGGAATGCCCGGAGTGTGTGATCTTCTAACCCCAGGCTATCTGTCTGCAGAAGTGTGAAGAAACAAATACAAATACTTTGTTACTCTGCTTTGGTAGAATTTTCAGGTATCTGTACTTCACTTGAGTATTTGTTTTTTGACAGCTTTTTACTGCTACTCTTCACATTTTTTGCACAAATATGAAATATTTTTAATTTCTATTCCTTACATTTTCAAAACAGGCTTGTTTCTTTAAGCCAAACACATTTGACACATTGGCTTTATTTTACATCACTGTAAATCTTAAAAAATCAACCAGATTTGGTTTTAAATGGATGGAACAAGAACACGTAAAAGACACTCCTATATCCTCCATCACCAGTGCTATTATATTAGCTTTTTGGCATTACTGTATATCTGTACACACGTTGGAATATTTCTCAGTGTAGCTCATCATATATAAATATATTTTTATTTTGTCAAAGATTTGCACATTATCTATCACAATTCCTATACTTTTGACCACTCAGAGTACTTTACTTTATTCATACATTCACACATTCATACACCAGACTGTTTCTTATACATACAGCGTTAACACGCCACAACAGCCGTCCCTTTGTCAGTGCTCTTTATGATGCTGGCCAATAGGATCACATTATAGATAAGAATAGATAAGATGTTTATTTTTTTGTGACCTGCAGATACCTTTTTTTTTTTAACATATAATGGTCAAGACAATTTCACAGTGAAAGACAGCAAGTCATGATTTTCCAGGGACCATTGTGCAATCTGTAGTGTCTCTCTCTGTAGTCACTTCAGAAACGTATGACTCTAACCTTAAATATTCCTGTCATTATATTTAGCAGCATATTCTAGTCAGTTGCATGTAATTCCACATCATGCTAAAGTGCTTGCTGAATCAAGCATGTAATCACCTTTTCATGTATTTATAATTTCAGGGAGTTCAGCCACTGGAAGGTGAACAGCCTGGCTACGGAGAAGAGAGATTTCCTCAAATCTCCATTGCCCTTAGCACCAGAGTTCCTACGCAACCTGCGGTTACTGGGCCGACGACCAACCCTGCAGCAAATCAACGAAAACCTCATCAAGAAGTACGGGACCCACTTCTTGGTTTCTGCCACCCTGGGAGGTAAGGGAGGACTGCAGGTGACACGCTCTCCTTTATTCTCGGGTTAGGAAGTGCCGGGACACGCCAGAAATAGAGAAACCGCTCGTTTTAGGTCTCGGAGGATGTTGCCTGTGTTAGTGTAGTGCTCCAGGAGTCTAGCTGTCCTTTTATTCCAAGAAAGAGTCTCACGTATTAAGTAGAAATAGTAACAATGCTTACATCTTGCACTTGCAGCACTCAACAATGCTTGTCTCCCTCAGAGGTAATTTTCCACTCATCGTTCCCTCTGATGAACATTAGAGCCTCGGAGAGCAGAAGAGGGATTAAAATGACCTGTTTCATACCCCCGTGTTTTTTCATTGGATTTCTTTTTTGCCTCAATCCCCAAGGAGAGAAGTAACTCACAAAACAGATCGGCAGCAGCATCGATCGTGTGAGGGTCACAAAAACAAGAGTAAGACCTGTGTAGTGTTCAAGATGACAACCTAGTGATATTGATAAACACCTAATCTCAGTCATCAACTAGTATAGTGCAGATGTACGAGTAAATTTTCAAGGATTGATAGTAAGTCTAGGCATATCTAAGGACTCACTTCATCAGTGTCCAGTCAGGATTTACAATCCTAGGGTACTCAGATCAGTCAGCCACATAAAAAATGCTATGAATGTATGAAATTGCAGATTTTACGATGATGTAATTAGTCTAAAACTTAACGCCTAGTGTATAATATTTGAAAAACCAACATAAATTGCACAATACATTTTTCAGCAATAAATTGAAAATAAACAAACAAAAAAAACTTCAAATGTGCAAATTAATAATTAATTTAATTACTTTTGAAAAAATTGTCAGAAGGTTCGGTTTCAATTATTTCACAGTTCAGGCTTGAAATGTTTAATACCAAAATTACCCATACATCTCTGGCTTTGGATACACACTGTTCACATAGCAGACAAATCCGGTTCTCTCACAGGAACAGTCTCCTAACAGCCGCTCTGATATTCACGTCTGCAGACGCCTAACTTTAATGCCACTTATCACTGAATGTATGCACTGGAGGAGCAGTTTTAGAGATGGAGCAGGGATGAATGCAGTGTCACACCGATAGTGTCTATGTGTAATTAACAGCCTCGACTAAATGGGCAGATCCATTCTGCATACTGTAGCAGAGTGAAAACGCATGAAATATCTGTTTTTTGTTCTCTTTTCTTCTGCTGTTTTCATTTTGTGTGCCTCACCAGCTGTGGTTACATCTAAGTGTATTTTGTTAAATAGTTGAGTGAAAGTGAAAGAGAAGTGAAAAATTGATTAATTTCCCCCCCCCCAAAAAAAGCCACTCAGCCTCAGAAAAGTACTTTTTGCGTCAATAAAATGAATTGCATTACACTTTGAGAACAAAAGTACTTTTTGGCTGTTATAGTTGTGACATTGCACTTTGCAATAGAAACTCAAATGAAAAGGTGGCGGTAAATATAAACACCCTGCGCTTCCCAAATAACTGAACACCCATGAATTTCAAATCAGAGTTAGTCTCTCTGTGTTTCTCTGAATGGCTTTAAAGCCTCTTGGTGCTCATCCATAAATAATGGTGTGCTTTGTTGAAGACCAAGAAAGTGTGGCTTTTCTAAGACTTAGGCAAAACTTATGCTTAGCAAGACACTTTTGGAGTGGCGGCTTTGCTAAAGATCGCACTTAAGCTCCCATTCAGATTCAATTTAGGGAGGTTGGGAATAAAGTGTTCCCTGTAGTGCCCGGTAATTGAACTTATCACTCTGAAAGTTTTAGAGAAATTACAGTAAGAGCTGTCTGCAATTTATTTGGACATTACACGGGAAAATAAAAAGGTGTTTGGTGCATTTACAGTAAGAGAACCCTGCCTCATGTGATTTGTTAAAAAGTTTCCCACATCAGTAGCTACTGGCATTGCTGAGAATTTCTTGCTCACACTTTATATTACTTACATGTTTTAGCTTGCACAAGATAAATGCCACGTTCGCCTTTCATATTTTCAAACTATTGGTGTCTGGGGAAGGAATACAACCTCCTCTCTTGCCTGTGTCCAATTTTAGTGGCAATGGTTCTGTTGCTGCCAATCCAAATGATACAGTATCTGCACCACAGCAGACAAACCGCAAAACCGCAGCGAGATGCTGAAGGCCTTTCCAAAGAAATGTCAAAGTCAAAGATTGTCACTCCAGTTCTTCCAAATATAACTTACGCGCTCTTCTTCATTTGGCTTTTTATCCACGTTAAAGAGGATTCAGAAAGAAACAAATGATTTTCTCAATGAAAACTGTTCATCACAGAGTGCTCTATAAAATAATTATCATCGATCCACAGGAGAAGAATCTCTGACCATTTTCCTGGACAAGCAGAAGCTGAATAAGAAGTCCGAAGGCAACAGCAACAGCTCAGTAGTGTCTTTGGAGCTGCTCCATCAGCTGGCCGCTTCCTACTTCACAGATCGAGAGAGCACCCTGAGGCGACTGCACCACCTCCAGATTGCCACCTCTGCTATTAAGGTACTGCTCGCATTCACAAAGCAAATGCACCTGGAGCACATGTTCAGATGTATAGTCTTTGATTTACTAAGAAATTAGTTTTCAGTATAAACCATGTATATGCAAATGTGTGTTTCTGAGTGTTTGCAATTCTCTAGATTCAAAAACAATTACAGAAAAAAAAAAGACACACAAATTAACACTCCTATAAAACTGTCCCTTTAAAATGCATTGCTCCATGCCCCACCTAAAACAAATGGCTCTAACAAGCAATCTTTTTTAAAGCATACTTTCAAGGTGCGTCGTTGCTCAAAAGCTGGCAAGAGATGAAAGCAAGTGCACAACATTTTTCAAATGTAGCAAGCTGGTTTAAAAGGACAGTGCATGTGCTATAACCCACAGAGGCATCAGAGCATGGCAAATGTCAAGTTTCTCCAAAGTCCCGATGTGAAAAGCAGCAGATTCTCTTCCATCTGGCCCAGGTTACGGGCTTCAGTGTGGGTGTATGCATCTGGATCACACAAGGGTTAAAAAGACAAATATCATCAGTTTTTTTCAAATAGAGCTGTTTGATTTCAGCAACGAAGTGGCTGCGACTGTCAAACTTGAAGCGATTTTAACACACTCTTACAGCCAGGTTCATTTTATTTACCTGCACACTCAACACTTGATGTGGTGAGTCGTCACTTAGCCAAAATCCACCTCCGGGCTTGTGCAAGCTTTTTAATTGCGACGAGGTGCAGTTTTGTTGAAAACACACTCAAAAACACAGTCAAATAAATCCTATTATCTCCTCTCTGCCTGGTTTTACCTTCCCAAATCCCCTCCCTTCCAGACTGGAAGCAAAGCTTAACCGAGCAATACATTTTTCACATCAGAACAAATCTGTTGGCTTTCACTTGATGACAGCAGGTGTGTGGGTGGGTGGACCGTGCCTTCATGCTTTAACTTAAATATAAAATCTGATTGAAATGAGTAATTGCAAAGTGTCAGCCTTGTGCGTACCTTATGCGAGGTGGCTCCTTTCCAAGCACAGTCGCCGAAAACAAGGCATGCAGAGGTGAGATTGGCTCTCAGACCTTTTTTGGCTGCCAACAGTCTCTTTAAAACAGACCCTGAAGTACTTGATTGCTCTCCCAAAAAGCCTTGAATGGTTGTGCACAAGAACCGGGCAACACAAAGGACTCCTGGACTTATTGCAAATAGCTTTTACTGGGAGAGAGAAAAGTTTGATTAGTATGAGGGCATGAAATGGAATTTTAATGAATGAGAAAAGTTTGTTTAGCTAAAGGGAATCTCAGTGAAAGCAGCATCAAAACAAACTTCCCTACAATGCAGGGTTGGTCAAAAAAAAAAAAAGATAACCTCTGCGTGCCTACAGCTTTTATGTTTATTGACACGGTTTATCCCAGCAAACCGTCGCTTTAGTACGTGAGCAAAATCAAAACAAAGGAATTTTCTTGCTTACTTAAGTATGCAAAGTATGAGCGCTGCATCTCACCATTGCAGAAAAGGCTGCTAAGCTTGAATTAATTATGAACTGAAATCTTTGCTCAGCATGATCCGTTTGTGTCTGCTGGGGGAGGCTAATGAGTGACTGGTGCACTGAAACAATCCGTCAGCTTCTGCAAAGAAGTCCACAATGGCAGATAAATAAATTAGTAGCGACCATTTAGATCTGTTTTCCACATCAGTTAGTCTGCCTTCAATCCATCCAGTGATATTCTGAGAAGAACACGTCCAGAACCCAACTGCTTCTCATGTATATTGAACTGCATTCCTACAGTCACGTATACACGTATACAGCCAGCTTACTGTATTTGGTCTGATTCAACAAAATCAATCATTATTGAAGTTTAAGAAGAATCACTATGTCATCAAATATTTGCCAAGTGGTATTATTAAAGTAAAAACAAAGTTTGAGCTCTATCTCTGAAATCAGGTCCTTAGTTGCCATGTTGCCTCTCTGCCCTGCTTTTGTAAAAGAGAGTGTGAGTGCTCTAATCCAAGTGTTAACGACCAAATGGACATCAGCTAAAAATATAGTGGTTTAATTTGAGTGATGTAAGTAGGTCATAGTGGTGGCAACCTCTGTGGCTGAAAAATAAGTCAGCATGGGAGTGCTAAACTGCAGTTTCTCTAATGGCAACTTGAAGCTGACTCCCATCAACATTAACTCTTTGGATGGGACTCAGGGATCCAGGCCCACCCAGTAAAGTCTCAGTAAAGTAAGTTACACTAATTCATACAATTTGCCCATATCGATTCAATTAAATATATATTTATTGAATTCATTATTATTTGATCAACAGTAGTTCTGCAGCAATCGTTATGATCAGCATGACAAAGAATGACACTGAGTGGATGGGCCTGTGCAGGTCAGACTCTGGGAAGTACCTGTCATGTCATGAAACTAAAAAGAGGTCGTTTTAAAGTACGACCCTACTCGTAATTGCAAAACACAAACACTGCCTCCGCCACCTAAGATTTTTGAATATTTTGAAATAGCAAAGTGACTTGAGCTGAATGTCCCCTTGTCAAAGCTGGTTGCCCGTCCAGTTCATAGGGTTTGTTGTCAATCATGACTCCCATGAAGAATTGTTGAAGTCTTGTAAAAAAAGAAAAGAAAAGCTAAATTATTAGCTAAATTGTCCCTTCATAGCAATTATACAGAGTTGAACTTATTTCTTAAGTTTTTTGTCAAGGTTTAAAGTTAATATTGTGACTGTTATTATTGACAGGTGTACTGAAACAGGCAACTATTTGATAAATAACATGGCTTCCTAATATGGTCACTTCTGGCTCAAGTAGAACAATGTAGCAGTCGGCAAAATGCTAATGTTGAGGGTTTCAAATGTGAAACCAGAGACCAGTATGTGACGTAATGGTGGCTGTACTGTATCTATCTGTTGGGAGTGTGTAAGCACTCATTTTGAAAGTACAGCCCACTATACCCAGTTTGGTGTATGCAGTAATATTCTGAGAGCTGAGTTAAGTTTAGTTGTACATAATTCCACAAAGGCAAAGCTTCAAAAAATGTTATACTTAAAAACTTTTGATCATAACTCTTTAAAACAGCTATTAGATTAGTGTTCCTGGGTGTGTGAGGTAATAGACACAGAAAGTCAAGAAGTGTTCTAAAATGCTTGAGTAACACCCACTGTCAGCTGCAGTGGGCACACCACTGACTCTCCAGACTCTTTCAAAAAGTACAAAGCCCACCCCACGGCCAACCTCGGAGAGTTCAGCTTTTTTTGTGAGAGGGAAAGCACTGGGATGGGGTAACATTAAAATTGGAAGAGCTAGATGCAACAGCTCAACATAAGAGGAGACCAGTGTGGCCCTGAAGGTATACCAGTGAAGAAACAAACCAAGCTCAAAAGACTCCAGCTGACAGGAAAACTCGACTAAAACTACATTTGAAATGCTGCTGATCTCATGGAAAAGATGGAAATGTAAATTTTACTGTCAGACAAGCCCATATAAAAACTGTATAATGTAACTGTTTTTCATAAACAGGCTAAACTGTTCAACTTGAATGCCTTTCTCTAAACGTCCACGATGTAATTACTTTCTTGAAGTTACACATAAAAATAAGCTTCAAATAAACCCGGCTTATTGGGCAATAAAAGTGTGTTAAACCTAGTTTAGCCACTACAGCTGCTTCTTTCTTTTCCTTTAGACTGATACTAGCAGGAAATGCAGCAAGAAAATAGATTTTTTTTCTAATGCAGAGTACCAGTGTAACAAGACCCAAAATAGAAACTGAAGTGCCATCTTGAATATATAGCAAGGATGTTGTTGCTGCATGGCTTTGTGCTCTGCATGAAACAAGAATCAAGATTATTGCATCCTAACACGACCTGACAGTAAGCGGAGTCATTGTCAAGGTGTTAGCTATTTTGTCAAAAGTTTATTGCTTGAATTATTAACCAACATTTGATGTGATTAACTCAAAAGAAATCAGAATAGTAAGGAATAAGCAAGCATATAATATAGCACATTTTGACACATTGAAAATTTTAAATTGGGATTTAAATATTGGCTAGCTGTACCCCGATAGATGCGCAACAACACTCCTGTAAGCAGTTCTGAAAAGGCAAGTTCATGTGACTTAGAGACTTAGAGACTTAGAGAGCTTTTTATTGTCATTGTGCAGTTTCTTGCACAGCGAAATTGGGTAGCTGGACCACAAAGGTGCTAAAGTAAGAAAAAGAGAAACCAATATACATTGAAGGTGGAAAATAAATAAATAAATAAATAGAATAAAATAAAAAGCAGTGTATATATATATACATGTGTGAGTGGAACTATATACATGGTGTATGTGTGGGAAACATTGAAACAGACTGGGACCAAAATAATTGCACTTGAGCCAAAAATATTGCATAGAACATGGAAAGACTGAGATATAGCACATAGATGATCAACAGCAGTGTCAGGGTGGATGTGTTGGGGAAGTCTTTACACACTCTTAGTTTCCATTAATAGTTCTGACAGCCCACGGGAAGAAGCTGTTCTTTAGTCTGTTGGTTTTGCACCTGATGGATCTGAGCCTTTTTCCAGAGGGCAGGATGTTGAAGAGGTGGTGGTTCGGATGGAGGTGGTCCTTTATAATTGCCCTGGCTCTGGAGAGACATCTTGAGCTGGCAAATGTGGCATGTAAATGAAATGCTACTTTCAGTCTGATATAGTCGTGTTGCTGTGAAAAGGAATGAGTAATAAATGATGGCAGCCTGTCATTTATTTAAGAAATATCACTGTATTAGTGTTATGTAACCGTTTACCTTCACTCAGTCAAACTCCAGGCATGGAAACACGATTTTAGCGAAGAAGGGAGTGAGTCAGCTTCTGAATGATAACCCGCCCTGCAGTGGGAAGACCAGGTAGCCATGGTAATGCCAGATCTAAAGCTAAAGCTTCAAACAGTTTGGAAATGATAGCCACAGTCACAGAGAAGAGTTAATCTGTTTTGTTTGTTTCGTGTAAACTGTGTGGGAACACAGAAATAGCGCCTTTTCCGCTGGAGTCGGAAAACACAGAAAATTCACCGATCAAAAGCACACATAACAAGTGAGGCTGAAAGTTTGCTAAAGAAAAACAGGTTACAGTGCCTTTAGAGTTTGTTGGCTAAAACTTAGCTCACATTTTCATCAAAAGACTGAAAACTGAACAAGCTGTCAAAACAAAAACGAATATAGAGTGTTGTGCATATAGATAAAAAAAAAAATCTGCAGTAGGTATTCATCTTCATGAAAATTCAGAATTTAACTTTGCATTCAAGTGAAAATCATCTAAAAAAGTATAAACACACATACCAACTAGTTTACCTGCTGATAAGGGACTAGAGCAGCTTTTCTTCTAGACTGACAGGCAACTTCAAACAGCCAGTGTTTTTGCACACCTGCCTACACACACACACATGTACAAACACAACAAACACAGAGTCTCCCACTTGGAGAAGAGCATCCTTTACATATGTGCTAAATGAGGCTCTCTGAATGGCATTCGGGCCACCTGCCGAGCCATGTTCTGCCACATCCACTCATCACCCAAAAGGGAACAACACTGAGTGGGATGTACTTGACCTGTGCGCATACAGGCCCTTGGGTTCCTTGTCTCTGCAGCTGAGAGTAGGAGGTAGGAGCCACATGCATTGCCTCTATCTGTAGCAGTAAAGGAGAAGAAACTCAGTCACACGTTCAGTTTAAGCTACACTTCTGTAAGCCAAAATAAACAAATAAATAAATAAATCCTCTGTAGCGTATGTGTGAAATCTGCTGTTTGGAAAGGTAGAGGAACTGGCTCTGTTGACGCAAGTGAAAGCATGGTATTTTTACCACACTGTCAGCAAGAGCCAAGATTGGCAGGGGAAGTGCACAGTGAAACCCCAGTCCTAAATAAAAGCTCATCACAACGCATTACGCAAGAAGGAACGCACCGACATACACTGACAGAGATCTGAAAGTGATCTAAAGCACAAACACCACACCTACAATGACTTTAAACTCCAATAATTCTTGGAGGTGTACAAACTAGATTTGGTGATGCCATATAATAGGAAAAATGACTTTTTAGTCCTCTAGCTCATATGTGATGGAACAAGCCAGCTTCACATCGATAAAAACATGAACAAGGCACTGTTGTATATTTAGGAATTATTCTAGAGACTTTTAATAACTAATAATGACTAATTAGGGCTGTTAAAACATCCAGAGATCAAGCAGTACTAATGTTCTTCTATCCAAGTGTTCTCAGGTTTTCACTGCATCCATTACTTTGAGGTAACTTCAAATAAGATTAAGATGCAGGGCACGTCTGCAAGGTAGGGACACGAATGGTATCAATGCAAAACCTGCATAAATATATATTTCACTCCAAACAAATGTGCACTTAATAAGAAAGCTGAAAAGTATTTGATGTAAAATAAAACCTGTGTTTTTGTGAATCAATAAAGAGGTTAAAGGTACACAAGAGTATAAACAGCAGTTTGTTAGATCATCAGCCATAATAAGCTGAGTGAAACAAACAGCAATGCATTACTTGATCTCACAAAATCCATACAAAACTTTCTAGGATCATAGGAAAACACACACTACTCTGCTATGTTAGAACAATGCATGTTATTGAGTAAACACAAAAGACAAAGTGGTCTAGTTTGAATGATCCACTCACTGAAGGGCTCTTGGGAGTTTGAAACAAAAGCAGAGGCAGGGTGGCAGCTCTCAGGTGGGTTATTATTGAAGTTCCTCACAGGAGTTACAAAAACGCCTGGTGTGTATTCACTGCAACACAGCTGAGAGCTCTGATGCATTTATCATTTCGACAGACAGAGAGCACAATTTATGTAGACCTTAAGGAAATAAATCATGATAATAAAAATCGTTGTAGATAATTTGAAAAAAGATGTATGAAATTGTTACATTATAGTGATAATTGTGCAGTCAGTTTTGAGTATTAAACTGTCACTCTCCATGGGCTTGAAAAGTGGCTAAAACCTTTAGTGTTCTTCGTGAAGAACAAAGATTAAACTTAATGCTTCTTACACAATCTGTAGTACATGTTTGAATTTGTTTATTGCTACAACAAAACTTACCGAGCTGTATTGATTTCTCAGTTCCTTCTGCATTCAAACATGGCATGAAAAATGAAAAACTTTCAAGGTTTTTGCACTAAATTGTGTTGGTATCAATACAACATATGCACTTTAAAGTTTGGGAGATTTAAAAATACAATAATCTACTTCTGTTTTCAGCAGGTTTTCATATTTTGAACAGATACAGTTCAGTCAGTGCTGTCTTCTTTTACTAACAGTAGCTTGCTGGCATGAGACATGTTTAGTGTACGCCTGTAAATGGTAGCTATAAAAAAATACCTTGCACTGCAATCCTTTAAAATGGATCAAGAGTTGACACATTGAAATATGAAAAAATGTGAAACAGACAGTTTCAGTTTCACAAAATATAAATGACAAAAATATAAAAACTAACAAACTGTTAAACTGGGTCCACAGTGGAACAATTTGGCAGTATTTTCTTGCCTACTGGCAAGAATGTGACCTCTTGACTGTGCTACAGCTGGAAATTCCAAATTATGAACTAAATTATTTAGAAATACCTGCTCTAACTTCTCCTCTTAAGCTAAGCTGCTCCATCTTTAGTCTCGCACTTTGTTTTTTATATTTATTATATGAATTTTCCTCAGTGTGGTAGTTGTGGTTCTGTGAGTCATGCTGTGTTTGCTGTCTCCACTTCCTTTGTTGAGATTGAGGGTCACAAAGAACCCCACTAAGCAGCGTGTATTCCTTTATATTCCTGCTGGGTGTAGTAAAGTGTTTTATTGGGATAACACAAGTGATGGATTTTTTTTTTAGTGTACATAAAAGAGAAAATTATAGTAGGTGAAGTACAAGAGAAAGACCCGCTAATAATTAGCAAGGTCCAAAAATAAAGGACGGTCCAAAAAGAAAAACCCCGGGGATCCACTTTGAAACTAGAACGAGTTAACAAAGAACTCACCCAGCAGGTGGAAGTACACAGACTGGCAGCTCGATAAAGGCAACGCAGGACTACAGTATGTATATACAAAGAATAGAACTTAACAAAGATGAGGCAGTGTGGGACTAAAATATTACACAGGAAGAAGAATGATGTCATCAAAATGAAAGAGGAAGTGAAAACAAAGAGACTAACACAAAAAAGGGGAAATGCCATCCATCCATCCATCCATCCATCAATCCATCCGTCCGTCCATCTGTCCATCCATCCATCCATCCATCCATCCATCCATCCATCCATCCATCAATCCATCTGTCCATCCATCTGTCCATCCATCCATCCATCCATCCATCCATCCGTCCATCCGTCCGTCCATCTGTCCATCCATCCATCCATCCATCCGTCCGTCCATCTGTCCATCCATCCATCCATCCATCCATCCATCCATCAATCCATCTGTCCATCCATCTGTCCATCCATCCATCCATCCATCCATCCATCCGTCCATCCGTCCGTCCATCTGTCCATCCATCCATCCATCCATCCATCCATCCATCCATCCGTCCGTCCATCTGTCCATCCATCCATCCATCCATCCATCCACTTTCTTAACCACTTATCCAAATCCAATTCAGAATCATTTGTTGGCTAAAAGATTCAGAGGATAACCTCGAAAATACAACAAATAAAAGGAAAAACATGCACTGTTTGGTTATTACTATATTTCTCTAATTCAAAAGCCAAATATCTGCAAAATAGTTGTCCTACCCTGATCATTTTTGTACCTTTTCATAACCACTGTGCACATTCTGCAGGCTTTTAATTTTAACTGCATGCAATTTATAAAAAAATACAAACTGCTTTGGTTTTGTGGAATCACATAATTTATCCGACTTCGCAGAGTTTGAGCGCACCCTATGAGGTAGAGTTTAATGTGAACAAAGAAAAACCCAAGGGATTATGTTACACAGCCAATTCCAAAACGTGAATGAGATGCAACAGGTTTCTTTTGGTTTCTTTTTAAGGCAGGGATTATCAGTGGCACGTGTGGCTGAAACAACATCCCCAAACAGCCCCGTCCTCCTTCACTAATCTTTCCTTGTTGCTTGCCTTTATCTGTAGCTTATCTTTGACTTCATCTCAGCAGTGTCTGTTTTTTTTAGTTGGTTATTTGAGTGATGTTTGAGATGTGTATCTCCTGTAGCGCCTTCAAGGGTAACTTCTATTTCTTTTGATATTAGATGCAATCTTAATGCAAGGCAGAGTGTGAAGATGTAAGGCACAGGGCTGTGTTAAGGACAGCAAATTTGCACAGGCTACCTCATTTGCCAAATAGCCTGATTTAGCTGCAGAATGATTTTGCCAGAGGACATGTCAATATTCTTATGTTCTATTTTGAACAACTGCTCGGGAAAATGAACTGTGTGCAATATCTGCACTATAATGTTTGCTTGATTTTTTTTTTTTTTTACAGTATTTTCTTTTCTTTCTTGTGTCTTATCCCTTTGTTCCATCTTTTTTCTGTTTACAATCATTGCTCTGTGTGCACAAGAACAATATTGTCAACATATCATAATTTCCATTACATCTCTATTCAGTTTCAATTGATATATTTTTAAAAACTAAATTGTACTATTACAATTTACTTTTTTTTGCATCTTGTAAGGAAGAAATTTTCAGTTCAGTTCCCTCTGATTGTTGCACTGGTACTCCAGTGCAGCTAGCCAGCTTTGTATTGTATGATCACTTGTCATCATCACTTGCAATCAACAAGTCCCTATAATATTTTTGTTCAGTGATGATGTTGTATATTCATACAATTAGAACCTCTATCTCCACAATACCTGTACTTTGATGCTGCTAGCATTTTAAAGAAACCTTTAAATCAAATACAATACACACTGGAGAGTATTTCTTTATCTACCTGTTAAATAAGCGATTTTTAAAAATGATGTTTGCATCAGTAATAGTTGTCTTTATTGTCCCGACAGAGTGTAAGGCTGTACGAAGTGGTGCATAAAGATAATATAAAAAAGGAAGAGCATGATTCTTGATTCTTAATTTCTTGTAGTATAGCAAAAGTATCTTATGTTGGAAGGTGATGGCAGCATTTGGTTTATGAATGGCCATTTTACAGCCTCCGAATAAGTCGGGTGGAGAGAAGGTGGGGCGCTACCAGTGCCTTGTATTTAAACAGCTCCAAGGTTTACTTAAAATTACAGTTCTTCCATGTTATCTCTTGAGTGTTTTGCTGCTGTAACAGATGCAGCATTATCATTGGTCACACTTAAACATTACAGCTCTCTAAAGCCTGCTGCCTTGAATCTTATTAAGGGAAATGTGTTTCACAGTTATTCTAAAGCCAAGATAAATTATATGTTTTTATTTATTTTTAACTTGTGAATAGAAATATGTTTTTAAACCCTAATAATAAGAGATACTACATGGTAAATATTCTTAAATACATACCACAAAGTATCTAAAACTAATAATGAAGTCAATTTATAGACATAATGTTAAATTTGTGGGGTTTGGGCAAAGCGATCATGTCTGTGACGCTGTGATAAAAACATGGGCTCAAACAAATCAGCAGATTATATGAACATTTTAAGTAAGATGCATTTGCAATAATTCAATGGAACAACAAATATCATGATTTCTGCTAATAGGAATAATGATAGTCATAAAAGTAACAATAACATCTTAGTGTAATATTTAAGAAATTTGCAGATTTTGAGTATTTAAGAACACTAACATGTAAAAGTGGTCATTACCATGCTTATTGCCTCTACTACAAACTGCTGCTTAAAGCCATTTAACAGCCTACCTTTCAATATTTGATTTTGTGACTCCTTCACAAGTATCTGCATCTGTTCACTTCTCACTTTTCTTCACATACTTTCCACCATTCTTTGAAGAAAGCCCTCACGTTGCACACAGCTGTGTCTGCAGGTGTATGAGTGAAGCCAAAGATGGTGACAGTTTCTCTGCTGTCAGAGGGCTCTGCCACATCCAGTATTCTGCCTGCCTTCACACACTTCACCTGCTACAGCTATGTACATGACTGCCAGAAAGAGAAACAAACAGCTACCTCATCCATTGATTAGTGGATGAGGTAGCTGTTGAAGTAAACAGAGCTATCCCTCCTCTATTTCCTAGGTAACCGAAACAAGGACAGGCCCTCTCGGCTGCAGTAACTACGACAGCTTGGATTCAGTTAGCTCGGTGTTGGTGCACAGCCCGGAAAATAAGATCCACCTAAAGGGTAAGGCTCACAACACTCACACACACACTCACACACACACACACACACACACACACACACACACACACACACACACACACGCACACATATTTCCCCATATACTGTGTTTTAAATTCATGGAAACACACAGCCTCTGCCCTGGAGGATCCACTGATGGGATAAGTTTTTTTTTCTTTTCGTACATACACACTTGAACTCACACATTTCTGCCACCTCCATCCACCACCATGCCAAGCCTTTCGCCTCCAGTGTTGTAGTAGTTGGCCAGGATGACCCTTTACTTTACGCTGCAGTAGTTTATATGTCTGTTTCTGCCTCAGTGGCGCTCAGGCTCACAAAGAATCTGTTATCTTACCAAGGCTGTAGATGGAGCATGTCTGGCCACACTGACCTCAGCCTAACCTTTCCTTACCTGGAGCACAAAGTGCACAAGTAAAGCTGAAGTGTTAATGTGTAAAGTAAAACACCTGTTTGCTTATAATTATCACCAAATTATTAGTGAATATCATGACAGTCATCCCTCTGTACTGGGAGTGTTTCCTTGTCGATCCTCATGCTAAAAATTAAGGGGGGTCATCAGCTGATGCAGCTCATCTGAGGGTTCTTAGGCTCTAAGATGATAAGGACATAAGGTTGCACTCTTTTTGGCTCCATCTGGCATCATGAACTTTCTCTGTTCAGGTTTTGTAAGTTTATGTTTATTAAAATATATTTTATTTAAGCTAAGGTCTTGTGTGAACATATGAAATGTGTAAATATGGTAAATTACTGTAGTTTCCATTGGTGATTAATAAAAAGTCACATTTATGCTGGTATTTCTTTTCCAGTAAACCGTCCTTTTTAGAGCTTTACATGATTAAAATAACCTGTCATGGATGTGTTGTTTAAGCTTTAAGGTTTTCCCCCTTTAATTTTATTAGCTTTTTGTCCCTAACCTTGCTTGTTGTCATCATCTTGCTGACTTATACTTACTTTTTTGAGTACTCTTACTTTTTAGGTTTTGAATGAACTGTTCTACACACCAGTTTGACTAAGTAATTCTTAACATCTCATCCAGTTAAATCAGTTTGAGGGCTGAACTAAGCATAGGTCTAGAGCTACATCAACTGTTGGGTGTAAATGCTGTTCTAAGGTCAGTACATCAGGGTATCAACTGGCATATTTACACTGCTTCTCTTGGTATTTAATGTTTTATCCAGATGCTAAAATGCTAAAAGCATCTATTGGACACCAGTACCACTTTTCATGTACAATTTTAAACAGTTTTGGTATTTTTATAACTGTAAGCATCCTGTGAAGGGTTTTAAATGTGTAATGATTGTGATCACACTTTAGTTAATGTCTGATAACCATGGTTTTTAGTTTGTGGTCAAACATCACTGTGACTAAGTACCACCTACATGTTACAGCTACAGAAGCTGCTCAGCTATGGAAAGCCATGTCATGGAATTCTCTGCAACTGTTTTTGTGTTGATATTAACACCAGAGGAGGTTTAAAATCTGCAGGTTGTGAGTCAGCAGAGCATTTTATGCACTGTGTGCCTCTGCAGTGACCCTACTCTGTAACTTTACATGGTCTGTGCTGTGGTTCCTAAACACTTCTACTTTGCAGTGGTAGCATTTACAGTTCAACATGTACTATGAAGTTACATGAACTGACTTGTTGTTGTGATTGTATTTTATTACAGAGTCACACTCAAATTCAGTGAGCTCTTTAGATTAATCCATTCATTCACAGACTGCATGGCTACACACACGACTTTATACACCTGTAGCAATGCGACTGAAAACACCAGAGCATGAGGGGTGTTGGCCAGTACTTTTGGCCTCTTCTTTTCAGTCTTCTTTTTGTCTATATAGTGTTTGTAGCACAGTCACTTGGACTTGAGGAAAAAGGAGAATTAGGTCACTGAAGTCCAAAAACTAATTTTTTCTTGTGTGAATTCTTGTGCTATTATTTCATATCCAGAAGGTCAAAGTTCAGCTTATGGGTGTCATAATAATGTTCAACAAAAACACTTTCCTTGACATTATTCAACACCAAACATTTGGAACAGTGAAGGACACTGTAGTCATATTTCACATTTAGTATTCACTACATATATTTTTTGTGTCTGAACACACGTGGCTGTTGATTTCAACTTGAGTGATTGTTGAAGAAAAACAACAGTAAGGTAGGAAGCAACTCCAGTCTTCTAGTTTTCTGCCAGAGATAACAGGATCAATATCTCATTCCTTTAATTAGGAAAAAGGAGTTAAGACAGCTGTTTACCATGAGAAAACAGTCTATTCAGGAAGTCAGACATGTTTACTTGCAGTGTGATAACCTGGCCTTTGTAAATGTTTTGGTGCATTTGCTGGAGGCTGACAGATCTGAATATAATGATGCAGGATTTGTTTGCATGATTGTGTCTGATTTTTTAAAACTTCCATTAAGTCCAAGCTTTATACGTTTTAAATGCACAGTATGACAAATTATACATGAAGAACAATATGGGCAGAGACTCAGTGCATGTGCCAATATGTTTATACGTTGGAGGTTGCATCAACAATCACGTGACCTTTAAATTCCAATTGCTTTACTGCAGTGCAGTTTGCTGAAATAACTTTAGTCAGCATGCACAGGTCTAGAACAAATGTGAGCTTGAAAAAGTTTGTCCCTGAGCTCAAAAAGGAGGCATTACACAACATTTAGTGAACATGAATACATGACAAAAGGATTTTGCACTCTGATACTGCCATTTACATAGGCTGTCTATATGACACAAGTCCTAGATACAGTACACTACACGTGACAATATAAAACCATAAATGACTTCCTTTCTTGCCTCCACTGCTACAAGGCTCAATTAGCAACACTTTTTTTGTGTGTGGAATGCAAATTGGTGCAGCATCGGTTTGCAGAGCAGAGTTTGTACAATTCTAACTAGCTTGAAAGCTGACGACCTTTATTCTTCTCAATTTTCTTAGGCAAGCTTTCTTTTAATTTCTTTAAGTAGCTCTCCAGGCTTCTTGACAGCCATTTCAAAATTCATCCTTGGATGCTGGCTTCATTTGATCTTTTTTCTGTAAAAGATCATGATCCCACACTGCTTCAAGATTCTTAAGGTCATAATAAAAAATAAAGCCAGATGGAATTGCATGGTGGATCACAATCTGGTGGTAGTTTTCTGCTAATTTCACTGTTTTTATCTAGATCCCCGACACCATGAGCTGAAATGCAGTACCAAACCATGACAGAGCCTCCATTGTGTATCAGAATAGACTGCAGACACTCACTGTTGGACCTTTCACCCAAAACAGTCCCTACATATTGATGGGCAACAATTTAAACTAAAACTATCAAATTTGGATTCAATATTTTATAAACCCTGTTGCCACTAATTTTGAGTCTGTGCCTTACAAAAGATTAACAAGTGAAACTGAAAGGTCAGCAGAACCTCGAGACTCAAACACGTCTCAAGCTGTCTTCAAAACAGAAAAAGGAAACAAATAAAAGACAATACAGAAAATATTAATATTTATTCCAAGATTTGCATTACATGCAAATAATTACAGATATGTAAGAAAGACTAGGTTCTGCATTTTTAAGAGGGTTCAAGAGAGAAAGAGACATGAAGAGATATTACAGATAGAGATATTAATATTACAGAAAAAATACAATACAAATGCACATTAGAACACATAAAATGATATATCCATTAATAAAAGCAGAATCTTTTGATGAGCATCTAAAGAGTTCAGTCAGGTCAGGTAATTAAAAGGCATGGATTAGCATTTTATATAAATTTGACACAGATTCTCTATGGCAATTCTGTTTTTGCTTCATACACATCAACCAGGATCAAAGGTGAGCAGACAAAGGATTCTTTCAATATGCATGTAGCTTATACTTGCAGGAAAGGCAGATAATATTGGAGGGGCTTTCTTTGATAGTGTTTTCCTTAAGCATACTACTCTTATTTTATGCACTCCTCTTTAATAATATAGCATGTCCCCTGCTGTTTCTCCTGACAGGGAAAGATAATTATCAAGGGAAAAGTGCCTGTTTAGGCTAACTGCCATTTTGTATGCACACGGAAATGAAATTGGTTAAATCACCCACCTATGAAGACTAAATTTGATGGTTAAGCAGACACATTTACTTATCTTTATGATGTCAGAACAAGTATTTCTTTGCAGTTAACTTTGGGTGAAAACAGTTTCAATTGTATTTGTGGAACTTGATCGACTACAGTGAAGTTTGTTAAACTGCAAACACTAGCATGATACTGCCTGGCCCATGCAGTAGTGGTCAACAGTTGCGTGTGCTATTGGACAACCATTATATGTAATGTGTCCCACTGTTGTGTACCACATATAGAATCTGAAAGTGTAATCAAGGGATGCTCACTGGCTTATCACTTGAAGGAGAAGTTGTAAACTAATGAGTACCTGGATTTGTTCTTATTTTTGACTCTTAATGAACTCTAATTTACGAAATAAGCATTATGTGGTATTATCTGCGACTAATGAACTACTAGCTAGCAGTACAACCTGCTACTAGAGGTTGAGCCTATTATAAACTCATTAGGAAAGTGTCATAGAGAAATGAGCCTGGGACCATTTCCCCATAGATTTCCATATCGTTGTATTTCTGGGCGAGTGTAGATGTTAGATATTTTTTAGGGCTAATCTCTGAAAGCTTCAAATCACTTAACTTCTGCATTGAAGCATTTGTTTATCCATATAAGAACATGCATCTGGTATGTTTTTCCTTGTGACACTGCAAGAAAATTGGTTGTTAATTATACAGATGATCTGAGAACATCAGCCTTATTATAATGTTTCATAATTATCTTACTCTGCCTCTCTTTTGCTTTAATGGCAGCAGCAGCACTCAACATACATGGAATCCACAAATTTGTCTAAACCTGATAACTCATGACTTGGTTCTCCATCTTCAAGTGCCCCATAAATGTTCAGTGTGGTTTAGATCAAGTGATCATGGAGGAAACTCACTGACAGTCAGAGCTCTTTGGTCTTCTTTGGTCTTTAGGTAGTTCTGTAGTAGTTTGGAAGTGTGTTTGGGCTTGTTATCGTAGTGTGGTCTGACTCTTTCTGTCCTTCTCCACAAAGATGCAAAGCAGAGGGTTGAACATTGTTTTTGTACAGTAAACAAAGCATGACATTTAGATCTTGTGATGGTGTGGTCATTTTTGGTCTGTCTGATTATGCACTGCATTCAACAACTCCAACCATCCCCCATTTGAGTCTTTCTCTCTAGTCAATGCTGACAAAGCACCACTTCTCTTGCAGTACCACTTTAACCTTTAACATTTCATCATAGTTCTGATGCCATGCCAAAGGCAATTGTGTTGCTGGGATTCAGTCAGTGTACATGTGCTTTTCAAGTGTGTCTTATCACCACTGGATAGGGCTGCGATGGTGCATTTAAAAAGTTTTTAAAAAGTTTGGAGTCATAGCAGAAACTCTGTCTAACATCTCATATTAGACAGTACAATATTGAGAGGTATTCCATAAATGTATAAATGAACTGTGGACGGTTGATACATGCAGATAGAAATGAACAGTGAAAATATTGTAAGCCAGTTGTAAACAAACTAGTTCTTAACGGCATAGTTTATTTTTAGTTTATTTTTGAATGATAAGGAAAAGGGTCTCAGGTAGTCATTAAGCTGCTTTGCCAATCATTTTTGAGCCTCTGAAAATGTGGAGGGCTACGTATAAAAACCAGTTAATGCAATGAAATGTTATATCACTTGAATTAAAGTTGAAAGTCTGGACTACAATTACCTCTTGAATGTTTGATTTAAAATGTTGTACAAAGGCAAAATTTTAAAACAAATCGTGTCATTGCTAAAACCTTGCTAAAAACAAACCCTTACTTATACATGAACAGCTAAATCTGTTGATTGTCACTAGGACGGGATCAGCGAAATTTAACCAAATGTAGAACAGAAATACAGGCAAGCAGTTTTTCTTAAATTGTAATGCTTATGTTGATACAAATAAATAGTTTGATATTATGTGCACAGAATAGTCAGTACATAATTCTCCTCTAAGAGAGGGCAAACTCACTTAAATTGTGGTAAGGACATGATATGGTCGAATTAGTCATGGTCAGTCCCTGGGAAGTCTTCTTCATGGCCACATTAAAACATTGGTTTTATATTGATTGTATCTCAGCTATTGAATTTCTCAAATGCAGCCTATCAATTCCATATAGTGATGTCACTGCTAAAAGTCTTCATTCTATTTACTAATGGTGTAATGCATGATGTGCTTGCTCTGGAAATTGAGAACCACAGCAATGAGCAAGAATAATTTTTACCAAAATTCCAGTCGGTTAGATTGATGGCATTCATTTCTTGCACTTCAGAACCTCTTGTCCCAAGAGGCCAGTTGATAAATATTATGGCATTCTGTTGAATGTGTTGCTGGCTTTTCTAGCACTAAGTAAAGTCAAGATTTAGGTATATAGTCTTTAATTACAGAAGAAACAGAATGAATGTTGCCTCTCTACGCAGGATGTATATCCCACAACATCCACTCCATTATAAAAGGATGAACCACTCTAACTACACAGCCTCTTTGAGTTTGAGGCCCTGCTGGATACATAAATCACTAAAGAACAAATAGAACAGAAACATTATGCTATGGTGATAAGGTAGCAGCTCAAAAGCTCTGTGCTGTATAATCTTCAGGCCAGAAGAAAACCTCTTTTTCTATTATTCTATTCCCCAACTGTTTCAGCATTTCACTCCCTGATCTCTGACTCTGATTGCATGCCTGTTTGCTTATATTTTGTATCTTTCGGCTGTGTGTGTGTGTGTGTGTGTGTGTGTGTGTGTGTGTGTGTGTGTGTGTGTGTCTTTGTGTGTGTGTTTCTATGCAATAAATTCAGCCTTCATTGATGCCAGCAGTGGCTACCCTTTTCTCATCAGTAACTGTTGATGAAAACAGCCTGACTTTAGTCTCAAATCAGAGTGTCGCTTTGAAGTGCAGCTGCAAAATCGTCATTATTTTTATTGAATGTTTTTGTCAGGTTTTCTGACTGCAAAATTAAACCTGCTAGGTTATTATTTGCACAGACACATTGTATATATGATGATGCATATTTGTGAGCAAGTGTGGGTGGTGTGCTTGAGTGTGAGTGGATCAACAGTACATCAAGAGTCAAAAAAAGTAAGTCTGATAACAATACATTTGACTGTGTGGGGAGATAGGGGACTCAAAATACAGAAACAAGTGCATAAGTTGGCTTTGGCAAGCTTTAGTTTATATAATCTTTTCTCACAAAACTAAGTAAAGCAACCCCGCTCTCGACACAATGCCCAGTGTGAGTGTATACATGAACTCACTGGGAAGAATTCTGTGGAGCTCAGACTTCACCCTGAGGCAAGTGTAGGTCTGGTGCTCATCGAAAAAAGAACTCTGAGACTACAGATCCATGCCATTTATGTCATATCTCGCTGAAGTAGGGCAGCCTGGCTACTTTTACAAAATATTTATTAGGACCTGCAGTGATGCTGCTCTCTGGCAACATTTTGGAAAATAAGCAGCTTCCCAAATCCACAGGAGTGACCGTCAAAAGGCTTCAGTCAGCCCCATACTGAAACCACTGAACGGTTTTAAAAACAAACTCAAAACACGTGATACAGAAAGACTGAATTTAAAACAAACACTTGGACGTTACTTTCTTAAGTAACCTTCTGCAAGTTACTGAGTTCTACAAATGCAGAGTTTGATACTACAAGAAATACAAGCAGTGAGGATGGATTTATTGGCTAATCAAATTAGAAAGAGAACACAAAATCATGTCGCTGTCAAACATTTCAAACAGGTATTTAAACATCCATCAGAGTTTACACTTTTCAGGCTTCCTTACTTACGCATACATTTTTAGCAGTTTTAGCTAGTGCCAAACATGCTTAATCATCATTTATTTGAATGGCAGGTTAATTGGATGAAGGACTGCCAGAGACAGATTGATGTGTTTTATAAAACAGAGTCCTTAAGGATGTTGGCAGTATTAAAGAATATATGGTGTCTATTGAGTTATACTGCATGTTTCAGAGATTTCACAGTGTGGGTTTTTGTATCATCAACCTTTAAGGTTTCTTAAATAAGAAGGATGTACAAAAGAGGATTGTAATCTTGGCTTGTGTCTGCTTCGACTTTCTATTTTACCAGGTTTGCCAATACAGAATTCCCCTTTATTTTTCTAAAGGATTCTATCAGTGCCATCATTAAACTGCATACAGCCTGCAACATACATACTCTAGTTCTCTGGACAGCAGCAACTTCCATGGTGCACTATTTTTGACTCTCTGCTCACTGTATAACCTTCCCAGGTGGCTCAATCAGTTTGTGCTGCAATGTGTTTATGGCATCCCAAAGGATGCCATAAACAAGGTGTCACTGCAGCTGAGCAGCCTAATTTTCTGTGTGTGTGTCAGCAAGTTCTCAATCATCATTCATTAAAAAAGCAGAATAAAATTAAATTAACAAATTTTTCCCTCAGTCATCCCCAGCCATCACTGTGGGAAAGTCAGGAAGAGGATGAGGTCATTTCCTTTGCGGCGATTCTCAAAATCTGCAGAACAGACCAATCCTTATCACTTCACGGTACCTAAAAAGGGATAACACATAGAGTCAAAGAAACACTGTGCTGAGACTAGATTACATTCAACCGAGCCATTATGTCTATATGGGCAATGTACAGGAGCAAATTAAGCAAGCAGCCATGTCCTGACGTTCTGAGGAAACAGAAAATATGTTTGTAGCTCACTGATTTTTCCACCTAGAAATTCCTCTTTAGGTTATCCTTGAAAATAAAAGGTCCATAGTTGGTCGGTCGAGGCTCAGACTAGAAGCTACACTTCAAACTACCAGAGGATAGAGTTGACAAAATAGCATTTCAGGCAATCATTCTTCAAAAAAGAAATAACAGTGGAGAAGATACATCTAATCCAACTCAGTTCAGTTTTATTTCTATAGCACCATTTTGCAACAACAGTCATCTCAAGGTGTTTTATATGTAAGGTAAGACACGCCGCAAAATTAGTGAAAAAAAACTAAAATCTAATGAAACTTTATTAGCAGAGTCTTGGGTACAGAACCAAACTCAGATGTTGGAGTAGGAGGAAAAAGAAAGGAATAAAGATAATAAAGATAGAGCGATGAAAAACAGCAAGGTGAAAAACTAGAGGGCAGACAAAAGGAAAGGCATTCAATAGTGGCATATAATTGCACAGTAAGCAATGAGCGGAAAGTAGAGAAGTAGTACTCATGTGGGTCATGAGAAGTCCACCAACAGCCTGAGCCCATAGTAACCTAAGTATGGTTCATGGTTCATGGTTCAGGGTCACATGCTATTCTGCTTTCAAAAACTCTAGGAACCACAAATAAGCCAGTACTCTGAGAGGAGAATGCTCTACCAGAATTATATGGCACAGTAACATCCTGACGATATGTTATGTCATGACCATTTAAGACATTGGGTGTGGTTGAACAGTGAAATGTACTCAGTAAGATTCTTAATTAAGTGAAATGACCCAGAAGTATGCAGGCGGCACTCATAATCAGAGCTCGCTGAATTCTATAAATACTAAGGTAAGGTGGTTCAGTGTCTCTTTTATTACTTCCTTTAGCAAAGGATGAACTGGACCATCTTCTATGAGAGGAAAAGAGGAACATTTGCGAAACCGATCAACAGTAACTGACAAAGTGGCACAGATCATATAAATGTTAATTCATTTTTTCTTTTTCATGCCATAATTAAAATATTCGGAATTTTCAACAACAGTTTACTTCGGGTCAACTCGGATAAGCTCCAGGTACTTGGATAAGTGATGAATGGAGTGAAATATACAAATACAAATATTTGCAATGGATCATCTTGCAAGCAAGGAATAATGAAATAAGCGTCCATATTTTATTTATTTATTTTTAAAGAATATAATATTATATTTTTCACTGGTGGCTCTCCTTTATATGACCTGAATAAAACAACATGACATGGCAGGTAGATGCACATTTTGTAGTGCACTACCCGGAAAATGTAGTTTCACCACCTCGGACATCATATCTATTAAGGAATCTAGTGGAAGTGCAGTTTGCTTCTCTGAGCATTGAGCTTCTCTTTTCCCAGGTCCTTATGAGTTTTCACACATCTGTTCTTGACCTTGTGACATTTTCCATTGAGGTCAAGGAAAAATAACCAGGAAAATTAAATTTTTCAGCCACACATCTTTTCACTCCCATATTGAAAACATTTAGTATATTTCATTATCTAGAATATTTAAGAATTTTTCATTACAGAATAAATATGGTTTACATTTCAGCAAATAAAACACTTAATTTTGGTTAGAATTTAATCCAGTGGCAACTGAGACCATGAGGGGTCGTGATCAGGGGCCACTGTGATGTTTAGATTGAATTTTAATCTTTAAAATGTTTGGTTCAGGTTTTTCAGGTTAGGGAGAGATTTGGAATGTGGCCACTAAAAAAGGAAACCTTGTGAACATTTTTTTTTATTGGACATACGCACTGTCACTCGATGTTATTGTTAAGAAGGTGGGAGCCTGGCAAGGGGGGCACATTTATCTGCATGGCTTCATATAGCATGTACAAGTTTCTATAGTAGCACTGAATGTTAAAATCGTCTGTAAATAGCAAGGCTCATTGTCCACATGGGCAAAATTTCTAATGGCACTGAGCTGATTAAAATACTACCCAAAGGCATTAAGCTGTAACAACAAGCTTTGTTACATTTTTGGCTAGAAAGAACAAAGCCCACTTTGTAAATTTACCAGACCTCGGCCTCTGTTCTGCACTGGCATGTGCACAATTGCCACTTTAGTCATCCTTTGAGACCTCCTGCAGGTCTTTTAGGGGTTCAACACACAGAAGTGATGCCAGAGAGTAAAAGCAGCCAGTTCATTTGCAGCCAGGATTTTACACTCAAAGGACTTTTGCATCAACCACTACCATTTTATGGCTTTGCTGTAACCTTGCCCCTATTTTCTGTTCTATTTCCACATTCCCCTGCAGATTGTATTTGTCTTATCTATTAACCAGCAGCTATAAAGAGAATTATCTGTGGTTCTGTCCATAGGCTCTAAAGCATTCTAGCTTTTAACATTCCATCAATTCCAAGCCATGGTCATGGTGGTAACCTAACCTAAGCCCATACTGTGGAGGAAGGCATAAGAAAGGATTTTTGGAAAAAAAAAAAAAAAGATTTTTTTTCTGTTATTACTTCTTTTGTTTTGTTTTGTTGTCAAGACGTGGCAGCTGATGACTCAGACCTCAGCGGGCTAAGAGGTCCCTTGGTCACAGCGTGACATTCTCCTTCTCCTGTGTCATTATGATAGATTATCATCATGATCTCCTAAATATAAGTTCATTTTAACATGGAATCAGTTTCTGACCCAATAATACCTGAATCACACCTTAATACATAGTCCAATTCAAACCTAAAAAATGATCTCTACAACTATTTTTGTTTGTTTGGAGTTTTTTTTCCAGTCTGATTAGGATCTTCATCATGGAAATAGTTGTATAACACAAATGTACCTGTAACATGATATCAGCTTGCCCCTTGTGCATCAAACTCTAAGTAGGTCCTTACTGTATTGGTAAGAAAAATGTTATAATAACAACACAAAGATGATGCTGCAGGCCTCATTCTTTGGTCAGAAATGACACCATTGCCTGCTGACAGCTGCTGGGTAGCCTTCTGAGACAAACTCCAAGAAAACCTCTAACCGATCCCCTTCACAGCACCCCAAACAGGCCTTTAGAACTCTGTTGGAATTGCATCAATAGTGGGAGCAGGGCCTGGGGACAGATGCAGTATTACTCTTGTGAGCTCCTGCAGGGTGAGAGGTCTGTCAAGTGCCTCCCTCTGCTCAGGCCTAAGTCTGGGCAGTCACTGAAACAAATTCTCAGCACACCAGCTGTCACTATATAACACAGCATGCAAGTCATTTGCCAAATTTCTCATCAGCGGCTGACATTAAAGCTCTAAATGGCAGTCTCAAATGTAAAAATTGTTTAAACAGAGAGCACAAGGTAAAAGGAAAGAGCCAAATGACACTTCATGCTTTGAAAAAGTACTCGCAACTCTGGAGACATTTTTCCCTTTTAAGTGAAACATCTATTAGATCTAACTCACTTGACAACAAGCCCTCATCTATTCCCAACCTTACTGCTCTGCCTTTTACATACATCCACATTGTTTGGCTTTTTTTTTTTTTAATTTACAACTTTTAACTTTTCAAAACAAACATGACAAAAAAAGAAAGCATTTTCCTTCTTTTTTAAAAAACTTACAGCTACAAGACTGGGAAATTTAAACTGGTATTATTGCAAATGTCTTCTAATTCAATGAGATTCTCCTTTTACCATGCATGCACTGCTCTTTTGAGAGCTCTATCCATAGATTTTCTGTGATATTCAGATTATGATGCTATGGGAGCTGTAAGAGAACCTTCAGCTCGATCCTTTTAAGGTGGACGAAAGTCAATTTTAAGATGAACAGTAAAATAAAGGAGCGCCACATCAGAGTCAAGTAAAATTTCTTAAGGATCTTTTGCATTTCTGCTTTCCCTTTATTGTAATGTGCAAGCCATTCTTTTGAAAACATCTTCTTGGACATCCAAATTAAGTCAGGACAATGGCTTTTTTGTCATTTCAACAATATAAAGGTAATGAACTATATTGTAGAACTAGACAATTGTCCTACAGGACTATGGTGCTGCATATTATACAGCAGCATCTGTAGCAGCCCATTAAAGCCCTGATACACTGATGTGATGTATATTTGCATGAATGTACGTCACACTGCGCTGTGCTTTACTAGATGCTGCACAGGTGCAAGCCTTGGAAAACAATGGGTTTTGGAGCACAGTGCATGTGGCTTCCTGCATGAAAGGGCCTTTACTCTACTGTATATTGAAGCAGGACTGCCTGAATGCTGAGGTCATGAGAGCAGGAGCACAATCCAAGGGTACAACACCATCTCCTCTTCAGCCACGAGTGCATTCCAGTGTAGTGGACCAAGCTCTCACCAAAGCAAAGGCTTAGAAAGAACACACACACACGCACACACACACACACACACACACACACACACACACACACACTGATAAAAGAGGGGTAGTGATAATGGTGGAGGCTTAAGAGCTTCAAATTGCCCAAAATGGAAAGTGTGCTCTCTGCAGGAGATTGAGAGATAGAGAGGGAACCATGGGTCTGCTATTTTTGGTCTACTAGGGGGATCTAAATCTGTGGCTGGATGGAAGAAAAGCCTCCTGGGTAATGACCCTAAAAGCCCACATCAAAAAGAGACACCCACAGTTTTTTTCTGATATTCATGGTGGTGACTGGAACCAGGTGTGATAAAATAGCTGAAAGCTGAAAACAAAAAGCAACGAATGACAGAGTCTTATTTTATCACAGTTTTTAGCCAAAACTGCAAATCATAAAGGTCAAGTCAATACAGATAAGGCTTTTCATTCATAATCTGTCAGAATAACAAAATGATCAAAAGGCAAGTTACAACCATCTCTCAGTTCAAAGCTTGAAACTTGGTGTACTATCTGTATGCAAATGAACTTTGTAACACTCACTTCGACGGACTGATGATTATTTAAATCATTAAGTGATGAAATGAATGTCTTAATACGCCCTTCTCAGAGCAACATTTAATTAATAAAATGACAACACTGTTAGATTAATTAGACTTCAATGTAAAACAGACTATAAATCAATGTGGAATACAAAAGAAATGACCAACCTGGTGACATAGTGGCAAGGAACTATTTTCTGTTTCACCGTTCTTCATCATCACATCAGCATTTCTTGTTATTTTCTGAATTTTTTACCACATTACCATTAATAACTGTCAAAAAAGTTACCCACTTCAGTACTACTGGAAACTCACGCAAGGTACCAACTCTGATATTTATTAAAATGCAGTATCAGGGTGGGCACTTCATATCACATTCACACCCATAAATTTACTGAAGCGAGATTACCTGAAGGAAAGCCATACAGGCAACTATACATATAACCTTCTTGCTGTAAGGCAACAGTGCTAACCCCTGCACCACTGTGGACTGCAGCAGCTATGAATCTCATATCTGTATCTGGACACCATCTCTCAAGGCACTTTCTGAACTCTTTATGACCTCTGTTCTTTTTGTGTACCATCTATGATCACTCCTGTGTGTTTTTACTATTTCACTGTTTCTCCTCCATGACCCTTCAAAAAACACCAGGTGCCTGTCTCTATGGGAACCTGGATAAAGGTAGTTGGAACACACATAGAACAGTTTCAGGGTTTCCTTTGAACTCTGTCACAACTGCTCCACATAAAAACCATACACAAACATGACATATGCAGTTTGACAGGTTTAAGATTCCCTAAATAACTTTGCACAGTGTGACCTGATTTTTCCTGCAGTCGTATGCAGTCGTCATCTGTGAAAATGGCTCAGACTTTATTAATGTGTACAAAATGTAACCAGGAAACTCAACAAAATGTTAGGATGCCTGGGTCGTTGACCCAGAGGTTTGAGTTTATTATATTATTTATCATTTCTAGTCTTTGGTTTCTTTGTCTGTGTTCTGTCTTATGGTTTATGTCTCGGTTCCCTCTGTTGCAGTGCCTGCGTATGAGTCTGTGTCTTTAATTCAGTCTGTGTTATGTTTCCTGTTTTATTTTGAAGGTCAATGTCTGATGTTAATGTATCTGGTTTTGCTTCCCCTGTTTCGTTAGGCCTGATTTGCCCCAGCTGTGTTTCCCTCCTGTTGCCCATTCCCTGATTGCTCCCTCTATGTATTTAAGCCCTGTGTTTCAGTTTGTCGGTGTTGCGATCTACCCTTATTTTGCTGTGTGTTCTGTCTGTGTAAAGTTTACCTTGGAGTCTCAGTTTTGTTACTTTTTTCAGCATTAAAGCTGTATTTGAGTTCACGTTTCGTTTCTGTGAGTCTGCATTTTGGGTCCTTCATATCACCACTCCTGCCTGCACACAGCCTTCACATAACACAAAATGGATTATAACCCTTTCTCTCTGTTTTTATTCAGTTGTTTTTTAAAGTCTTGGAAATCAGATAACAAAACAAAATAATCTTTATAACTGTTACACATTGAAAACGATTGACATTTTTTTGCAAAATGGGTTAGTGTAGGGTTTAGGGTTACAACCTACAATGGCTGAGAAACAAACACGTTCTGACTGAGTAGGATTAGAAACAGAGATATAGTTGGGATGATGGCTCAGGCCTCAGAGGGTTAATGGGAAAACAAGTCTGTTTTCCAAGTTCTTTAAAAGTTGAGAGCCAGGAGATGCACTTTCATTTGATTGACTGGATGGTGAAAAGGCTTTCATTTCAGCTTCTATTCAAATGTCAGAGGATGTGACTCCTTTTCAGCTAATCCTCCTTTCTGAGTTTATGTGTATTTGACAATTCAGAAAAAGTCACATTGACGGCCCCTTTTAACCAAAATAAGTCTGCCATGTCATTCCCACCTCAGTGACATTCATACAGGTTTAATTACATCGCCGGGGCTTTAAATGATATGAAATGCCAAATGGGGACTAATATTCGGCCTAGACACTCTATGTGACAAATTAAAGTGTTCGTGTTTTTATTCGCATTGGATCAGCAGATGTGAGCTGCATGATGATCAAGGCAACCTCTTTCACTGAAGTTGCTGGAAGCTAATGTGCCCCTTCAATAACAACATGCATTTCAAATGTGAAAAGCATCAAGGTGAGAGGAGGAGCAGTCACTGCCTAACAGCCGTGCTGAATTAGTTGTCTTCATTTTCACTCAACAGTTTTATTATGTTGCATATAAAAACTACTAATATGTGATGGCTGCACAAAAGCAGTAGACTGGTACAAAATCTCTGGGCAGCCTACTGGTGCTGAAATGCCCAGCGACACTTTGGAAGTGTGTCACTTCAAGTTTTTTATCGCGTATTACTTAACAGACCTCTTTCTGCATAATCATCCTACAAATTGGTTGCAGCAGGTGGTAAAGATTCTCATTTTCCCATAGTCAGCATGTAGCTACTAGCCAGCTGTGGCTATATCTGTATGTCTGTGTGTGTTATATTTAGATTACAGTACTCCTTATTTTCAGTCCTGTATTTCTGCATGACCATTTCCACTGTTTGGTTGTTTTTTGTTTTTGGAAAAGAAGGAAGTCAAGAAATTAAAAGTCAGGAAATTCACATTTCTGGAAATGAATGTAAAATGTCAATACACTGTGTAATATTTGACAATGAAGAAGAATAAAGAACATGGACATCAGTTTATGTCAGTAGTCTTCTCTGTTCCTACTGATAAGTTTACAATAATCTTCCAAATCTGAAAATGAAAGTTTAGAATTTGAAATTCTTCTAAACATGACCTATCATTTCCTCTGTTCATTTTACTTAGGTGCAGTGAAAGTATACTAAGGCACTGCCTTTGCTTAACTCTTATAATAATAGAGAAAGAAATTGTATCTTCCATGATCTGCCTCTCACTTGTTCACTTTCTCCTGTTGCCCTGTCTCTTAAATTTGATGCTGTTGCTGGCTGTAGAACATACAAAGCGTAATCGGCTTACATTGCCTTCTACAGTGCACATGTCAAATGTCAAACATTTCCTTGTGTCAAAAGGTGAAAAGTAATGAAAGACAATATTTGGGCCAAGTTATTCTGGCATTAAGTAGCTTCCAACTAGCTAGCAGCTAAATCAATAAACTAAGCTTTTTTTTTTCAGCTGCAGTTTCGAGCTTCTGTAATGAAAACTTTCACTTTCAAGCTTTTTGAGTAACAGTGGTCAGGGCAATTAATAACACAGTTGTTTGCATTCTTCAGAAAGGAAACAGGTTAATCTGGTGTAAAAATGCACTTTTCTCCGCAAAATATTTTATTATTAGTTTGTTTTAAATATTCATCGTGTTGCAAAACACAAGGCTCATGTTAAGCAGGAATGTTTAGAATGATGAGGCTATAATGTGTTTTGCATAACGACATGTTTACATTTCATTTTGGGTAATGTCAATGCATTACTGAGTAAAATTGAAAAGAACCAGTAAACAGAAAAATACTTGGCTATATATTTATAATACTTGAAACTTCATAATCTGCTGGGAGGTTTTCTGATACATAGCAGGAATACATGGGAGAGACTCCCTGTGGTTTAAAGTGGATATTGTTGCACTGTGTACCTGTGTTGTTAGCATTTTTCTAATATGACAAAAAAAAGCCTATTTTACAGTATTTCTAATTATAATGAAAAGTGTAAAAAAAAAGTGATCTGATTCATTAATTCCAATATTTACTTGGATAAACATTCTTAAACAACATCTTTTCCAGTGTTATTGTGTTACTCCAGCTAAAGAATGAAGCACAGAAAACAAGAAGAAGCAAAGTGGAAAAACAGAGCAACAAAGAGTGAGGTGGAATAGAAACAGTGTTTTAGTGGCTGGTGATGGAACGTGTGTTATTTGTGTTATTTAGCTGTCTCCTAAACTGAAGAAACCCCGTCCAGATTTGGAACAAGCACAAGCGCAAACACACACACAAACACAGACACACACACACACATACCCCCACACACACAAAGACCTCAAAACACCTGCCAAATCATGGAAGAGGAAAAATGTGACTAATTACATCTCTTTCCAAGCCATTGAAAGAGTAAATACCAAAGAAGAGACATGCATATTCATAGCAGGGCACAGCGGGATTGACTTGGCTGTTGAAAATCCTCCAGAATGAGCTTCTGAAGCGAGGAGAGAGGAAGCTTTTGACACAACAAATTGATGATTATTAGAGCGACAGACAGGGAGACAGACATGGATCAACAGACAGATTCAGAGAAGCAGCATGAGCACCACAAAGAAAGCTGCCTGCTGGTTTCTACGGGATGATGCTGCACTTTAAATATCACACGTGAGCTTTTTGATTTGGTTTAATAGGCTGTGTACCCGTGAAACAGCACCATAATTGGCATACCACTATACTTTTAAATAATTTCAACAATAAAAGCAGCAGAATTGAAACAAGCTCATACCCTGCTGTTAAAGGACATGAAGGCGGACAGTATTTCCCACAGCCTGAGCATTTATTTATGGGTTGAATCTTCAGTTAGTGTAACATCAGTCTGAAATTGTTAACTATTTTAAATCCCGCAAAATTTCATTCTTAGCATAAAAACACTTGTTTTGTAAGAGGTGTTCATGCAAGTGTAATGGCTTATAGGTAGATAGGTGGGCAGTTGGTTATGTAACATTGGTTGTGCAATTTTCCCATTTGCCAGTTAGGCTTTAAACGTTATGCCTGACTAGAAGACCAGTCGGTGGAAAAGCATGGCATTGCAAAGTAATAATAATGTAATGTAATTATGTTAACGATGGCTTATTTTCACTAAGGATTCCCCTGTTAGTGTGACAACAGCTAAGAACCCACACAGATTTCAGTGAAATTAAAAACTCTGCCACGAAACTGCAAAACAAAACACAAATTACAGTCTACTTTGATTAGACTTTGTCAGCCTTTTTTGTTATTGTATCAACAACTTTTTAATTTTTCCTTTTATGAAAGGAATGAAACAAATGGTGGAAGAAACCATATTGCAGAAGGCATCTGACAGCATCCTTAGGATATCCTTTAGAAGGCACCTTGGGAGTAAGGGGTATTTGGCCCATTGCTTTGAGCCGTTGTAAACCGTTGTGAGAGGCTGGTCCACATTTTCATGTGGAAAAGAAGCAACCAAAAAAACAACATTTAGGAAGAACCAGCTTTTAATAAAATACCAAATGTTTTCTTTCTGCAGACTAATTATTTTGAAAGGTGAGTGAAAAAACTAAACAAAACATGCAGAATACATTTGGATTGCTCACATAAATAAGGCTCCACATCCATCACGTCCATAACAATTGAATTAAGTATTCTTTTAAATAGCAGGCTGAGAAATGGTGAAAGCTGCAGGCAACAAACAAGCTGCATGTGGCTGAGACTGTAGGGCGTTTTTTGGTGATTATAGACTAGGTGACAGTTGCTACTGATGATTAGTTCTGAAATACGTCCCAGTCAAGACTTGTCATCATTATAACTTGTATATCCACCTATAGCATATCCTGCAAGAATTGCAACTGAAAATAAAACAAGTAGATAACCATCCTTATCTCCCTGGGTTAATACAGTTGCTCATATTGTACTGTGTATATACATATGTGTACATGAACAAATTTACTAGGCCACCTACATGCCGCCTTCAGGAGCTGCTTGGGCATGGAAACCCATGTCATGAAAATGCTGGGGCACAGTTTTTGTGATTATCTTAATGCCAGAGGAGGATTCTCTGCAGTTATTTAATCAGCACAGTGTTACTAACTTAAAGTTGATAAAGAAAATATCACAGACTGACTTGTTGCAATGGTAGCAGACTATTAGAGCACCATGTTCAAATTCAGTAAGCTCTTTGTAATACCCAGTTCTTTTTACAAATGTTTGTAACTGCATGATTAGGTGCTTGATTTTATACACCTGTGGCAAAGGGACTGAAAACATCTAAATTTAGAGACTGAGAGGAGTGACTTTTGTCAGCATAGTGTATGTTAGTTAATGTTCTAACTATATATAAGCATGTGGCACTACATTACAATCCATGTGCAAAGTTAATTCTGAAAAGTTTGAGACTCTGATCAAGAGTCTGTTTTCTTCTGTTGCATTTTTCTTTTCACGATGCACCAAATCTTTTCAGTTGGTGAGAGGTCTGGACTGTAGGCAGGGAAGTTCAGCTCCTGGACTCTTTATACACAAATGAGCTTTGGCCCAGAGAAGACAGCAAAATTTCTGGATTATGCTCACATATAGTTTCTACTTTGCATGAGTGAGCTTTAATCTGTATTTGTAGATAACATGGCAACCTGTGTTTAGAGTAGTGTTTCCCAACCTTTTGGAGCCACAGCACATATTTCACGTTAGAAAATTCACACGGCACACCACCAAACAAAAATGTCACAAAAAGCATTTTGATCATTTTCCCCATGCACCAGGTATAGCAGAATTGGCTCGGTTTGTCCCCCAGTATACCTTTTTTTTGCTTTCTTCTGACCACATGCTAGGGCCTTCTACTGGGTCGAAATTTTCTCCAGGACCCAGGTCAGACTGACTACATTTTCTTTTCAGATACTTATCTATTGCTATTATGCGCTGTGTCGTCTCACAGCATGACTATTATGTAATTTCTTCTTTGTTTTCTTCTGTTTTACTTGCAGTTGGCAACCCATTAAATTAGAGCAGGCAGTTGTACTGCCCTCTAGTGGAAGAGAATGTAATTGTTCTGCTCGTTACTCACGCTGATCGCTTAGAGCAGGGGTCCCCAATCCCAGTCCACGAGGGCCGGTGTCCCTGCAGGTTTTAAATCTCACCCTGGGTCAACACACCTGAATCACATGATTACTTCATTACCAGGCCTCTGGAGAACTTCAAGATATGTTGAGAAGGTAATTTATCCATTTAAATCAGCTGTGATGGATCAAGGACACATCTAAAACCTGCAGGGACACCGGCCCTCGTGGACTGGGATTGGGGACCCCTGGCTTAGAGTATCTTTACTGACGGCCTAAAGATCACAAGAATCTAATACTGATTTTCAGAGATTTTTCCAGATTCTCTTACACACTATGTGCTGTAGATGAGGAATTGTTCTGAAATTGTTCCACAATTATTTGCCTTTTTTTGCAGATTGGTAAACCTTTGTGTGGCACCCCTGTGAGGGAATGACCACATTAATATTATTTTGTGCAAAACACTCATGTAACGGGACATTTTTCATTACTATATGTATTTATTTTCAGTTTCTTTAAAAGGATGGAAAATCCATGTAGCAGGAATTCATTTTATATTAGAAAGCAGTGAGGGCGGAACTTTGGTGCTTGCTCTGGGGTTTCGGGGTGCAGTAAGTGGAGCCCACCTTCCGCTGCTTCCTCAGACACGTTCTGGAGGAAAGCAGAGACGCATCGTGTCTTCCTTACTCCGCTCTTCACCTGCTTTTACAGGTCGGTAAATGGTGCTCGCACCGAAAACTTTGTTTATTGTTACCATGGTTACCCACGTTAACGCGAATTAGAGAGTTAAGGCGGTCCGCCCGAGTTATTTATATGTAAACACGGGAGAAACCAGAGGAGTGTCCCGTGCGGCCGCATCGCGAGCCGCTCGTTAAGTAGAGCGCTCGTGAAGCAGAGTCAGTACGCTCCTATGCTCTGTGCAAATGTGTTGTAATGTTCTGATCAAACCAGTTCTGTGAGATGTGAATGTTAATAGTTATGTTAAAGTGACTGAGTAGATTAGCTAGTGTAACACAAGCACTCTGAGCAACTCTCTGTAGCTAACAGAGGCATTCACAGTTAATTAAATAAGCTGGGTTTCATGATACACTAAATAGTGATTTTGCCAGTAAATTACTGAAGGAAACAAATGTGATGTATTTACTGATGCTGTTATTGAATATAACTGTTTAGCCAGTAAGACACTGTAGAAGACAATGTGATGTGTTTATTGATATGGTAAAGGAATGTAACTGTTATGGAAAGAAGTGTGAATTTGAGAAACTGAACCAGTTAAAGAGAGTATATTTCACTGAGGTTGTGAAATAAGTAAATGTAATTGATGTGAATGAGGAACCAGCTGATTAGTATATTGAAAGCTCATGTTTAATGTTATATAGCATTTATTTGGGTAAAATAAATCAGACTCAGACACGTTCTGGAGGAAAGCAGAGACGCATCGTGTCTTCCTTACTCCGCTCTTCACCTGCTTTTACAGGTAACATATTTGTCATCGTGGTCTTCATCTTTGGGACCCGTAACAAATCTTGGGGGCTCGTCCGGGATCGGCGCCACCTGGCGGTTGGGGCGGATCCATAAATGACATCTGGGACCAGGACGTGAGCTGATGCAGGCTGAGCGAGCTGAGAGTTGGAGCCGAGACTGATCCATCGTCGTGCTGAGTGGCCCATTGAGAGGGACAGCAAGGAGTTGCAGCCATGGCCGAGGGCGGGAGGAAGAGCCTAGTGTGGGACATTAGGAGAAGCCTACTCACCCTGTCGGCGGGAGAACTCTACAAGGTCGCTAAGAAGGTGGGTCCAGCCGACCCGGGTCAGCCAGAGCTCGACGTGACAGACCAGGAGGGCTGCTTTGACCACATCAGTTCTTTCATGTACAGTAAGCCATTGCTTGAGGCAGAAGATGGTGGGATGGTGGACTTGCTAATGTTAAAGGACTTCATTGATGATGTGATTGAAAATCGACAAGTATGTGATGATAGTGAGGACGTAGATTCACCTGTTACACAGACATTTACACAAATTGTGCAACCAGCTCGCCCCTCAAGTGGCATGGGTGATAGTCCTACACAGCCTGTTCCGGTGACCACGATAGCTAACATGGTTAACCGGCCGCCAGTTGCAGGTACAACTAGTCCGACTGGCCTAGCCAGCTCTATCCCTGATATCACTAACGCTGAGCTGCAGGAGATGTTAAATAGCTATGAGGCGCTTGGTAAAAGACTGAGACAAAGTGTAATGGTCCCCACTGAACAGTCACCTCGACAGCCAACGGGTTTGCTAGTTCAAGCTGACCTAACACAGAGCGACCCACTTCAACCCAGCCCACCCGGGCAGCCAAGGGCCCAGCCCACTCGTGAGGGGATGATCTCTCTGAGAGACCTCTCTTATCTCCAGAGAAGAGAATTTAGAGTACAAGGGGGTCAAGTTGGTGACCATTCATCCGACATTAGCTACAACAACATTTGCAAACAGATGGATGAGGGGATTAGAGAAGGCTTCCCTGACGCAGAGATAGTTCGTGGAGTGCTCAGGATAATAAAGCCTGGAACTTTTAAAGATATGCTAATCAATAAAGATGATTTGACTGTACTTGAACTGAAGGGGTTCCTCCAGGCCCACCTGAGGGAGAAAAATAGTACAGAACTCTTTCAGGAATTAATGTGTGCCAGACAAGACGAGAGTGAGACACCACAGCAGTTTCTCTACCGGGTGATAGGGTTGAAGCAGCGGGTCCTCTTCACATCCAAAATGTCTGATGCAGGCATAAAGTACAGTGCAGCTACTGTTCAGGATGTTTTCTTGCACTCGGTCTACCAGGGGCTTGGGTATAAGCACAGTGACATTAGGCGAGAGTTAAAACCTCTGTTGTCAAGCGGAGAGGTGAGTGATGAAACAATTTTGCGCCACATAATGAGAATCACTAGCGAGGAAAGTGAGAGGCAAAAGAGAATAGGCTCGTCCCGTCGACGGAACACAACTAGCGCACATAGTGCTCAGTCTGAGCTCAACACCCTCCAGGAATGTAGAAAGCAAGACCGACCAATTGACACGACCAAGACTGACCCGATTAAAGAACTCACAGCTAAAGTTAATGAGCTCGCTGGGCTGGTGGAGGCGATGAGACAACAGACTTTAGCACGAACCTCAGACCTAGCGAACCCATACTCACAAAACAGGTCAAGAAACAGAAAAGACAAAACCTTTGGGTGTCCAAACTGTGTTGAACAGAACCGTCCAGATTGTTGCCATTGCTTCATCTGTGGGGAAGGGGGTCACAGGGCAGTTGGCTGCTTAAAAAAATCTAAGAACCAGGGAAACGTGAATCGGTCTCTGCAGCGGGGCGCCCAGTGACCGAGTCCAAAGGAGAGCCCCACAGTGAGCGCTTAAGGGAGGTGAGGACCCAACCTAGCCTCAACAGTAGCAAACCCAGTCCCCCCTCACCAGTCACATCAGAAGTAGTTAACTGGCAGCAGGGTGAGGCACTCGCTACGTCTGGTGTTATGGCAACCCACACTAAACGTGGGGCAGTTGCTAAGCTAATCGGTAAGAAAGCTCTCATACAGTGTAATTTGAATGGCTTAGCAGTGAAAGCACTACTTGACACAGGTGCTCAAGTTAGCATCATAAGTCGAGATTGGAAAGACAGATACTTGCCTGATTTAGTCATGCGACCTTTGTCAGAGATCATCGAGGAAATTGATGAGTTGAAAGTATGCGCAGTCAATGGGGAAACCATACCATTTGATGGCTGGGTACCCATCATGATCAACTTACCGGGGGGTGAAGACCCTAGCCTCTCCGTCAGTACTCCGGTCCTCGTCAGTACCTTGCCTATGGACAAACCATTGATCGGTTTCAATGTCTTGGAACAGATCATTGAGGGGCATCCAGAGCGGTTGATACCTACTCTGGTTACCTTGCTGTGTAATGCCATTTGTCTTCCCCCTGAGAAAGCTGAGGTGGTTGTAAGCTTTATCCAGACAGTAGAGCCAAACTTGACACAAGGGCGCTTGAGAACAGGTGAAAGGGATGTGATTATCCCTGCTGGACAGGTCACCTGGGTAAAGTGCCGGGTTCCATCAACCATGAATCCGTCCGATTGTTTGGTGCTGTTTGAGGCTGATGAGGGTAACCAGGCCCTAGAGCAGTTGGATGTCTGGACGGGGTTAGTTGAAATACAGAATCCAGCTAAGCCGTACGTCGCCATTGCTCTGAGTAACGACACCAAACATGATATCACCTTGACGAGGAAGACGGCCCTGGGCACCGTACAGCCGGTTGAACGTATTGTGGAGGCCGAGGCCCCAAACGAGTCCCCACCTACCGTAACAGTTCGCGAGGTAATGGTGGAGCCAGCTGAACCTCTCCCAACGTCATGGTATCCGCCTGTGAACCTTGAACATTTGGAGGAGGAACAAAAAGAGATTGTTGAGAGAATGTTGTTCAATGAGTGCAGGGCCTTTGCGAGGGATGGGAATGATATTGGTTGTAATCCTGATCTGAAAATGGTGATAAACCTAAAGGACGACATACCAGTGCAGAGAGAATATACTTCCATACCTAAGCCGCTGCTACGGGAGGTTAAAGAGTATGTGCAAGACCTCCTGGTGAAGGGATGGATAGTAAGATCCAAGTCCTCTTATGCTGCTCCCATCGTGTGTGTACGGAAGAAAGACGGTTCACTCCGTCTTTGCATAGACTACCGTCTATTAAACCAGAAAACGGTTCCAGACCGACACCCACTACCCCGGATACGTGACCTACTTGACACCTTAGGGGGATACTCCTGGTTCAGCATCCTTGATCAAGGCAAGGCTTACCACCAGGGGTTTGTGGATGAAGGCTCCCGCCATCTCACCGCCTTCACCACACCCTGGGGCCTATACGAATGGGTGAGAATCCCGTTCGGGCTTACTAATGCACCCGCCGCCTTCCAGAGAAGTATGGAAGAGATCTTAGGTTCGCTGAGGGATGACTGTTGTGTACCATACCTTGACAACATCCTCTGTTACTCACAGTCTTTTGAAGCCCATGTCGAGGTGGTCCGCAAAGTGCTTCAGGTCCTACAGGTCCATGGTGTGAAGCTGCGGCCTGAGAAGTATGAGCTTTTTAAAGCAGAAGTTCGTTATTTGGGGCGCTTAGTTAGTGCTGAGGGCGTCAGGATTGACCCAAAGGATCTGGAGGCTGTCTTGGCTCTGAAGACCAAGTCACCACAGACAGTAGGTGATCTTAGGCGGGTCCTGGGCTTCCTTAGCTACTATCGCTCTTTCATACAGAACTTTTCGAGGATAGCTCAGCCACTGTACGAGCTGCTCCAGAGCAAGTCTTCAGAGCGGCCCACTCATGGCCGTCAGAGTAAAACCAGAGGGCCCCAAATGCCATCGAGGGCGCCCATAGACTGGACTCCTGAGCATCAGAGGGTACTGGAACAACTGGTCGACATGCTAGTCCATCCTCCAGTGCTAGCATATCCAGACTTTGACCAACCCTTTGTTTTGCACACTGATGCATCCGAGCAGGGACTGGGCGCTGTGCTCTACCAACAGCAGGGTGGGAAGTTGCGCGTCATTGGCTATGGGTCACGAACCCTGTCGCCTGCTGAACGGAACTACCACCTGCACAGTGGCAAGTTGGAGTTCCTGGCTCTTAAATGGGCAGTGTGCGAAAAGTTCAGAGATTATCTGTTCTACGCACCACACTTCACCATTTACACAGACAATAACCCGCTTACATATATCATGAGCACAGCTAAGCTGAACGCAGTCGGTCATCGATGGGTTGGGGAATTGTCGGATTTCCGATTTAGCATCAAATATAGGCCAGGAAAAACAAACATAGATGCCGACACGCTGTCCCGCGTTCCTCTGGATGTGAACAACCTCGCGTCAGTGTGTACCGAAGAGTTGTCACAGGAGGCGGTAAGAGCGGCTTGGGAGGGAGCAAGAGTAGCCCAGCAGAAAGAAGTTGCGTGGGCGGCTGTCCTTTTGGCTTCCTCTCAGGACGTCATGCTGCAGCCAGGCGCGGCTCTCCAGGAAGTCAAACCTGATGACCTGATGCAAGCACAAAGGGATGACCCCACGATGAAGGAGGTCATCAGACTTAAAGAGTCTAATGTCAGACTCAGTGAGAGTATCAGGAGGTCATTAGAAGGATCTGCTCGTAAACTCCTCCGCGAGTGGGACCGATTACACCTCGAAAATGGAATCTTGTACAGACGAACACCCGAACGGAAACAACTAGTCCTACCTCTCCTGTACCAGCCTATGATATTAAAACATCTTCATGACCAGATGGGTCATGTCGGTACTGAGAGGGTCCTTCATCTCGCACGAGAGAGGTTCTATTGGCCTCACATGAAGAGGTGCATAGAGGACTACGTCACTAAGAAATGCTGTTGCATTAAACAAAAGAAACCTACAGTTCATGTGCGTGCACCCATGGGCAACCTGAAGTCCAACTCACCGCTTGAACTTGTCTGTATAGACTACCTACATCTCGAGAAAAGCAAAGGCGGGTATGAATACATTTTGGTGGTGGTCGACCACTTTACACGGTTCGCTCAGGCCTACCCGACCAAGAACAAATCCGGGCGGACTGCAGCAGAGCGGATCTACAATGATTTTATACCTCGCTTCGGGTTCCCCAACAAACTCCATCATGATCAGGGGCGAGAGTTCGAAAATGAGCTCTTCCGAACTCTTGGGCAGCTCTCAGGAGTTGGTCATTCTCGGACATCTCCATACCACCCCCAGAGTAATCCCGCAGAACGATTCAACCGCACCTTGCTGCAGATGTTGCGTACCCTGACAGACAAAGAAAAGGAAACATGGAAAGATCATCTCCCGCAGGTTGTACATGCATATAACTGTACTCGTCATGAGTCCACTGGTTATTCCCCACATTTCTTGCTTTTTGGCTGTCACCCCCGCCTTCCGGTGGATCTTTTGTTCGGCCTGCTTGAGGAAACGGAACCAGTGTCGCACAGGGGGTATGCTGAAAAGTGGCGTAAGAGAATGACAGAGGCCTATCAGATTGCCACCAAAAATAGCCTCTTGGCTAGTGCTAAGGGGAAGTCGTATTATGATCAGAAGGTGAGGGGAGTGGTACTGAAATCAGGGGACAGAGTGTTGGTGAGGAACTTAGGCGAGCGTGGTGGACCCGGCAAATTACGCTCCTACTGGGAGAACAGGATATATGTGGTCAAGGAACAGGTTTCGGATAACCCAGTGTATGTCGTCCATCCAGAGGGTAATGACCAGGGAAGAACTCGGACCCTGCACCGAAACTTGCTCCTGTTGGTCAATGATTTGCCAGTAGAGTTCCCACCACAACCAACTAAACTAACCTTAAGATCGACACACAAACAGACCAATGATCGAGTGAGGGATAAAGACAGGGAAGGACGGATAGAAAATGCTGAGACCTCTGATTCAGATGATGACACAGGCAGTGGCTATTGGCTGAGGGTACCACCGATCCAGGTTGAGTCCAGAACACCCGTCCCTTCTGAGAAACAGGCTGTTAGCCAGGACAGAATGGAACTGGGGAGGCAGACGCAGACTCGGGTTGAAGGAGGATCTGTTCCGAGCCCGAGGGATCTAGAAGAGCCAGAACGAAGGACACCTGTAACAGATGCCGAGGACATTGCTGAGAACCTGTCAGAGATGGCTGGGGCCCACGGGGAAGATCGACTAGGAAAAGAGGGTCCCATGGTACCTGAGAGTGGGGATGAAGTTGAGACTCACCAGTATGACCACGAGGGGAGTGACAGTTCAGCAGCCCTTAACTTGCCTCAGTCAGAAGTAGAACGCGAGTCACCTCAACATGAGTGTTGTGATGAGCAGGCAGCAGACTCTCCGTCGAACTCACCTGCCCCACTGAGGCGATCCACCCGACAGAGGCGTCCAGGCCAAATGCTAACCTATTCATCTCTAGGCCATCCAACATACCAGTCATGGCCCACTGTGAACATGGTAGATACTTGCCTCATGCCTTCGGCTGCCTTGTGGCTCCCACAATCATGCTCACCTTCATTCCAAGGCCCACCGGTCGTCCAGTTCCCATATCTCTCTCTTCTCTACCCCATATGTAGTTATTAGGAAGGAGCCATAAGCTATGGTGGTTACCTAATCCCAGAGAACCAAACATTCCTAAGTGCTTGAAGTTTTAATTTAAGGGTTGATTATTCACTGTGTGAGATTTGATAAGAATACAGAGACTGTAAGTGCAAATTTGTTTCAAGTGTCAGGAGCCACTTTCGTTGTAGGGGAGCGTGTGGCACCCCTGTGAGGGAATGACCACATTAATATTATTTTGTGCAAAACACTCATGTAACGGGACATTTTTCATTACTATATGTATTTATTTTCAGTTTCTTTAAAAGGATGGAAAATCCATGTAGCAGGAATTCATTTTATATTAGAAAGCAGTGAGGGCGGAACTTTGGTGCTTGCTCCGGGGTTTCGGGGTGCAGTAAGTGGAGCCCACCTTCCGCTGCTTCCTCAGACACGTTCTGGAGGAAAGCAGAGACGCATCGTGTCTTCCTTACTCCGCTCTTCACCTGCTTTTACAGGTCGGTAAATGGTGCTCGCACCGAAAACTTTGTTTATTGTTACCATGGTTACCCACGTTAACGCGAATTAGAGAGTTAAGGCGGTCCGCCCGAGTTATTTATATGTAAACACGGGAGAAACCAGAGGAGTGTCCCGTGCGGCCGCATCGCGAGCCGCTCGTTAAGTAGAGCGCTCGTGAAGCAGAGTCAGTACGCTCCTATGCTCTGTGCAAATGTGTTGTAATGTTCTGATCAAACCAGTTCTGTGAGATGTGAATGTTAATAGTTATGTTAAAGTGACTGAGTAGATTAGCTAGTGTAACACAAGCACTCTGAGCAACTCTCTGTAGCTAACAGAGGCATTCACAGTTAATTAAATAAGCTGGGTTTCATGATACACTAAATAGTGATTTTGCCAGTAAATTACTGAAGGAAACAAATGTGATGTATTTACTGATGCTGTTATTGAATATAACTGTTTAGCCAGTAAGACACTGTAGAAGACAATGTGATGTGTTTATTGATATGGTAAAGGAATGTAACTGTTATGGAAAGAAGTGTGAATTTGAGAAACTGAACCAGTTAACGAGAGCATATTTCACTGAGGTTGTGAAATAAGTAAATGTAATTGATGTGAATGAGGAACCAGCTGATTAGTATATTGAAAGCTCATGTTTAATGTTATATAGCATTTATTTGGGTAAAATAAATCAGACTCAGACACGTTCTGGAGGAAAGCAGAGACGCATCGTGTCTTCCTTACTCCGCTCTTCACCTGCTTTTACAGGTAACATATTTGTCATCGTGGTCTTCATCTTTGGGACCCGTAACATTTGCACATCTTTACTTCTAAGAAACACTGCTTCTATAAGATAGTCTTTTTATACCCAATAATGTTACTGATCTTCTGCCAAGCAACCTAATAACAAAATATTCTTCATGCTGTTTCTTCTTTTTCAGCTTTTTATTTCTTTTCCTTTTTTTTGTTTGTGCAAATTAAATTAAACAAATTAAAAAATAATTTTTCATGAATTCATGAAAAAATTGTTCATGAAATAGCAAAATTTCTGTTTAAACATTCGATGTTTTCTGTGTTCTGTTGTTAGAAACTTGTATGTTTAAGTCCTACCAATCACTACATTGTGTTTTGATTTACTTTTTACACAAACCCAATCTTTTTGGAATTGGGTTTATATACAAAACAGCTCTGCCTCAAAAATGGTACACATTTCTGTGAGTATATCTGTGATGTCAGGCATCTTGACAGTGGGTTTGGGTCTTTCTGAACTGTGCTTGTTATGTCATATCCGACATATTAGTTTGGAATCGGTCTGTAGTTTGTAGGTCAACAAGTGTCCTTGATGTGCAACGATTTTTAGGTGGGTGCTACATTTCAAAGTAACAGCCACATGAAATCCAAGGCCCAAAGTTTACCAGCAGAACACTGTAGTGAACAACAGAATCAATATTATTCAATTACCTGACACTGGTTCCAACGACTTCCCATCCTAAGTAGTAATACAGTGCCAGTTAGTCCCAGCAATATCAACCGATAAGAGGTGAACCGATGTTAGAGGCCTACATTAGTAGGTTCAGGGACTAGTGGTGGTATAAGTTGCAGGTATGTCAGCCAGGATACCATGGTTTGGAAACCTGTGTAGGATTATTCTGTCTTTCCTCTCTTACAGATTTGTGGGGGTTTTTTTTTACACACTTTTTACTTTCTTGTTAAGTTTAGGCCCCTAAGACTGATTAGATTTAACTACTGAAATATCCTGGGTAAGGTATGAGGTTTAAAAACTGCTTGGTTAGGTTCATAAAACAATCTTATTTGGGGGTAAAATATACCTATTCTCAAGAGTAATCACACTCACTGACAAATTAGGAATTGGAAGTACCTGGCCTGTCTCGCTAAAGCCATAAAACAGTGTATCATGGCAGAGAAAATGGAAGGAAATGGGCCACACCAGTATTTTTTGACAAAATGGCATTAACTCAATGAGAATGGGCTGGTGGTTCTAACATTGTGGCTGATTCAAAAATATTGGCACTTCACTCCAAGGCATTGCTCCAGTGTTATAGCTTGCGAATCAATGTTATAGCTGAAACTACTTTGTAGTTTGTGAAAACCGTGATCATATCCTCCAAAGGCTATGTCTACTATATATTATATATGATAAAGGAAATTAACAATTGATGTTTAAAATCCTACAAGAAATCAGGTGGGTTAGAAATACCAAATGTCAAGAATTTTACTTCACAGTCTTCTCAATTAAATGGCAAGGGCTAAAAATGTATTTTTACTTGAAGCCTTAAAAATAGCCTAAAATAAAATATGACTCTTTTAGAGTCTGCTTGTTCAAAAATAAGAGCATTCTAAAAAAAAATCCAAAATACTTTACCATGTGCTTCCTTTTCTTTCCAGGATTGCAAGATGTCCTGCCAGAGTTTCTGCGTGGGCGTTTTGTGGAGGCAGCCCTCAGCTACGTGGCATGCAACTCGGAGGGCGAGTTGCTCTGTCGCAACAATGACTGCTGGTGCCGGTGCTCTCCTCGCTTCCCAGAATGCAACTGTCCTTTTGCTGACATCAAGGTCATGGAGGAGAACCTGGAAAAGAGCAAAGAGGCCTGGAACAACTTCAACCAAGAGTTCATGGAATCAGGTATGGGTTCATGTTTCTAAGCAAGCTGTTGAGCTATAAAGAGGTTGCGCTGAAGGATGCTTTGGTTTCGTTTCTGAACTGCTTTGGAAGAAAAATGCTTCACTTAACACCTGAATGCATATAAAAAGTTTGTATGGCGATTCAAAAGCCTGATGATAACTAATGCAAGATGTATTTTGGCAGCAAGTCTGCGGTGTGGTGTTTTTATTTCGATTCTCAGATGCTATATGAGGTCATGTCACTGTTGTGGTTGTGATGAAACCTGTAACACTTATGGGAACAACTTTAAGGTCCGCATCCATCGACAAATATGTTCCACTTGACTTGGATCTTTGAGGTTCAGGTGTTTTTTTCTTCCAGCAGATATGTATGTAACATATACAACACACAGCTAGTGTGAGACAATTACAGTCCAGAAGACAATTATCCTTCTATGCATTTAGTAAAACTAAAATAATATTTGAATATTCATAGACCACACCAGTCTGCTTTAGCACACCGTTTTGGAACCACTATCTTACACTGTCCAAAAAAACTAAACAAACATATTTTCTGTTCATATTTCAGCATAATTAGCATTACACTTGAGAATCAAAAAAGACTCACAGTACGTCTATTTAATGCTTGCTTGGAGCTGCAATGAAATAGTTGGATAACCAGCAAGAGTGCAGTGCACTCAGCACTAGCAGCAATTTAATTTCAGAAAGAAGCTTGAAGAAATGTTGTTCAACAAATGAGTTGATGCTGAATTGTTCTGCTCTTTAAACCTCTTAGATACAAAACAAATATTTAATGATTTAAAAATCCTCAGAGCATTTGTGGTTTTTATGCAGATTCGTTTTCTTTAGTTTTGACATTACTTAGCAACATTTTCCACACAGCTATAACACTGAAAATAAGACTCTTGTTTGCTGGCCTTGCATTGAGGTAGGCTGTACAGAAAGGATGAGCTGTGGACAGCTGGACAGGGAGCTTGTTGCACAAGTTTGTTCGGTTCCAGTACCAGATGCAGATGCAGCAGGTGGGGTGGTGATGATTCATTGCTCCAAGCTGGAAGCAGTTTATGCTCAGTAACACTCTGGTTATACAGTGCGTACCTGTGAAGTGTTGCTATGATGTTCATAATTAGTCAGTCATAATTAGTCAGTTTGCAAATTTCTGACAGACCAAGACGATAAGTTGTAAACTACTTGGTTCACAGCTCAGTTAAACCTTAAAGTGACTTTGAAGTTTTACTTTTCAGGAACCAAGAATTAGTACCTAACATCATTAGATGAGTGATTGTAATACTGTGACTGGTGTATAGTAGGGAAGAGTGAAAAGAATGGATAGAAGGAATGTTACTTTTATTGCAAATACAGCGAAGTATAATTAAAATTAGGCTGTTCTGTGTAACATCTAGAAAACCACTGTTATTAATGACATCCACACATGTTCTTTGTAAATAATTAAAAAAGTTAGAAAACATTGCTACATTTTTTAATTATTTCAATTTAGATAGTATTGTGTTAGTAATATTGTTAGCAAGCTAAAGTTAGCTAGATTTACATTTATTTGCAGCATTAACTGATCCAAGTAGATCAGCAGAATGCAGGCAGAGACATCATTAAAGTTTGAATGCGCTAGCCTACCTTATCCACTCAAATCAGTATTTTGCTAGCAGCAATGCAAGCTAAGGCAAGCAGCATTAGCTTACACTAATGCTAATGCTGTAATGTGGATTCCCAAAAGATAGAGCAATGTTCCTGGGCCTTAAATCTAAAGCCAGTGCAGAAGTACCTTAAGTGTCAAATTTGTGGCAATGACCAGCAGGTGGGATGGGGTGGGGTGGGGGGCTGTATACTTAAAGAGATGTGTATTTAACTTTTTCAGCAACTTTTGATTTATGGCCTCAGTAATCACTTTCCTAATGGGTTTATGGTTGCAGTTTGCACATGTTGTATTTTAACTTTTGATCGCATGAGGATACTTTGGAACCACAGACTTTGAGCACTGTCATTACTGAGGTTTACAGGATTTATATGGAAAATATGCATCTGGACACAGGTGAGGAAAGTATGTAGTTGTTAAAAAAGTTAAATGTTGTCTCAACCTATGTGCAAATAATATAGGCACACAATACATTTGATGTTAGTTTTTAGTATTTAGTATTTAAGCTGGTGCTGTATAAACATAATGTAGTAATGTACAGTCATAGTAAGAAACATGTAAAAAAGTAATCAACCCCCCACACCACCCCTGCCCACCCCCTCAAAAAAAACCCAAAACCCCCCACAGAAGCTACAAAGTACATGAAAAGCTTGTTGTGCCACTGCCAAAATTTCTGTCCATAACCATGGTTTCTGACCAATTTTCAGGAAAGTGAAGGTTATACTCGAGCATGCCGAGAAACAATGAGAGAGCCTCAATAAGGTAAACAATCTCACTCTTGTTAAATTGTTTTCCAGCAAGCCAACCTGCTTTATCAAAACTATTCATCATAGAAAGCAAGACACAGGTGTGTCATATAATGATGGCAATGATGCAGAATAACTCGGACACCACTTCCTAAACTGGATAAAGTACTGTTTTTTTTTTTTCCTTTGCTACATCTCAACACATCACCAGCTCACTTCTTAATGACTTGGAATATGTAGGCAGGATTTAATTGTTGACGGGTTTCTGGCAGTTTTTTGTGAGCATCTTGAGTTTCCTCACAGAGATGAGCAGATTGTGTGTGTGTGTGCTGACATATAGGTGGAAATTGCTCTTTAAGTGACATTATGTTGCTAAACAGCATTTTTGTGCATTCACTTAGGCTCATTTTGACAGCACCTGACTTTGCAAGGTTTCTTTTATTTCTTTTTGCTGCGTGTTAAGTCTTTATAAAGGGGCACTGACAAAGAGCACAGACAGGAGGAAGATGTGTAATTGCATGGCTTTTCTTGTTCTGCTGACTTTATGGGTTTTATCAGGAGCTTAACTTTGTGTTGTTTGTCATAAAATCTGAAGCCTTTAGTACATCTGCAGCCCTGTGTGTTTGAGTAACGAGCTAAGAAAATATCAGGAAAGGCTCCCCAGTTTGTAACACACCAACAAAGGGCAGACCACAGCACAGGCAGGCATAGATTGCTCAGCCACAGGCATGACTGCATTCAGGGGATCATCAAAGTTTTATCTAATTTTAGGGAACACTCACAATCCAATTTCACGTTCACACACTCGCAGCCACCTAGCATGAGGCGAGTTGGGATGAAAAATGAATGCAGAAAAAAGAGACGAGGCTAATCTACATGGCAAATATTGTTTGACTTTCAGAGCTTTAAGAGCAGGTGTTAGTATTCATTGTCTCTCCTTCTTTCTTTCTTGCTAGTTTTTCTGCAACTTTTCACTCGAACACAAACACACACACACATGCACAAAGTGGATTCTAGCTTCTGGGGTTGTCTAGGAAGTTGGGCTGAATCTCGTCTGCTGGGACGGGCTGATAAATTTATTGTGGCGAGAGGAAAACAACTGGGAGGATGGTGTGTGTGACAGATTGCTCATGTGTGTGTCAGAGAGACAGAAGGAGCACATAGAAGAGACTAGATCACTGTGTGTGCCAAACAAAAGAGGAGAATAATACCCTTGAACCTCGGCCAATCGCTATTTGGAAACCAAAGTCCCAAAGCTAGGTTGATAGCTAGCTACATTCACTCACACACACACACACACACACACACACACACACACACACACACACACACACACTCTTCTCTCTCTCTCTCGCTCTCTCTGATAGATCTTATGCAAGGTTTTGGGAGGCAAGATGTCCCAGGAAGGTGTGAATAAGTTGGAACATCACACCTTTGGTTTTGTGAAATTGGAAAACACTATCAGCTTCAAGGCTTAGCACCAGATCCTCTAATACCTTGACTGCATGGTGTGTTTATGAAATTGAAGTGACATATTTGTAATACAAAGTGTTGTAATTTATGTGTCCTCTGTCACAGGCTTAAAAGTTGATACAGAGTGGTTTTGCCTTGATACAATACTGCTTAGTTTTATTTTCTCAGTGTTTGATTGGCCGTCTTTTGTGACAGTACATAGACTAATAAATAAACATATATAATCATATTTCCACAAACATTGACAAGAGGCTTTATTTTCCCCAACCACATAAGGTGAAGGTTAAGCCTTATAAGACTCTACTTAAAGCTACTTAATCCCCCCTGTTTAATCAGTTTAATTGATAATACGTTGGTCCAGAGTTTTCTTTGATCTACTCTAATTTGCCCTCTTAAACTCGGGACATTATAGTTTCAAATGTAAAGCCCTCTAGTAGTTTAGTGAGGCATCTCCAGACTGGAACAGTCAGGTGGGAGTAATGGATGACAAACCAAAATAAATCAGAGTGAAGGAATGAGATGCCACCACTGTGTCAGTGTGAACACAGCACAGCACGATTACATTGGTGAAATGATTTAATTAGAAGCTGTTTAAGGCATCTTAGTTGGTAACCCTGACCCTAATGTAAAAAGTTTTGGATGTGTTTGAGTTAAAATGATTGCTTTCATTGGTCCCTGATTGCCAAGATTTCTGACAACAACTTAATAAAAACAATAATTCTATATTCTGATTGCCTTGGGTTGGGGCTTCATTTGCATATTGCAGGGTTAGATTTGGGGTTGTCAGCAGTGATGACAGTAATGAGAGGGTAAAGGAAAGAAAGTTGTAATTCTTAAAATAATGCTGCAGATTCTTAACATAGTCAGTGAGCTCCGAAATTGTTCAGTTGATAAAACCATAGTTAACAGAAGATCGATATTTTATTATTATATTTGGTGGCATGTCTCTCTTTTGGGACATCCTTCCACAGAATATTGAAGGCGGTGTGCAGCAGCAGGATGGCAACACAAAAGGACTGATGACAACAGACATGACCTGATCAAGTCAGATACAAAATTTGATGCCATCAGCCGATCTACTGTGGTCGCATTTCAGTTTGACTTCATGGCCTTATGATTTGATCAGAAAAGGGTAAAAACTGTGTGTTTGTTGTTTTTTCTAAATCCCCAAAACCCATTAGTCAACACTGAATAGGTTAGTGTCATTGTGCCCAATGTTCAGAACTCTTCTGCTGAGGGAAACCGAAGAGTCACAAAAAGTAGCAACTGATTCCCTGTTTTATATTTCTGGGCAATTTATGTGGGGATGATTCCAAGCAAACTACAAAGTAGGCATAATGTATGTACAGGACTGGTCACATTAAGTTAAAATGAAATAAAATGAATCATTCATGTATCCAAGCAGTTTTGAATAGCCTGACACTCCTCCCAGCATTGCTTTAAGCAATCAGAAATCCCCCCAGTGATCCATGACTTTAGAAGATAATTAACTGAACTGAGCCAACACAGGTGACACAACGTTACAGTGACACACGGGCTGAAGTGCCAGCCTTAAGAGCCAATTTTATAATGAAATTCTGATAGGGTTTAGAATTAGCATATCATAAGAATGTTCCACTCAACAAACAACCCATTAAGCTGGATCTTTACGATAGTAGCACAGCTGATGTGAGGAATGTGAGTTCTTGGCCCACCATATATGTTGCAGGGAGTTAGGAAACGAATGAGGTCACTCATACATGAAACACAACATGGAGCTTCTTGGTAATTAAGAGTCAATTCTCTGCTCCAGGGGTGGATAGTAGGCAGTGTAAACTCCCTACTGAGAGAAAGTCAGAGTTAAAAAAAAAAGAAGAAAAAAGTTCAAGTAAGTCTTTCATTTTCTGCTGTGTTTAGTTCAGGGGAGAGACTGACACATGACATGCAAATTATTAACCAGAATAATGTTCAGGTGAATAGCCCCATACTTAAATACTATCATTCTATTTTTTTTTTAAAAAGGAAACCATTAAATTCAAAGTCCAGTTCTTTTGATTTTGGTAAGCATACACTAACTACAACGTTTCGGCACCACAAGAATTTCCAAATGCATATGGAGGTGCAGGCAACTCTTTCATGCACATTGTGCTCGCACTCTAGACACTGACTTTTTCACCTGTTAGTCTGACATTGCACTCCAAATGACTTCCTCACAAGAGACAAACACTGAGGGCAATTTAGAGGTAAAAGCAGTCTTCAAAGCCTAATAAAATGTGCACAATATCTGATCTCATGTGCTGAGTGGCTGTGGCTCAGGAGGTAGAGCAGGTCATTAATCAGAAGGTTGGTGGTTTGATTCCTGGCAACTTCAGTCTATGTGCTGAGGATACATTAGCACTGAGTATCTTTCTTTTTCCTTGAGAAAGAACGCATCATTAATTCTGATGTGTTCATGTGAGTGTGAATGCTAGCCAGAAAGCACTTAGAATATGTGTATGAAGCACGGGCATAGCTTTGTGGGAATGAGACAGTTTGTATGAAGCGATTTGAGAGCTTGAGTAGAAACGCATCATATAAGAAACTAATTAAAATTAGGCATATAGTATATGGACAAAGTGGTTATCTACACATTGAAGAGACTGTATGCCATGAATCTCCTGCACATAGCTTTTGTGCTGATGTTAATGTTAGAGTAGCTGGCAACTTTCATGCACAATGCAGCTCAGCACATGGTGACTTTACATGTTTGGGCTCCCGAGTTGATGTGGTTCCTAAACACTTCCACTTAACACCACTTACAGTTTATTATGGAACATCTAGGAGAGAAGTAATTTCCTAAAGTGACCTGACCTGCAGTGGTGGCATCCTGTTACAATACCACAATTGAATTGCACGAGTTCTTGACAATGTATATAACATGATCTGGCTGACGACAACAACAAAAGTGACAAAGCACCTATAAGTTCTCATGTAAAAAACAACTGAATACCAGGTTTGGGAGCATTAGCTATATCTCAGTATGACATCATTTGAAATGTTAAGCAGACATAAGAGACAGCAAAGAGCGTTATCACTATGCTGGTACAGAAATTTCTTTTGTAGGGGCGGCATTGGCAATGTATTTAATAATGGTTAAAGTTTTAGGATGAGGGTTAAATTTTTCATCAGAAACAAAGAAAATACAAACTGATGGTCAGTGTGGTACAGCACCTATGGATGCCCAGTGGACACAAACAAACACCAACATGAAAGAAAGACAAGAAACCAAAACAAAGCTTCAGCATGAGTGTCTGAGAAGACGCCATTTACAGCACAACATGAGTAATTTATATGTTGCTTAGTGGTTGGTAAACCATTTGCTACACCTGATTCAGCATTGAAGCAATGTGCAGAGACAAGTTTCAACATATGGCTGGAAGAAAACAACAAAACAGACTAAACTGCAACCAAGAGTCTTTCAGACAACATACAACAGAGTTCAGTAAGGAGGGGTCATTGGAAGGAACTGAACATCGTACAGCAGAATGGAATCCCAGCAGTGATAGGAATTAGGCCAGGATCCTGTGGAGTCTAGAAGAGGTGGAGATCGGAGGAGCTTGACAGCATGGGAAAGTGGAAGGGATATAAAAGTTAGATTAGCCACCTAACATCTGGGAAGCAGACAGATGTGTGACTACTGATCTTTCTTATTGAACTTTTGCATGAGCTTCATTTTAGTCATTAATGCTGCATCATGCTACATTGTTTTAATGAGTTTACTACCAAAAATCAAGATTCTGAACTTAATCATACACACTGAAATCTTACTTGGTTTGAATAGTGACTCATTTTGACTCATTTTTGAAAATTGGAGTCAGGAACACTGTAAGCCCAGAATATGTAGCAAAGTTGTAAAAGATTAGCTTAAAGGCATCCACATAAAATGGTGTGCAAGAGAATGACAAGGACCGTGTCTCTTCCGATAAGAGGAAACACAGCACTGCAGCCCATTGAAATGACAAGAGCCTCAGCAAACAGAGGAGAGGCTTCAGCAACCAGCACTAACAGAGACTATACGTCATCACTTAACCAGCCTTATGAGTCTTATCAAGTAGTAGCACATTGCTTTTTATTTTATTTTATTTACTCATTTTAATTTAAATTTTACAGTTTGATGTCACCGTGGACAATTCATGAAACAAAGGTGCTGTATTGATATTGGTGTGTACTTGTCTGCAGGCTGTCTATATTTCTTGTGGAATATGATGAAGGCTTATCGGATTAAACTGTGATGGCAGATGTTACATAAAAGCTGCTACCATTATAGTTTATATCTTATTTACATTTACTTCTCAGTAACAGGCTCATTACCAAACTTCAAACCTTTTTCCATATTGCAGTATGGTTTTCTTTCTCCAAGCAGTACAACCTCTGAGAGTTGTTGGCATGGCTGCAGACTCTTATCCTGTCTTTGTTTAGCATAAGTGGTGCTTACAAGCTGCACGTTGCATGTTTCTTTTCATTAGTAGACTAATAATGAAGCACTCCATATCGAGAATAGGAAGAAGAAAGACAGAAAACCTTTTATACATAGGTTACCATTGTGAGGACATGCTGTACCTGCTGCATCACAACACCAGTCACAATGTTAATTGGATATGGTGTGCTTGCTGAGCCAAGTTGGTAGTAACCATTAAGTAGGCTAGAAATACTGAGAGGAAAAGTACGACACTGACTAGGTGGTTCTTTACCAAAGAAAAGGGTTTCTTTTTAGTATGTTTGAGTGGTACACACACATCAAACACAGTCTGGCTGTCCACGTGGCAGGATGCAGGTACACTGCAGAGTGAGGCTTCTCTAAAAGGAAACCTTCTCTGCTTAAGTATACATAAGCAGAGAAACAGTGTGTGCGATTCAAAGCTCATCAGCAAGGGACACCTTTAACTTCTGGCAGAAACATAACAGCATCTACTTGGAGTCATTAACTCGTTTAAATGCTCTGCATGGTAACACAGAGAAGCGGCAAAGGAATATGAAGTCATTTTAAGAGAACAGATGCTTCCTGTAGTGCAAACACTATTACTCTTCAAGGCCAGATTCCAAATGGAGTCTAGCTTTAATTGTGGTCAAATAGAACAACAGCGCACTCACAAATACCAGTTTACTGCAGTTCTTTCATTCACTGGTAGATGGTGGAGTTCACAAAAAAGCTAAGCTAGAGCTCAGGGTTGATGCGTGGGTCAGCAAAATGTGTAATTTTGAAAATTTTACTTGAAAGTGGGTATAATGGATGAAAACTAAACCACAGTTTTCAACCTTTTATTCAGTGGTCATCAGAATTTAGAACCATTTGCAGATCTAAATATCACTTTATTTTATGAGCTTGTAGTGAGAACTGCAGTGGTTTTTAGCATTTTCTCAGTAATTCGCCATCAAACCTTGCAGGAAATTGAAAGTAGCATGGAAAACCGTCAGGAAATACAAAGAACTGATGTGGACTTAAACCCCCCCCACATATTTGGTAATTCAGACACTAACACCTTGCACACTGGAGGTTTTTAAATATGAATAAAAGTGCTGTGAGCTCTACACATGCAAAATAGGATAGGAGGGTGTTAGTGAAGTTCATGTAAAAGTTCATGTAAAAGATTCTAATGTCAAGTGGCTTTTTTGGATTTTACACAAAGAATCTTAAAGTTATTCCATTTCTGGGTCATTATCAGATCAGCAACAGTGGCAAAAGTTTCAGGCATTCTTTACTTTTTTACCCAAGTAAAAAGTGAAAAATTACAGGCTTACTCAAAGTCAGAAAGGATATTTTTACCAGCTATTACTGTGCAACACTAGCTGATCTTCATGCCATATTGATATATTAACAAAAAAATATTAGTACATGGGAATAGAGACTTTTTTTGACTTTGCTTCCTAACCAAAACAGAAAAATCAATGGTTAAAGTGAGATTTGGCAGGTGGGGGACCCCAAGATTGGTTAAAGTGGGTCAGTGTGGTTAAAAAATCACAATTCACAATCATTTCTCTGTGATCAGCTGACCTGTGCTGCTGCTGCCTTGAGCTGTACTGCTCTTTATGGATTTACACAACTGAATTCAACAAGATGTAACCCAATATCTCACAACCCGTCTTGGCTAATTTTCCCTATACTCAAGTGTACTGTTTATATTGTCTATACACCACATTGTATGAAGCTGGAGTAAAATTCAACACATGATGCCACCCATCATGCAACCTTGAAGTAACATGAAGTTAGTAGACCTCAGTTTGTTTGAAACGACGTTTCACAAAATGAAAAAAAACATGACTTCACTCACACAATACACAGTGTCGGGTTTAAAAATGAGACCATTACACATCAGTTTTAAATTTACAGTTGATCAAATGTCAGTCTGCACCTAAATATAACCTCTCCTCCTCCTCTGCTCCCTCATTTTAGGCTCAAATCAGTTTGATGTTTGTCTGAAGGCGCAAGTTAAAAAAAAGTAAAACGTTCCCTCAAATGTGTTAAACCTAAAGTAACGTGCCTGTTTTGAAAATTTAGGGATTAGAAAGTTGTCAGAAAAAGTAAATACCCATGTAATATAGAGATACCACTAAACTTAGCATCTTTCCCCTTTGCTGTAGAACAAGTAAGCAAGTACTATTTAATCATCATCTTCTTGTTACAACAGGCAGACATTTATTACTGATTAATCTATAAATCCTGATTATAAAAGTGTATCTCTTTTTTTCTGTCTGTACACTTGTAATCCTCCTTTCAACTTCTTCGTTCTGCTTCATATCGCTCCTTTTGTAATTTTGTAGCGCAGCACAGATTGCTTAATTGTCTCTCTTCCTCCATCATGTTAATGAAAAAGAATCCCTGCAAGCTAGCAGGAATCTGTCTGATCATTTGTACCACCTACAAATAATCCTGGCATGGATTCCACTCAGCGCTATCAGGACCCCACTGCTTTGAATCTCTGCCCATTTCCACCTTTATTGCTGTCATAAAGCATGCTGTGTCGAGGTGTAGATGTAGCACATGCACTTCCTGGATTTGTCAAAACAAAAAAACACGTAGGGGTTTTTTTTCTTTTGTAGATGGATAGAAGGATGTAATCTGAAGATTTGGCAACATTTACCCTTCCTCCTAATTTAATCTTCCTCATTTATTTCACAGGAAGAAATGTTTGGCAGAGGTAGTCTTTGCCTGTGCTACTAGTACCTTTTTCTTTTGTTTGTTTCTCTATTTCCCTCTACCTGTGCATCTCTGCATCTTTCTTGTGTACTGCAGGAATTTCTATCTATCTATCTATACACTACTGGTCAAAAGTTTTAGAATACCTCAATTGTTCCAGTTTTTTATTGAAAATTATGCAGTTTAATGTCTCATTGCACTCTGAAATGATAATAGAAATCAAATATTATTCAGTTCTTCCCATTTCTGTTGCAGAAGTTCCCATAAATGTGTGGCACTTGTAGCTTGCTTCTCTTTCACTCTTCTGTCCAGTTCATCCAGCTAGATGGGGTTTAAGCCGGGAGACCATCTTGTTTTTTTTTCCTGAGGTAGTCCTGACATAGCTTGGACTTATGTTCTGGGTCATTATCTTGCTGTAGGATGAGCCCCTGACCAACTAGGCACATACCAGAGGGTATTCCATGGTGCTGCAGAATGCTGTGGTAGCTGTTTTGGATCAAGGTGCCTCTCACTCTGTACAAGTCACCGACACCTGGACCATCACACTTCCTCTTCCATGTTTCACACTTGATGCCACACACTGTGGAACCATCCTTTCGCCTACCCAACGGCGTACAAAGATCCTGCGTGATGAACCGAAGATTTCAAATTTTGATTCATCAGTCCATAATACCTTCTTCCAGTTTTCAGTAGTCCAATAGCTGTTCAAATGTTTCATCGCCAATGCAAGCCTCTTTGTCTTTTTGTGATGTCTTAGCAATGGCTTTCTTGCTGCGACTTGAGCTCGAAGTCTTCTCTTGACAGTTAAAACTAAGACTTGCTTGCTACAACCACTATTAAGCTGTGCTTGAAGCTGCTGTCCTGTGAGCCACCTATAACGCAAGCTGTTAACTCTCAGAAACTTGTCCTCTGATTCAGCTGTGGCTTTGGGTCTCTTCCTGTCAGAGTTTTCCCAGTTTCTGAGTGCCTTTTGATGGTGAAGGAAACTGTACTCACTGACACCTTGACTTTCTTTGCAAATTCTCTGTGGGAAAGACCTAAATCTTTAAGTGTTACGATGATCTGTTTCTCTTCCATTGTTAATTTACTTTTTCTCGCCATTTTTGTGGCAACTCACTACTTTCTGCAGTACAATACTGTTCAACTGATTTTTGCGAGGGTATGGTAGCACAGTGCGTTCCAAACACTGCTATTATGTAGACAGAGGGGGTTGTAAGAAATCCAGAAAAGTTGGAACACCTGTAGGAATTAGTAGCACCAGCTTTCAAGGCTTGATCAACCTCCACTGCTGCAGAACAGCCCATTGTATGATCCTTGAAAAGGGCCTTTTTGCATAATTCTGAAACGTACATTATTTTTCAGTTTTGGGTAACCTTACCTTTTTTTTTAACCTCTGGCAGTTCACCACTTACCTTTGTACCATTTCAAGCTATTCATTGAACTTGAAGGACTGGAATTGCAATAAACCCTCTGATGCATGAATTATGAAAGCCTTGGTCAAGATTTTTTTCTTAAGTGCTTTTATTCTTCTCAGGACATGAAAAAAAATGTTCAACTCTTTTTTTCCCAAAAATATGTTTTTTTATAAAGTTATAAACTTGTCCACTCCAGTGGACTACATGCGCCCAAGCACTTAGCATGAAATACTGTGAATTTACTGTAAAAATGAATTACCTTGTGTTCTATTGTAAATATACAAACACTTGTTTGCTTGTATCCTTTGAAAAACATCTCAGCAATTTTTTGGAACTTTCAACTCATATAGCCCCAATGTTTGGGCGTAAATAACAAAACCAGTTAACAGTCCTAGCTGTGAATCCTACACCTGAATATGGCAAACTATCTCCAACAACAGAAACATTTTTGAGTCTACACAGTTCTATAGCGACAGGACCTCTGTCGGTCACATCCAAAAAATTAAAAAACACTCGGATGTACCACCTCTTGTTTCGACGTCTGTGGGGGTACATTGCCAGACATTGGTCAACAAGATCAACCCCACCCATGTGTTGATTGTAAAGGGCCACAGAGAAGGGCTTTTGGATCATCATCTTCTTTTTTTCCTTCTTGACCCATCTGTTGGCAACATCTTCAGGGGATTGGCCAGCACAGGACGAGACCATGTGGATGACAGAACTGTCGAACCATATAGCCTGTCATATAGCCTGAGGTTTCTGCTCTCACCCTTACCTTCACTCCCTGGAGTTATCACTGAACTCACCATCACTGCACTCATCAATGAAATCATCATCACTGGAGCTGGATGGAATTTCCTGGACTATTCTGTACGCTGCCTTATTCTTTGCTGCATTTAAAGTCTACAAAATATGATAAAATAATTATTATAGTAACTCAAACTACAGCTGATCTGCACAAAAATATATATTTTAAATGAGTAGCTTATAAATTTAACAGTTATATGCTTACTTATAACCCAGGGGTCGGCAACCTTTCTGATGGCGAGTGCCATTTAAAATTTCCTCAGAAGTCAATGTGCCATATGATTGCATTAGCAATAAATTTAATAACGCTCTATATTAACAGTTACACACTATATAGAACAACTTTATAGAAGTATTTTGTTTGCAGATGTTGGCAGCTATCAGCGAATAGTTATCAGCTATTTTGAAACAAAAACAAAAAAAAGTTCCATAACAAGAACTCCATTACAGCAAATACAGAAAATACAAATGCTATTTATGGTCTCCTCACAACAATGATAAGAAAAATAAACTGGGCCAATATGGCATGTTTGTTAATACAGAGATACACATGTTAATGTGATCTCTGGTCTCCCACTCAGAGACACAGGTCTCAGAGTGTCCAGCATTCAGACGGCTACCTGAGGACACTCATGTGAGAGAAAGTCTGCTCACACAGATATGTAGAGCCAAATACTGTCAATAAGGCCTCTGCAATGTTCTGAAGACAGTTAAACTTGTCAGGTAGTGATGTCCAGCAGGTGAAAATGCAAGCTCCATGAACATGCACATCTATGGATTCCAGCTACTTCAATGTTATATGTATGATTTCTATACATTTTATGTCAGATAAAAACTTTGGTTGTAAGCTTCAGATAATTATTTAATAACAGCTAGACATTTTAAATGAGAATAAGAAAGTATATCTTTGTGCCCCCCTTTCCCTGTTAATGCCCTACCTGGCCCCCCTGGCAAAACTTTGCTAGACCCGCCCCTGCACAGTTACCAGCTGTCAGCTACATAGAAAAGGATCCTGGTGTTATTTGTCTCTCAGAAACAGTTCATAACTTCCCTTCAACTCATTCATGTCACCTAAAAGGTAAACCTGTTTCTCCATCACCTGTTCAGCTCTGATGATTCAGTAAGGACATCTCCTGGTTTCATCTTCATGTTTCCCTCTCACCAGATATACAAACCATCATGACCAGCAGCTTTACAGCTGTGGCTCCAGCAAACATCAGCTGATACTAGAAATTAATATTAAATAAATTCTAACAACAGCTGATCAAGCTTAAACGTGCTGCTGTTGTTTAGCGCGGCATCTGCTGGTTTCCTCTTTCTGGCGCAAATAAACAAACACTAGAGAAAACCCGATCAGCTGATCATTGATCAGTTTCATGATTGAAGTAGCAACAGGAGAGGGAGGGGGAGAGAATGAGAGAAGAAGAGGCAGCTGCAGCGTAAAGACAGAATAAATCCAGCGTTGTGTCTTTTTTTCATTTTAGCTAAAGTACAGGACAAACTGTGTTCCTTTTCAGCTTAATACGAAACGCATAATATTTTCGCTGAATGAGGGACGATTCCGTCTTTTTACAGGCAACTCTACTAACTAACCTTATGAATAAAATAAAGTTCACTATCAGTAACATCATAGCACCACCCAGCTGTATAGAAACTCCGTCATGCTAGCTAGCACGCAGTACAAGTTATTGTAACTGACTGTAAAAAGTCAGTACAACGAAAATAAACTCCACCTAAACTTGGTTTAAATCTGACCCAGATAGACTGCAGGTCATAACTTCTTACCTGAAGTTCAGTTCACCTGACACTCGGCCGCCTCGGGTCTCTCCTCCTCCTGCCTCCCTTTTCTCTCATCCACCTGCTGGCCTCCACCACTTGCTAATTTTACTGAATCTGGGGAAGCGCCGCCATAGCCACCACCACACAACTGAGTTATTTTTACACACCGACCAGCATCTGGACAAACCACCACCTTTCATTGTTTATACCGTTACAAAGGGAAAAAAAGTCACCGGGCCACCGAGCAAATGCCTGATGGCCAGTCCAGCATTGGTCGTGCCATCAGTTAACCCTTCGCGTGCCAGCTGTGGCACGCGTGCCGAGGGTTGCCGACCCCTGTTATAACCAAAACAGTCCCAAGAAGCAGTGAAGCAATTTATGACTTATGTTAAAAAAATATAGTGGTTAATGCATGATGTCCACTTCATTGGACACATGGTTAATCGTAGTTTTCTACATATTAGACATAACAATTTCTTATTCCAAACAGATAATATCCTTCCCTAGATGTTACTGCATATCATCATATTTTTTTTACCTGTTGGGCTCTTTTAGCATAGAAGGATTGACAGGATATGCCAGCAGTGGTCGGCAGGAGTGACAGTTTGTCTGCCATCTTTGATTCAGAGGAAATTTACTTGCAGTTGCACTAACTGAACACTGAATTGACCTCAATGGAGCATGGCAGCAGAGAGCACTCTAGAGGCTAATATGCAGTTCCACCATAGAAACCAATGCATTAAAGAGATATGTACGTTTTAGTAGCTGTCCACTCCAGTGACCACTATGCATCAGAGGGTAAATCACTAGAAAAATTGGGGTGTTCTAAACTTTTGATCAGTAATGTATATATTTTTTCACTGTGCGCTATAGTATATGTTTTGTGAAAGCAAAGAAAAGCAAGCACGGCATTGTCACCATGTTCACACACAGCACAAAGCATGAGACCCTTTGCATTAGTGCATTGTTCAGAAAGGCACCAATCTAAAATTTGTAGTTTCATAGTTCAGAAATATCCCAATTGAAAAAACTATTAAAAAAATAATGCACCAGCAATCATGTACATATTTATAGATACATTCTGTATCCATCACTTTCTATTATTTGATATTTTTTTTCTATGGAAAAAATTGTCTTGGGAAAAACATGGAAAAACTTGGAGATGAGAAAAAATAGTTTAACTTTTAGGACCACATGTTTTCATGACTAACTTCTCCTGTCTGTATTAACTTTCCTTTTTAAAAAGGAAAAACACCTAGTGAGAGTGAGAAAAGGCTTGCTTTTCAGTGCCTCAAATTCTCAGAAAGGCTTGCTCCAAAAGGTTCAACATAGGTTCAACATAACCAACAACAGTAAGGGAAATGCGAGAATTTTCTATTAAAACAGCACAAACTGTCTACCATCAAGAGTCTGATCTGCACTGGACTAGAAGATGAACCTAAGAGTAGCATATATTTTTAAAGCACACAATGTTTACATTTGGGGTTTACTATCTGCTCTGAATAAATCTGAATAAAGTAAATGCAAATCTGGTCAATAAGCACTGCAAAATTCAAGGGAAGAATAGTTCTTGTAATACTTTCGGTGAACCTAAACATGCCACCTAATGGCATTAAAATTGGGGCATCTACACTATATCTTCAGCCAGAAATGAAAAATAGGAAAAAATAGAACTGTTGATCAGGCCCGTAGTCATGTTAACATTAGAAAATGGTGACAGTGAGAATCAACACACATGTTGTTTTTTCTCCTCATTGGAACAAGCATCTTCATGTGCATTATGAATGAAGCACAATTTCTTGATTATGAAATAAACATTATTACTAGTGTAGTGCAAGTATTGTTTGCATATAGAAGTATTTGACAATAATGGACAGAAGAGCACAATGTCAAAGTGTATCCTTGTTATATACTCCTGATGAACTACAGGAATGCTGGTCAGCCTGTTCCTGGCCGTTTTTGTATACAGAGACATGACCTGAGTCAGTCAGTCTTTTTGACCACTGAATGAATGATCACTGGAAAGATTAAACTATTATTGTGCGATCTATTGTACAATATAAAGCGCCTTGAGGCGACTTTTGTTGTGATTTGGCGCTATATAAATAAAATTGAATTGAATTGAATTAAATATAGATTGCATACTATGAGTTGTCCAGAGCTAACAGTAAAAGGTCCAAGTTATCCCAAGGCTTTAAATTCTTGACATGTTCGTCCCTTCAGGTTTAACATCAGCAGCAGAGGGCTTAAAAGAGAACGGGCACCTGGAGTACATGTGCATAATTGCTATTTTCAAAGAAAATCCATATGCAATCATTCTCAGACAAATGGTCAGTGACAGCAAAATGCTTGCTGAAAGCTGAAGAGATGTTATTCTGACCTTAGGCTAAACAGCTATAGAATATAACATATGGAAGCAAGAAGTGGTACAATTTTGTCTGGTCTGAGCAGAAACTTGTATATGCAAGTTATATTCTGACTTGGCAGCTTTTCTTGAATACCTAAATGCTAGACAGTAAACGTGGACTTTTTATAAGCTAAGTTCATATTTCTAACTAAAGCCTGTAACCTACTCAGAAAACCTGAGGATAACATAAAAGAAACTCCATTCATCCCCACTTCCAAGCAAGGACCAGGATCGCAGCAGAATTGTTCTTTTTACCTGGCTAAATCACTGGGGCAATGTATGCTAAACACATAACCTGTTTACATAATATGTTCAGAGTTTTTGTTTTCTAAATGAAAGCTAAAGTGGCCAAGTGCATGACGTTAAATGCTTTTTCCCACCAAATGGGTCAGAGTGGGGCATATTGGAAAATTTTGTGCAGTTCAGTTTTATTTATATAGCATGAAATCACAACAACAGATACCTCAAGGCACTTTACATTGTATGGTAAAAAACCTACAATAGAAGAGGAAAAGAGGGGAAAAGATTTGGCGACAGTGGGGAGGAAAAACTCCCTTTTAACAGGAGGAAGCTTCCAGCAAAACCAGGCTCAGAGTTGGGTGGCCATCTGCCCTGACCTGTTGGTGCTGAGAGGAGGAAAACAGGACAAAGACAGCAAAAAAGTAGCATTTGCAAAACTCAGGTTGTGTGGGTTCCTTAACTGAAACGTGTCAGACATGTTGTTTGCATTCTATTTTTTGTCTCTAGTACTTAAAGGGTTTACACTTCATTAAACAAAAAAACAACAACATATTTCTAGTTGGAAAGCTCTCTCATAATGATAATGTCAACCTTGTAAATGAGATTTTAAATCTCAATGGGTTGTTCTTCCTGGTTAAATAAAGTTCTTCGTTTTAAGTTCCAACAATTGCTTTAATAGAAACACAGACACACACATGATCTCACACATGCACACTTCAAATATAAACTCACTCTAATGGATTGGTCACCCTCACCCCACCATGATGTAATTCAGCTGCTGAGTGGGAAAAGATTAGGTGCCTTCTATTGCCAGGCTAAGTGAGCAGAGACTCATATGAGGGATCACAAAGGACGTGCTATTACTAAGTGAAAGAAATTCACAAAATCAAAGCTTTTTTATATGTAAGCCAGAGTGTGTACTGAATGGCAACATGATTTAACATCCCATGTTTTTTTATTATTGTAAAAGGTCTCATTAACAAATGAAGTTATTTGTTTCCTTCAAATATAGAAGAGCATGGTCAAACAGTGAGTGAGTTTGTATAATGAACTACTTTTTTGTCTGGTGGGATTGACCATCAGCAATTCTTTACTGAGTTGCACCTGAATGTTAGACTCAAATAACGAATCTGCTGTGCTTAATTAGTTTCACACAATGGCTGCTATGTGCAAGTCATCATGGTATGTTTGCTGTGTTGAAAATATACAAATAGAAAGTAAGAATTGGCATCTTATTTTCACATGTTAGACTGAAAGAGTAGAATGCTGCTCTTATGCTTTACACCTGCACAAAAAGCCAAAACACATTTTGTTTTTGTTTGAAAGCAGTTGCCAGTAGTAACAAAACGCTGACTTTTCACCTGACCTGCTGCGCTCTCCTGCCTCTGTATTAAATACTCTGGCACACAGCCTACACAGTGCTATTGACAGCTTTTGCCCACCATAGAAACCAAAATGCTGAATTTTTCCAGAGTAATGGCGATGAGCATGATGGGAGGAGCTTATGCTACCCATCACATTCACAGATGTTTTTGCGGCAAATGTCTCAGTTATGTCTGCGTGGGATTCTCGTGGCATTTACTTTTAGTGGCTCAGCTTCCCAACACTTTGCCTCAGCATATCTGACTCCTGACAGACATTTTGAGTATGGATTATATATTAAAATAAAAGTTTATGCAGTTAGTACAGTAAGCAGAGAGCAGTTTGCCCTTGAGGCAGTTAATGCAATGTCTGGAACCAGACCTGTGGAACAGAGAGGCACTGCTGAGCTCAGAGCTATTACTACATTATATTTTAAGTGCAAAATGAAATAAAACTGTGCACAGCTTAAACCTTTTCACAGTTCTTCCACTTTTTGGTGAGGATCTTTATGCCACAAAGAATTAAGGCAATTCTGAAGGCAAATTGAGGTCCAACCTGGTATGAGAAAAGTGTATCTAAATTCTGATATTTGGAAAATATACATATATGAAATCACAGTTTAGAGATTTGGTCCATGTTGACACATCTAGATCATGCAATTGCTACTTTGCAGATTTCTTTGGTGCATTATCCCGTTTGATGAAGGCATCAGAAAATTGGTATAGACATGGTCAGCCACATGATTCAGGTCGGCTGTAACATTTAAACAAGTTTAACAAGCTTACTTGGTACTAAGGATCCTAGAGTGTGCCAAGAAAATATCCCCCACACTATTACAACACAGACAGCACAGCTGAACTGCTGATGCACGGCAAAATTAATACGTGCTTTCATCTCATGTATACCAAATTCAGTAGATCAGCATAGGTGTTCATCAATTTTCACCTCTGATTTCAGTCTCTACCAACTTCTGAGGGAAACATCTGGTTATTCAGCTGCTTAGTTGTCCACTTTCTCTATTTCAAAATCCAGCTGTTTGCTGTTTGGCATAGAGAAAGTAACAGTACAGTGAGTTTAAAGTTCTCTAAAGTCATCTCAGTGAAGTGATTGTAGGCAATGAAATAATGATGGACATTTTGAAAAAGTTTTTTTTTAAAAACGGCTGTCAACTTCTTAATGAAAATAAAAAACAAAAATATAACACGTACGAAAGTATTCACAGCATTCAGATATAGTGTTTCCACTGATAATCTGTCAGCTGTTTCTATAACTTGCTTTGAGTGGTAAATTCAGTTGATTTGACATGACATGATTTGGAAAGGCACACACTGAGTGCCAAGGGTCATGTCTAGAGGAAACCAGGCAACCTGGTGCTTTAGTACTTCTGTAAAAAAGATTGTGAGAAGATGCCCACAAAATACAAATACAAAGGTGCCCCAGCAAAGGCTGTGAAAAGTACATTTTACCTGTTTTTTTTTTTATTTATTTTTAATTAAAAAACGAATTTTTCACTTTGTCATTATGGGGTACTGTGTGTTGAATTTTGAGGTGAAAATTAATTTTGAATAAGACATGTCAACATGTCAAAATGAGGGACAATTAAAATGCTGTGAATATGTTCCGGATCCACTGTAGACTTTGGCGCTAAAAACCATTAAAACCCTGGTCTCTGGAGAATTATGGCGGCTTTTTTGATGCACATTTATTTTCCCTAGTGGACAAAATCTTTCCATTTTCTTGTCTGAATGTCAGCCATGCAAACTCTGTGTACAGTTGTTTTACCATCTCTTAAGGCATATAAAAGCCAGATGCTCTTGTTGTTTATCTGCCACAGCTAATTACGCTTACACACATAAAACCAGCACATCTGAGGAGAGCGTGGATGCAGATTGTATTTTGTAATGTTGTGTAACACACACACTCCCAGAGATCTTACACTTAAATAAGCATGTGTTCATGTCTTCTTGCTTTGTATGTGTGTTTGTGTGTGCGTTTTGTTTCCCCGATGGTGATTTCCACTTTGATTCTAGTTGAACTGAAGTTTATTTGAGATGAGTGTGATCTCAGTCCAACTACTAGTGTCCTGTGGGTCTCTCTCTCTCTCTCGGGCCATCTCTGGCACACCTGCTTGGACCCCTCTTGTTTGGTTTTTAAAAACTGTGGAAACAGAAAGCAACTGGTGATCACCAGTTATAACTGGAAGCAGTGGGCGGGTAAAAGCACTGAGTAAGTGTGCATTAGGTAGTGATATCAGGTAACTGTATGCTACCAAAAAAATGAGCACGCTATTTTAGAAGCCTCAAGCTGACAATTTTAGCTTTCTGAAAGCAGACGTGCCGCATGCAGGAGCAGCAGGGTCATTTTCTCAAAGAGTTCTATGCAGTCAAAATGTGAAACACCCCTGCTCGCCCTTCCAAAAACAAAAAACGATAAGAACAGGGCTGCTGAGATTGTCTTACATTTTATCTAGTATCACATAACTATTGTATCACCTGGGCAGTGTGTTGGGAATGTGTTGTCATGTGATTAAGACCCCTAACTACTCAGCCCACTTTCACAACAGTTTGTGAAGTAATCATCAAAATAAATCCTTTTTTATGTATTCTTGGACATCAGTTGTTACATTTTTCATGTCAGTGAACACAAATTTGTCTAGTAAACAGTGCATTCGCATAAGAGATGGTGTCATCTGAAATGTATATTAGAAGAGGGCCACATCCTGAAGTGCTACTGCAGTTTGACCCAGTATTCACTCCTGTTTAGTGTACTATAGAGCATGAAACTTAATGGTGGGAAAAAAAATAGCTAAAGGTTTATATTTTTTCTACTATCTGAGTGACTGATCAGAGTTTAAAGCTTTCGTGAGTGAACATGTGTTCTATAGTTGGTTCATTTCGCTTCATCTCGTCTCCCATTGGGATACTTTAATTTTGTCAAATATCAAAAATAAATTCCCCAATTGGTTACAGAAATGAATCAGGGCACTTATAATCAGGGACTGAGTCGGCTTGAATTTCACGTCAAATTCAACTCACAAACATCACAGTTTTTCACACATCATTTGTTGGATTAAAAAAAACAACAAAACACATTATTAATGACAAACATGTTGCTTGGTTTGGTTTAGGCACTAAAAACTACTTGGCTAACGTAAGGCATTGCTTTGGTAGGTTTCAAAAAATATTCTAGATATTGTGTTCTAAAACACAACGGTTGGTACATCTTTCCAAACTTTGTTTTCCTGGTTGCCAAAATCAGTTCTTCTGACACTAAATATATTAACATTTATTTCAGTTTAAAAAAAACAAAAAACAAAAGCTACTCACACCTAATGGATGGGATTTTGAATAACAAGGCATTTACTGTATATATTTAATGTATTTTTATTTTTCCCTCAGAGCTCAAACTATTATTCACGCCTTTACTCACCATGGTTTTTGTGTAATCTGTTTAAATAGTGTGAAAAATGCAAAGAGAAAACTAACTTCAGTAGTCAGTGGACATTCCTGGCATGCATGTCAGCTTTTATTGACCCCAAGCACCATATCAGCACTTATGGAGCACAGGTTGAAGAACGCTGAGAGGAGCAGTTTGTGAAACCAGAATGATAAAGTGGGTAGTGTGTGTGTCGTGGTGAAAAAGGATAATCTCCCAAAAGACTTGAGTGCTGGCACTGGCTAACCAGCACAGATGTCTGTGAAGGAGGTTTTGGCAGGAGGTGATGGAGACAGTGGCAGATCACAGGATTATAGTGAAAGACAGAGGCGGAGAGATGTTCTGGAGTGACAAGTCGTCAGAGATGAGTTCAGTTTGATTTTTGACAGAAACATGGGAGCCTGGGGCACAGACGAGGACAAGAAAGAAGTAAAAGCCCCGAAAAAGAAATCAGCAGCACTCAATAGGCTCTTTTTCTCCCTTACTTATTCCACGTCTAGGCCCATAAATAGCCCAAGGGCATGAGCCCCTAAGCTGACAAATAGGTAGGTGGTGGCAGTTCATCTCAGGACGTTGCTCTGGGTGAGAGGAGGTGACGCTGGGGCTCCGCGAGGCATAACCTGGTAGCTATTAATCCTTCAACATGTGTAGAGAATAAAAGTGATGAGATGGAAAAGAGGAGGAAGGTAAATCAAAGGAGAGGAGGAAAGGGAGGGAGGAAATGAAAGCAGAAGAGAGGAGACTAGACACAGAGAAGGGAGAACAGATGAGGAGGGAGGACAGCGGATGATATGAAGGGGAGAGGAGGAGACGAGAAATGAGCAGAGAGAGGAGGACTTCCAGTAAAAAAAAAAAAAGTATTAATCACCTGAAGGAACGTGAGAAGTATGAAAAGTGAGGAGAGTTAGAGCAATCAAGGAAAAAATGAGAGATGCAGGAAGATGGTCAAACTCGAAATGGAGAGAGGAGTCACTGCACACCATGTCAGATTTTTCTAATTTAAGATTTGTAACAGAGCCATAGTTTTGGATTTGTTTTAAGAGAGGGATTTTCAGAGCAGGCGATAAGAGGAGATGCTCTGCTGTCAGCTACATACTCACAAACATAGGAACACACACACACACACACACACACACACACACCACACAGACCTTTTTACTCTAATCTCTACTCCTCCCCAAGTGTTGAGAAAAAAATCACCCCTTTCCTGAAGATAGAGATAAGACGAGAGAACGGAGGTGCTATCCTTCCCTCTAGGTGGGTGGGGACGATCGGTGGGTGTAATGAACACTCGCTTATCACTGCTCCTCACTTCCTAGAGACGACCTCTGTGCAGCGTAACTAAGACGGTGGTATAGAGCTGCTACGGGGGATGCGTTATTTAGCGGGTAACCGCTGTGGCTGGAGACTTCAGATGACGCAAGCTGAAATCTCTCACGGCCAAACGGAAGAGTGAATGGCTTCACCGAGCAGTCAGAGTCAGATCTACACCCAGAGTTTATCTTGAGGCTAATAATTGGTAAACATGCACTTTGAACTTGACAAGGGAATTTGTTTCGTGTTTCCCAGTGACTGTGATACATATTTAGCAAAATGCAAGTGAATAAGGGCAATCAATAGACAAGAGAGATGTTTTGTGCTTTATAATTTCATTGTCTATAATAGCCTAAAGATACGAATATGAAAATGTCTTCTTATGTCAGTCTGCTTTGGCGTCAACAATGCATCAAATACTGTGAGCATGCCGAGGCTGCCGAGGTCAAACAAATATACACGAGGTGTTGTTTAGTGTGAGTAGTGTCATGCACTCTGTTTATGACAACAGTCAGACAAGTCTCTCACTCGCAGTTCGTCATAATGACGATAATGATGTAAACTACACTTGTGGCTTCACATTTAAATGCACTGGGAATGTCATTTTTCAACATGCAGTGGTAGTAAAGTACTTTCAAACAAGTGAAGAGGAACCACATCCACGAGTGAAACACAAAGGCAAACAATCCATTAAACCATTAATGGGACACAAAGTGCAGTCTTATACTGAAGATGCCTCCACATTCAAACAGCAACAGTTTTATGTAGACTGGCTCTTTAGAGAACATCAGTTATAGCTACACACTTAATACTGCAGTGTCAGGTGCATCAGGACGGCAACACCAAGGGACACTTTGAGTATATTGGTGTGGGGAGAGCGCACATTGAATATTTATAATATGACAATCATATAAACAGTGGGTAAAATAGCTAATGTGAATTTTTAATTGCTAAACGTCAAGTACACATTCAAAACCTCACTGATAACAATGCAAGCAGTTAGCTAACTAGCCAGCTAAATTGCAAGAGTATTTGGAGAAACTTCTGAGCAATTACAGGAATCACATTCATCAAGCTTTCAGGAGACCATGATGTCACTCCAAACTTGTAAGTGTTAGTCACATAACGAAGCTCATGCTGGACTCCTTGCCATCGTGCTTTTCAGCATTATGTATCTTTTAGCATCATTTGTCAGTGTGCAGGGTTGATGCTGTGAGCCAGTGTATTTTACTCGAAACCATGTTTTCTGTAAAATAAGCAGATACTTTGTGTGTCTAACCCTAACTAAGTGACACAGTGATTTACAGAGAGATCAACAGGTTTGATGATAATTTTAACCCAATATTGCAGTGTTTCCCAGCCATTTGGAGCCACGGCACATATTTCACATTTGAAAAATCACACAGCACACCACCAAACAAAAATGTCACAAAAAGCATATTGATAATTTTTTCTTGCGCACCAGGCATAGCAGAATTTGCTCAGTTTGTCCCCAGTATACCTTTTTTGCTTTCTTGTGACCAGTACTCATGCTAGGGCCTTCATCTGGCTCAGAATTTTCTCCAGGACCCAGGTCAGGCTGACTACTTTTTCTTCGTCTTCTTCTGTTGTACTGGCAGTTGGCAACCCATTTAATTAGAGTAGGTAGTTGTACTGGCCTTTAGTGGAAGAGAATGTATCTGTTCTGCCTGTTATGCCCGTTGCGATCGCTTAGAGTACTAATCAGGTGGAGCCAGATAATCTTCCACGGCACACCTGATCATTTCTCACGGCGCACCTATGTGCCACGGCACAGTGGTTGGGAAACACTGCTATATTGCCAAGTGTATCATATCTGATGCACAAGTTTTTGAGACCTCCACTTCATCAGTGGGATTTTTCTTTTCCTGAAAAGCCTAAATCAATTGCACAACAGATTTTATAAGAATACATTTCACAAAATGTCAAATGCAGCCAGAAGAATACAAATTGAAACTCATATATACAAATTTATATTTAATTTACAAATGTTTACTTTGTCAGAAGGTTGAATAAACACTTTATTTTCAAAAAATTACATTTTTTGGCAGTTATTTCATGGTTCAGGCTCTACGTGGTTAAACACCCTGGGAGTAACAATGGGTTGCTCAGACGTGTTTCTCCAAATAAATGCTAAAGAGATTCTAATATCATTGCGGCACAATTAGTGGATAACCAGCCTCAAAAACGGTTTCCCAGAAAAACAGTTTTTTCTGGCATATTTAAAAGCTTATTGGGAAAACATGAAATCTCTACTGTGTAGCAGCTACTTCTGTTTAAATGTGTTGAACTTTATTTGAACTTTATTTACTTTATTTGTCAGAAGCCAAACAAAGTAAGGATATGCAGAGCATTCTCATTGCCAACGTGTAACATACCAATGATTTGTCACAGCCCGAGGCATGTCATAGTAACGCGAAAGGTACCCCTCCACGTCCGTATGAAATGCTCCAGATTCTTAATTGAAGCTGCTTCGGCTTTCTATGTTGCTTCGTGGCTTTCTTATTTGCTTCCCTTTTTTATTTGCTCTGAGCTTTCTATTACAGCCCTAACCCTAACCTTAACCATAACCTTACATTTATAGATTAATTCCAACCCACCCTCGGAACGCATAACATACAGACAGGTTGGGCGCCCGAAAGCGTAACATAGCGACGATTTATCACATAGCGTCGATATGTTATGTTTTGGGATAAGAACGTGTTGGGATATGATAATAATGTTCCTGCTAAAATTATGGATTTATGAAATGACACAAGATGAATCATAGGTTTAAACAATCAAAAATTACAGTAGTTTAAAAATTGTCATCGAAGCAAAGGAAATGAAAGATGCTTAAGATAAAGTGGACAGAATAAACAGCCGGATAAACTTCGTTGCTAGACCCCTATCAAGTTAAGTTAAGCCTTTAAAACACTTGCTGACTCAGAGAATCCTTTTACAAAGCTCACATTCTGTGAAGACTGTATCATACTGTTCTTTGTTGCTGTCATATGTTTTCATGCTGCTGGCCTAACTGGCTGAACCAAGACTCTCCTGGTGCCAAGTGCCAATATGGCTCTCTAGAGATTCAATTAGAAACACAGCCTATCAAATGTCATCACAGGATACGTGTGTGTGTGCACGCATGCCCACATCCTTGTGTATTTTTCATTTAAACCCATGTGTTGGTGTGAGTCACAGCTGCATATGACCATGCAGAAGGCCTTCCAGTTAATGAGCAGCTCATTAACGAGCCTCTACAGCAAAAGACAGTTTCTTCTCTCCCTTTTTAGGGCCTTGTAAAGTTCATCCTCTCTGGATTTAACTTTTAAAAAAGAGAACAATGAATCAGACAGAATGACACACCAACTGTCAGACTCTAAAGCAATGTAATTTATTTCTCAGTTGCAAGTTAGAAGTTATATGTGTTGTACAGTAAAGTAGTGGACCTGTAGCTTATACTAAGTACAGTAAATGGGAACATTGGTAGAGGTGCCCTCTGTAATTGTGTTGTTAAGCAACTTTTTCTTAACTCTCATTAGAAAAAGCTACAAACTACAGGGACATTTTTTCCCCCTTAATAATAAACACACCTTCATTCCCCTTGTGGGGAACACACCCCACCACATCAAAAACTCCACTGACTTGAACTTGAACTTGATCCAGATGAAACCTTAGATGTGGTCTCACTCTTTACTTGCATACGTACAACTAAGGCAATGGAAACTGCAGAAAACGACTACAACAAGACAGCTCTTTGGAAAACAGAACCAGCTTCACCCGATCAGATTTGCACACTGTTAGACCTCTGCCTTACCACCACATATTTTAAATACAACAAGGGTTTCTATAGACAAAAACATGGATGTGCCATGGGCTCCCCAGTGTCACCTACTGTAGCCAACCTTTACATGGAGGAAGTGGAAACAAAGGCTCTTGGCTTTTTTAAAGGGACAGCACCAAGCCATTGGTACAATGAAGTTGATGACACTTGGGTCAAAATCAAAACCCAAGAAGTAGAATCCTTCACTAGTCACATCAACACAGTGGATAGAAACATGTTCACCAGGGAAGACACAAAGGATAACAGTCTGCCATTTCTGGACTGTGCTGTGCGCATTGAGGAGAATGGAAACCTCAACAGATCTTTCTGAGTTAACTTCAATAATTAATTCCTCCAAACCATCAACGTGTCTTTTAGACCCCATTCCTACAAAACTGCTCAAAGAAGTCCTGCCATTAATTAATTCTTCGATCTTAAATATGATCAACCTCTCTCTAATAATCGGCTATGTACCACAGGCCTTCAAGGTGGCTGTAGTTAAACCTTTACTTAAAAAGCCATCTCTAGACCCAGCTGTCTTAGCTAATTATAGGCCAATCTCCAACCTTCCTTTCATATCAAAAATCCTTGAAAGAGTAGTTGTCAAACAGCTAACAGATCATCTGCAGAGGAATGGCTTATTTGAAGAGTTTCAGTCAGGTTTCAGAGCTCAGCACAGCACAGAAACAGCTTTAGTGAAGGTTACAAATGATCTTCTTATGGCCTCTGACAGTGGACTCATCTCTGTGCTTGTCCTGCTAGACCTCAGTGCTGCGTTTGATACTGTTGACCATAATATCCTATTAGAGCGATTAGAACATGCTGTAGGTATTACAGGTACTGCACTGCAGTGGTTTGTATCATATCTATCTAATAGACTCCAATTTGTTCAAGTAAATGGAGAGTCCTCTTCACACACTAAGGTTAAATATGGTGTTCCACAGGGTTCAGTGCTAGGACCAATTCTATTTACATTATACATGCTTCCCTTAGGCAGCATCATTAGAAGACATAGCATAAATTTTCACTGCTATGCAGATGACACGCAGCTCTATCTGTCCATGAAGCCAGGTAACACATACCAATTAGTGAAACTGCAGGAATGTCTTAAAGACATAAAGACCTGGATGGCCGCTAACTTTCTGCTTCTTAATTCAGATAAAACTGAGGTTATTGTACTCGGCCCTGAAAATCTTAGAACTATGGTATCTAAGCAGATTCTTACTCTGGATGGCATTACCTCGGCCTCCAGTAACACTGTGAGGAACCTTGGAGTCATTTTTGACCAGGACATGTCCTTCAATGCACATATTAAACAAATATGTAAGACTGCTTTCTTCCATTTGCGCAACATCTCTAAAATTAGAAATATCCTGTCTCAGAGTGATGCTGAAAAACTAGTTCATGCATTTATTACTTCCAGGCTGGACTACTGTAATTCTTTATTATCAGGATGTCCTAAAAACTCACTGAAAAGCCTTCAGCTGATCCAAAATGCTGCAGCAAGGGTACTGACAGGGACTAGAAAGAGAGAGCATATTTCTCCTGTTTTGGCTTCCCTTCATTGGCTTCCTGTTAAATCCAGAATTGAATTCAAAATCCTGCTCCTCACATACAAAGTCTTAAATAATCAGGCCCCATCTTATCTTAATGACCTTGTAGTACCATATCACCCCATTAGAGCACTTCGCTCTCGCTCTGCAGGCTTACTTGTTGTTCCTAGAGTATTTAAAAGTAGAATGGGAGGCAGAGCCTTCAGTTTTCAGGCCCCTCTTCTGTGGAACCAGCTTCCAGTTTGGATTCGGGAGACAGACACTATCTCTACTTTCAAGATTAGGTTTAAAACTTTCCTTTTTGCTAAAGCATATAGTTAGGGCTGGACCAGGTGACCCTGAATCCTCCCTTAGTTATGCTGCAATAGATGTAGGCTGCCGGGGATTCCCATGATGCATTGAGTTTTTCCCTTCCACTCACCTTTCTCACTCACTATGTGTTAATAGACCTCTCTGCATCGAATCATATCTGTTATTAATCTCTGTCTCTCGTCCACAGCATGTCTTTCATCCTGTCTCCCTTCTCTCATCCCAACCGGTCGCAGCAGATGGCCGCCCCTCCCTGAGCCTGGTTCTGCCGGAGGTTTCTTCCTGTTAAAAGGGAGTTTTTCCTTCCCACTGTCGCCAAAGTGCTTGCTCATAGGGGGTCATATGATTGTTGGGCTTTTCTCTGTATTTATTATTGTGCTATCTACTGTACAATATAAAGCGCCTTGAGGCGACTTTTGTTGTGATTTGGCGCTATATAAATAAAATTGAATTGAATTGAATTGAACAGTGAAGCCTACCGGAAGTCCACACACACAGACCAGTACCTCCTCTTTGACTCCCACCAAACTCTGGAACATGAACTTGGAGTAATCAGGACCCTGCCATACCGGGGAGAAAACCATTCCCTCTAAGCCAGAAGGGAACAAAAAGGAATATTCACATTACACACATTGAAACATCTGGTTATCCCAATTGGTCTTTCATCAAATCAGCAAAGATGCACAGAAAAAAAGGTCAAACAACACTGTTGTCTCTTATGTAGCAGGTTTATCAGAGAAACTCGGGAGAGTCTTCTTCAAGCATGACATCCTGATAATGGCCCAAACCCGTTTTCACACCTTGGCTCATGTGATTAGGCAGATGATCAACAGTGGGTCAACGACCCTCTTAGGGACTCTCCCAGTAGGGCTTAAAAATCTGGGACTCTCCACCAATTCCTCTTAGAACTGAAGAAGCTTCTCAGATGAGAGGTGAAACGTCTTCAAGAAAGTTAAAGTCCAGTCACTTTTCTTTCCAAGCTTCTTAGATCATGCTGTGTTTACTTGTGTTATCTTTGTCTAACATTTAAATTTGTTTAACAATCTGAAACATTTAAGTGTGACAAACATACAAAAAATCAGGAACCACTTTTTCACACCACTGTGTATCTGTTTACATCAGTAAGAAACTCAGTCAAGTTGCTCAGCAAACAGAAGTCATCACGATGGGATGATCACTTTTCATCATTCCAGACCAGATGACGTGGGATATTTATAGCACTTCATTACTCACCTTAGCAGCGACAGCTTATTGGTAGGAGATAATTGGGACCAAATTTGCTGTTCATGAATTTGCAATGGGCTCTTCATTAGGATTTGTAATTATTTCTCTCTGTGTGAAAGGTTAAGTGTGGGAGGAAAAGTCTGCTTCAGTTCTTCAGCACAAGTTGAGTGGTGCCAGCGCTTGCCAAATCCCTTACAGCAAGCTCTATCTCTCCCGTTCTCTCAGCCAATCTCTTTTAATCTGTCTCTCCTCCTACCGACCCTTGAGCCCCTGCGGGGAACAAAGTAATTCCCATTGCTTCAGTGCAGAGAGCTCGGTGCAGTCTAAGCCTCTTGCAAACAGCACCTACCTTTACTTTGCCCCGGGCCCATAACATCTCTAACATCTTGCAGGAGAAGCTGAAACACTTCATAGCTGAGCGACGTTCTCACCTGTTATTGCCAGCACGGTGGCCTCAACGGGGGTGCTGCAGAAAATAAACATACTTAGATCAATAAGCAGAGGCTAAATTTGGCATCTCAGCAGGGTACAGATTGCATATCATGTCCACATCCAAACTATCAACGTTGCCATCATCGCATCATTGTTCATCAAGGCTTTATGCTACATTTGAGCGTACTTCAGAGGTATTTTACAGAGACAAACTTGTGTGCATTTGTTTCTTTTTTGGCTTCTACGTGTTTGAGCGTAGGTGGTTTGGGAAATTCCTGTGATCCAGAAATACTTAATACTTAATACTTGCAAAGTTAGAGACAGAGAGATTTCACCTCTTGCATTTAAAGGAATAAACCGGAGCTTGTAAGAATCACAAGGCAAATTTTCCCAAGGATGTCTTTCTTTAGGCTCAGTAAGGGGAAAATCCTCTCCTCCAGCTTCTATTTCAATGCAATTCAAGAAAAAGACTCCTCAAAAAGCGCTTGAAACACAAATGAGAGAAAGAAGGATAAATGCTATCTGCTGACAGATAACAACAAAACAACAACAATTGAAAGAATTGTTTATTTTTGTTCCATTAATCATCTTACTCGCTTTCAAAGGCTTTAAGAAGAATCTCCAAAAGTTGAATCTGTTCATCTGGACGTAGCGTTTTGTGGGAGAAACGTTTCGTCACTCATCCAAGTGACTTCTTCAGTCTCAGCTGACTGCAGGTTTCCCCAAACCTTATAAACAGTACATTTGCATAATGACTGAAACCAGCCCACTGAAGGAACAATAGGCTGTGAGGTTTGGGGAAACCTGCAGTCAGCTGAGACTGAAGAAGTCACTTGGATGAGTGACGAAACGTTTCTCCCACAAAACGCTACGTCCAGATGAACAGATTCAACTTTTGGAGATTTACTTTCCTGGATGATTGAGAATGCATCAAGACCTTTAAGAAGAATATTTCCCAAATGGTGGCATAATAAAAAATATATCTGGCATCTTAAAATGACGCAAAGCCAGTGCTGAATGTCTGTTAATGATTGTCCTTTGAATGAATGAGGAAATAGGTCTTATAGTCACAGTGGTGATACATTTTGTTTGACAAAAAAACAGGGAAAAAAAGAAGGATGACCCGAGACCTGAACAATGAAACAGGCAACTTCAGTTTTAACTATTAGCTCTCACATCCTATACATCACCATAGTAACTTGAGCTGCACATCTAACCCACTTCGTAGCACTTAATGTTCTATAAAATCACCATCTCTAAAAATCCTCTTGGAAAATAGCACCATTTCTATAAGATCTCTCATGTATGGATAGAAAGAAGGTCGCTAGTTTTTAGAGACAGTCTAACCTCAAAGTTTCCCAGACAAGCACCATTGAGAGTCAACAGATTCTCAGTGGAGGGTTTCCATTGTTCTAGGCCTTTATATGGTGACCATTTAACACTGTAAGAACTGCAGCTGAGAGAAAAAGCTCTTTTATATAACCTAAAACAACATTAATCTAATAGTTTTGACTATATCCAGATCTACCCCAGCCTTAATGAGCATGTGATTGTATTGATAATATTAACAGCTCTCGTACCTTTTCCTACCTAAATGTTAGCCTAGATGAGGTCTTTAACCTCTTTGCATTTTTCTGATATTATTAGTCTGCTCTGTTTCTGATATATGGCACAAATAGGCTCGGTAGGTCTCTAAAACAGGGTCGTTATCTCTTGGCTGCCAGTGTGGCAACCACTGAAACATCAAGAACTACTGCCAAATGACACCTCGTGTCTAATAGTAAGATGCAGACAGCATCTGGCACAATGGCATTATATATTTCAGTCAAAATGTTTTTGGACAATGATGCCATTTTTGTAATTTGGCCCTGTACACCACCACAGTCATTTAATTCAAACAGTCAAGATGTGCTTGAAGTGCAGACATTTATCTTTAATTCAAGGGGGTTGACAAAAATATTTAATGAACCGTTCAGGAATTACAGCCATTTTATACACAGTGCCCCACTTTCAGAGACTCAGAAGTGTATAAGAACATAATTTTATATGAAAAGATTATTACATATTAAAACACAACTTAACAGATTAACCCCTTGATTTAGTACTAAGGACCTCTATACTAAGTCTTGCCTTTAAGACTTCATCATATATATCATTTAACTGATATATTATATTCTCATCAACCAAAGTTCTGCATAAATTGAAAATATAATGTTGGCTGTAGGAGAAAAGTTTGGGGACTGCTGATGTCATTTCAAATTACACTAAGTACATTGTGAACAAGTAACTTTTCAGACTAAAGTTGGAATTTGACAGCCAAATCAAACATGTAGACTAGCTGAATAGAAATGATCTCAAATTGTATGCCTTTGTTCTTCATGCATAGCAAACTTTCACATTTTGATTCATAACATTCACACATAAAAGAACTCCGGTAATGCCAAAGGTTTAAAAAACATAAACATAGTGCCTCCATAACTAGATCATTTGCAGCTTGAGCGGATGCCCCGTTAAAACCCATCTGTCTACAAACAAATGAAGCTCAGAACCATCTGGGTTCCTTTTGCTATTTGAGACCTTGGGAGTATTCAAGGTTAATGCCCTCTTATTAGGCACACCCATCACACCACACAATGGCTTGCCTTTAATCTATGAGCTCTGCATGTTAAGTACTGCCTTACACTGGTTAAGCAAAGGTTTGGCATCATCCATCTACGCTGCATTTAATAATTTTATTAATAAAACTGGCGTTCTCCTCTGCTCACAAGTGGAAAAAGATAGATTTACACAAAAAAATAACTTAATGTGTGTGTGTGTGTGTACATGCTTAGACATCTTTGTGAGGACAGAAAATTGGTATGCTACTATACTTGTGGGGACAAACAGTAACTTACACGAGTTTGAAGGCACTTTTGAGGCTCAAAATGTGGTTTTAGTGTCAGAGTTAGGCTGCGGGTTAGGATTAGGCATTCATTTTTGATGATTAGGGTTAGGGTAAGCGGCTAGGGAGAGCATCATGTCAATGAGACTTCCTCACTAAGATATGAAAACGTGCGTGTGTGTGTGTGTTTCTCCAATATACAGTACCTGCTTGCAATTGAAATGTAAGTAAAGTGAGAACTGGTCACAATCGCTTGGGGAAAACAGAACTGTAATTCTGTCATGCAGGATGCTTGCTATAAACATGATAACTGATTATCATAGTCGTATGCCTGATTGAATATATATCATTAGCTGGTGAGAGCAGACTGAAAAAGCAATCATCTCCATAAAGAACATTAAAGAGCAAACAAAAACAAGGAAATGGGAACAGGAAGCACACATGGTTTGTATTTGTCAGAAGTAATAATTTAATCCAAAACTGTTACCAATATATAGAAAAAGTGCTCTCTGATAAAGAGGTGGGCTTTAATAAAGTGGGGAACATTTAATGTGAAACTTTGTAAAGCAGAAACAAGAATAATGTAAATCTTTTATGTTTTTGTCGCTAGAGTCAAATTATGGAATAGTCTTTCAGCACAACTGCACCGATGCTGGACTCTGCAGTTATTCAAAACACCCTCCCAGCTTGTTTAAAAGCACAAATGCAAATTCTGCTTCTGAGGTTTACATTGGACTTGGACTTCTTTATTGTTTTGAGTATTGGCCAGTCCAATCAGTGCTTTCAAACAAATCATTTTTATGCTGGCAAAGAGAAACTACCAGTTTGATCGCTAGTTTGATCGAAGTTAATTAGATAGAATATCCTCTATCCTCTGCACACGCCCAAACTATCTTAGCTTTGCCTCTCTAACTTTGTAAATGATAAATGGACTGGTTCTTATATAGCACACAAGCGTTCGTTTTGCTGTGCTTTTTCTACATATGTGCTTTCTATCTAACTTTCACATACATTCAACTCAGATGGATCAGAGAGCAACGTGGGGTTAGTACCTTGCACAAGGATATTTGGCATGTAGACTGGAGCAGCCAAGGATTGCACCCCACCAACCTTCCCATTAGCAGATGACCTGCGCTACCGCCTGAACTACTGTCTCCAAACTGCTAAACCTAAGGTGTCCTGCTGAAATACTCATTTCTAATCGTGTCCATTCTGGTCACTCCTAAAGAAAAACCTTGACATCTTCAACTCTGCTACTTACAGCCCAGTTCCTTTCTTTTTGTTAGTGCCACTGTCTCCAAACCAAACATCATAGCAGGTCTCACTACCACCTTGTAAACCTCTCCTTTCACTCTTGCTGCTATCTTTCTGTCACAGATCACCCCTGACACTTCATCTCCACCCATTCCACCCTGCTTGAAGTCTTTTCTTCATCTCTCTTGTGCACTGTCTGTTGTTTTGGATGGTTAACCCCAGTTATTTAAACTCTGTCTTCACTAGCTCTGCTCTTTGTTGCTGTGAAGTTTGTGAAATTACTTTGTGAGCTAGATGAGAGAATAAACTCTGGAGAGTCAGCTTGAACCCATTCAAATTTAACAAAAGTTAGTAAATCTTTGCTGGTGTAAAATAGTCACTCTACTGGTGGGTTAATCTGTGTGCACTGACTGTCTCAGCAAACGCCCGCTGTGGTTCTCCTGGCTTTAGCGTACTATTTTCCTGACGCTTTAAAGACCTCTGTGTACGGTTGGATCCTTTGTATTTCAGTCACAATAAACGATATGAATCGACATAATAGTAATTAAGGCTTTTTAAGTCACAGTGAACATTAAAAAAATAAAACAAGTGCAGCTTTATACACCATGCCAGTCACTGTGTAAAGTAGGAGTGATCAGATTTCAGTTATTAGAAAGTCATCTGTATTCTATTTTTATCCTATTGTATATTTTATTCTACTGTATATAGTATTTTATTTTATTGTATTCTGTACAGTTGTGTACTGTATTTATTCTTATTGTATTCTAATTTTTGCTTCAGAACTTTTGCACTGTCCACTTCCTGCTGTGACAAAACAAATTTCCCATGTGTGGGACTAATAAAGGTCACCTTATCTTATCTTATCTTATCTTATCTGACAAAAATTTTGAGGCATACTGAGTTGACTAAGTTGAGCAATTGGAAAAGTAATGACTTTTTAATAAGTTAGAAATTATGCATGAGTGTGTTTATTCATCCTGTGGAAAACAGCACTGGCAGAGTTTTATTTGCATTGTGAAAATCATCCCTGTAGTTTTTTATTTTATTCTTGTAAAAAGAAAATCATTCTTTTGACAAAGTTGCTCTTCTTCTAGCGACTTTGTGGTTTCTTATAAAGACTGCATCAATGATGTCAACCTTGTATACATAAAAGGTGTCTCAAATGCCATGGGGTCTTTTGAGGAATAGTAGCGACATATAAATAAGGATGGAGAAAATAAAGATGGAAAAATGTATTTTTTCAGCCTCCAGTAACATACACTGATGCACACTGACACACAAACAAGTACTGCCTCACAATGATTCTTTACATCCTTCATCCAAATACCCTTCAATTTATTCCGGACAGCGACATCTTACATTCTGTAGGAAATAATACCCTGCAATGTCGAATCTTCAGACAATATCCCAATCATGGTGGATGGCAGCGAAGTGCACCAATAATGTTTGCCCTTTCTTTAGAGTGTTAAAATGTCCTTGAGCAACCTCCACCTGCTTCAGTGGAGCGTTTCAGTAGAAAAATGTGGTGTTTCTGGACTGCTCTTGATGGCCACCTGTGTGAGGCAACGGTTTCCTGGACAGCTCCCAAATGTGCGTAACCATGTGAAGCGTGGAGCAGAACATTGTTAAAAAGAGCATATATGTTCTGTCAGACATCCATATATAAATGTGGAAAAAGAGAAGAAATAAAACGATTGAGAGGTGTTCCACTCAGATGGAAAAATAGCTTGAATAGCTTGCTGGATATAAATGACTGACATCTCATGTTCCCCTAAATCCATTATCAATTTCTGATCTCTTGGCAGGAGTCAGGGAGGTAGTTCATCTTCAAACCGCCATGTTAAAGGCTCAGTGGCCTCCTCGTGTGCTTGTTTCAGCTAGGGGCAACTGAAAAAGTGCAATGAGGAGAACAAGCAATGCGTGATGTTTTGTACAGAAATCTTAAGTCTGAAGGCCTAGACATCCAATGATTTAAAATGAATAGATTATTTAAAAGCCATAATTCCAGTGGAACTGGCATTATCAGACCATCCGAACAAGGAGATGAAATCTGAAACATGAGTTTGCACTTTTAACCAGTAGCAACCTATACAATCAGTGCTGCTGTTTTATTGGAGCAGAATCCAGAGATGCTGGTAGCTTTGCAGTGTATTAGATGTACTGCAACATAGATAAATGCTTATTTACCCATAGCAAGTTCAGTAGCTCAGAGGAGCTTCAATAACTTCATATTTAAGAGAAAAGGTTGGTTAACAAATGCCAGCTGGAGGCTAAGAGAACCGGAGAAAAGATGACTGAATAAGCACCAGGTCATTAGCATGTACCAGTTAGCTTTTTGCCACATAATTGTTACCTAAACAAGTAAAAGAACATTTAGTTTTAATGTCATTAGTGTGTACCAGTTAGCATCTCTAACAATTAACTAATAACATTGGTACATTAATGAAAAATATTTTGAAGTAGATCCAGTGCTCTGTGTTCGTAGCCACATGAAATTGTTGCATGTAAATAAACATTAGTTTTATAAAGATTTTCAATATTTCCCTTAACTTGTAAAGTTGAGATTAGACAATATAAATAAATGACTCATAAATCATTCAAAAATATAAAGACTGAAAATTGATTTTACAAAAAATTTGCAATTTCATGCAAAAGTTCAAACATTTTAAAAACTTTTCTATACAGGTAGATCCATTGAGACTCAATGTCTCATTTATAAGAGAGATCTCTTTCAGAAAAGCATATTAAAATTACAATAATAAAAAAGCAAAACAAAACAATAAAAGTTATTTAATGGTTGTTAAAACAATCAAAGTAGCCAATACATAAAATAGAGAAAAACAGTTGTTTTAAAGGGGGTAGCTATTCATAGAGTCTAAAATTATAATTATTTGTGTGTGTGTGTGTGTGTGTGTGTGTGTGTGTGTGCGCGCCAAGCTTTTAATGCACTGAAATTGGGCTTTTAAACATTGGAGTAAGAGAAATTGACTTAGCTTTTGAGCCAGCCTCAACTAGTAATTAGAGTAACTTTTTGGCACTCCTGACATGTCAGTTTTAGTTTTGACCCTTGGATGTTGCCACTTGGTTTATTAACTATGCATAAGCTCAAATTTTCAGTTTATTTCAACAAAATAACATTATTGATTATGTGACTATGACACCGTTGGGAATCATGATATGTTGTACAGGAGACTACTTTGTTGCAGTTTGTCATATAGTGTGTTGCATTTGGCTGTTTAGTGCAGGTAGATGATATATTTATTCAGTAGTCAGTTCAGAACAACCCCAGCATGCAGATTTTCACATACTGCAGTTAAGGGTCTGACAGCTAGACAGATGCACACCCTGAATATAATCTATTTGATAGATAGCTGTAATTGATTTAAGATTGTAAAATAAGCCTCACGGTCTGGATAGATTGATGCTATTTATATACAGTACACTGTCTATAGTTTTCTCCTATCAAGCTTCAATGACTCAGCATTATTATATGCCTAGTGACATTTCTGAAGGACTCAAACAACAATACCACATATCTCTTGTATATGTGAATTGGACTTTTGGTCACTACTTTACATGAGAAACATGAGAAAGTCACATTTGTATCCATACCTAGATAGTAATCAGTCATTCCTCTATAAAGACCAGGCATAATCAACTTGGAAGTGTATTTTAAACCCACAGAGATGCTATGACTGGTGTCATTCTCTCTGGCGTTCACCCCTTCTCTCTATGATGTGTGTGTGTCATAGATCAGGACACAGAAGTGATTTGGATGCTTCCTCACCAACCTTGAACACGAAGGAAAATGGTTCTTCTAGCTGTGATAGATCTTCTTTATGACTTAGAGGCTCAAGGTGCGATGCTCAAGCCTTTTTTCCCCACATTTTGATCACCCACAAGAGTCCAATAAGCACACATGCTGATGGCTTTACTTCCCAGATGTGTTGTGCCTGTGCACATATTGGTTTCCCAAACAGAAATGATTCCCATTTCTCATTCAGACGATGGGAATGAGAAGGACCATGAGGGGATGTGTTTGAGATGTTAAGTGTAAAACTGTCACATATGTTTGGATTTGTGTGTGTGTTATAGCATGGCTGCCTCTACTGGGACAAGCTTCAGTTTCATTCAGCTGACATTGTGCAAGTGGAAAACTGATTGTCTTTTGTGGCTTTTTGGGGCACAAAGCTTCGGTTTCTCATGTGGGAAAGCCTGACTGTCTATCAATCTATCTGCTTTAGGGTGTATTAATGTTAGCATTGTTTTGGATTTGACCTAAAAACCAAAATTAAATAAAAAAGAAACATCATGTTGCAATAGTCTAATTGACTGTTGTAGTCATTCATGAATTGAATAACTTCACTACAGCTGACTTTAAAAAAACAGGAAGAAAATAAACCCTCCAATGACTCGTGTCTTTACTTAGAATTAAAGCTTTGTGACTGGAAAGAACTTGACATCCTCCTCAAGCTCAGTTTAAAAAGCATACACCAAATTTACTGAAATTATAAAATCTTTTTTTAATTAAAACATTGAAAATGGTTACAAGGACCAATGCATTTCTGCATATTAACTGAATGCTGCGCTGTGAAAGGTTGACTTTCCCTCTATCTCTGTGTTATTGTACTGACCATGTTTTCCATTTGGAGCACGGTGCTCTAAAAATATGATGCTGAAATTCAGGTCGGCGCTTGATCTATGCATGAAAAAAAATCTTGGTCAGGTCAGTAACGCTGATGGAGAAGAAAAGTTCCCTCACTAAAATGTAATTTAAGTTCAAGCAAAAGAGAAAGGAGCTTTATCTCTAAGCAGTTAGTCACAACTTTGCTCTAACTGAAAACGTTCTCAAAGCAAAACCTCTGTTTCTGTTTGTATTTACTGTGATAAAACATAGCTTTACTAAGTTTCGCAAGACTTGCAAATCCTTTCCTTTTATTTGCAGAGATAAATGCAACTTTAATGATTGTGTTAATATTAATTGTTCCATGTATAGTTGGTTATGAATTTATGACTTCAGCTTAAGTAAAGTACAGAGCGTGCTCTTGTCCTCTTGAAGGATTTTCAACTAATTATGGAAGATGTGTCTGGAAAAATTGCAAGCCTTCGGGGGATTACGAGCTAATCTGAAAACAAAAGGCTTACTTTATTAAGAAGAAATGTAATTAGAGTGTATCATAATGAATCACTCTCTGAGACCAATTTTCTGCTCTGTTTCTCTCTACCTGATCCCTTTTTGACAGCATTTAAAGATACAAATGTGCAACAGTAAATTCTTTTTATTGCTATTGGAAAAGTATCAGATTATGAGAAGTTAAATGAGGTATTATCTTTTTAGAAGTGGCAACCTCAAGGGCCAAAAATCAAGCCAACATGGAAATTCCAAAAAATCCAGTTCCTCTACAGGGGCGGATCTAGAGAAATTTTTTTAGGGTGGCAAGAGGGTGGCAAAGAAATCAAATGGGGTGGCAAAATCAAAGCCTTTTATTTTTTCAAACACATATGCAGGTGGTTACATATGGTTAAAATGATTCAAATGCGGTAAGTATACACGTTTTTATATAAATATAGTCTACAACTTGATTATTGTCTGTAGCCCACATAATTACACACTTTAGTTACATAAAACATGTGAGTTTTGATTTTATGTACTGTAGCCTGTATAATAAATAAATACGTAGCCCAATAAGTATAAAATCCAGAAAGTTACACAACATGGGGCGGTTCATTTACAAACACAAGTCTAACTTAAGTTTCACACTGTTTTTTGTTAGAAAACAATCACATTGTTACAGCTTAAATTACACAAAATATCAGAAATCTGCACTGTCATGAACAAAAATTTAAACCTAATTTTTTATGATTTGTTGGATTAACCCTCTAAGATCCAAAATATAACTGGCCATTTTTGAGTCCTTTTGATTTTACAAACAAATAAAATTGTTTCATTTTATTTTTTTCCCCTTGCCTTGCTTGGTATCATTCTTTTCAACCTCACGTGTCTGAATTTAGTTGTTTTTTCATTGATATACTGTATTAACACAACTGATCTGAAATCACACAAAAAACTTAAAATCCTAGTAGTGATGTGTACGGCTGGCAGCGGAAGAGCTGCAGGAGTTGAATGCACTGTTACAGCAACCGTGTGATTATTGTAAGAATAAATGATGCTGCGAAGCATGAAAATGCCATCGGGTCTGCCGTGGTGGCAATCTTATTTTCTTTTTGAATTTCACCTTCAAATTGTTTCATTTTAGTTTTTCCCCTTGGCTTGCTTGGTATCATTCTTTTCAGCTCAACCTCATGTGTCTGAATTTAGTTGTTTTTTCATTGACATACTGTATTAACACTACTGATCTGAAATCACACAAAAAACTTAAAATCCTAGTAGTATTTTTTTTACTGTAAAAAACCCCCCACAGACATGTTGATTAAATTATTTTTATAACTTGAAATGCAAATATAAATTGTACATTTTGAAAACTTATGCACACATTTTGTAAACATATACAACTATTTATCTAAAAATGCAGCCAATACACCTGCCGTTTTTTAAAATTTTGTACAAACATTTAAAAATATTACTATAACTAAAATGAGAGACCAATCAGGTCTTGCAATAAGATGCCCCACAAATTATGTGTGCCAGTAAAAAAAAATTGTTTGTCCAGCAAAACACAGAGGAGAACAGGCCTGACAACAGGAGTTCTATCACTCTGCTGGTTTTCTACTTAGTGACAGTGTTTACATTGCAAATGTGCCTTTGTGACATTCATTAGTGCCCTCACCGACACACAATACAAAACAACGACTACACAACAGACTAACTACACAAGACAACACAACACACTAACTATACACTCCACACTAAACGTCACAAATCTCCCACATCTAAAAACTCTCTCTTTCTCTCTCTCTGGTGTGCGATACTGCATGTTTTGGTATCGATCTGACACCAAGTAAATACGGGCCAGTATCGCCGATACCGATACTTTTCAATTAATAAGGTGGATGCGTCATTGAATTGCTAAATCGCAATTAATTTTCATGACCTTAAGTGTTGTTTTGTTATGTTTCCTTTTTTATTATTAAATAGTTAAAACCCAGGACATAATTAGGACAAAGTTTATAATTAAATTAAAAAAATGCTTTATTATTATGGCGGGGCGTGGTCTGCAATTCCGCTGCAGGTGAGATGGACTCACCTTCACGGCATCTACAATCGTGCCTCGCCGAGCTCTGCTTGTGCTGTTGTTGTTTTTGGTGATGATGTGTATGGCTGGCAGCGGGAGAGCTGCAGCCGTTAAATGTACTGTTACAGCAACCGGGGTGAGCCGGAGGCTGGCGCGCCAGCGGGACCTGCCAAGCTGGAGACGGAGGTCGAGGTGCGCGGGGGTCCTGCCACGCCCGAGGGCGGCGTGCTGTCCACTCCGCCCTCCTCCAACAGAGGCCGACACGCTGCATGGTCCTGCGTGCCCATGCCTGCCCAGCTGCCTGTGACCCCCGGCTCACTACCATGCCTGCTTGCCACATGGTTGGCCACCAGACCAGCTCCGGGGCTGCCGCTGGAGGTGCGCTGGGCCGGGGCATGGGGCGCCGATGGTCCGGGCCGATTCCCTCGCCTGCTCGCGGAGTGGGGAGTAGGTTTGGCCGGATGGCTTCCCGGCCTGAAGCGGGCGGTGGGGGTATGTGCCGGGGCGTGTTCTGCGATGCCACTGCAGGTGTGGTGGTGGTGATGTGTACGGCTGGCAGCAGAAGAGCTGCAGGAGTTGAATGCACTGTTACAGCAACCGTGTGATTATTGTAAGAATAAATGATGCTGCGAAGCATGAAAATGCCATCGGGTCTGCCGTGGTGGCGATCTTATTTTCTTTTTTTTGAAAAGTCTTAAGTGCACGCAAACCAGTAAACAAATTAAAACAAATACTGTTGAGGAACTATAATACAAAAATTACAATTAAAATTCTCAACAACAAAAACAACTGGTAAAAATATAATTAATATGTAAACAACTTAACAACCCCCAAAGTTTCTAAGTCACGTCAAGTGACAGCGCAACACCGAAACACAAGAGGGGGGGAGGGGGAGCAAAGTGTGCCTGCTCTTCGCTGACAGCAGTGAGTCCAGCGACATGGCTGTTTCCTCTTTGCTGAAAGCACAGCATTGCAAACGAGCAGAACTCAAAGTAAAGAATCGATCTCACCAGGCTAGTATCGATCCAATACCGATGCCGACTTGGTATCGATACTATTGATATTTGGATCGATCCGCCCACCACTACCCAAAACTTTGCCCTATTCATAAACAACCAAATCCCACGAGTTGACTTTTTTAAAAATTGGTTGACATTTTTCCACCGATAGGAAAGAGGTGGCTTTTTTTTTTCTTTCTTTACTGTTTTCGCACTGTCCTTAGAAAACGCACACACACACACACACACACACACACAAAAACGTAACGACAGTATTTAGAAAAATGCATGGCGTATATATTTTTTTAATCATAACTCTGGATTTACTGGCCTGTGATTAAAATTTAAAAATGGGGTATACTTTGAAGTCCAAACTTTCAATATGGGCTGAAATAGAGACTCAGCGTGGCTGCACCTTGTTGCTGTGTCAGCTTAAATCAGTCATGTGATTTGGAGGTGTAGCGTGTCCATGGACCCCAGAGGGTTAATAACACTCACCTTCATTCCATTTCCAGAGTGTAACATCCAACCACCTGTGTGAAATCTGAAATTCCCATGGTGTTATTCAGAATGTGCTCTGGCACAATCATAGGCATCGGTTGCTACTGAAAACAAGAAAAAAGCCAGTCCACACTATGGGCTGAACCATTTGTTAATGGTGCAATATATTCAGTTTTAGCATTTATATTCACTGTTTACTGTAACTACGCTCAACGTGTTAATGCTATCTTATTTTAATAAACAACACTGTCATGTGCAAAACTAGGGTGGCACTTGGGGTAGCAAGAGATCATTTTAGGGTGGCACTTGCCACCCCATGCCACGCTTCTAGATCTGCCCCTGTTCCTCTAATGGCTTCTTGAGGCTGCCTTTAAAAGCATGTCAATGCCCACAGACTCCCATGTGGAACTTTGGAATGGAGTTTATATGCTTAAAACCAGGTATAAAAACAAATCTGCTCTTCGGGAATAATAACAGGAACAGATTGTTTTTTTCTCCTTTGGATCTTGTCAAGGTTTAAAATTAGATGGCACTTTGGTTGACATGTCAGATGTTTGGCAGGCCTTAATTTCTTAACTTGTTAATTAAGTTTAATTGGCATTTTCAAATTATCCATCCATCCATCCATCTATCCATCAGTTTTCTTCCACTTATCTAATTCAGGGTCGCATTGGGACCTAGAGTCCTTCCCAGCTGTCAAAGATGGGGTACACCCTGAACAGATCATCAGGGCTAACACAAAAAGACAGACAACCATTCACATTCACGCCAGCCATTGTCACTTAATCCATGCATATCTGTGGAATGTGGGAGGAAGCTAGAGTACCCACAAAGAACACAAACAAGCCTGGATAGAACATAGAGAACATGCACACCCCACACAGAAAGGTGGATTCGAACCCTGGAACCTTTTGCTATCGGGCAATGGTGCCATCCACGTTCAATTCAATTCAGTTTTACTGACATACCTCCAGTTCAAAACCAGAGTTATCTGAAGGCACTTTGTATTATAAGTTGAGGAGCCTACAATATTAGACAGAGAACTCCAGTAATCAGACAAAGCTTCTGAGCGATACCTTGGCTTGGGGAGGAAGAACTATGGCAGAACCAGGCCCAGAGAGTGTTAGCCATCTGTCATGACCAGTTGGGAGTGAGGGGAAAGCAGAGACACATAATCCTCTTCTCCAGATATGGTAATTTCTGGCTCTAATAAAATGACGTAGTTACACTGAGGCTACAAAATGAATCTAAAAACAATAGGCCATATCACAACAGCTTGTTGTGATACTAGAAATCTGATTTATCCACCCTGAAAACTTTCTTTTGGGGGTGTTCTAGAAGTTAATGCTAAATGTTAGGAGCAAGAGAATTTTGTTGCTATATTTTCCGTTACTGTAGAGTGTATTTATAATCAGAACTCTCACATTCACTTTGAGAATATATGTTCTGGTTAAGTAAAAGTGTTGAGGCATTGTTCCAAGAGATCAATCAATTTACTGAGCAGTGACCGAACTTGTTTCAAAAACTATTCCATCTAGTTTTTAATATAGAGGTTCTATAGAGACTGAAGAACATAAAATACTTGCTGCTAACTATTATGTGAGCAGCAGTGTCAGCAATGTATGATGGATGGCGCCTTTAATGTGTTACAGACACTTTGAAGTGATGGAGATAGCAGCTTTCTTGACAGCTCTGGACCTTCTGTTTTCCGCTCCGTCTCTCCCAGCCTGCATCGCTGCAGAGTGAAAGACAGCGAGAAAGTGGCACTGCCACATCCGCCTGAAGACATCCCAACTCCAACCTTATTGTCTGTCATGTTTGCAATTGAATTAAAAGCACAGAGGAAGACGGATGATTATTGAAGTTGTTGTTGCAAGAAATCGGGAGGGATTTAATGAGAGGCTTTTCACTAAGATGTGACTGACAGGGGCATGGCACAGGAAAAAAAGACAAACGAGTGTTCAATCCTATATGTGACTGGCAGTTGTAAACCCATCAATTCAAATTCCAGCTATGACAGATAAAATTCAACAATGAGTTTGTGCAAGGATTACTAAATGAGATATATTAATTATACAGAGCATCGCCGCATCAACTAATATGGACTTGCAAAGATGACATCGGTCTTTATGTATAGTTATCTAAACCTTTTTATCCATATTAAAAGGATACTTGTCTATTTTGAATATTTATTTGTAGAATTAAATAAGTGTTGATTGATGCTTGTCCTATTAGCTTAAGGAAATGTTCCAAAATGAAGGCTATATCGCCCCACCAGCTGAATGTCCTTCCTGAATATTACATGGGGTAAAACAATAAGACAAAGAGCACAACCACTTACATTATTGGACTAGATCAAAGCCCAATGTGGCACTGCAGGGTCAAATTCACACTGGCAGTATTTTATTTTAGAATACAGTCATGCTAGCTGTTTAGTGAGCTGAAGACTAACCCATTCAAAGCAACAATGCTAACATGCCGATGTTTACCTAGGAATGCTTTTAGCTGCTATTGTGATGTCTTGTTTATTTGCTGAAATGCCAGCAAACACGCAAGAATTGAAAAAAAAAATCAGATCAAGTTATATCCCTCATTGTCCATGAATAAAAATATAAAGTGCAAGAACCAATGAACACTTTCTGTTTGGTTGAATTCTAGACTACTTTGTTAAGAACTTTTGAGGCTCTCTCTTTTCAATACCTCCTGTCCTTGTAGTGAGGTGGATGAACAGTCCTCAGCCAGCAAGTCACTTAGCTGTCGGCTCTGCTCAATGGTGGCATGAATCACTAACTCAGCCCAGAGATTGAGATTTTTGGGGCAGCACGGTCACCCATTATGGAAAATAACCCCCCTCCCGCCGGCCCCTTTATCTGATAGATTTTGAGTGAGCCAAATTATCCATAAATTTGGGACATGGAGTCATAAATGTCAGGAAAAGGGAGGAAAACAGACTGACAAATTCCTTCAGCATGATGGCAGCGCTAATGATTACCACGGAGAGGACGTGGAGGGAGAGAGAGAGAGAGAGAGAGAGACGATAGTGTTGAAAGCAAATTGAGAGGAAGACAAAGGGTTTGAAAATAGAAAAAAAATATATAAATAAGGAGGTGGCTGGGTGGGTGAATATTAAAGATGAATGTATATGCGGCACTGCATGTGACTTAAGAACTGACTGAAGGCAAAAAGGAGGAGAGGGAAAAAATGCAGGACAGAGGGAACAAAAGTGGGCTGAGGTGTAGGAATGCATTGATTTAAACTTGAAAGGAAAAAAAACTTTGAACAGAATTCACATGGGCAATCTAATGAGGGCAAGCCATCATTAATGTGCCATTTTGGCAGCCATATTTGAATCTATCGCACAGCAGTAACTCAGGCTAACAGTCGTATATATTTTCATACATATTTCAGGATGTCAGTGGGGCAGTTTCAGCTCTTGTTGGCAAAGCTGGGACCACATCTGAGGAAGCAGAAACAATTTCAGAGATCCGACTGACCCGCATCTAGCAGCATCTAGCTGTTTGTCTGAGAAAAACATTGTACAACTGTACAACAACTGTACATTGAGTACTTCTATCTACATTGCATTTGCTACCAACCTCAGTGGTCTCGTTGGTCAGATCTGGTTTTTTTGGCTCTGAAAAATCGAGGTTGGTGTGAAAATTTAAATCCCACAAATTCGTACTGTGAAATTAATGCCTGCATTAACAAGAATCCAGAATATAAGAAAAATATACCTGCAAATTAGACCAAAGTTTCTTGACTCTGTCTTCCTTATGGGTCAGCAGTCTTTCACCAAATCACTCAAGGGCCGATCAGAGTGGTCAGATAAATCTATATGAAATGAAAGACACTATAAATAAAGACCAGCTGAAGAAAGCAGCCACAAGCCAGAGCAACAAGAACGTTTTTGACTAGTTCATCTTCATGTCAGCATAGAAAGAGAAAGATACAAAAAAAAAGACGAGGGACCTGGGAGTAAGAGAAGATTTAAAAATGAGACAGACAGGGGAAAAAACGCAGAGACAGAAAACTCAAACGCAAGAATAAGACAGTCTTGACTCGCTAGTCCAGAAGAGGAAGATCACACCAAGAGAATGAGGCAGACACACACAAAGAAAGAGACAGACCATCATGTCATCTGGGATCACTGAACACTGTAATAGGCTTGAATCTCGTCAGTTGGGCTCAGCTCAGGTCAGCTTGGCTGGAGATTTCTGTGCTGTCTCGTTGCCAACAGCAGCACATGGGAATATGATTCTCCAGCAGACCCAGAACAATCCAAGAAGGTCTCACTTAGCTGGCTTTGCGAGGGAAAAAAAAAGAAATAATAGGTTCAAGTTTCCCAGAGGCTTCATACTGGCATAATATTTGCCCACTGGTTCATAATGGAACTAAAGTGAGCTCAGCACCGGAACGTTCTTGGCAAACCCAGCAGAGGGTACGAACTGTGTCTTCTGCACCGATGTTATTCTCACTGTAATTTTCTCCAAGTGTTCCCATTTTTTCAGTGTTTGAGATTCACACAGACACACACGCGCACACAGAGACACCCATACATACAGTACACACAGGATTTCTCATCACATATTGGCTTGGGTAGCAGCTGCGTCTAGTACAACAAAGTAGGTGCTGTTTGAGTAAGGTCCCCATCTGTTTCTAAAATTTTATTCGCAATAGCATAAGGGACAGTTGAGCCAAGCACATTTTCCTAAATTATAGCTCAGGAATGTTACTTAAGATGCAGACTTCTCATTTGCATTACAGCTCAAGCTTAGATACAATCCATGTAAATGTATTTTGAAATTTTGACCATTCAAAGTTATGTTAAACTTGTCATTTTTTCCAGTTTACCATCATCTACAAGTTTCTACAGATATAAGCCAGAAACTGAGAATGATGACTTTAAATCTCCAATATGTAGTTTCTTAAATAAAATCAACATTATATTTTATTTTATAGAGGACATGCTTACTTGTGGGCAATAAAAAAATATAGAAATAAATCTTGTCATTGTCTGGTATGACTGGAAAGCTATGTGATGTTATTGAATGTTAATGATCGGTCACCTTACTTAAATGAACTTGCGAATCCTACCTTTGAACAGAAATAAATCTTTCAGTGTTTGTATCTATATATGTTAAAATGTAGTGTAGTGACAGTATGCTGCACTGTGCAGAATGTTGTTTAAATGTGTAAATCAACAAGCTTGGGTAACACTCCTATTTCATTAAGTGAGTTTGCATGAGTGGGTTTTGTTTGTCACGCATGAAAAATTTGAAATGCATAGTTCACAAGTGTGCCTGAAGCAACTTGCTCTTGATGTTTGAGAGTTGAAGTTTTTGTGTCACAGATTATTCATATTTATCAACAATGATATGATGTATGGGAAATACAGTGAAGCCCCCAGAATTTAGGACTCGGCAAAATGGAGATGAACTCAAAATCACATCTTTAATGCGGGTAAAAATGGGGACAAAAAAAAACAAAGGGCAAAATACAAAACTAAACAGTAACAGGACAACTGGCTGACTGACATCATGAGGAACCAGGGACTAAAAGCAAAGGTAAACTCACAATCATAGAGTGATAATAACATACTCAAAACAGAGTAGAACATAAATCATCTCCAAAAATCCAAATTAAACAATCATAATACTAACTCAAAAACTTGGTCGATGACTCAGGACCATGACTCATTTTTACCAGATGGTGGAAAACATTATACAATAATCCATTAAAGGCTCTAAACGATAGCAATGATGATAAAGAAATTAGTGAGGAGGTTAAAGGATCACATACTTGGTGAACAAGGTGGGACGAGTAGCCACAGAAAAAAGAAAATGTCAGCAGACATCATTGTGTGTGTCATTTGTCACAAAACTCCCTTCTCAAAGATACTTAGCCTATTGTTAAAGAGTTTTAAATCAGATACCGCAAGACCAGCGAGGCAATATGGTAGTGGTGCTTATTGCAAAGAAACTAAAAAAAGATGATCAAAAGCACTTTCTCCTGAAAATACAGTTAAAGAACAACTTCTCATATGTCAGATGACACAAATTTGAATATGGCAGGGGCTTAAAATTTTGTCGAGCTTTTCTATTCCATGGGAACAAAAATACTACTTTGAACAAAGTGACATAAATATAGCACACATCTCCATACTTCATGAAAGTGTATTAATAAATAAATACATAAGTAACACAACAAACAATGACAGAAGACAACCTTCTCCTCATTACCACGTGCTTTTAGTAGTTTGTTCAGCTTGTGATTATTGATGCTCTCTTAACTTGTTTGGGCTTTTAAAGATGGCCATCTGTATGTGATGCCATATGGTAAATCGTCACATAAATAGTGTTGCTTAATGACAATGATGCTACAGTGAATAAGATGGGATTCTAATGGAGAACTGAATGAGTATAATTGCAGTTTAAAGCGCAGGTATTTGCTTTGTAATTGTGATTCATTATAACATAACAGCTTTTTTAAAATTCTAATGACATGTAAAACTCCCCAGCTTCTCTGTCATTTTCCTGCATGCTAGCAGGGGTAAAATAGAATGTGATGAATAGGCTTTCACTGCTCAAAAACTGTATTGTGATAAATTACCTGAGACTAACTTCTTTGTTTTCTCCTTCTCTCTGTCTCTGCTGAATTCCCTGCAGATGAATTCAAAGCCTTCCTAAAGCGATTGCCCACTGATCGCTTCCTGAATGTGTCCATGATAGCCAAGCTCTGGTCAGCCGACTTATCCCTCCAAAAACGTTATGCCCAGCTGGAGGCCAGCACCGTCCTTGTCCTCAGCAAAGCCCAGAAGATCATCAGGAAACTGTTCACGCTGAGTAAACGCTGCCCCAAACAGCCCCGCATCAGTCTCCCCCAACCAAGGTAGCCCACCGGGACACACTGACAGAGAACAAACCATTACTGGTATTTTATCTGGCTGCTGTGTTTGCAGCTATGGGCTCTTTAACAGCCCACCTCAAAGGGGTGCACACATACCCCTTTATAAAACATTTGTTGATCGCACTGGAATTACATTGGTTTTGGCCTTGGGTTGTCTCTGTTGTAGGTTATGCATTACAATTTCTCTCACGTTAAAAACTCTTGGGCTATTTGACTGGCCGCTTTATTACATTTACCTTGTTAGTACCAGGTTGGAACCCTGTTTGCCTTCAAATTGTCTTAATTCTCAATGGCATCGATTTAGCAAAAACATTCCTCAGTGATTTTAGTCCATTTTGAGATAACAGCATCACACAGTTGCTACAGATTTGTCAGCTACGTATCCAAATGCAAATTGCCAATGGAGAAAAGGTGCTCTGTTGAATTGAGATGCTCTGACCGTGGAGGCCATTTGAGGACAGTGAACTCACTGTCATGTTCAAGGAACCAGATTCAGGTGATTTGAGCATTGTGACATGGCGTGTGATTCTGTTGGAAGCAGCCATCATAAAATGGGCATACTGTGGTCATAAAGGGATGGACACAGTCAGCAACAATACTCAGGTATGATGCTGCATTTAAATGATGCTCAGCTGGTACTAAAGGGCCCAGAATCTGCAAAGAAAATACACCACACCAATACACCACTACCAAGATACAAGACAGGATGGATGTAACACATCTTATTTTGTGTTTATATATGTGTGTGTTCCTGTCTAGCTATCTTTGTGAGGACCGAAATCTGCATTCTACTATACTTGTGAGAACCAACAGTCACTTGTGAGGACACACACACCGGTCCTCACAAATTTGAAGGCCTTTTTGAGGCTCAAAATGTGGTTTTAGTGTCAGGGTTACAATTAGGTTATGGTTAGGTTTAGGGTAAAGCTTAGGGTTAGGCATTCATTTTTAATGGTTAGGGTTAGGGTAAGGGGCTAGGGAAACCATTATGTCAATGAAGGTCCTCACTAAGATAGCTGAACGGGCTTGTGTGTGTGTGTGTGTGTGTGTGTCAAGATAGCTAGCTCATGGTAGATGGATGGATCAACAAAATTTTGACTACTGCTCCATTTTGTTTTTCCTCTTTACCCATCAGGCATAAAAGGAGGATGGGGTATTACTGTCAGGGAGCCAGGTGGGCGCGTGAACACCCAACCTTATGAACTTGAAAATGAGGAGATGTAGATCGTTGATAACCTATAAGTATATCTACTAAAAATCGGACAAGTTCAAAACTCACCTTGACCTCAAGGTCACTTCAAGGTTGAGATCAGAAAGTCACATAGGATTTTCAGATTGATACCATAAGCGTGTCTGTTAAATACCTCAGAAGAGTTTGAACGTCAGTGATTAAGGTCAGCAGTCAGGTTTTCTGAAAATCTTATGACTGTAATAACTCAGGAAGGAAGTTACCTAGGATTTTCAAATTTCAGCTTTTCAAACTTTTTTATTCATTTCATCTTCCAGGTATTTGTCAAATCCACTTGTTTTTGATATCATGTCATTTAAATTTTAACTTACAACACAAAATACAATACATTACCAAATTGTTTTTGTATTACTACCCCAAACTTAAATATGTGCGTCAAAAAATACCCGTATTCATTTCTTAGGAAAAATCATCCTATCAACTGTGACTGTCAGGAATCTATATTTTGTGGACCACAAAGAGTGCCAATCTTTAAGAAGATTATTTTACACAGCAAAAACTAATAGATGACATACATTCAGCATTCAGACAGTGATTGTGTCACATCCTCCATGTAATATGTGGAATGGTCGCCACAGGAAGAAAAACAGGGGAAGAAGTTCAGAAGAATCTGAGGGAAAACATTGTCCAGCAGTTGTGCAGTAGACACAACATTACCACAGATAACTGTTTCTCCAGTGTGCCTCTTGCGCACTGTCTCCTGGAGACACTATTGTCGGGACTCTACAATAGGACAAGGCAGACAAGGTTCTTCACAACTTCATACAGTGAGGGGACAAGGCAAGACATGAGAGAGGAATTGTATGGACACACGCATATACTCTCTCACACACACAAAATTGATCTTGACATTGTTCTATTGCTGTTGTGTGTTCCTTTTTCTAATCGTCAAACATTAAATCATTTCTTTGTGAATGAAATATAGTACAAATGATTATTCTTAACCAAAACAACAAAGGTTGTATAAACGCACACGGGTTATTTTTGACCCACTTATGGAAAAGTGTAGGGTCCAGTCACTCGTGCATCTAAGGGTTAAATTAGAGTAACTATAAACACATAGACCTGTAATCTTGCGCTGAAGGCTGCAACTGAGTTCCAGAATGATCTCATATTCATGTAATTGCTAGGGACATGGGAACTTGTGTTTGTAAAGTGGAACAGACACGCTGAACAGACGGACAAAAAAGAGCGCTGCCTTTGTTGAAATCACCTCTTCAAATCATGTAACGAGTTAACTGACTCCCATAGTCTGAGTGAATTCTGCACCTGACCTCACTCAGTTGCAGTTTCTTTTTTTAAGGGAAAAATGAAAAAAGACCTTCAATTCAATTTTATTTAAACAACGCCAAATTGCCTCAATGCGCCTTTCAATTAAATTAAATTCAATTCAATTTTATTTATATAGCGTCAAATCACAACAAAAGTCGCCTCAAGGCGCTTTATATTGTACAGTAGATAGCACAATAATAAATACAGAGAAAAACCCAACAATCATATGACCCCCTATGAGCAAGCACTTTGGCGACAGTGGGAAGGAAAAACTCCCTTTTAACAGGAAGAAACCTCCGGCAGAACCAGGCTCAGGGAGGGGCGGCCATCTGCTGCGACCGGTTGGGGAGAAAGAAGGAAAACAGGATGAAAGACATGCTGTGGAAGAGAGACAGAGATTAATAACAGATATGATTCAATGCAGAGAGGTCTATTAACACATAGTGAGTGAGAAAGGTGACTGGAAGGGAAAAACTCAATGCATCATGGGAATCCCCGGCAGCCTACGTCTATTGCAGCATAACTAAGGGAGGATTCAGGGTCACCTGGTCCAGCCCTAACTATATGCTTTAGCAAAAAGGAAAGTTTTAAGCCTAATCTTGAAAGTAGAGATAGTGTCTGTCTCCCGAATCCAAGCTGGAAGCTGGTTCCACAGAAGAGGGGCCTGAATACTGAAGGCTCTGCCTCCCATTCTAATAAAAACCTACAACCTATGAAAAGTATGGTGGCCATGAGAGGTCAAATGGACTGCAACTTAAGAAAACAGCAGAACAATGCTGAAAAAGCACACAAAACACAGTGGAGATGGGAAAAACACAACAGAAGTTGAATAAAACACACTACAAGTAGAAAAAAATCTCACAAAATATGACAGACGTGTTTTTGGGGTGATATTAATTTCACGGACCAGCTGTGGAAGTGACAGATACCAAAACATGTAAAGGTGAAACATGCTCAAAAGAACCGTAGGATTCATCAGTGTTGTGAGTAAAAAAGATGTAGGTAATGTGTGTTTTAATGGCATCATCCATATAATACTGTGGATCCATTTTTGCTATTAGCCCTTCACTGTTAGCATGTCACTTCCACAGCTTTCCGTCACGCTATTGTCTCCCCAAAAACACAACTGTTTCTTTTTTTTCTTTTCTTTTTTTTTTTACAGTTTTGCTGCATTTTTTTCTCTTTCAGTTATGTTTAAGTTACCTTCAATTGTTTTTTGTGTGCTTTTGCAGGATTTTTCTTTTTGGTGGTGTTTTCTTAGGTCACAGAGGATTTGAAATCAAAGGGTCAATGTAGAAAAGGGACGAAGGGAATCTGGATAAGAAAGGAAGTGAACTACCGAGACAGGAAGGATATATAGTAGGTAAGAGATTGTAGAAGGGAGAAGAGAGAAGTGCTGACTGGATCAAGAGAACAGAGGAGAAGAGAAGAGGGGTCTAGTTACAGGTTGTGGGGGCCTTTGTAGGCTGAGGTACATGGTACTGTGGCATGCTGTAATCAAGTCCTCTCACAGACTGACAGCTTGGCACTTGTTTACAGAGGACTTTAATTTCCCTGACAGTCCTTTCCCTCCACCAATCACTCCATCTTCCCTTTGCCCATTCTGTGTAGAGTCTTGTCTTTATTTTTCTCCCTCAGTTACCTTTGTCTCGCTCTCGCTCTCCTTCCTCTCTCTATCGTACCCTGTCACTCAGTTGTAACCCCATTTGCGCCGGCAACAAGTTAATGGTTGCTGCTACAGCTGAAAAAGCTTCCTGTTTTCTTCTGCACAAATCCATTTGTTTTATCATCATTCATTTTTGTCTATTTACACAGGCCTGAGGGGGAGGAATTGCTGAAGCATTTGGGCAATTTTTTGTGTTATTTCCCAAGCTTAGCCTGGGGATAGAATCTCAGCAGAGCCAATTTTCAATCCAAACTTGTTGCTACTGTTACTGCACCAAAGTGGATGGTAATTTATGTATGCTTCCATTTCCATCCGTACTGCAGGCACACCGAACACCCACCCTTCTACAAAAAGGTGTCAAGTCATTATAGTATAATCTTATGTATTAAGAAGATGGAGCAAACTATGGATTCATTTTTCACTTGTTGAAAATCTCTTCAGTGCGAGCAAAGGGCATGACTATTTAGAGCTACAACAAAACAAAGATATTGCCACTGACGTACTATTAACCAACACTGTCCATTGGTTTTCTACTTCTCTTGACATCCGGTCAGTAGATTTAGTTCTACAGTAGATTTCACCTGTGTTTGCTTGATTTTTTATTATTATTATTATCATTATTATTATTATTATTATTATTAGTAGTAGTAGTAGTAGTAGTAGTAGTATTAGTATTATTACTATACAGCAGGACACTGTTCTATTCTTGCTAATTTGAGTGAGTGACTGAGTGTTCCTTATTGTTTTTTCTCTATCTTGAGCTCCAGTTTACAGACTTTAACTTGTAGGTCTGTCTCTTACCTGCTTGCCTTCAATTCTTTCATGTTTTTTTTAATGTATTTTATTTTTTAATTACTGTTATAAAGTAACAGTAAATAAGAAGACGACATACAAGGACATTACAGAATGGCTTTGAGAATTTGAATGTTTGAAGATACATTACGCACTATTTAGCTTCTAAGAAAAGAATCTCTTCATATGTCTATTACCCATGGTAGAATTTAACAACAACAGTATTGTAAAGTAAAACTTGCAGGGCAAGATGTTTTTAAACTTTATTTTGGTTCAAGGTAAGAAAAACTTTTGAGCATGTTTTAAAAATCAGATTTATTATTGATCCTGAGCACTGAAAGTTAAACTCATTGTACTGTAGATAATGTTTCCAAATAACTGTTGAAATATGGCTCTGTTTTTTGTTTAAAAATAGCTTCTGAGTAGCAAAGCTCGATAAACTGTAATAAAGCGCCTTCTAATGGCCTATTAGAAAAGTTTTAAAATAGACTCGAGGAGAAAATAGTCTGTAAAGGTTAGTGACCCCAATAAACAGCTGTGTTTATTGAACAAATAAACAGCTGAAGCACTGAACTTAAAATGTTAGCACTCACATTTGTTAACTAAAATTCTCTAATACTCACTACATGGAAAAAGTACACACATTAATAGATGACAATGAACACAAACAACACACTAAATTCAAGATGGGGAAAAACATCACCTGAATTAGCCAGTAATTTCAGTGTTAAATGTGGAATTTGAAAAACCTCTAGTAAACTGCCCTAAATGGTTCAACTAGGACTCAGGTTAGCTTTCTAGAGTGGGTCAAGTAGATAGTGAGGAGTCTTTGACACTAGAGAAAACTGTGGATCTGAACCATAGTGCAACTAAACTTATTGTGACTGTGTGCAACTAACTTGCAGTCTCCCTGCAAATTTATAATTTAATATAACAAATACTGATGTACATTTTTTGCAAGGGCAAGTTGCTGAGCTCACACAGCGCTGCTGCTAGTCCTTTACAAGACCCTAATCCAAAACTCCAACCCCAATTTTTTTATTAGTGTGTGGTCAAATGTGGGACTTTGCAGGGTGGCTTTATGATTATTATTTTTGTTTTGTTTTAATATTCTTATCCAATATATCCAATACACTGGGGACAGATTGTAATTCATTTTTATGTAAGAAAGTCCAGAGAAAATGTCAGGCTTTTATCTTTAATCATTTTTGAGATGCATGCATCTCCATGTTTGGACTTTGCCTTGGATTTCAAAGTGCAAAAAATACATGCTTGGAATTGGTCGCCATATCATTTTACAAAAAAAATATAGCTTGAAAATTATTTTGCATGTGAAATTAAAATTTTAAAAGGAATCATTATATGTATAGCCCAAAAAATTATAAAATTTTTCGGCAAATCAGAGGTAGTCAAGCAGAAGATCCACATTGGTTTAGGAAGGAATGACCTTTAAGTGAGTCAACACTGAAAGGTTGAGTCCCCAAAATTTAAATGATTGTCTTATGTATTTTAAGTCTTTCTGGGAGGGGTGTAACTGTTTTTAACTGTTGTTGTTGGTTTCATTCCACAGATCTACCCCAGTCTGTGTGAAAGGTGTTATTATAGGACACAACGACCACAACATTACTTCAGTATTTACCAAACATGTTGCTGTGATGTATAGATAACTGCATTAGTGTATCTTCTCTTTGCCCCCTGCAGGCCTGTTGGGTTTTGGCTGACCAGGGCTCAGTCTCTGCTCTACTGCAATGAGCATGGAATCCTGGGCTCCTTCTCTGAGGAGGTGATGAGCTGTAGCTGCCCCATGGAGCAGCCAACCTGCCAAGGAGTCATCCCCTGTGTTGTAGGGACTTCCACCACCTCCTGCGCCCTCTGCGCCTCTGACAACGCCACCCGTTGTGGAGCCTGTCATCACGGCAACATCCTCCATCTTGGTTCCTGTCGACCAAGCATTGCTGCTTCACTAGATCATTACCTGAACTTTGACTTGGACATGCCTGATGCCGAGGTTCTCAAAGCTCCTCAATTATGTATTCCACTGGTTCTCAAAGCTCTGTGGGATAAATTAAACAAACAGTGCCTCAAAGGGCTCACATGCCATCAATTGTTGAATTGTTTTTGTCTTGAATCTTTAAACTGAACATACAAGATTTACATAACAGTACAAATATTAGTCATGTACAGTTTTTTTGTTCAAAAAGGAATACAGTATTAAACAGGGATTGAGAGGGAGTTTCAAAATAGAAAGCTGACTCTGAAGTACCTGCAGTGCAAAGAGTCCCTTCAAAAACTATGAGCAAAAACTCATACTGTCCTTTTTTAATAAATCACCACAGTAGTCATTTTTTAGCCCCTAGAGGTCTAAGTTGTCACAGTTGAACATCTGCCTTAACTCTGATCCTAATTCACAAGCCTTGAAACTGTGGCTCTTTAGACCTACTTGAGTGTCTTCCTTTGGCTTTGACAAAAAAACTTGATAAATATAAAAATGATCCTCTTAATTTGCTGAACCTCAATAGCAATGGCTAGCAAAGATGTGGAAACACATAGGTCATCTTTAGCCCCCGTAGCTATGGATTCCAAAAACAAACTAGAAAGCGAAAATTTCAGAAGAAATTTTAAGTGTGCCTATGCCGCTGCTAATCAGTGTAGTTTGCCATTCATACGGCTGCTTAGGGCAAAACTCAGAAGAGCAGCCATTCTCCACCATGAACTATGGTAAAAACAAACACCGCTCACGCTTCACAGATGACAGCTTACAGTTTTGTGTAAAGATGAAGTTACTTCGTACAGCGCCGATTTGCAGACGCTGTGCACACAGGTTCATGAGCAGAAGTCCCATTGTACCACGGCAGACCCGACAATGTTTGCATGAACACGCTTTGAAGCATTACGTTATAGACCACTTTTCACACATGGTTGGTGTACCCAAACAGCCGGCTGTAGCTTTTCAACTCACAGCCCGACACACACCAAAAAAACAGCCGAGAGAGCACAGTCTACGCCCGAGAGGCGTGATTGCAGATGCCGCTCAGGTGGGTCCACCTCCCCTGTAGTGGCACTGCAGACCACGCCCCACCACACACATCAAACACGTAAAATAAGTATTTATGCACTTTCGCATTCACTTTTTGTTTTTTGTTATTTTTACACAGTGTTCTGAATGATGAACAATGGTCTACAGCCAATCTTGTGTATTATTATACAAACTTTGGTTGTAAGATTCAGATAACTATTTAATAAAAGCTAAATATTTTATATGAGAGTAAGAAAGAAAAGTACATCTTTGTGTCCACCTTTCTCTGTTAATGCCCTACCTGGCCCCCTGGCAAAAGCTTTGCTAGATCCGCCCCTGCACAGTTACCAGCTGTCAGCTACACAAAAAAGGAGCTTGCTGTTATTTGTCTCTCAGAAACAGTTCATAACTTCCCTTCAACTCATTCATGTCACCTAAAGGGTAAACCTGTTTCTCCATCACCAGTTCAGCTCTGATGATTCAGTAAGGACATCTCCTGGTTTGGACCAGCCCTTTTTTCAGCTGTGGCTCCAGCAAACATCAGCTGATACTAGAAATTAAAATCAAATGAATTCTAACAACAGCTGATCAAGCTTAAACGTGCTGCTGTTGTTTAGCACGATAAACAAACAAGAAAGAAAAGCCGATCATTGATCAGTTTCATAATTGAAGTTTCAACAGGCGAGAGAATGACACGGGAGGCTGTCATAAAGTTCAACATCAGTAACTTAGCGCGCACACAGCTGTATAGAAACTCCGTCGTGCTAGCTAGCACGCAGTACGATTGTAAAAATAAACTACACCTAAACTCGGTTTATATCTGACCCAAATAGAGTGCAGTTCATAACTTCTTACCTGAAATTCAGTTCACCTCACGCTCCTGCCTTCGATTTCCCCGATCCACGATTGAGCTTCGCGTTAGCCACCACCGGTCGATAGGCGGTTGCCTCGCCGCCTCGTATGTCTCTTTCCCTGCATGTTCTTTCTGTCATACACCGGTGGATAGCTGCCCTCTGTTGTAGCTCCGCGTTAGCCACTACCAAACAACTCAGTTATTTTTTGGAAGATTGAGAATAATAATAATAAGAAGAAGAAGAATAAATCCGACGAATAGTAATAAGTGTGCCTCTTGGCATAGGCATAGGCACACTTAATAAAGGGTATCACAGGAAAGTAGAGATTTTCACAATGTGTGGACAGATCTATTTGCTTTCACCACCGATGCTGTTGACTTACCAGTATGCATGACCTACAGCTGGACCTTAGTCAAAATTAAATTGAAAGTGGCCATTTTTAAATTCTTATGATATTTGAAGCTTTATTTATCAAAATACTTTCAGTCTGATTAATTTGTGCAAACCCAGGTAGGATTCAAAGTGGCCTTCTGAGCTTTATAGTGACTCTTTTTCAAAGTATACCTTTACATTTTTTCTTTACAATAGTTCCCTTTTATTGCTTTTTACACATTTAAAAAAAATGTGTAAATAACTTACATAAATAATTTTATTTATTATAGTTAAATAATCAAATTTTATAATGCCAATGCCTACTCTAGTTAATCAGAATGTCTAATTTTTGCTTTTTATTAAAATGTCTTTAAAAATCATTAAAAGTTTTACAAGGGGTCTAAGGAGCTTGGAAAGAAAAGCGTCTGGACTTCTTTAAGTTTCATCCGAGAAGCTTCTTCAGTTCTAAAAGCAATTGGTGGAGAGTCCCAGATTTTAAGCCCTATGGGAGTGTCCCCAAGAGGGTCAAGGACCCCCTATTGATCCTCTACCTAATCACACGAGCCATGGTGTGTAAACGGGTGTTGGTCACAATCAGCCAAGGTTTTGGGTGAACCCATTGTGAAGCCTAGCCCCACCCTATCATGTGATTTATTGAGGTCAAATGGCCCAGGATGTGAGTGGGCGTTAAGGCGTCTAGGAAGGGATCTCAAAACTGGATTATAGATGGCAGACTTTCTCGGATGAGAGGTGAAACGTCTTCAAGAAAACTTAAAGAAGTCCAGACGCTTTTCTTTCCAAGGTCCTTAGACTACGATGACCTGGATGACTGAGAACCTTCACAGACATTTTCAGCATTTGTAAACTAAAGTTGTAAAACATCTATTGTGGCTCTTGATGAGGTTTTTAAATTCTGGAAAAGGTGGTAATTGAAATTTAAAATTTAGTAATAGCTCAGTTTGAGAACCAGTGCATTAACTATCTATCTGCTTATTGCATTGACTGCAGCCTCACGGTTTGTTAATCCCTCTTCAGGTAAAGTACCTGCTTCAGCGACTGGACAGCAGGATAGAGGTCCATGCCATCTATATCAGCAATGATGTCCGCCTGGGAAGTTGGTTCAATCCTGCCTGGAGGAAGAGGATGCTACTAACACTCAAGAGTAACAAAAACAAGTCCAACCTCATCCACATGCTAATGGGCATTTCTTTTCAGATATGCTCAACTAAAAATTCAACACTGGAACCCGTGCCTGCTGTCTATGTGAATCCTTTTGGGGGAAGTCACTCAGAGAGCTGGTTCATGCCGGTGAACCAGCCTGACTTCTCTAACTGGGAGAGAACTCGACTGGACAGCGTCACCACTGCACAGTGTTACAACTGGACTCTGTCTCTGGGCAGCAAGTGGAAGTCCTTTTTTGAAACAGTGCACATCTACCTGAGAAGCCGCATAGTCACGGATGATCCAACAGTGAATGAAACTCTCTTCTATGAGCCATTGGACTTGGATGATCAAACTTCCAACCTGGGCTACATGAAGATCAACACGCTGAAGGTGTTCGGATACAGCATGCACTTTGACCCTGAGGGCATCAAGGATCTGATACTCCAGTTGGACTACCCCTACACACAGGGTACGCAGGATGCCGCCTTTCTGATGTTACTGGAGATGAGAGACCGGATTAATCGGCTATCTCCACCAGCACCACAGCCATTAGATCTGTTTTCTTGTCTCCTGCGCCACCGCCTCAAGCTGTCAGCCGGAGAGGTGGCACGAATCAAGGACTCTCTGCAGATCTTCAATTCCAAGCTTCCCAATGCTTCACCTGAACCTGAGCTGGCCCAGCTCTGTAGCTAGCTAGTTTAGCACAATAGCCAGGTTCAGGAATGATGCTGTTCATAAAAAGAGGAATTGCTGCTTCAGGGACGACCCTACTGAGATGGCCTTTGGACCCGAATCATCTGGATTAACGTACTCTGATGAAGGTTGAATGCTTGGCCTTTTTGTGGTCACTCTCAGTTGGTTTTCTGGTGTTTTACCTTTGACAAACAGCATCATGTCCTTGACTTTTCGGAGAACGAGGGATACTTTGACTCTGTTTAGGAGGCTGTACTAAACCCGCCCGGAGGTTCACTTTTGCTATTACTGCCCTGCAAACTGCGTAACTGGACAAGGCTAAAAAGGTTTCTTTCACTGACAAGTTTTTGCGATTTGGAACAATAAAAAGAAGAACACACATAAGACACCTGCCTTGCAAAGACAAACGCGGTTTTCTTATAAGAGGAACTCTTCAGAGGTCTTCAAAAATTAGCGGAAGAGGATTTCCCCTTTTCTAACCCTATTTTCTTTGGCTACAGAACAATCTTGAGGGAAGGGGAAAAGGGATAATTATATATATGTGGTGAATGAGTTGTTATGTTATGCTTAACAGTTTAAAATTTGATAATCCTGAACCCTGTCACTGTTTGAATATTTCTTTTTAATCCCTACCTTCCATTTTATCTGGCATTTGAAAACTTGTATCTATGCTTAACATCTGAGTGAGAAGCCTGTTAGTGATGTTCTGTCCTTGGTGGCTTGTCTGTACCAAAAGAAGGTAACACATTGGCAATTTGAATGGCAAAATATCGTAAATGTTGAGTTATTATTCTTTCACTTTTGAGCTGAAATAATTCATAATGGAACCTTCTGATGTGGTAACAAAAAGGTCTGCGGATATAGCGCTGTAAATAACGCTCCATCTAACCCAGGTTGTGGACAAGTGCACATTGCTTTTTAGATAACTGAGTTCAAAGACCAAAAAAATGTTTATAACAAAACAAACTCATGCCTTATATGGAGAGTCAATGTTAAGATAAGAAGCACATTTAGTTTCTGTGTTTGGTTTCCCTGCGAAGGTTGTATTGCTTTTTATATTTCAATATTTCTACCAAGACAGAACAACAGACGCATTCTCCAGAGTACGTGGTAATGTAGCTTTTCCATGTAAATGCCAGTCACTCGTTCTGCAGGTACTTGTTTTGATTTGGTGTTGTGAAACTTTTGAATCACCATTCACAGTGCACACCAGTACATGCATAATGTAATTGTTCTGCAAAATCCTCCAATGAGATAAACTTTCAGTAAATAATAGAACATGGTTGAATTTATGGTTTTAAAAGGTTTTCAGTGGTTCGGTTAGTCTCAGGTCTATGAAACTTTTTTTTTTTTTCCTTTGACATATGGGTCCAATGTGAGCTGCGGTTACCACGGCAACTGGAGTTACAAGGTTTCTGCGGGGTGGTGATGGTACACTTGAAAGCTGCAAACTTAACCAGGATGATACTTGATATGATTTTACATTTGCTTCACTAATTTCTCACTGAAAGTTAGCAAACCTTGTATGTCATTATCAACAGTTCTTCTGTGCTCAGCTTGCTTAAGTAAAAACAAAGTGATTTATCTATCTGAGAGCCTTTTCCTTGTTTACAAAACTGTTTTTAACCCTCACTGTTACATCTGTTATATAGCATTATTGCCATATTACCTCTTTGCCTGCATGTTATAACATTGTCTTTGGTCAATTCAAAGACATATTGATAAGATTAGCTGTGAAAATGGTGACACAACAGACCGTCTCATCTTACCACCACTAGCTGCTCATTGTTCTAGTCTAAGCACAGTTTTTTATATTTGTATTTATTTATTTCACAGATATATCTGTTGTTTTTATTTTAAGCTAATTCCTACAAAGTAATTTCTTGTTAAGTAAATCTGTCACACTATCACTATTGCATACTTTATTTAAGTTGTTTCTGTTTCCTGTCCACCTAATGGGTGCCAGGCAGCATTATCAACCTGGAAAAATGGGAAACTAATCAAAAAACAAATTCAAAATGCAGTCATTTATTTTGTTTTCATGTCCTTACTGAAACCATTTGACTAATTTGCAGCTGTTTTTTATGCCAGATATGCTGGTTAGAAACCAGTCTTGCATAAACATTTAGACTTTTTCAACATAGCCATGTTTGATAATATTTGCAGCTTTTGACGGTGGACTTCGATATAAATTAGGTCACCATGCTGCAGTTTCCAACTAAAGTAAAGGCAGCTAATGCATTTTCTGTGGATCATTTTTTCAAATGAAGAGGAGAATTCTTGTGCATCTACAGGGAGGCAAAAGGAAGAAGTGGTAACAGGTCAAATATTTCAGTATTTTATCTCATTCTCAAAGCCAAGTAAATTATCAGCAACTAAGTGATGTTGTTAGACATTAAAATTATTCTTGCTAGTCTGTGCACTAATCTTATACTAAAGTCTTCTACCCTTTTTCAATATTTAGTCAGCTCCAGTTTCTAAAACTCATCCCAAAACACTGGTGTGTGATGTTCTTTATCTCCAGTGTATGTAGCTCCATCATCTTCAGCCATCAATACACATTGCTTAAATTGTAACATCCTTTCAGATGGGTCCATAATCCTTTCTGCATTTTTCTACCCAGTTCTAAGAAAAACTCAGACTTGGGAACCTTTGACCGTGCCTAGGGCACGTCCTCCTTCCATAATGTCAATACCTTTCTGTTCTACACTGCTGGTACTTTTGCAAGTGAGCACTGAAAGTCAGGAAGAGTTTGCTGTTAAATACACGAAACCAAGTGTTTTTTATAGTCACTGTTAGACACGTTAAACAAAGCAGAGACCTGCTGCAGACATACAGTGGCTTGCAAAAGTATTCGGCCCCCTTGAACTTTTCCACATTTTGTCACATTACAGCCACAAACATGAATCAATTTTATTGGAATTCCATGTGAAAGACCAATACAAAGTGGTGTACACGTGAGAAGTGGAACGAAAATCATACATGATTCCAAACATTTTTTACTAATAAATAACTGAAAAGTGGGGTGTGCGTAATTATTCAGCCCCCTGAGTCAATACTTTGTAGAACCACCTTTTGCTGCAATTACAGCTGCCAGTCTTTTGGGGTATGTCTCTACCAGCTTTGCACATCTACAGACTGAAATTCTTGCCAATTCTTCTTTGCAAAACAGCTCCACAGCTGCCTTGTGACGGCCTCAGAGGTTGTCTAGAGAATATTGGGAGCAACAACACCATGAAGTCCAAAGAACACACCAGACAGGTCAGGGATAAAGTTATTGAGAAATTTAAAGCAGGCTTAGGCTACAAAAAGATTTCCCAAGCCTTGAACATCCCACTGAGCACTGTTCAAGCGATCATTCAGAAATGGAAGGAGTATGGCACAACTGTAAACCTACCAAGACAAGGCCGTCCACCTAAACTCACAGGCCGAACAAGGAGAGCACTGATCAGAAATGCAGCCAAGAGGCCCATGGTGACTCTGGACGAGCTGCAGAGATCTACAGCTCAGGTGGGGCAATCTGTCCATAGGACAACTATTAGTCGTGCACTGCACAAAGCTGGCCTTTATGGAAGAGTGGCAAGAAGAAAGCCATTGTTAACAGAAAACCATAAGAAGTCCCATTTGCAGTTTGCCATAAGCCATGTGGGGGACACAGCAAACATGTGGAAGAAGGTGCTCTGGTCAGATGAGACCAAAATGGAACTTTTTGGCCAAAATGCAAAACGCTATGTGTGGCGGAAAACTAACACTGCACATCACTTTGAACACACCATCCCCACTGTCACATATGGTGGTGGCAGCATCATGCTCTGGGGGTGCTTCTCTTCAGCAGGGACAGGGAAGCTGGTCAGAGTTGATGGGAAGATGGATGGAGCCAAATACAGGGCAATCTTGGAAGAAAACCTCTTGGAGTCTGCAAAAGACTTGAGACTGGGGTGGAGGTTCACCTTCCAGCAGGACAACGACCCTAAACATAAAGCCAGGGCAACAATGGAATGGTTTAAAACAAAACATATCCATGTGTTAGAATGGCCCAGTCAAAGTCCAGATCTAAATCCAATCGAGAATCTGTGGCAAGATCTGAAAACTGCTGTTCACAAACGCTGTCCATCTAATCTGACTGAGCTGGAGCTGTTTTACAAAGAAGAATGGGCAAGGATTTCAGTCTCTAGATGTGCAAAGCTGGTAGAGACATACCCCAAAAGACTGGCAGCTGTAATTGCAGCAAAAGGTGGTTCTACAAAGTATTGACTCAGGGGGCTGAATAATTACGCACACCCCACTTTTCAGTTATTTATTTATAAATAATGTTTGGAATCATGTATGATTTTCGTTCCACATCTCACGTGTACACCACTTTGTATTGGTCTTTCACGTGGAATTCCAATAAAATTGATTCATGTTTGTGGCTGTAATGTGACAAAATGTGGAAAAGTTCATGGGGGCCGAATACTTTTGCAAGCCACTGTATGTGCTTTCAAAGGCTTGAAAACCTTATTAAGGGCACCTATCAGAAGCAATGGAGTTAAACATTAAACAAGAAAGTTAGCCAAGTTTCCAATAACAGATGAGGCTGTAGTACAACATTCTAACAACCCCAGATCTCCCCCAGATCATCAGTTGCCTGCATGTAACAACCAATCACAGCGACTGGAAAGAAGCCAGTCAAAGCCAAACAGAACAGGTTAATCTTATCTAACACTAACCTTTTTGTTTTACAAGAAAAAAAATGAGATTAAGAACAGGATTAACTGCATTAAACTCCCTGCCTCAGAGGCTCATTTATGGGAAGTTAGAGACAAGAGTGAAAGAAAAAAATGTGCATTTTACAGTAACGTTCTGTTAGTATGGTTCAATTAATTTAATTTAGAACATTACTATACTTTTACAGGGTGATGCTATAAAACTAGTGATGGGGGGAATTTCTACAGTATTTTTCTCCAAAATTGTTGCTATTTCAAAAGTAAATATCTATTGAGTCTGCAGTTAGTTTAATTTCACTTGGTGATGCTGTTCTTTAAGTCACTGTCCACAGTTCATGCAAACAAATATGCTACTACAACTACAATTAAATGGAAGCACTCAATATTTTAAAACATACTACTAACACAGACCCTTATTCACTAATATGTGAATAGAAATGTTCTTACTGTGTCCACAAAATAAAAGCACAGAGGAAATTATCACATGGATTCATGAAACAGGTTGATAATGGAGAGGGTGAAAACAGCTGGAAGACAATGGCAACCATATCTGTCAGCTAAACATGAGAAACTCATTGCAAATATAAGAAAACATGAGTAAGTTGGATATTGCAGAGAAATTAGACTGTCAGTGAATTTTCAACCATTATGTTGAAGATTTGTTGGTGTGGTTGGGATCATTGTCCAGTTACATGACCCAGTGTCAGCAAAGCTATGGATAGATGGCTGTACATTTGATTCTAGAACACTAAGAATGCTTGAATTTTAATGGTATACAAAGGAGTTGATGCCAACTCAATGACTGCAGGGTATCCAGGTCCTATAGCTGTGAAACAGCCCCAGCTCATCCCTCCACCACTGTGCTTGACAGGTGGTATAAGGCATTTGACAAAAATCAAACACAACATATCAGTACAAACTTGGAGCTGTGCATTATCACCAAACATTTTGACTTTGGTCTCATCTGTCCAAGGGACATTGTTCCAGAAGTGGTTTCTTCAAATGCACCTTTCCAAACCTTTCCAAAGTCAGGCTGCCATGTTCTTTTCAGAGATAAGAAGCTTTTTTGGGGTAACCTTTCCACACCAGTCATATTTGTTGCATCTTTTTCTAATTATACTGTCATGAACTGTAACATTTAACATGCTAACTGATGCCTGTAGACTCTGAAATGTAACTCTTGGGTTTTCTGCAGCATTCTCTGAGGATTGCAGAGTCTCAGCTTGGTCTATAACATAATAGACTTAAAACAGTTTGAAAATGTCCTTTTTACCCATCCTAGATTGAATAAATTCATTTCAGTTTTATTTATTTACTGGTATATCACAACAGTAGTCATCTAAAAGCACTTTGTATTGTAAGGTAAAAACCTTAGAATAATACAGACAAAACCCCAACTATCAGACAGTCCCCTATGAGAAAGCACTTGGTGACAGTGGGAAGAAAAAACATACTTTTTAACAGAAAGAAACCTCCGGCATAACCAGGCTCAGGGAGGGTCAGACATCTGTTGCAATAAGTTGGGCCTGAGGGGAAAAGAAGAGAGCAGAGAGGTACAGTACAAAGGACAAACTGTAGAAGAGAGCCCAGAGTTGAATAACAACTGATTAAATGCAAAATGGTGTGTAAACATACAGAAAGTGAAAAGAGGTCAGAGAAAAAGAAATGCTCATCGGAAGCTCCCAGAATTCTAAGACTTGATTCAGCCCTAACTATCAGCTTTATCAAAAAGGAAAGTTTTAAGCCAAATCTTGAATGTATAGAGGGTATCAGTCTTCCACAGAAGAGAGGCCTGAAAACCTAAAGCTCTGTCTCGCATCCTAATTTTAAATATGTTAGGAATCATAAGCAAGCTAGCAGTTTGAGAGTGAAGTGGTCTGACAGGGTGATATAGTACTATGACTTAGTGACTAATTTAAGATGTGATCAGACCATCCACACAGGTGTGCACACAGGTGTACACACATGTGTTCACAGACACAAACTACACCTTTCTTGGCTGCTACCTCAAAGCACATTGTGAGCTGTCGATCTTGCGTGCTGCACAATAACATTTAATATTTAGTATCTACTGTTATTTACTGTTAGCTAGTTTATTGTGATGGTGTTGTATTTATTATGTTGCTCTTTTTTGTTTGTTTTCTCTTCTGTTTTTTTCTTCTCTCGACAGGTGATCCAGGTGTTTTTTCCTTTTTTGTTTGTTTGTTTGTTTGCTTTTTTTTCTCTCTCCCCTCTATTTTTTCTTTCTTTCTTTCATTCTTTCTTTCTCCCTGTCCTATCCCCCAGTCATGTCTGTCCTGTCTGTAACAACTGATAATAAAATAAAATAAAATAAATACATAATTATAATAAAGGTCAATCAAATGGACCAATATGGCAAGGCCATGATGATCCACTTGGTAAAGTAAATCCGCTAGGCATTGACGTGAAGAAATATAATGCAGTTTGGCCCTTGAGGATTTGTTTGTTGTTGAGTGCAATGTTAAAATAAATTCTTTAAAAAGCAAAGTAGAAATGGAGTCTAATAGACATGTTGCTTATCACTAAGTAGTTTATCACTTTGAGGACCTTTTTGTGTTGATTAAGAAGTAACATATTAGCGATACAGTATTATACAGATAAGACTGTCTTCAGCTTTTCCAACACATATTGGTGAGATTCACTATGAAAATGTTGAAGTGAAGTATGAAGTGCAAAATGCAATGCTGGTAGTGGGGTTAAGGTTAAGGGGATGAGGTCTGACTGAACTAGACATCTAATACAAAATACAATCTAATACAAGAAGGGTAAAACATTTTTAAAACTTTATCTAACAAAGTAATTTCATTTTAAATAGTCCTACATTCTTAAATTCTTAATTGGTATTTTGATGTTTCCTGTGCAACAGTCAGGATAATCAGTCAGAAAAAATGGGCTACTATCCATTGATGACAGAGCATGAAAAGCTTCAGGTTTGCTTTACTCTAGGTGTTTATAAGAAATTTGATTGATTGTTTAGATTTACTTGTATCTCTGAAATAGACGAAGTCCATTGAGCCTCAAAATCTTGTTCCTAAAGGTGAATTATCGTTGTTATTATTGAAGTTGATTTCAGTTTCTGATTGAAATATTTACTATTAATTTTTTTAGTATAGGGTTAAATTGAACTGAAACGACTTTGTAAAATTGGAAAACTAACTAAAATGAAATAAAAATAGAGGAAATATCCCTAGCTTTAATATGTATTACTTTGGTAAAAATTGCATTACACGTTCCCATTAAGGCATTGATGGATGTGTGTATTGGGAATTTGGATGTCTACAAAAGTGTGAGTCAGCTGCTTTCAAAAACGCCTGTGTTTTTATTGTAATGCCTGTACTAATTTTTGTAAATCTTGCCTCTGACGTATGCCCTCCATATTATAGTAATTAAAAAAAGACTAAACACTGAAAAAACTGAACTGAAAAACTATACAATAAAAAGTAAATAGTCTGGGGAAATAAGCCTGAAAGCCTGAGAGTGATGTGCTCTATCAGGATAACGTGGCATTGTCGGTCTTTAAGAGATGATAGGCTCTGATCAGTTAGGACTTGAGTGTACGAGAGAAGGATTTCACATTAAATTGTGGATTTAACAGGAAGCCAATGAAGTGTGACCAGAGGGAGTCCCATTCTTACTGCAGTACTTTCTATCAGGAAACCTGATAATACAGAATTGTAACAGTCCAGCCTAGAGGTAAGAAATGCATGAACTAATGTGTAGCACCGTTCTGAGAGAAAAGGTTTCTCATTTTTGATAATATTACACGAAAAAGAGAACACAGTCCTAGAGATTAAACATTTTTAAAGTTTCAAATAATACAGCTGGAAGGAAAAGAAAATTGGAAATTCAGAAAAAATAATACACCACAGTTTTATGCTAGGCAGAGATGGCAAATTTGAACAGTGTTCAATTAAAGAAACAAAAAAAGCAGATGAATACAGAGATGTAGAAATGAAGGGAAAAGACAGACAGACAGAGGTTCTACAAAAGACTACATGAACAAAGAAATGTGACAGAAATGTCATACTTTCATCATAATTTCCACCATTTGCGATTTGACTGGCATTTATATAATTATACCGTCACATTGTGCCCTTTTCTTCTGTAATGTCACGTGAGACTAGAGAGATGGCTTCAACACTATCTCATCGCACCAAGTTTCTAAGATAAGTCTAACAGTAGCTTGGAATATGTATTAAAAATGTAAAAAAGTTAAATGGAAACTTTGCTGTTGGGTTTGAGGTAAATAAAGACTGGTTCATATTCTCTTCTTCACAGCAACTTTCTGTGTTGTATTCATTGTGCTTGTACAATCAAACTGACCTCAGTGCATCCATGAGGCAACTTGCAAAGCATCGCAGACCTTAGGTTCAGACCCTCTGAGGTCTATATCTTAACTAATTCTGTTATTGGAGCATTTGTTCTTTATAAAAATTGCTCTCTCAAGTCTTTGCACTCAAAAAACCAAGCAGCCAGCCATGTCTTCAGACTTATGTTCACCAACAGAATGAAGGAGTCGGTGTCTCCCGAGGTGGAGCTCAGGAGTGTTGAGCCTGAGATCCTTGAGCTGTTGCTTGAATATATTTATAACACTAAATGCATTTCTCGTAATGAATTTGTGTCAATAAAAACTGCTAATAAACCACAAAGAGAAATGAAAAGTTGTGCTGTTTAATCGACATAAAACAGCACAAACAAACAAACAAACAAACAAACAATGCATGGATGGCATTCTACCTTGAATGCATCAAACTGTTCACGTTTTTCCTTTTTGGTTGTCTCCAACAGATAGGGTTAGGGTATGGGTTATCACTCATGATGACCTAGAGGGTGAACATTTGATATAGTTTTTATCCATTTTGAACATTCAAATGGAAAAGCTTTTAAAATAAATAAGAAGCATATTTAGCATGTCTAATGTCAAAAGATATACGATTTTATTTAGCATGTCACAAAAACAAAAGATATCCCATGACAGGTCACCAGTAACGAATTGGATGCTAAGTGATCTTCTAGAAATTATTTTCTTCAAATTTCCTCAATTGGGTCTACAATAAGGGGACAATTCACACTGCATGCAAATTGCCTAAATGACATTGAAGCTGTGACTTTAACCTGGTGAAATTTTTACATGCAACATCAAAATGTTCACCACAAAATGTTTAATATAACGGATGCACAAACTTCCAATTACCTTCAGCTCTTCATAATAAGATGAATGTCCTCTAATATATGGAAGGCAGTATTTTTTGTAAGATGAAAAGCCAATTTCCTGAGTTGTCAGGGTGCAAACAGGAACCAAACGTACACTGTCACATTACATCAGGCTGCTGGTTTATCTGCTAGAGGAAGCAAGAGAGGAATGGGGAGAGAGAGAAGAGAGAGAGGGACAGGAAGAGTGACAGAGATGAGGTGAGGGAGTGCTACACTGGCCAGCTCAAGCTGTCTGTATTTTTTTCCCCCTCTACCCCATAATGATGTGGGGAAGGACTCACTCTGCATTGGGTTAATAAACAGTTATTCATCTTCAGCATGGCACCCAGGAAACAGAAGTGGGTTTGCCCTTGGGCTAATCTTCAGGCCCATGGAAGACAGCCAATCCATCAGAGCACTATTTAGACTGCAAACTGCAAACTTTCTGGACCTCCCAAAGAAGCGAGGGGAAGCAAGAGAAAATGAGAGAGTGACTGAGGAGGGAGTAGATGACATAGAGCGAGAGATGGAGAGAAGATAAGGTTAAAAGAAAGTGGGAGGGAATGAAAAGGTGAGGAGGGTTGGGCTCCTAGTTCTGCTGTGATTTATGATGTTTAGAAAGTCAGACTGTTTGAATTAATGAGGTAGAATTGGTGAAATCGACCAGTGTGTGTGTGTCCGTGTGTGTGTGTGTGTGTGTGGACTTTATGCCTGTGTACCTGTAGGTCATTTGACACAGTCATCAATAATAATGGTGTAGATTTGAGTTTTGAAATTACTTCCAAATTAAATTATTACAAATGTATCCAGAGAAATGATTCATGTTTGCTAACAGTGTAAGGCAAGCATTTAAATGCAAAGTTGGAGCTTGTTTGACCTTGACTGAGAGAGAGGCAGGCAGGGAGACAGTTGCTCTTATCATGAAGGTGGTTTATTGTAAGTGTATCAACAGCAACTGTATCATGGCTGACAAATCTGAAATTCAGGTTTCATAGAGCTCATCAGTTTCACATGACAGCCTGCAAAAACATCCAAAAAAATAATTTATTCTCTATATTGCTTCCCAAGACTCACTAGGCAAACACATTTATTACCTCCGACCAAGAACAGACAAGGTCACATTACAAATTCACTGGTGCTGCAGAAGGAGTTTTTTTTCTTCTTTGTCAGCATTTTGAAAAAAACTGCGATGAAAACTTGCTTGTTAGCTCTGACAAAATTACATGTCTGAACACATCACTTTCTATTTAAGAAACATGGTAAAAAATAAAAACACAGTTTTTTTCTTTACTTGTAATGCAAAATGTTTAGCAGTAGTATTTTGGTTTCCATCTACATGTACATATCATGCAATCTTCAACTAGTGACAAATCCTAAATGTGACTATTTTTTACAGTGGAAATACTGCAAACAATAACAATACAGACAAATAAGTGAGAATAAAATAACAAAATTTTCTTGCATGAATATCAGCTAATATATTTGAAAAACCCAATAATTAATAAATGTGCATCATGACTTTGGACAGTTTCACTGTGGCCTTTCTTCTTAGCTATTACATCCATCCACCCAGGTTGTTGGCAAGTAACTGAACTACACTGTAGACTTGAGTAGTATCTATTATTTTTTGTATTAAAGCATACTGTCATACAGAGTGACTAAATTCCATTTAATTTTTTTTATATAGAGCCAAATCACAACAACTGTCACCTCAAGGCGGTTTATATTGTCAGGGAAAGACACTACAATAACATAGAGAACAACAAACCCCTATGAGCAAGTACTTACAGTAGTGGAAAGTACAGCAAAAAGTGGTGAGGGAAAAAAGTGTATTCTCTGGAAAGAGGAACAAAGACAAGGAGACCTGGTAGTGGAATAAGGAAGTGCATTCAAAGGAAGAAGTTGTCAAAGAGGATTGTAAAACTAGACATATAGCAAAGAGAGAAGAGGCAAAGAGAGAAGTGAATTGTATTGGAGGCTAGATACTAAGGAAGAAGAAATGACCTTGTATTGTGGCAGAGAGATTCAGCTGACTAGGATGTGCAGCAAGTTGGGGTGATAGATCAAGAAGGAAGTGTACTAATGACTGAGGAAAGTTGTTGTGTTGAGAAGCTATGTTTGAGAAGCTGATGGATGAAGAAAATGAAATGGAAAGGAGGACAGATGAAGAAATGTTAGTGATCAATGCAGAGGTGGAAGAGAGGGCTATGAAGACAGGGATGGCATATCTGTGGAGGTGTGGAAATGTCCAGGAGAGAGGGGCTTAAGGATTGATGGAGTGTACTGGTAACAATTTTCAAGAACGAGGGTATTGTCCAGAGCTTGAGGAACTACTTGAAGACAAAGTTGAAGACAAATCAGAAAATCTATTTTGTCAGTTATAGTCAAGATACAAGTCTTCCATCAATTTCCATCATTCCTGTTCCTAATTTCATCTGTGAGAATTCCAGTAACACATGCTTTCATAATCTTTGTCAAATTTCCTTTCCACTCACACTCATTTAAGAAATAACATTTGCTGCTCAATTACAGAAGCAAGTTGTTTTACTAAAGCAGTCTCTTGTTGTGTATATTTTTCAAGTAGTTCATAAGTGGCTGGCACATATCAGGCATGTGCATTTGGGAGACGATTAGTTACAACGAAGCACACGTAACTTTCTGTTTTTCATCTTTTCATATTTAGCCAACGTTGTGTGAGAGGTGAATGTAAATGTGCTTTCTGCGCTTTGTCTCTGGCTCTTCACTTTCTGAAGAGCAGACTCCCACTCTGCTTCTGCGTACTAATGTTCACTTAGCTTTCACTTGTTAAAGTCTGGCCATTATGAACTAGACAACTGTTAGCCATGATGATATTTCCAACCTCTATTTTGTTTGAAACTGTTTTACAGAGAGAAGCGGACAGGCTGTTGCTCCCTGCATCACAGGACATTTGCATAAAGGGAAGTTTTGAACCCAGCGACTGTCAGATAGAAGCAGCATTTGTGTGATTTCTTTCCATCGAAATAGATCTTTCTTTATGTAACTATAAAGAATATAAAAAAGTGTATTTGACTGCAGGAAGTGAGGACTTTAAAATTGGTAAATGTGGGACATAAACACTTTACTGGCAAGCAGCAAACTTTGTCTTCACTTCACATTTCACACTTCACATTTTAGGCATCAGTCGCACAATCCTAGAGAGTGGTCACACGGGTCAATGAGAACATTCCACTTCAAAGTAAAAGTTGTGAAAAAATAACAAAACAAAACAAAACAAAAAAAGGGAATGTACATTTTACCGGGGGGTCAGTGACCAGTCTCAAAACAATTAGGTACACATGTTAAGTCTCACATGATAAGACTCAAGCTGAAAAGATTAACAGGTTATGGTGAGCATGCTAAGGTGGAACTCAACAAAGGTCTTTAGTCAGTGACCCAATTTTATTGTAAAATGTTGTTTTCTTGTTCTTGGCAAAATAAGCAAGCTCCCAGGACCAACGCTAGAGTCACTACAACACTTTTGGGTCACTCCTGTGATTCATTTGGGCTACTGAACCATTTTGTCTAATAATATTAGAAGGCTTGCATCATTATTTTTATTTATGTTTGACAGGCGCCAGCTGGAACTCATCCAGGTCAGCCAGAGGCAGCCTCGTGTATATAATTCCAACCTGCTCAGCAGCAGAACTCTAAGCTCTGTGAGCCCATAAACCATGGAGTCTCAACATCAGCATTTCAGCTTGGGGACGAGAAAAAATGTAACAGTTTTGTCGATTACTTCTGGTGGATGAAACAGACATTAGTTGTTTTGAGTATTACAAATTAAAAACTCTTGAGTAGAAATAATGACATATATGATATAAAAAAGTGGAATGTTGCCCTGCAACAGGGTGGTAAATTGATTAAATTGATAAAAGCAAAATCCATCAAGTGTACTGAAAATGCAGTGATGATCTACATTAAAAGAAGCAATCACACCACCAAAGACACAAACATTATATTTGATTACTTTCACCTAGTCTTTTTTTGTTGCTTCTGGTGTGTTGTTTCCCCCAGATTAGTCCTCAGTATAATAAAAACGTCAGTTTGTATGTGTTCATTGTTCATCCTGTTTGTTTCCTGTATGTCTGTATGTGAGTTGGCCACCATTTGGATTTATGGATATTGTTTTGTTGCCACCTTTTGGACTTTTTGGACAGAAACCTCTTTTACAGAGTTAACTTGGGATGGAATAGCCCCCCTGAATGGGCACATGGTCAACTGGCCAGGTTATTCAGAACACATCAAGGGAGAACTAACTGACTCCAGATGATGGTGCACAGTACCTTAGCCAGTTGCTCAGGAGGCTCTGAGAGTTCAACGATTTGTGCTGACAAAGTCTTCACTGAGAACCAATACTCAAAGGAAGGGCCCCAAGGAGTTGACTTGCCCCCTAGAGGAAAAAGATTACACTCCATTACAACCAAGAAACTTATTCCCAGAAGGAGAGCCCTTCGTCTCATTCAGATCCTGTGGAGATAAGACGGACCCACAAACGGCCTTGCAGAGTCATGGTGCTCGGAAAAAGAATCGATATCAGGGATCAAGCAACTGAGGATAACCTATTGCGAATGATCTTGGTCACTTCAGGGAAGAGATGGCTGAGGTAACCGTGAATGGCTGCATCTACTGCTCCAAGGGGACTTTTTATAATTTCAGACACCCTCACTGGGTTTACTGACTTTGAACTGAAGCTCTATAATAAAAAAGTTTAGGAATAGTTTAAACAAAAGAAGAGATTCAGAGAAGGAGAAAACTACAGGAATGAGGTTAAAAGGCCAACTCAAATGCTGTAGAAGAACTTGACCCCAGTGTTTGGCTAAATAGTTAGCCAGAGTTCAGAGAGAGATCTTTGATGAAAGAAGAGTAGATACATACAAAGGTTGAACCTGAGGCTTGGCATAAAATGAAGATGATGCGAGTAGAAAACGGTTGCCTGCAAGGATTTCAACAAGAATGAGGTAGGTTGAGAAAAGAGCCTTTAAAGCCTCAGGCGAGAAACAGAAAGATGAGCCTACTTCCTATTTCTTCCAGAACAGGACTGACACAACAAAAAAAAAAAGAAAAAAAGTGGTGAACGGGCACCAATCAAGTCTAAAACTGGCAAGAAATCTTCACTTTAGACCCATAATGACCAAAGATGGCAGGAAGGCATAAATGCCTGATGTGCAGATCAAAGAGATTATCCCATACCAAGTGTGTGGAAGGATAGATAACAAAAAACAGATTTCTGCCCTAGGTTCACCTTTTGAGACCCAGCAGCCATGCCCATCTTTTATATACAGTCTGTGGTTGTTCCTAATCTGTTAAAATATATGAACCATTAACTGACATTGCCTGCTTAGCAATCAGTCCTGATGCAGCGACTTCTCTGCACACTGTTCAGTTAACTGGCCATAGTGCTGAACTCACGCTGGAAGTCCCAAACTGGCTTTCATTCGGTGGAAATCACTATAATTTCAAACAATATGGCCGTATCATCAGTGCTGATAAATAGTACAAAGACAGCATTACTGTTTGCAATTTTTAAAGCTTCTATTAATTATGAATATGATTTCACACACTTGGGCAAAATTCTGAAATTAACTGAGGAACAACAGAACGTGGAGAAAAACATTGCTATGATAATATTTGATATGTACCTATTAATTATCCATCTATCCTTTCTCTTCTGCTTTAGCAATATAAACTGAAGTTGAATCAATGTCAGGCCATAATTTTGTGTTATAGTACTTTGTACCACAACATGGTCCAGTGAGTCATTATAAAGTTAATTTAACAAGCCAACTCATCAAATCTGTCATATGTGTGCTTTATGGCAACATGCAAAAGGCAAAGCCTATTTAGACCATGAGGGTAGGGTTCAAAAGAAATATCAAAAGTTAAAATAAAAGCAGTCCACAAAATCATACCAGTATCTACTGTTTCCCTGGTGAGGAAACTCTGAGGAACATTTTGCAGAAGTTAATGAGAAAAAGTACCTTTAGGTTTTAATTTAATCCAAATTATGTATGCCTTTTAGCAAGCAAGAGCTCCAGTTAGCATGTGGCGGGATAACAGTACCCCATTGTATATAGTACAGTTCTTCAACTGAAGAGAGAGAATCAGTAGAATAGAATAGAATAGAATTCAACTTTATTGTCATTGCACATGTCACAGGTACAGGGCAACGAAATGCAGTTTGCATCCATCCAGAAAGTGCTTTAGTTGTGATATAGATATATTACAATATAAATTAGCAATAATAGAGATGTGTAAGTATATTACAGAAATGGGTCTATTATGGTATGTTATAATGTACACAGTGTGAAGTATGTTATGAATATTCTATAACTATAAGTATGTACAGGCTGTAGTGAGTACAAGCTATGTACAGGCTATGACAGGATATAAATATGAAATAAAAACTATACAGAAATCTGAGATATACAGTTATACAGAATGTGAACTATGTAAGTTATAAACAGTTGTGGGATTAAAAATTATCGTATGTACAGAATGATTATCTACACAGAACTATACAGTAGTGGTAAAGTGCTAGTGGTTGTGGGTGTGTGTATGTTCAGTCCATGAGTTTAACGTGGGTCAGATGTCAGGAGGCAGAGTTCAGGAGTCTGACAGCTGTGGGGAAGAAGCTGTTCCGGTACCTGGTGGTCTTAGTCCGGAGGCTCCTGTAGCGCCTCCCAGAGGGCAGGAGGGTGAAGAGTCTATGTGATGGGTGACTGGGGTCTCTGATGATTTTCCCAGGCCTTTTCAGACACCGCTTCCTGTAGATGTCCTTTATGGCAGGAAGTGGTGCTCCGGCGATGCACTGGGCAGTTTTCACGACCCTCTGCAACGCCTTCCAGTCTGAGGCAGAGCAGTTCCCGTACCAGACTGTTATACAGTTGGTCAGGATGCTCTCGATGGTGCAGCAATAGAAGTTCACCAGGATGTCTGAGGACAGGTGGTTCTTCCTCAGAGTCCTCAAGAAGAAGAGGCGCTGGTGAGCCTTCTTGACCAGCTTGGAGCAGTTGGTCGTCCAGGTGAGATCCTCGGAGATGTGGACTCCCAGGAACTTGAAGCTGCTCACACGCTCCACAGCCGTCCCCTTAATGTGGATGGGTGGATGTGGGTCAGCATTCCTCCTGTAGTCCACGATGAGCTCCTTGGTCTTCTCGGTGTTAAGCAGCAGCAGTACTGTGCCTTTTGGCAAATGCAGCTTTCTGTGAAATAAACATGTTTGGTTTGGTGTCTATACAATAAGACTTGATAGCTGTAATTAGCCCAGTGGAGTGGACTGAGCTTTATTATATTCACAAAACAGAAATACAGCAATGTAAACAGTGGCAGGAAGATACAGCATATCCAACTGTTTTTCTGTGAGAATATCTCTGTTTGTTTCTTGCAGCTCTTTCACATTTTTCATCCAGCATACACTGAATGAATGAGTGACATAAAGACTGTGCTGGGTAGAATAAAAGAAGGAACTAAAAAAAAACTAGAAAATCAGACAATGAGAGGATGACAAATTGAGACAGAGGAAGAGGCAGACAGGCTGGCTGACATGCAAATATTCCCCAGCGGAAGTAGCTGTCCCTCGTGATAGTGATCCTGTCATTTGAGCAAGTGCCTGAACAAAAAGAGGATGGCATACAACAGAGGAGGACACTTTATCCTGTTGGGCAGAGCGACGGGACTCCTGCCACGATTTAGAGGCAAACATAGCCAGATACAGGGGATGGACAATATACATTAGTACGTGTTAAGTGCTATCACACAAATGTAATTTCATGCCTTTTGGGAAAAATTTCACAGTCTTTCATGGAAAGAATATATGAATATGGCCAAATTGTTTGTTAGCCAACTGTACAAAACATCATCCAGCACAGCAGCAAATCACAAAATCAAATATTAGTATGTATAAATACTGTTTTTTGGGCTTTTGGAAAATTGGGGGAGAAAATGAACATTTTCAATCATAACAAGTTTTTATTTTGGCTTAGTTCCTGGGAAAGTTTGATATGTTTAGTGATGAAAACACACTATAATACTCGTAGGTCTTAGCTGTCATTAAGGAGAATAGCCATAACCTCACAAATTAAGCCAATGTAGAAATGCCAAAAGATGCAGAGGCTGTCTTCAAAAGTGAGTCGACTACACAGAGTCACATGTTAAAATGCTTGATTTTACAGCACAAATACTGTCAGGGTTCCTGGGTCGCTGACCCAGTGATTCAGTTCTGTTCATGTTCAGTTTAGTTTGCCACATTAATGTTCTCACTTCCTGTTTTTTCCCATGTCAGCTTGTGTCATTAGTCGGATTATGTTCAGCCCTGTACTCACCCGTTTCCAATCATTGTCATCATTCAACCTGTGTATTTAAGCTCCTCGGTTTCACCAGTTCTTTGTCGTGTCATTGATGTTCGTATGATGTTGTCTTTTTCGTGTGTTCCCTCAATTCAGTCAGCCATTCAGTTATCCAGCCAGTCAGTGTCAGTTCACCATCTGTTCATCCATTCCTTATAATAAACCTTCACCAGTCTTCACCTACCTGCGAGTCCTGCGTTTGGGTTCCTTCTTCCTCGCCTCCACACAAAACCTGACAGAATGACACGACCCGTGCCACGAAGACACGATTGGAACCCAGCGGACTCTGACCTCTATGAGCGGCAGGAGGCAGCGCTTTCCCGTTGGGCAGAGGAGCTCAGGGGAAAACAGCGGCTCTTCGCGGAGAGAGAGCACGTCTTCGAGGGGACACGCCTGGCTCTGGGCGGGCCTCGGAGACGCCGCATTCCCTCACCTGCTGCCTCATCTGCAGCGGAGCATTTGCCGCAGAAAGTGGGCGCTTCACGCCGCGCTTCGGCCGCTCCCTCTCTCGCCGCTCCGCTCCTGGCTAACACACCCGCCGTCTCATTCGCCGGACCTCCAACCTCGCCACGGCACAGCGGCTACGCCTCCCACCTCGGCTCAACGGAGGCTACCGCGCCAGAGGCTCATCTGTTTACCCCGGCCGCTTCCTCTTCCCGGAGAAAGCGGCGCACACGCCGCCATAATATGGACCATTTTGAGCAACTCCCGGCGGTGAGTTCCAGTGACTGTTCTCCACACCCTTCATCTAATTATTCACCTAAAACGCACAATGGACTCACTACTGATTCATGGGGAGTTTCCCTCCTAGAGGACGATGTGGCCTGGGAAGAACTTTTCTGCTCTGCTCCCTCTGAGCTGGAATTCATTAAGGACAATACCCGCGCTTCAACACCCCCGGAGACTGTTCAACTAAAGACTGTAAATGGTGATGGCAGAAAGGCCAGCGCAATCTCTGATAAATCTGTTACAGTCCCTGTGTATGCAAACCCTAGGCCTGCTCACTCTAGGACTGTTTTATCCGAGCCTGCTCCTCCGTCTACCTGTCAGCCTGTTCCAGTTTCATCAGCTCAGGCCACTGTTGGAAATACTCAGTCACCTAAACCTGTCAGTATCGCTCACCCACTCGTTATTTCTACTCCTGTCAGTCAGCCTACACCCACACCTGTGCCAGCTCCCAGGACGAGGGCAGCCGTGACCCAGTATACCTCCACACCCGCTCCTGTTTCTCGGGTGGGGGTGAATGGTGTCCAGCTGTCCCAGTGCCTAGGCTGAGGGCAGCCAGAACCCAACCTGACCGTTCCAGAGGCCCAGCCGAGGCTCAGCCGAGGCTCTCCAGCCAGTGCCCTCATGCTCTGGAGGCTCGGAAGAGCTAACCGGTCTACCTCCTCCGCGCCTGCTACTCCACCACTTCATCCACCTCCTGATCCAGCCTTTCACGCCCTCGCACTATCCCTGGTTAGGCTAGCTGAGGTGTCCCCTGCTCAGGCACCAGCTTTATTAGCCCAGGCTGTAGCTTTATCTCCCTCACTAGCACAGTCTATAGCTCAGCCATCAGCCACACCAACCTCAGCTCCGTCGTCAGCTTCGCCTACCTCTGTTCATCCCTTAGCATCCCCACTCCAGTCAGTTCACACGCCTGCTGTTCAGCCTCCAGCCCAGTCAGTTCACACGCCTGCTGTCCAGCTCCCAGTCCAGCCAGTTCACTCTCCTGCTGTTCAGCTCCCAGTTCCGTCAGTTCACTCACCGGCTCTCCAGGCTGCTCCTGTCCAGTCACCTGTAGCTCAGGCTGCTCCAGTAGCTCAGTCACCTGCTCTCCAGCCTGCTCCTGTCCAGTCAGTCCGGCCTGCTCCTGTCCTCCAGTCCCCTGTAGCTCAGTCTCCTCCTGTCCTCCAGCCTGTCGCCCAGCCTTCTGTCGCCCAGCCTTCTGTAGTCCAGTCACTCATTCACCATCCTGTTCAGTTCCCGGACCTGCAGCCACAGCATCCAGAGCCAGCTGTGAGCTCTCCCGCTCCTCAGCCAGGGTTTCCGCGCCCGCTGGCCCGGCCGCTCCTCAGCCAGGGGTTTCCGCGCCCGCTGGCCCGGCCGCTCCTCAGCCAGGGGCCTCCGCGCCCGCTGGCCCGGCCGCTCCTCAGCCAGGGGTTTCCGCGCCCGCTGGCCCGGCCGCTCCTCAGCCAGGGGCCTCCGCGCCTCCTGGCCCTGCCTGTCTCCAGCCAGGGGTCTCCGCGCCTCCTGGCCCTGCCTGTCTCCAGCCAGGGCCTCCACGCCTACTGGCCCAGCCTCCGAAGCTGTTGCTCCGTCACCGCCGGCTCCCATGCCGTCGCCTGGTCCAGCCTCGGCTCCGGCTTCTGCTTCGCCTGGTCCAGCCTCGGCTTCTGCTTCGCCTGGTCCAGCCTCGGCTTTGCACGGTCCAGCTTCTGCCTCGTCTGGTCCAGCCTCGGCTTCGCACGGTCCAGCTTCTGCCTCTGCGTTAGCCTCGCCTGGTCCTGCGGCTGCCACGCCGTCGCCCAAGCCACGTTTTGGACGTCGCCGCCGTCTTCCTCGCGGCCGCCCACCGGACCTTCTCAGTGGCCGCCGCCGTCTTCCTCGCGGCCGACCACCGGACCTTCTCAGTGGCCGCCGCCGTCTTCCTCGCGGCCGCCCACCAGAACCGTTTCGGCTCGGCTACCGGCCACGTGGCCGCCCACCTGAACTGTCTTTGTTTTGGACTCCGTCAGTTCACCCTCTGTTCATCCATTCCTTATAATAAACCTTCACCAGTCTTCACCTACCTGCGAGTCCTGCGTTTGGGTTCCTTCTTCCTCGCCTCTACACAAAACCTGACAAATACAAATGTTTATAGTTTCATGCAAAATATTTCTCACATCCTTTCCAATAATGGTAAAGCTCAGTGTATTAGAGAGAGTTAGAGGCCTAGCAAATCACCATCTACAAGGCCTCACCTCCACTTTTTACTGAATAAGAGCTCACAGTCATGTTTGTTTTGTTGATACCTGCTGTAGCATTTTATTAGACCTATCTACAGTGTGGTATAGGCCCTGTGCTTTATTTGTGGTTTATTTGAGTAAAAATGTAGTATTTTAGTAGTCCATTTCATAGCACTGATTAGCAACATTGTGTCCATGCAGGTTATAAATGCATCTTGCTAATCAACATTGCTGGATGTCTGATGTCACAGTGGGTATCCATCTTTTGTATACAGTCTATGAGAATAATTCTTCCACAGAGCTGGACATTGTTAATTATTTCCCCTCTATAGTGAATTATCATTAACAACAAAATACAGTTTTATGTACACTGCCTTATTATTATTAATTTTTTAAAATACATTTTTGCAGTGCAGCTTGTGATCATTTGTTGTAAAGAAATAATTCATACATAAAGTAAAAAATAGGGGCATTATGTTGTAATTATCCCTGCTATTTTATAATAAGAAAATCAGGTAATGATTCTCTTGAAATAATAATACTATCACATATAGTAAGGCATACAAACATGCTTTAGAAGCCAAAGAATAATCAAGTTTAAAAAATGTCTGACCAAAAGTTAATTGCGACAGACCGTCCAACCATCCATGAAAACAACTGATATAGTAAACAAAATATAAATGTAAATGCTAAGTGTAACTATTACTGCATTTTCCATTTCATGCCATAACCTTCTGATATATTTTGAGTTTTTAACAACCTGTTAAATGCACAGCTGAACATCACACTGCTGTAATAAACACTACTTGTTGTTGCCATGAATGAAGAACATACATTCATATAAGGTCTCTATAGCTATTATGAGCTATATTAACTGATGAAAGTGTGTTTAAGCTTCAGTATAATCAGTTTGCATAAATCCTTTGCTAATTTGCTGCCTTTAACTCTGCCAAGGACGGTCCCAAGCCCGGCTGCAAATGGAGGAGGGTGTTTGCCCAGCCGAAGTGACCAGAACCAGGTGACTGGAGAAATGAGGCATGAAACCGTACGGATCCAAACTGATCAACGTCGCACATTGAGGCTAACGCATCCAGGGCAGCCGATGTGCCAGCATTGGGATCATCGTGCAAAAGATCCAGCACTGCAGCATCGAAATCGCTGCTTTGTCTGAACTTTGTCTAACAGGATCAGGTACCACCAACGTCAAGCCGTCTTCCACTGATGACACTCAATTATTCTGGGGGAGATGAGTGAGAAGCAGACGTCGGCTTCATGGTCATTCACAGAATCTCGACCTCGCCTTCCAACCCATCTCAGAACGCCTGGCCACTCTTATCATTGATGGAACGATCACAATGCACATCATCTCTGTCTGCACGCCAACAGAGACCAATCTGCAACCGACTTGGTGTTTGCAGATGACAGCTCCATCTTTGCCAATGGTGACGCCAAGGCTACAGATATGATGTCGCCCAATATGCTCAACCATATGGCCTCAAGATCAGTGCCAAGAAGACCAAAGTCCTTACTACTGTCGAAGGTGTGCAAGTTGAACAAGTGCAGGAATTCAAATACCTTGGCTCTCAGGTGCAAGAAAAGAAAGTGGCATCAACAGCGGAAATACACTCAAGAGTCGGTCAAGCAGTGACAGCATTCACTTCCCTCCGATGGTGCGTCTGGAAAAAGACAAACGTCACCCTCATCACCAAAATCCGCCTGTACCGCACACCGGTACACCCATTCTTCTTTATGGATCCGAGACCTTGGTCATCCTCAAGCACAACCTCTACAAGCTCAAGGTCTTCCAAATGCGCTGTTTGTGTCAGATTCTGCGAGTGTCCCTCCCTGACCGTCTCAGCAACAGCGCGATACGTAGTCAATATCACCAGCAGCCCTCGATGGAAGTGCTGATCCAGAAGCGACGGCTGCAATGGTTTGGCCACATCTGCCGTATGGACAACCATAGCCTGCCATATCGCCTTTTGTTGCAGCAGTGCCCTGCCCACTGGAGAATCAAGCGTGACGCATCCAAGAAGACTTGGATCAAGCAAATTGAAGATGATCTTAAACAACGACTTCTAACCCTCAAGGCCAGAGATCACAAGGCCTAGAAGTGCATCGCTGACCAAAATGGAAACCCTATGGCACCCACACAGTGATGTATTGGCTTTGTGGAAGACCCCCTGCCGACCGCCAGCTAGGGACAAAAGAAGAAGAAAAGTAAAGATATTGCTTTAGGATTATCATAAATTATTTTAGTTTAGGTCAGCTGGGATAAATAATTGAGGGAATTTTTCTGCAGTGTGTAAATGTGTGTATTGGTTTTTCTCCCATTTTTTAAAAATAGCACATTGAAGCATTCAGGCCTTAATCTAACACACTAGCATTAATAGCTGCATTTTCACAGACATTTCACTTTTATTTGTTACAGATTCAGCAGCGAGAAGTCACACACTGTTTGCGCACTGCTAAGAAAGACATCTCAGTTCAGTTCATTCCTGGGAAAAGAGTTTTGCATTTGCATGACTCATTTAAATATTCTCTTCCCATAAAATGGAAACTCGTACTCCTGTCCACAACTTTAAGTCACAAAACTGATGCAGTGCCCCTTTAGTACATCCAATAACTTTTTAACATTAAAAAAGGCTTTGCACTGCTGTAGACATTAGTAAATCTGACCCTAAATGCTCCTTTTGCTGTAGAAATTTCACATGCTATTCTTGTTTGAATGACCTGCATAAAACAACATGGTTAAAATATGTTGGTATAAATTAGGGTGCACTTTTTGTAGTCCATCTTCTGCAGATTCCACTGCATGTTCAGCATGTCACATTGTATAGGAGACTGGTTCTAAAATAAACTAGCTCTTTCTTTTTCCTGATAAATTGTCCTATCCACTATAAGGTTACAAGACAGGATTGACTTTTGGAACACACCCTGATATTAAGTTTATGAGTTTATTAAGTTGACTAAAGATGGAAGACAGGTGTGACTTTACAGTGTTTCTTCAGACTACGCCCACCACTTCAAGAGATTGGTTAATTTTCAGTCACACCCATATCCCCACCAACTGCACGGAAGGATAGAGAGAACAACAGGATGAGACAGAAAAGGAGGTGTGGCACCTGAAGGACAGTGGAGACCATGACAGATATCTTTGCTACCAAAGTAAAGCAGTGAGATCCATCATTGTACAGTGAGTATACGCAAATACTATCTTTTAGCAAAACATTTTCCAACATACTTGGTTGACAAAAAAAAACAAACTTTTGTTAATATTCAAGCATGTAATTACTATATTTAATCAAGCAGAATTAGTGTGTGTGTCCAAACTGGAAAGATTGATAGCAACCTTAATAAGATTGACAGGGGAACAGAAAAATGTCAAAGAGCTACTCTGAACCTATTAATTGTGTTTTTATCATTTGCTTTTAATGCACAGTTTGCTATGTAATGAAACTTAGTGTAAAAGAAGACACATGACCAAAGTAGGTCATCCTAGAAGGCTCAAGTCAGCATTTAAATGTTTATTTTCCACCCAATTTAAGTGTGAAAACTGCCTCCTCATCTGCAATTTGATGATACTTACCTGAAGTGCCAGCTGTTTATCTCAATAACTACAACTATAAACATTTGCATTTTTCATTGTGCATTAATTGTCTTTTGCTCATTTTCTAAAAATTTCCATCAGACTGACTAAAAATGCTTTTTCTTAATATGCCAGTAGTGTCATGTTTTGAAATGAAGACCGAAGAACCCAACCCAGAGCCAAACCATGTAGGATGCTAGTATGTTAGCAGACCAATGAAGTTTCTTTCAGTTATCCAGAACAGCTGCTGAAGTTTGGTTCCAAATCAATGTAGTTTATGTTATACACAAGAAATAGCAATTTGGCCTTCCTCCTCTTCCTGGAAGGGAAACAAAGAAGCTAAGCACCAACATCTTCAACCTCTCCCTGAGGCAGTCAGTGGTCCCCACGTCCCTCAAAGCATCCACCATCATTCCCGTTCCCAAAAAATCAGTGGTCTCCTGTCTGAATGACTACCGTCCTGTTGCACTGACATCCGTCATCACGAAGTGCCTGGAGCGGCTGGTCAAAGGTCACATCTGCTCCTCCCTCCCTGACACACTGGACCCTCTTCAGTTTGCCTATCGGACAAACAGAGCCACAGAGGATGCCATCGCCCTGGCAACACACACCACCCTCACTCACCTGGAGAAAGGGAATACATATGCAAGAATGCTCTTCATCGACTACAGCTCGGCATTTAACACCATCATCCCCTCAAAACTTGCCACGAAGCTCGTCGACCTTGGGCTGGGAACACCGATCTGCAGATGGATTCTAAACTTCCTCACAAACAGGCCCCAGGTGGTGAGAGTTGGTAAGCACACTTCCTCATCACTCATCCTTAACACAGGTACGCCACAGGGTTGTGTGCTTAGCCCCCTCCTATATTCCCTGTTCACACACGACTGTGTTGCTAAACATGAGTCCAACATCATCATCAAGTTTGCTGATGACACAACCATCATAGGCCTCATCATAGGTAATGATGAGACGGCCTATAGAGAGGAGGTGATGGCACTGTACGAGTGGTGCCTGGAAAATAACCGGACTCTCAACATCAGCAAAACTAGAGAAATGATAGTGGACTACCGGAAACGACCAGTCAGGGAACACCAGCCCATCCACATCAACGGTGTCAAGGTCGAAAGGGTCAGCAGCTTCAAGTTCCTTGGAGTCAACATCACTGAGGACTTCTCCTGGACCCTTCACACAGACACTGCTATCAGGAAAGCTCGCCAGCGGCTTTACTTCCTGAGGAGGCTGAGGAAGTTTAGCATGAACGCCAGCATCATCTCAAATTTCTACAGGTGTGCAATCGAGAGCTTGCTGACGAGCTGCATCACAGTTTGGTACGGAAGCTGCTCTGCCAGCAGCCGTAAATCACTACAGAGGGTGGTGAAGGCAGCAGAGCACATCACTGGCACGAGGCTTCCTGCCATTCAGGACATTTATCACCAGCGATGCCTCCGTAAAGCACACAGCATCATCAAGGACCACAGCCACCCAGCACATCAGCTGTTCTCCTTGTTACCATCTGGCAGATGTTACAGGAGTCTGTCTGCTTGGACTACAAGACTTAAAAACAGTTTCTACCATCAAGCCATACGACACATCAACCACAACACTTAAACACACACAACACAGCACTCAGAAGCTACCCTGCAGCTTCACAAGTACTCTGTTTAATCTGCACTGGTCACTTCACTTTATTGTTATTGATATTTATATTTAAAAAGTGCAATACTGTAATTTTCTGCTGCTCATTCCTGTGCAATATCCCATCTGCCCTCCCGTCATATTTCTTTTCAAGATTTTCTTATTTAATCACTAGTGTACATATATTTATATTTATAGATACATATATATTTAGTCATCTTTTCTCTTTTACCATGTCTCTCTAATATTTTGTTCTTTACTATTTTTCTATTTGTTATTTTATTTTATTATATTATATTTTATTATATTTTTTCCTACTGTATCATGCTGCTGAGAGACCGCTGCTCGTCAAACACATTTCATTGCGATGTTGACCCTGTGCTAACTTGCATATGACAAATAAAACTGAAAACTGAAAACTGAAGCACGTAGTCTATGGAGACCTTGAAAGGTGGTACTCCAGCTATTCCTCCAGGAGTAGATGAAGTCAGTGTTTTGTGGGCATATTTAATCCAAGAGAGGTCAGTACTGCAACTGGATGGATTGGCGGAGGCAATGCAGCGTAAGTACACTTTGGGGGATGGTCTCTACTAACAGTAGGCCCTAAAGCCTTACAGAAAGCTTCCTAAACCCAAGATGTGAACTGAAGGCTCCTGCCTGACACAGTGTCCAGGGGAATGCTGTGCAGGCAGAACACATGTTGCACTAAGAGCTTTGGCATTTCAAAAGCTGTAGGTAGCTTAACAAGGGTTATGAAGAAACCCTTGTTCAGGGAGGATAAAAGTAAAAAGACTGAAAGTCTCAAAATCTAGAGCTGCAGTATATGCGACCAGACCCTACTACTAAAAAACCCCAAAAAACAGTGGGTTATTTGAAACTAGACTTATTGCTTAAGCAGACTGAGCAGGCAAACACATAAGATCTAACATCATTTTCCACTGCAGGCCACCAGAACAAGCAGTTAAGCAAAATAATAGTTCTGCTGACCCCTGAATGGCATGCAAACCCATCAGTGTGAGTCCACCTCACACTATGACTGAATCTTATCAGTGCACTTAAGCTTCATGTGACACCTGACAAGTATTTGCAGTATCTCTGGTCAGACAAAAAAGCACATTTGAGTTGTATGTCTAACCCAAATAAAATGCACTGCAAATAGAATACAATTATTTCTACATATAATTTACATTAAAGTGAAAATTTGACAACTACAAAATGTGTTGTATTTATTATATATGTTGTTTGTTCGTTTGTTGGAAAAGGTCATTTTGAATTTGATAACAAAAAACTGATAAAAACAACAACAACAAATAAAAAAACAAGATTCAGAATACTGGAAAAAATGTGTTGAAATTCCAGTCTAACCCTCCCAAAGCTTCTGAGCCCCGTTCTTGTATCTGATAATGGTGGGACCAATAACCATAGAAAATCAACTAACAGCTCCCCAAAAATGAAGTTAAAATGTCTCTTGCTACCTGGTGTCTGGCTGGCTGGGCGCATTCCGTTACAGTTACCGTCTAAATAGGTGGTAATCAGACTACAGTTACTTTGTTGAAATAAATAGAATACACGGCGGTCATTTCCTGTTTCATATGGTAGGCTATCCCCTCTCTATGCCTTCTCCAATTTTGGTGAGTCAGCGCCCTGAGGCGCCGGTTTAGGTCAGTTGCATGAGCATGTATCATATTTTTGCATGGCCGAGAGCGTCCGGCCCTGGTTCAAGTACGACACGTTCCCTTTTAAAAAAAAAAATATTATTATTATTATTTTTACTCAATTTCCATCTGGGATTAATACAGTTTCTCTGATTCTGATTGCTGGAAACCCAAACAAGATACACAATAAGAGGTTTTAATGTAAGCGTCCTGTTATTGTTGGTGGCGTCAGTTATACAGTGGACCCAAGGCTGCAGTGCACAGGCAGGAATACATCTCTTTCTTGGAAATGGGATGGGCTAAACTTCAGTATCTTCGATGTACTATTGCTGTGTTTACTATTAATGAAGGCTACTCACCAGCGAGCTAACATTGTTAGCTGGCGTTAGCTGACTGCAGACTGTTAGGCCGTTTCTCAATACTCAAGTATGCCCGTCTGTCCATACTCACGTTTTCGCTAGTCCGGACTTCTTAAGTTCACACGGGAGTCCAGTGTCGAGAACGCAGTGCATGATGACATCACAGCTCCTGAGTTTTTACTGCCATCCCCTCTTAATTTAACTGTGATTAATATTTGCAATGGAAATGACACATGACATAAAAAAATATACATGATGTAGCAGATTAGACTTGATAGCATTAACAAGACGCTAGCTGCAAATAATCATGTGCAGTTTCACATGATTATTAACAGACAAAAAGAAAACATATAACTGATACAGAAAGAGTTTTCTATACGAGATCGCTGGAAAAAGTGCAGCCTTACCTAATGTCCACCCTACTGTTACTCATTTTATATTAAGATTTGAAAATCTTATTGATATTGGTATGGCAAGTAACCTTCAGTAATAGTAATAAATCACACAACAATAGTACATTCATGTAGTTGTAAAAAGCATGATAATATATTAAGTAATCCAAAGTATTCAGAATACGTTACTCTCATTGAGTAACTTACGTTACAAAATACATTTTGGGCCATGTATTCTGTAAACCAAGGAACTGGTGGTAGACTTCCGCAGGCACAAGCATCCTCCACTGCAACCACTGAACATCCAAGGTATGGACATCGAGGCTGTGGACAGCTACAGGTACCTTGGTGTTCATCTGAACAACAAACTGGACTGGACTCATAACTCAGACGCCCTCTACAGGAAAGGGCAGAGCAGGCTGTACCTGCTTCGGAGACTCAGGTCGTTTGGAGTGGAGGGCCCACTCCTGAAGACCTTCTATGACTCTGTGGTGGCCTCAGCCATCTTTTATGGTGTGGTCTGCTGGGGGGGCAGCATCTCTGCTGGGGACAGGAAGAGACTGAACAGGCTGATCCGAAGGGCCAGCTCTGTTCTAGGATGCCCTCTGGACCCAGTGGAGGTGGTGAGTGACAGGAGAATGGTGGCTAAGCTGTCATCCCTGTTGGACAACATCTCCCACCCCATGCATGAGACTGTGACAGCACTGAGCAGCTCCTTCAGTGGGAGACTGCGGCACCCACGGTGTGGGACGGAGAGATTTCGCAGGTCTTTCCTCCCCACTGCTGTCAGACTCTACAATAAAGACTTTTGCAGCTGATCAAACACACAAACCCACACATGTGCAATAAGACTGCTATATGTGCAATTCTTCTTCTGACGAAGTTGTGTTTTTGTATTTTCCTACTCAGTTGTATATAGTATTTGTATTTCTATTTTATTCTATTGTATATATTATTCTATTCTATTTTATTCTATTGTATATAGTATTTTATTTTATTTTATTTTATTGTATTTTATTGCATTCCAGTGTTTTCTAATTTCTGCTACATAACTTTGCACTTTTGCTGTAACAAAACAAATTTCCCACCTGTGGGACTAATAAAGGCCATCTTATCTTATCTTATCTTATCTTATCTTAATGTGTAGTGGAATACATTTTAAAAGTAACCTTCCCAACACTGATTACTAGTAGTTCTCAGTTGCTTTTTCAGTTAAACTAAACCTCTAATAGCTGATAACAGAACATAGAAAAAGCCACTTTGGTCATACTACCAGTGAAAGGGGCAGACCAAAATTAATGAAAATGTCAAGTGAACTAAGTTTGCGTTCACATTTTGCTGTTTCCCAAGTTAGGAAGGTTTTTTTTTTCCTCAGTGTGTTTATGTGCTTTTAAAAAACATGTGGTAACATCTTCTTTATTTTATTACTCAGAGCTTTCAAATGACTCACTGATAACCCTTTCAGATCTGTTATGAGTAAATATTGCTTTTTCCTGGCTTGTTGTCAGGGTTACTGCAAATAAATAGCTTTTCTGACTAATATAGCTCACTCTATGTGAACAACTAACAGACATAACCTTTTAAAGCAGCAGCTGTAAAAGTATATTTGCACTAATGAAAACTATGGTGTGACTGTATTTAAAAGAGAGATGAAGGCACCATGAAGGATGGCTGCACCTGCTTTAAAATGGCATCACGCTTTTGTTTTTGGACTGCTTTTTTCAAGCATTTTAACCTCGATCAAGTTGTTTTTGAAGACAGATGTAAACATATTTGGATGGAGTGCTAAGTTATCAGGCAAATCCAGTGAGCTACTTTAGCAAACAGCATTTATAAACTATATGGTGGCAACACTAGGACACAGATGACTGCTAATTAGTGCTAGCTAACAGAGTACCAGAATTTCATCACAACTGGAGTAAAAACTTATTGGACTGCAAATGTATTTGGCAGAGGCTGTCAATGTTTTGAGGGGAAGAAAAAGCTATAGAGATTAAAACCAAGTAAACTTGTGAATATTGGTGCTGAGGTTGGCCATTTTGAGATTGCACCTAAGCCCAGTGGCTAATGGATTTGCAGTTTTTGGAGTCGTACAACCACAGTGGGAGATGTGAATGGAAAATCCTATTAAAACAATCTAACCTAAGGACATTTTTGTTGTTTTTGTGTTTAGTTTTTTTTTCAAGAAATATCTCTATGAAACCTCAAATTGTGTTAACTGTATGCTAACCTATAGTCTAAGAGAAAGTAAGGTTAACATTTATTTGGAAAGTCATATTTGGAAAGTCAGATCCTCTCCCAAAGTCAATTGAAAACATAGCAGCAAAGTTAGAACCATAATGAGTAGAAATAAGCCTTTCAGACTGAATATCAGTCCCTGAGCTGCAGGATGATCACTTCTGAGTTTCTGCAACACCACACTCCCTGCTTTATCAGTCTTACTAAACACCACTGGCACACCGCTTTTTTATCTCGTCTAAAAGAGCAATATTTCTTGTCACAGCAAAACAAAGTTTAGAATGGATTATTTACCTTTCCTGCCAAACTGACTGAAGCTAAAGAGCAAGCTAGAGTGAGTATGGACTGGGGAGAATGCGAGTATAAGGAAAAAAGGTAAAAATTGGACAGGAATTGGCATGCAAGCATTTGTCCATGGGCGGACAAAGATCAGTGAATCAATAGGCTGATGGAGCGCTGACAGAATGACAGCGCCATGCTGATCACTGAAGGACATCTAGGAGAGAGAAAGAGAGAGTGGTGAAGAACAGGCCAGAGAGAGAGAGAGAAGGGCTGACAGCTAGCAGTAATGAATGATAATTGTTCATCAAGTAAACGTTCACAATGTGTGGAGGCGAACATTCACCCAAGTCACTTCTTATACCTTCTACACATCAGAGTCATACTTGTTAGCACGCTTACCTTTGTAAGCCTACAAATGCACACCCATTGGCACTGACTGACAAAGACGCAGTAGTCTCGGCTACTCTGTATTTCTGTTAATTATCATATGCTGTCTAGCTTAAAAAATAAAATAGTTTAAAAATGACATCAGTTTTGACCTGGGCCACCAATTATGTGTCTCTAAGAAATGTTGAACAACAGATGTATTTATAATGTATAAATAGCCCATCAGACACTGAAAAGAAAGATTATTTTATTGCATAAAATATTGCTGATCCCATCAGCTGATCAGAGTTCTGATCTAGAGTCAGAAATTCTGAATCAGTTTCTAAGTTGCTCAATGTTGTTGAGCTACTTAGAGACAGACTGAAAGTGGACAGTATATCCTCGGTGTGGCAGTCAGGGGCAGCACAAAAGTGACCCCCTTAAACTGATTTTTAGTTTTAGTGTCCTTATTTTCATCTAAGTTATCAAGTCTGTCACTAGTTAGCTAACATAAACTAATGTAAGTCTATTAGCCGCAACCAACCAACCATGTGACGTCATGTTTCTTACTGACAGAAGATGGTGCAACACACAATCTCAAGTAATTTCTTAAATTCAGCTTCACAGACATCTTTATTAGTTTTTGAGTGTATGGCTCCATGATGTGAATTAGCCTTTATATGTCTAGTGTTTCATGTCCTCTTTTTAAAGAAATTAAATTTAGGGTGTTTACTTCTGTCATATGTCTGGACACTTGATCTAAACAGAAGGCAAGAGTTAAATATACATTTCCCTTGTTTATACTCAAACTCTCCCACACGAAATGTCACACTCCATCTCAGTGTTACATGTGGGTTGTAGGGAAAAAGTATGTAAAGAAAAAAAAAGTAGTCATATTTTGAGTTAGAGTTTTTGCTTGAAATGTTGTTTGAAATCTTAGTGTTGTGAAAATCCTGTACATCTAGTAGCATTGCTTCAGGTAAACCAGTGTTCATCTAAAATCTTATCAAATGGGACTGCCATTAAATTTCGTGCAGACAGGTCCCATGAGCATGTTAGCATGCTAATGCTATTTGCTTTGTTTAGTCAGTTTCACTTGCGACAGTATGAACGGCCAATGAACACATTTAGGTCTATTTTTCAATATAAGGAAAAAAAACAAAGTCATACACAATATGTAATTCCGCTGACCGCATCTATTGCCCTAGCTGCTGAGGAGATGAACATGAAAAGCAAGAAGTGAAAACTTATCAGAGAGCATCAATAAAAATGAAATGAAATGAGAAGAAAGTAGAAGTGAGTGTGATAGTAGAAAGACAAGGTTCCAGCAACCTAAAGGGACAAGAGAAAGATGATAAGAAGAGAAGAGAGTAAAAGAGCTGCAAAATGAACTCAATTCATTCAAAAAGGGAGACCAGAGATAACTAAGGGTGTGAAAAGCAACACAATGAGCTTCTAATGTCAGAAACAAGGGAGCAGGCATAAAATGGGAGGGCACAAGAAATGACTCACCATCTTTAAGTCCCGAGGACAGCGAGTAGAGAGAGATGCTTATACTGCCTTAAAAATAATAAAATAAGAAAGAGAAGAGCACAAGTTGACCTGACACAGGCGCTCTGTACAGCTGCTTCTAGCTATTGTATGTAATTTAACGAGGACAGGCAATGGGACTTCTGTTATTGGACATCTCTCATTTCGAGGCTCAAAAGAAAGGTCTGAGAAATCTTTGAGGTGTCTCTGAGGTGTTGTAAGGATCTGAAAGTGTAGACTCCGATAGGATGTTTTCTGAGCATTTGATGGCTGGGGAAGGAGGTTTCAATCAAAGGCTGGCAAGATGATGTAAAGTTACAGCACAGAGGACACAGACAGACACAGAAAACGACAACTATCACATGTACATGGATAGAAAAAGGTTTATAGGAAAAAAATAATGATTACATGTCATGCAACATTTCATAAAACATACGGATACTGATTCTTTTTTTAAATTTTCTTAAAATTGCTCTAACCTACAAAAGTGAAATGCACTTGGCTACAAAAAATGTCTCTTGTTTTTATTAATTACTGAGATAATCATCTGGGAAATTTGTAGAAATTTTTAATTAGAAATATTTCAATTATAAATTAAAACTTCACGTTGTTTTTCCAAAATATTGAGATAATTGTCAGAAATTCTGAGAAAGCTTTCAGAAACACAAAATCCAAAAGATCTTCCACTAACGTGAACGCTTAAATGTTATGAACAGTATTGCACCTGCTTAGTTTAATACCATTCTGTTTTGGTTTACATTTGAAACACGTTGAAGGATCAACTTGTAGTCTCAAGTAATTTCAGTTCAGGTGATCCTGGAGAAACACTGCAAAATCTTAAACATGCCAATATCATTCATGGTTTCAAACTGTATTAGAGTTGGGGTCATTACTCATGAAATCAAGATTCCAGTTACATGTATTTCACAAAAATAGAGCAAAATTCTACTCAAATGAAAGATTTTCTATACATTTCTAAGACAGGTATAAAAAAAAAAAAGCCAAAGTAAAAATTTGTGCCACGCAACTTTACAAGTTGCAATGCCATGCAACAAATTTTACCACCATTCAGCTCTGACAACCATATTTCATAATATATAACAATGTTAAATCTACCCCAGCGAAATGTTTAGGAACACTTGACACTAAACAGTAGCAGTGTGTGATACTATCAATCCGATACCAAATAAATACAGGGCTAGTATTGTCAATACCGATACTTTTAACTTGTAAAGGCAGCTGTATAAGAAGAAGAGCAGTGTGTAATGATTTATGAGATAAATTATCATGAATTGGCACATTCTGATTTTAATGACCACTAAATCACTGTGATTTTAATTTCCACAATGATTAGTTAACACAAATTTTCATGCATTTGGAAACTGGGGTTCTTTGAGACCTGGAATGTAAATGCAGCTGTTTCTAAAGCACTTTGAGTCAATTTCTGTCGTTTAAATGTGCTATGAGATATAAATAAAATAAATGTGACAGTCAACACAAAGAGGTTCAGATATTTTTATAGTAGTGCATGTTTGAGGTATATTTTTTCATTTCCTAAAAAAATAATTTAACGCAATTCAGTGGGCTACATGCTGAACTTAGAGGATAGAAAGAAAGTATCGACCCTGTCACCATAATATAGATCCGATACCAATACCATCATTGGTATCGATACTATCGATCCGCCCAGCTCTACTAAGCACATTCCCCTTATTAACAGGTAGCTTGCCATAAGAACAATAACAAAGTCTCAAGTGTCAACTGTATGCAACCTCAAAACTAAAAACATACACTACTCAGGAAGGAAGAATAAGAAAATCAAACAAAACAGCATTCTTACCAATTTAAAGGTCATTCCGACTCTTCTATAAAAGCCTCAGCATTTTGTTATCTCAGTAGAATTCCATTCAGTCCTTTGTTCGTAATCATTACTTCGGTATGAGTACGGTAGAGTATCGAAGTAAATATATATCGAAATATCGAAGGTTCAAGCTGGACATCAGGATGATGATATTTTGTAAGCTTTCTAAAGATTTTTCACTTGTTCATTCATTAAAGGAGACGTGAAATCCAACACTGTCATGGTCTTATTTTATGTCTCTAGTTTAGTTATAAATGACTCTGACTTTTTTTAGTTCTTGTCTTGTTCCTTTTGTCTTTGCTTTGTCTTTTGTATTTGTCTGTTTGTTTCCTTGAAGTCTCTCATGCCGCCATGTTTGTTTACCTTTTTGTCGATGTAAATTTCGCATGTCTTAATTTCTCAGTGTTTATGTTTCCTGTTTTATCTAGATAGTCCCTTGTCTCATGTTTGTTGTGTTTAGTTTTGCTTCCATAGATTTTGTTAGCCTGTGTCTTGTTTTCCCTGGCTGTTCCTCTCTACCTGATATTACCTGATACCTGACCTGTGTATTTGTAAGTCTTCAGTTTTCTTTCTGCTCTTTGTCGTGTCATCTCTTGCGGTTTTTCCTCTTTGACGATTTGGTTCCTTGTTTTTTTGACTTGCATTATTTTGTAATATGTTTAAGTTCAACAATAAAACTGCTTTTCAGTTTAACCTTTGTTTACAAGTCCTGCATTCAGGTCCAACTCCTGCCCGTCATACACAGCCAGACTTGACAAACACTGCTAAAAGGGATAATTAGACACCAGAAATGTTGACCATACAGTTAAAAGTATCCTGTGATGTTAATTTATTATTTTTGTCTTGTCTTCAGATGAATTTACATTAAACAAGCAAGATTATGGCTGCTTGGTGTTCAAACTTAATCATGATATATATTATTTATAATTACTGTAAATTTACAAAAAAATATCCAGGCACTACTATGGAAGAAATATAGTATCTTTCTTCCATACACTACACTTATTACAGTTTTATATTTAAAGGCTTCATCACTGATAAAGCTTAGAGGCTGTATAAAAATACAACATAGTGAAAATCTCATCAGCTGCAAGCTGAAGGTCACCAGCAGGGAGTTGGCTGACATATGGTTGGTCAACCACAGACGCTTCTGATCAGCAATCAGCAGTGTGGCCTGCTGCTGATGGAAATCCTCCTCATGCATGCACAGCAAATTTGAATAGATTTATCAGCCTTTGTATACAGTACATTTCTTTTTACCTGAATTTCCCTGACATTGGACATCCTGAATAAGCAGATAAACCTAGAATAAACTAAGAAAACACCAAAAGTCGAAAAATGTCCTAAAAAAGAATGAATGCTGCTATTTTATTGTACTTTCTATTAAAAATGCATTTATTTGCAAAATAACAGCAATTTGGGCCAAACAAGGCCCAAACGCATAGAAAAAGCTGTGTACATGTGGACGTAGCCTGTGGCCTTCAATCCAATGTCAGACATTTATTTTAGCTGTCTTTATTTTAATGATAGTTACCTTTGTTTGTTGTTTTTATATATTTTCAATTGTCTTCAGTGTACTTATTCGTTTTTGTTACCAGTTTGTATTTGCTGTTGCTGTTTTAAACTGCTTTAAAAATAAAGTTGTTGCAGTATGGGTGTTTTTTTAACTACTTTTTATGACAGTGGTACCATGGGGTTTGGTACGGTAATTAAAGTTCCTAATGATGATTAAGACACTAAACAATTAAGGCTAGGAAATGTTTACGGTCATGTTTTAAATTCTTAAAATTAAACATTTAAACTAGTGCTGTCAGCGTTAATCTCGTTAAAATGACGTTAACGCCAAAACCGCATTAACGCGGCAAATCTCCGTGTTAGCGCGGTTAGCTCATTAACGTGCTAGCGACATGCAGCCCCACACACGGGGCTATCCGTGCTAACTTGCTAACGGAGATTTGCCGTATTAATGTGGTTATGGCATTAACGTCATTTTAACGAGATTAACGCTGACAGCACTAATTTAAACATTAAATAAAATATGAGAGTTAACTTTGAAACAGAGACATTTAAAAGTAATCTACTTCCTATAAACACTGTTGTTGGTGCAGTAACATCACAGACGTCCTCTTTGTCTGTGCCATTATTGTCAACAATTAACACATAAGGAGAGCTTTCTTTGTATATACTGTGAGAGCACTTTATTTTTCAGGCCTCAAAACAGATGCCTGAAGTGCCTCAAACCTGCATTCTTTCTAATAGCCAGTAGGGGAGCAGCTCCTGCATTTGAAGAAAGAAATCCACTCCTTTATTAAGAGATAACATACCAACCTTCTTTCTGGGTTCTTATTTATAGCATGATGTAATGTTTTGTGCTGTATTTTTTAACCATCTACATTATACTCTTGCCAAATGATGAAACTTGTGTTTGGACACTCAACATGAACTTTTACTGAAAACAATTTAGCCTTCATTATATATCTTCCAGCTCTGTAACCAACCACCAGCTATGACACTGTTATATGTCAACTAACCCAACTCAACCAACCCTCCAAAATAGCACTACTGTTTAGTTTTTATAGTTATTATTGTAGCGTCTTTAACTTTCATTATAAAGTACCTTGAGTTGTTGTGATTTGGCGCTATACAATTACAATTTAACCTAATATTTCAATGTCAAATTTATCCATAGTTTCAAAGATATAACAGAGCTGTAACTTTTACTTTTTTAGAAATACTTCAGTTTGTCCCAGATATGACTGATGAAGTCAGACTTAAGGAGCAGATAGAAGTCTATGTCAAAACATTAATTCCTCACACCGTGATGAATTTATGGTCTCTGTTGCTAGTTTTAAATGTTACTGAATGCAGTGTAATAATAATTTTGTAAATTATTTCCTGTTATAAACACGAAGTACAATACAGCAGTATATGTTTCAGGGTGGAACTGCCTTACAAGTGACAAGTTGCTACAGTATGAGTAAGTAGTGTCCTTAGTTACTCAGTCTACTCCTTACTTCTGTTGTTACACACAAAAACCTACTTGCAATTGAGCTCTGAAAGCAAAAATATTAATAAATTTAAAAAAAAAAAAAAAGCAATACAAGGAGGTTGTTTTGACTTGTGTGACTGAGCCATTAGGTAGCACTCAAAATACATGTGAAGGCTGATATTAGCAAAGTGTAAAAAAGCCAGCACACAGCTGGGTTTGATCTGAAAATCAATCAAAGGTTCATTCATGAATCATGAATGAATCAAAAGCTGCGCCTTGTTGACCCGGTCATAGTGGCTTCTTGGCTGTCTTCTGCCTCATGTTTACTAACTTTGCTAGCTCTGAATAGAAGGAAATAGGAATCCCTGCATTACATCACATCACATTGCTTGATTTGAAGTAGTTCATATGTGAAAGCAATGGGATATTTTTATGTATTTACATTTTGGTGTTTCATGGAGCACATTAATCATGCTAGTTTGGGCCCACAACTAAATTCAGTCACATTTTCTAAGACAATCATGAATTTCTATAATGTACCATGAACTGAATTAGCCTATGCCATACATATATTTACATACAGTATAATGTGTTGTTTCAGTTGTGCTTCATCCCTCAGCTACGAAAGCTATTTAATATTGAGTTAATCACCTCTCTCTTGGCAAACAGTACTTTACCAAATGTGCTTTAACTAATAAAACAATTCCATCAAAAGAGACAATAAAGTGATTGAAATGGGCAAGCATTCCAATAAATATACCTAAATACATTTAAATATATTTTAAATACAAGTAAATCAAGTGGTTAACAGAGAAAACCAAAAATTCAAATGTTACTTTTTTGGAAGCATATTTTAAGCACATTTCTACTATTTTTTTGAGTGACCTGCTTTTTTGGTTTCATTTAAAATACGTATTTCTGATCTGAGCTGACTTTCTTCAAAAACAATCTATGTTTCTAGCAATAAAGAAAACAGAAAGTGAGATTGGTGAGATGCATGTGGAAAATAACAGACAGAGTGAAGAAAAGGAGGCAGAAAGAAGTGTGACAGCGAGTATACTGGCGAGAAATCAGTGGTGTGTGAAAGAATATTCAACAATCAGGGCTGTGCTTTGTGATTCAAAGAGTAAGGAAGGCAGTGCAGGGAAAAAGAAAAGAGCAGTTTGGGAGTGATTTTCTTCGAGCAAAGAAAGCATCTCAGAGTTCCTCCAAGGTCACGTATGTAACCCCTGAGCTGGTGCAGAAGTCACCACCTGATGTTTCATATGGCTCTTTGTTCCGCCACTTGCCTTCTGACAAGCATGGGCGTGCTGTGGGTGACAACTTTGTGTGAGGTTGCCCCTAAGGACAAAACACACAAAGGACAAAGCAGACGCTTCACAGAAATGCAACACCATGGTTTTTTAAACACAGACAATGTGAAAGTACAATTATTTATGTAACGTAACCTACAAAATAAATGAGTGAAAATGCTGAAACACATTCAACAAATGGGTTAAAGTTCTAAAACAAAGTAACATGGGTTGTGCCACTGCAATTATTTTAAAAAGGCTCAAAAGATCATTGAAAACAATGGGCAACATGTGGCACAGCAACAACAAATCAAGCTAAATATCCACTATCCATTCAAACTATTCAAATTCGAAGAATTCAAAACACAGCCAAAGCTTGTGCACTGAAATAGTAGCAAAAACCAACAAAAAGGCTATAAATGGGATTGTGGTTGACAGCAACCTACAAACCTGAGTGTGATGAGGTCACTAGGCATTGGCAACACCTTCCACAATTGGCTGCTTGTTTGGAGCCAGATCGCTCTGTCAGTTCAGATACCACCATCTGGGAAATGTTTCCTTTGTTACAAACAGTTAAGGTTTATTCAAAGCTACTTAAAGACAAAATGGTCAGAAATGAATTTAATTAGTTATGAAATTTATTTAATTATTACTAGCTTCAAATACTGTTGTCAAATACTGTGTTTGAACGTAATAGCATTTCTTTGTATAGTAACACCCACTGATAAAACTGGCATCTGACAGTGTTTCTGACCTTCCAGTTCATTGCTGGTAAAAAACAAAAGACACCCACAAGCATGCAGCAGAATGCCCATCCTGACATGATGCCCACCATTCTGTACTGCAAAGTGGTCTACACGTTTTCATCTGGTTGGTTGAAATAATGAAAGCTAAGATCTCAAAATCAGAGCTGCCCAAAATGTAAAGGCCGAAACCCCAAAGTGATGATATGTAAGATGTGTCCTTCTGTTGGGGCAAGTATCTAGCCGTATTTGGACTCAATCATTTGTTTTACACTGAAAACATCCTTTGTATCAATGGAATAAATGCAAGTAAAACTCTACAAAACCCATGCAAAAGGAACTGAGTATAGTAATAGTTGAGACAGGCCATGAAATTAAGCTTGTGGTTAATTTATGGTTCTGTGATTCTGTCTGTTTTTGTATGTATTTTCCTACAGAGAAGGGTTTTGATCCAAAACAAGGATGCTCTCTGTCAGTCCTCTAGAATCCTAACTGCATGCTGCTTGATGTAAATGATGCTGTGCATCGGTCGAATGCTGATTGGTTGACAAGTGAGATAGAACAGGGAAGAGCATGACAACATAGTAGATGAAGAACACAAAAAGAAAAAAATGTTAAATGGAAAGCTCAGGCACTGGCTGCACTGGACACTTTCTATTGTTTTAAGCACTTGGTTCTACTTCAGTTCTCTATATGACTTTGCCAGCTGCCAATCTACTGTCAGCATGCTGGCATCACTGAACCAATAATTTCCTCCTTATTCACAGTCCAGGAGGATCAGGTGCATCTACAAGCTGTTTTGCAGTTCACCTCCACTCCAGCTCATCCTTTCATAATCAGTATCGTATCTGTTTGTCACTGATGTCTGCTCTCCTTTGTATGCTGGAGTCTTGTTGATTTTCTCCTTCCCTCTGGATTTCCATGTAAACACTCAAAGTCTAAAGAGCATCAAATGGTGGAAAATAAATGATGAGTTTCCTGGCAGATTTTCTAGGCCAATAGTAGGTGAATATTAGGCTTATGAGGTAGAATAGTGACAGGACACGTTTTACCCTGTATGAGTATACAACACTGAGGAAGTACCATCTGCAAATTCCACAGAACTTCGAGTAACAACCAGAGAATTATAAAAGAAAACTATGCTAAACAAATGAACAGTAATATTTTGTTCTTGGAGTTTGGTTTTTCAGTTTTACTATTTTAACAGCTAAGCCTGATAAATGTTGCTATAATACTGTCAATATGTGCAGTTTCTTACCAAAATTTAAGGTGTCTGATTAGAATATGACTGTAGACTGTCTAATAAAAAAACCCCTTAGCTATTGTTTTTGTTGATACATCTTATTAGTGTAAAAAGAGAGTGTCACATGGTTTATATACTGATCAATGAATGAATCATGCTGGACAATCTATACTGATATGGGTTGGGTCATGTGTTAGGAGCTATGGGATGCCACATCGTTTGATGGAAATGAGAATTATGAAGCTACAGAGGGCTGAATTCAGAGGCACCCCAAAAATGGAAGAATGATGTAGTTCATTTTGTCAAAATTTCATTGCAGCAAATTAAAATGGAAATTAGCAGTTTATATGGCCCCCATGTGCTTGTATTCATGCATGACAATGTTGTTCCATGCTCCTAATGGTGTGCTGAGGGATCTCTTCCCAGACGTGTACCAGGAGAGTCTGAGCCCCTGGAGATGGGGTGCAATCTGGTGGTGTTGCATGCCGTAGAGGTGCTCTATTGGATTTAGATCAGGCAAGTGTGAGGGCAAGTCAGTGGTCACATGTGCTCAGGGTGACTGAAAGATATTGAAAGAGGAGATTGAGGAACGAGCATGTCAGGAGTAACGGTGCTGCAACTGTTTCTTTTTGAGTTCAGATGACCTGAGCTAGTGTGGCTAATTAGACTTATAGCCATGTTGTTTGTTGACACGTTAGCATCGCAGTCTCTTGTTTCCTTTGCTAATAGGTTAACTTAACTTACTATTACATTTGCTACTGTTATTACTGTTTTAAACATTTAGGTGATGTAGTTTATTTCTACGTTTCTTTGTTTTTGATGCTAGCTTACTTAATTGCTGTGTTGGTGTAACATCATGTACGGCTACAGGGGCTGGTTTTTAATGCACAATCAGTAGTAGTAGTAGTTGTAGTAGTAATAATAATAATAGTAATACACATTATTAATATGACTATTGCACATGTACATTTGAAATGACAACCCTATAAAACATGCAACTGCTCAGCTGAGGATGAAGACTGTGGCCAGTCTCAAAGTAGCCACTCAACCATGATCATGAGTTCTGTACTGAAACCAGTCAGCTCATACCACTACCACAGTAATCCTAGAAGTATGTGGGTATAAGATCAAGTGGTCTCTTCTGCCGGAAGAGAAAGCCTGGGGGAGTGGATGAACAGACCACAGCAATGTCCCAGAGCAAGAGTCAGTCAATATACCAAAGGCAGGTATCCAATGGCTCTCCAGAATGAAGAGCTGAACAGCACCAGTATCTGACATGATCAACGGCTATTGGCCTAAAAAAGCTAATAGCACTCCATGATCACTCCACCTGGCAGCACAAATAAGGAGGTTGCTACAGTAACAACAGGTACTCGTGTAGCTCATCAGAGTAGATTGGAGTATAGATTCAGGAGTGGAGTGAATATCAGCCACCACCTGTACACAGATGACATCAAGCTCTACACCAGGAGCGAGGAGGCATTGACTTATGGATCCACCAAGATCTAGAGTGAGGACATTGCCAGTCAGACTGGATAAATGTGGCTGAATGGTTGCAAAGAGAGGAAAGGTCGTCCAGGCTGCAGGGGTGGGCTGCCAAAAGGCAAAATACAAAATATATACAACAGCTACAAATACATGGGTATCACACAGGGCAGTAATACTATGATAAAGATGCATGAAGGTCACCCACAGCCAAATACCTCCAGAAGATAAGACAATGATGATGCCAATGATGTTAAGACTAGAATATTCTTCAAAGTGTACTGAGGTCTCCACCTTCCACAGCTGGAAGATGTGTGGAAGGTAAAGTTAAAGTGATCCCAGTGATAATAGGAAGATTAGAAGCTGTAACCCAGGAACACGTTAAAATAAAAGACCTTTAAGGACGTTAAATGAGCTGATCATCAACTGTCCCAGCTGTTAGTAAACCATCAATAAAAATGAGAAAGATTAGAGCAATTTGTGTAGCAGTCTTTCATAGATGGACTCCTTTAAAATGTTTGCTTGTGTTGGAGCCACCCCATCTAATTACTGGGCGAACTGTGATCAGATCCTAATGGATAAGATCTCAGTTTGGGTTTATTTTCGGTTCATATTTAGGGTGTGAAAGTAGGCTCTCTGATGCTTCATTTGAAATCAGAGTTGTCAGCATATTCAAGACACTGAGTTGGGAAAATAATCCTTGGTGTGACCCTTTAGAGGCTATTTCACTATCTCAGCACTCAGAGTGCATGGCAGTTCACTGCTTTTTTACAGACTTCAAGGTTTCCTATCATGTTCTTACTTTGTAGTTTGCCTTCACTTATCCTTATCAGGGTCACAGGGGGGGCTGGTACAGTACACCCTGAACAGGTCACCAGTCTATCACCAGGGCTAACACAAAGAGACAAATAACCATTCAGACCTATGGGCAATTTAGAACCATTAGTTAACCTAACCCCACTAACTGTACCTGGAGAGAACCCATGCGAATATGGGGAAAACAAGAAAACTTCACCCAGGAGATGGATTCGAACTCACGACCTTCTCGCTGTAAGATAGCAATGCTAACCATCTTCACTGTACTACCCTCAGAGACCTTATACCGCATAAATTGTTTGGCACATAAGTTCAACTGCCCAGTGAATGTTTCCTCTTTTTTTTCTTTTTTTAATTTCATGTTTTAAGCTCTCTTGGGCTTTGTGATTTATGCCTTTTAAGTAGAGGCTACTGGAGAATACAAATGACTTGTTTAGAATTCACAGCCAGGATAAAGCACGAGTTGAGGATTACACAGATGCACAGTTACAGCAACTGCAGATGAGATGTTGACTGTTTTTGTCACAAAGACATAAGAAAATCAAAGGCATCACAACTAATGCAGCAGAACATGAAATATCACACATATTTCAGGTTCTGCTGCCAAATATTTTATCACAGTGAGGTCATACACACAACAGCAGCAAACAAGTCTTGTGGGAAACACGTGAAACAAAAAACAGGCACCCAAAGAACAAACAGCTCACATGGCACATTAAAATATGACCAGAGGTTTCTACTTAGTCACTTTGTGATAAACTGGAAGTGAGACTGTTGCTAATTCAGGTCACATCTTTCATTTCACTCTCTAGACAAGTGCTCCTGAATTATTTGGGAGCTGACGAATGACTTCACTTGTGTGTAAAATTTACAGAAAAAGTCAAACCCTAGAAAGTATATCACTATTTGTAAGTAACCATACCAGACAATGGAAGCCAGATAATCTCTTTTCCCAGCTGCCAGCTACTCTAGGTTGGTAGCTGTCCTGCAAAACCACTCTTGAAGAATCCTAACAAGGTGGAAGTAAAGTGGAAATAAAATATTCCCACTTTACTTCCCATTTTACACATTTCTAATTACAGTTTCAACTGTCACAACAACTTCCAAGATTTCTATTAAATGATTCATTCCTTCTCTTGCTGGCCTTTATGGAAATAAATGAAATGGCTTTCATGTAACTGTGACTACTTCTGTGCACATTTATGCTGCACTAAAAAATAAATGCTGGCAGAGACTGCTGTCGGTATTTTGAAGAAGCTAAAAACACTGACATGAAAACAATCTTTGAATGTCCTCAGAAAAAAAAGGCTTAGTCACAAACTGATGGCTGTTTTTTAAAAAATCCTAAACTTCATCTTTTGAAGTCTGCTTCAAACTGTGCTGCTTCTGAAGCTTGTTTACGCACATACCTACAGCACATGTTCGTATATCAGCATTTTCCAAAATGCTGATAAAGAGTAGTGACAGGAAGAGGAAAAAGTCCTCTGTCATGGAAATGAAAGGTCAAAAGAAAGGAAAGAGACAGAGATGTAAAACTATAGAGTAAGTCTGTCAGTGCAGTTTTTTCTACAATGTATGATACAGTGTGGTTTCTCTCAACAATGCCACACACAAGATCCCTGCTACAGACTGGTCAACAGTAAACAGTGGTTATTATTAATATTATTTTGTTACATTTTTCCCCATTCAAGATGAACTGCCAAAAACTGATTTCTGGCAAAACCTGACAGGTTGGTTGTAGCTCAGGAGGTAGAGCAGATCAGCTGTTAATTGGAAGGCTGGTTGTTCGATTCCTGGCTCCCCCATTTTGCATGCCAAATATCCTTGGGCAAGATACCGACCCCAACTTGCTCGCTGATGCATCCATCAGAGTATGAAGGACAGTTAGAAAGCACTGAAAGTGTAGACAACAGTGCTTGTGTGAATGAGTGTGTATGGGTGAATGCAGCGTGTTGTATAGAGCGCTTTGAGTACTCCAGGAGAGTAGAAAAGCGCTATATAATCAGTCTATTTACCGTCTTACGACATTATTCCTTATCGTCTTAATATGATCAACCTCATATTGAACAATTCACATTTGATTTATCTTCCTCCTATTTTTTCTTGCACTTTTTGTCATGTCTGCTGTTTATTACATATCTAATCTACCAACAGGCTCTACACATAGTCAGTATGACGAAAAAAGAAACTTACTTGGTCTCTTGAGGTCTCTTGAGGTCTCTTGAAGGATACTAGTATGAACCTATGTCTGCTTCTTAGTGGCATACTTTATTACACTTAAGAAAACCCTCTAATGCATACAGTAGCAATAGTCTATGTGATTAATGGTGACACAAATGGACACCAGTGACCCTTTGTGTGCATTTCTGGAAACACAAAGTAAAGAAAATTAAACGTAAAACGTATAAATTCAGTCTACACAGAGGCTACAAATTTGTACGTCAATACATTTGGATACAGTTCTTCAAAAAGCCAACAGCATGTATGATGGTATGCATGGCTTCAATGCTGAATGGTAGAAAAGTTGATTTCCACAAGTTACTGAACAATGGGCTATCCATAGTTTTTCACACAGTGCTTTTGCATTTTGACCTAATTGATGGCATGGTGTAATATGTCACATGAACTTATATATGATTAGAACTCCTGTTGGGTTTATATAGAAACCACAGTTATGTTCTGGAACAGGTTTTTATAATATATGTTGATGATATGGTGGCATATGTATCAGTCAAAAATCCCTTATCTGTTTCATCCCAAGTGTCACATCATTTACATGCTATGACATCATGGCTTGAAAACTCATGTCTCACACTTGTGGCTACATTAGTTTGCACCACTGCAATGTGCTCAAAAAACTAAATATCATAAACTTTATAATTTTATTACATTTTCTCATGTAAAGCTAGTGTATGATTACATACATAATCAGCCTCCCCAGGTGCTCAGTAACCTTGTTGTTTCCCTTGCAATTTGGGGTTTTAGTATTGTGTGGAGCATCTATTGTAAAACTGCAAGGTGCCATTACAAAAATATTTTCTTCTATCTTTTATTTGTGGTATTTTGGAGATAGTTTACTATCAGAACTTAAGCTAACCCTGAGTGGGATCATTTTAAAATTAAATTGAAAGAGTTGTTGTTTTAAGCTTTTTTTTGTGATACTGTAGTCTGTGTCTTGTGGTGCTTTGTCTGTTTATGCCATGTTGTGTTTGAGTTTTTTGTAATGTGTGTATATTTATTGTATATATCGTGCACATTATTGATTTTCTCTGTATTTTAAAGGCTGGACATTGCAAACTAGCAAAATGATGTCTTTTTCAAGAAAGACTTTGCATATTTGGCCTGTATTTGTATAGCGCTTTATTTAGTCCCTAAGGACCCCAAAGCGCTTTACACTGCATTCAGTCATTCACCCATTCACACACACATTCACACACTGGTGATGGCAAGCTACATCGTAACCACAGCTGCCCTGGGGCGCACTGACAGAGGCGAGGCTGCCGGACACTGGCGCCACCGGGCCCTCTGACCAGCAAGACAATACTAAACTGCATACTACAGCTATTAAACATAGTACAAGTGCATAGTACTAGAGTCCAGGTGCTAAACTAGCCTGTCTGCACTGAAAAACACATCTTTAGAATGTAGTTGATTTTATATGTAACTAGGTTCCACATAACCAGAATGTGATCAATAAACATATTAAGATATTGTTATGTCAAAAAATCAATTTGAATTTTTGTGACTTCAAAAGCCGTTAGGGAGATAAGGTGCTATGAAGAAAAGAATGGAAATTAGTAAAATGTATGTAATTGAATGTATGTAGTTTTCTATGCCACAACCAGAAAGAAGGCAACCACAGTCTCTCAAAAGACTATAGATACTTAAACTCAAGAGACATATAAGTGTTCAATAGTCCAAAAAACCACAAATATTCCAGACTTTTCAGACACTTGTAAGACCAGAGGACAATCCCGATGTCCTGCAGTTTGTCTCGGGGATTTCTGTATTTTGAGAGTGCATGACATCCTCACTGTTGACTCCTCCCTCGATGTCTCCATGTGAAATAAGGACAGTGTCACAAGTGTGTCTCAGAATTCGCAGCTCTGCATAAAATTAAAACTGAAGAACATGTAAGATGCTGGGACGAAATATCCTTTAGCTGGATGAGCTGAACGTGCCAAAATCTAGTGATGTCAGTATGCCAGTACAGACACACACACTGGACAGGAATATACATTTATGTTCTCTCTGCGTACTCCAACTTCGTTCTGTATGCAGTTATTGGGGTTAAGTTAACTGGTGATTTTAAAGTGCCCACAGATGTCAGTGTAAATCTGTCTCTCTGTGTTATAGATAGGTGACCTATTGAGGGTGTACCCTCTCACTGTATGGCAGCTGGAATAGGCTCAAGAAAATGTATAAATATAATTAGTGATGTAGCTTTACTGCTATCTTCTTTTTTCAATCATTCCCTTTAGGGATCACCACAGTGGATCATCTGCCTCCATCTGTCACACCGACCCTCTGCATGTCCCTTCCGAATATCCATGAATATATTCTGAGGTTTTAATCTTTTCTTCTTTCCTTCCTGCCTCCATATTTGACATCCTTTGTCCAATATATCCACTATTCCTCCTCAGTATTGCCTCTCATATACTCATTTCTAATCTTGTCCATTCTGGTCACTCTCAATGAAAGCAACTCTACCACCTCCTGTCTTTTTGTCAGCACCGCCATCTCTAAACCAAAACCATCATAACAGGTCTCACTACCATCTTGTAAACCCTCCCTTTCACTGTCGCTGCTATCGTTCAGTCAAAAATGATCTTTGACGGTGATCTGTCTGGGGTGGACTTGCTGTCCTCATAGATGATCTGCAGCAGCCTCACATAAATGCTATTTTGCACCATTTCATATGCTTTCTCTAGATCCTCAAAACTCAGTGCAACTCCTGCTAATCATCTTTATGCTTCTCCATCAACACTGTCACAGCAAATTTCACACCTGTAGTGCTTTTTCTTTGCATGAAGCGAGAAAAAGAGATGAATGCTTTGGCTTATGAAACGATTTATTAATTCTAACATGTAAATACATCACATGTTAAAATAGTCTACTGATCTCTCTCCTAGACATCTCCATAACTGTACATAACTGACCTAACTTCCTCTTTACTAATCCTCTACACTTCCTGATTCACTAATAGCCCTCTGTCTGTCTTCCTCTCTCTCTCTCTCTATAAGTATTCCTTTCATTCCATATTCTTTGCACAATCTATTCCATTTCTATCATTAACCACCCTAACCTGCTACACATCCTTTCTAGGTGGATCTGTCTGCCTAACCTATTGATATGAGTTGTTGTCTTTCCACAGTGTCCAGTCTCACTATAAGCCTCTTCCTTTGTTTTTGTCTCTAGCTTCTCAGTCCCTTGGTTTACTTTCTTCATTTCTCTGCTAATCCCACATTTTCCCAGTTTATTTTCAATAAACTGGACTGGGCTAAAAACACCACAGCACTTTACAGAAAGGGCCAGATTCGTCTCTATTTTTTGAGGCAACTGAGGTCCTTCAACATCTGCCAGAAAATGCTCGGGATTTTCTAAGAGTCTGTTGTGGCCAGTGCGATCCTCTATGCTGTTGCATGCTGGGGGAGCAGGCTGAGGGTCGCAGATGCCAACAGACTCGATAAACTGATTCGTAAGGCCAGTAATGTTGTTGGGATGGAGCTGGACTCCCTCAAGGTGGTGTCGAAGAGGCGGATGTTGTCCAAGATAAAGACAATGTTGGATAACACCTCCCACCCACTCCATGACATGCTGGTCAGTCGCAGGAGCACGTTCAGTGAGAGACTGAGATTACCGAAAAGCACCACTGAACGACACAGGAAGTCGTTCCTGCCTGTGGCCATCTCCCTGTACAACTCATCCACTTAACACACTGTTTACTGCAACAGCTACACCCTTCTTACTTATGTTCTTTTCAGCTATTTATTAATAAGTGACTTTTATGTATATATATGCCTGTATATATTGTGCTATTCTTAGTTAGTGTATTGTCTGTCTTTGTTAATGTTTGTTTATAATGGAGCACTGCTTGAAAGATAATTTCCCCTAGGGATCAATAAAGCATTCTGATTCTGATTCTGATTCTTTGCTAGCCTTTTCTTTTGAAAAGGTTTTATGTACTACTTTATTCCACCACCAAGTCTTCCTGGCCTCTTTCCTTTGTCCCGAGGATACCCCAAACAACTTCTTGGCAGTTTCTCTCCTTTAATCCTTACCTTGTATTGGTTTCCTGACCCATCCTACAGACAACCATCTAATGCAGCTTAGCCACACTCTCCCCTAACATCACCTTACAGTTTCCTATCTCTTTGTAATATTGCACCGTCTGCATACAATGTAGTCTCGCTGTATGGACCTTCTTCCACTCTTATACCCTCAGCCCCAACCGGCTGCAGAAGATGGCTGCCTCTCCCTGAGCCTGTTTGTGCCTGAGGTTTCTTCCTGTTAAAAGAAAGTTTTTCCTTTCTAATGTTACCAAAGTGCTTGTTCATAGGAGGTCATATGATTTTTTAGGTTTTCTGTTTTCTCTTTATTATTGTAGGGTCTTTGCCTTACAATATAAAGCACCTTGAGGCAACTGTTTTTGTGATTTGGCACTATATAAATAAAACTGAAATTAAATTGAATTGAGAGTTTGTTTTGCAGATAAAAATACTGAGTTGATTTTGGATGCTTAACCCCCCCTGGGGCTTAAGGGTTTTAATATCAGATGTACCCATATCTTCGGGGGTGGCTGTGACTCAGTGGGTACAGCAGATCATCTACTAATAAGAATGTAGGTTTGATTTGCTCCAATCTGCATGCCAAAGTATCACAAGACATGATACTGAAATCAGAGTCGGCCCTGATATCAGAGTGTGAATGCAAGCAGGTACATAGGTATAGAAAAAAGTGCTTGTGTGAACAGGTGGGTAAGTCTTGTAGTAGCAAACACTCTAAGTGCCCAAGCAGAGTAGGAAAAAAAGGTTTACCATTATTTACAATCTTACAATCTTTTCACCTCTGTTCACTTCACCTCCATTGAAGTCTGCTCCAATCACCCCTCACTCCCTTATAATCCTTTTACTGCACATTATTATTTCCTTTCCTCTTTTCTTTTGTTTAACAAGAAGCCAGTTGTCCCCCTAAAACACTTGCATTCTGCTGATGCATGCTGTCAATTATAAAATTTCTTTGACTCACACAGCTGTTCTTCATCATACAAATGATAAGAGACAAATGTTGGTCTCAAGGTAACAACCAAATTAAGACATGCTCATTGAGGAACCATCCGTGATCAAAACTGGGCCTTCTCTGTGAACCTAAGCCATCCACATTAGTGGGTACATTTCAATTACCTTGCATTAAGATAATGATTAATGATGAATGGCTCTTACACTGAAAATAGCCATTTAGCATCTGGGTCTAATTTTCATATAATGTATGTACTACTGTATTCATATGACACTATTCTTGAATATTCTTGAATCAATATGTTCAGTTGTCTTCAGACAAAACAAACATTCTGCTGCAGAGAAACTTGTCTTGTGGCAGTCACTTTTGCAGGACCAAAACTAGCACCTGTTCCAGCCGGGGATTAAGCAGAGTACATTTTCAGCCCATTTATGCCAAAGACCAAACCAGTTCAGTTCTTACAGTGCTGTACTTATTATTGACATCTTTCTTATCTCCTCAGTAACGCTAACATCTGTTTATTACCTGGGAATCTTCTGTTGGGCTGCTGTAAACTCACTGTTCACTATCTCTGTCCCTTCTCTATGTTTCCTTTCAAAATCACACTGATCTCTAATGAATAAAAGCCAAGATTGCGCAGATATTGATTAAATAACTGCTATTCATTTAAAAATGTCATTTTAAAATTCTGGACACTAAGTTTATGTGTGGGAAGGGATTTGTGCAGCATTAATAGAAGTGACTGACTTATTTTCATTAATCTGTTTTTTTTTTTAAACTACAATGTGCCATATTTTTAGGATGAATGAATGTCACTGTAATATCAGGCTTTTAATCAGCACATTGACATTTTGGTAGCCATCAACAAACTTTAGGCATAATTTTAAAAGCCCAGAATTACCATGACCTTCAAGCATATGGTGAGTCTATGTAAACTTCCAACCACAACTGTGTGTCACATTGGCTGGTTACCCTCTTGTATGTGTATATGTATCTCCTGTGCCTAGTGTAATCTCAGCATAAGATTTATTTTCATTATTTGGTGCTTGAAAACACAAAACATTTTTATTAAGGGTGGTATTTTATTGTCCTCACTGATTGCTCTTCAAAATTCCGTGAACGACAGTTTTTTGTTCTTCAAATGCCATTTGAGATCATTTTCTTTTGATAGTGAAATGTTCAAACGGCTGTCCGGGGCATTTTTCTGAGCTCTTTCATTAAGTTATCACCAGTTATTGTTGTGTTTGTTTATCATCTTAAAAAAGTATCCATGGTCAAATCTAAGATGGTCATAGAGATGGACACAGCCACCATTAGGGAATTTCCCTTCTGAAGCCTCAAGATGAGCATATTTTGCTGCTGGTATGTAAGCAGCAACACGTGGATCTGACTGTGAAGGTGCAAACTCTTTGACTAATGACTTGTCAATCTCAAGCTGTTGGTCAGTGAGCATATTGTGGCTGGTCTGGACCTCATCTGTGAGTTTGGTGCAAGACTTTGTCAGACTGACTGAGTCTGCTATCAGTTTGTGATTGAATAGGGTCAAGCTAGCAATTGCATGCAACCTGTTTGTGATGGTGGTGCTTAATTGATACAAATCATAAATTTCTTGCTGCCTATTGCAAATCTATTGCCGTCCACGTACAGACATTTTCACATTAAATAGAAATTCACAACTAATTACAATCAGAGTTCAGCCGGAACTTGACAGATTTGAAGCAAGAATTGCTCCATACATAGTGAAGGAGTTTCTGCAGGATGCTGATTTTTACTAAAAGATGACTTAGGCACTTAAGCAACCTTGTATTTAGAAAGGACTGTAAGCAGAATACAACCAGTTGGCAATCAATTGAGTCAAGTTGAGTCAAGTCCCCTATTACAAAGACAAGGACTGCGGATGAGTTGCATTCATTGGTGCAGACTGAATTACATTAATTGCAAGATGTTGGAAATCTGTCTGCATTTATATATTTTAAATTATTTGCAGTCTTTTGCCAATGTGTCTGACAGTGACTGCAGTCAGCTTGTTTTTACTTGGAGAAAGGTTGGAGACAGGTTGCAGAGGTTTCACCAGGCAACCTCTGCAAGGTTACTTGTGAAAGTGGTTACCCAGCAGTTGGTGCATGTTCAGTGTTATTGCTACTAGCTGCAATCAGTCTCTGACTGCTGCAAAGTCAATGGAATCCTCAAGCAACCACTGATTTTTCCTGGTTCCTAGGAGGTTGTCATCCTTTTTTACTCTAGAGTGACTGAGTCCCTAGAATAACCCAAAAATTTCCAAAATGGGCTTGATGTTATATTCAGTATGATGTTAAACTAGTGATTGAGCCCATAAAGTCATCAAGAATGTGTTTAGTAAGGTTCAAAGCAAAGGAACCAGAAGCCTGTTTTCAATGGACTTCTATACTATTTTTGCCCATGCAGGCTATTGGAGAGAAAGCATAACTAAAGCACACCTACAAAGATTCACTTTCAGAAAGCATTCAAACTTTCAGCATCCTGTTGTAGAAAGGTCAGAGCAAAGTTAAATAAGATCTCTTCTGAGATCTCGCATTTCTTCGTATTAATTCTTTTTTTGTCACAGAGAGCGAGATGTGAATCACTCTGTTCATGCAGCAACACTTGAAGCATATGTAAGTGCTGAAACATAGGTGACTGATAGAATGCATTGTTCATTTCGGTGTTCTCAGCCTGCTTGTTTTTCATGGCTATAAATCAAACTTGTAGTGCTAAATGTAGTGCTGATACACCGACACCACCAAACTCTTTTGTAGTTAAGAGAATGGAAACAACATCCTAGATTTTAACTCTGTCTTTACAGCAGGTCATACTATTAGTCAGATAATTCCATTAAAATGCTCCAAAAGACCCCAATTAGTAGAAGTAAAGCCTAGCAGACAGCTGTTGACTAGAGCTAACTTAAAATAAATGAATACATTTTTCTTTTTCTTTTTTTTCTGGACCAGGTTGTAAACATGCTTCTGGGCATTCAGCGGACCCTATAGGAACTCCCTTATTTTTGCAAACAGCCTTATGTCGCACAGAAAAAGTAAACATAGGTTGTCGTGGCATGCCACAGCTCTCTCTCTCACATCACAGCACTACTATTATTATTAGAAAGTGAAAACTGAAGAACAAATTACTAGAAATGGTTTCTATTCTAAGGAAAAACTAAATTTGGATTTCACAGAATACTGTGAGCGAGGTTCCAATAATGTTTTTTTCTCACGTATCTGGAAATACTGTGTGTTATCAGAATAATGAGGAAGCACAGAGGCATAACAAATTACGATAAACCTAGTTATTGTGCATAAAAATGGTACAAAAAATCACATGGAAAGGAAACCTCTGCAGTGAGACATTTTAACCTGGTGTTGTTTCTAGTGATGGTTAGGAGATACTTGCTAAATAATTTGAAAATAATCACATCCTACAGTCCACTAGACAGTTTGGTACTGTTTAATGCAGGATAAACTGGTTAGTTTGCAGCATCGTGGTGAAGTTTACACTAATACATTATTTTGGACTGGTGTAGCTGAGGCAGACATCAATATATATTTAGGGTGACGACACTGATTAGATTCTTCAATACTAGCTTTATACTGTAAAGGGGTTGGACATCAGTCCTATAGCTTGTGAAACAGCTCTTTATACCTTGTTTAACTCAGATCAACAAATCCAAGATAACAATATGGGAGTAGGAACACATGTGAGCAGGTCACAGTATAGTATTTAGACTGTACACAGAGAAAAAGCAACTGGAACATATGGAATGAGTTACTATGTGACTTATTTTTAATTATTTCCACCTCGCAGAACTGCTACATCCAGTCCTAGTGCTTACCTGCCAAATCCCACTTTAATCCCGCATATATCACGTAAATGCTGTTGATTTTGGGTGTGTGCCTCATTATCATGTTTTTACTGATGTTAAATTCTGTTATCTATTTTCATAGAAATATTTAATGTAAATCAAATATAGATTGACCTTTTGTTTTAATTGAAATTTCCAAGAAATACATTTAGGAGTTCACTTCAGGCTCCAAAAAACCCCACATCAATTGTATTAAACAGGTTCATAGGAGACAAAACAATGTTGCAAATATACTCGCAGAGGTTGTGTATGCACTGAAAACATTTATACCCCATACACTGTTTTATCAATCCTTAACAATAAAACAAATTTTACTTAAAGAATGTCATGCAATAGCATTAGCTGAATCATATTTTGCATTCACCATGAATTCACTTCATATTTTTCACCCGGTTATCTGCACCCCACCTGCAATAAATGTGTGCTGCGCAGTCTCAAACCCTTCTCTTTGATTTGCAACATATGCTATAACCTGTGTATTCCTGTCTTAATTACATTAAAATTTGTTTTAGATGGCGCATGTGATGTCGCACTCCATGGATTCTGATTACCTGACATAGGTTGCTGCAGTAGTGGAAGGATTTCTGCAACTTGTAAGTAAAAGGAATGCATGGCCATCTGTTTGAATGTAGCTCTGTGTGTACTGTCTTTGATCGGACTTTAATTGCTTGAAGGGAGAAAGTGGGGGAAAAAAAACGACTTTCTAATGTCCATGTTTAAAATGGACAGTGAACAAAATCACAGCAGGTATCAAGTTGTAATGTATTCTCCTGGGGACTCTCCTCAATTTGATATTCTAAAATTCTTCTCGGCAATCAATTTCCTGGCGAGAGCTCAGCGTGAGACAAAGGTTTATACCTTTTACATACTTTAACTTGAAGACAGCCAAGTAGAGAAAGCTGTTCTCACACATTATTCAGTTTCTGCAGTCATTAGCTGGGCAATTTAGAGCACTCAAAGAAGCAAACAGAAAGGCACCTGCACACATCTTACAGTAGCTCGGAAACAAGCCCCGATCCTGCAGATTGGTTACAATGCATGCTGCATAATCAGTCTTGTTTGATCTGTACAGCTTGATCAGTTTCAGTGGATGCGTTCATTGTTCTAATACAGACCTAAAAAGAAAGGTTGCATTTTATCCGCAAAGTCTGTCCCTCATTGACTGCCAGGAAAGCAGCTCAAGGGTTTGTTTACTGCTGCTGTTACCAAGAGGTTTTTGATTCTCTCTTCTTTGCCTTTGGGAGAGACATGTTTGTGCGCACAGATATTGATTAAACTGTCCACGATCAGGAGAACCATATGGGCCCACTTTTTTTTTTTTTTTTAAGTTTTTTTAGGATGTATAATCCTACAGATCTAAGTGTGGTGAGAAAAGAAAGAAGATCAATCTGATTCACAATCAAGGTCCCTAGTGCAGCCTTGACGTCTGATTCAGCGTGAAACTGAAACATCATGTCAGCGATGCGATGAGTGCTTCTCCAACTGAAAAAGATGACCACTCACAGTTGAAGTAACAGAAGTTCATGTCAAGGTTCAGGAAATTGTGTGTTAAATTGTGAGTAACTAGCAGCAGAAGAAGTGGGGATGCATAAAGGTCTGAGTGATTTTTCCTACATATACCTCTGTTTTTATTGTATAATAAGTGTGTGGCGAGGAGGCAGCATTTTTCTATACTCAGGTTTTGAACAATCTGATATTAAATTTCCTGAGCGAAGACTAAAATCAGATCACGAATGGTGAGAGGTCATGCTAGTTTTAGAACCCAACACTCAACAGTCAAATGAACAAGGAAGTTCCAAGTCAGAGAGGTGACAGAACTGGGGTTAGGACAGTGAGGAGGGGCAACGCATCCTTCTAAGCAGCAAGGTGGGAAGTCAGTTTGCAGGTAAGTTTTTTTAGAGGGTGACTGGAACTTTTTTTTAAAAGGGATTTTCCAAAGGTAAGGTTTGGAAGCAATCCCAGACAGACGAAGGAGGGATGAAGGAAAAACAAGTACACGAAGAAAACTACAAGCATATGACAGCAAATACTGAACTGAGAAGCTGTAAGTGGATGACTGAGCTGGTCATAAATACACAGAATGGAGATGAGTAGATGGGAAGCAGGTGTACTAAACTGGAGGAGCCACACACCTCTTATACGCGTGCACACACACACACCTACACACACATACGGGGAAAGAAAAATTAGGTAAAAAGCAGAGAGCAGACGGAGATGGCCTACACTTGAGCTACAAAAATCCTTTAAAAAGAAGGTATGTATTACATCAATATTGTTTAATGTACACATTTTACATTTTAATTTAATACATTAGGAAAGTAATGTTTAGGTCTAACTGGATTTTGCCTTACAAAAAAGAAATGACTCGAAATCTTTCTGTTACTGTGAGAAATGAACAGCTGGTAATGGGTTGGTACTCCACACTCAAAGTTTCTCTTCCAGTACTGAAACTATAAAAAGCTATATTGGTACATCCTTAGTTACCACTGTGTTCTGTTTATTTTCTATAGCAGAATACCCATTAAGCAATAAAATGTCATGAATAATGTATTAACTTTGTTCATGGTTTTCTGCATTCAGCTGCATGCAGCTTTACAGTATGTTTTTCAATAAGTATTACAAACGACTCTTCTGTAACAACTGATTTGATACACACTGCATGGATTCATTTCATTCATGGTCTAAATACACGTTATGTAACAATAATTAAAGCGAAGACTCAAAGTTTTTTTCTTGCTGGGAGTAATATAAATGAACTGTTTATGCATACAAAACTATTAGAGAATGTATGTTGTTGAATGATAAATGCCAAAGTTGCCAATTCCAGTTAATTTAATAATTCATCTAAAGTTTTATTACTGACTGCACATTAACCCAGATAACTAAGATTGTGTAACAGACACAAATAACTTTGACTGAGTCTGGCCAGCTGGTCTCAGAATGGGGTCTCCTGAGGAGAGAGAGCGCTTTCAGCTGGAGTACGTTGCCCAGAGAAAGATTTTGTGTGATGATCCATCTTTCTGGTTACTGCCTGCTGACTGCATATTGCTTCAGGGAACATTGGTGGCTGTTTGGATGAAGCATGTGTGGAATCCATCTTCAAACTTGTGTTGCTTTTGCTCTGGGAAATCACTGGCAGCAAAAATAAGACAAAATGAAGTTGACTGTTGCTCCTTCATAATGAAATGCATTATACTTACTTTCTGAAATCCCTGCCAAGCATCAGTTTATTTTGAAATGTCTCTAAAATCTGAGGAGCAGTTGAATGTAATTGATCTCGCAGTGATAATCTGATAAAAAATAATGTGGAATTAAATGGGAAGAACACATTGCAGATGGATTTTTGAAAAGTTGAAGAAAAACAAAAAAAGCTAGGAATTTTAAACATGGGAATCAGACAAATAAAGTAGTGCTGCCAAGAATAACTGTATCTCATCACAGATTTCTAGTGTTTCCTGTCCTTCCTAAGGTATACATGGAGAAAACCTCACTTTTATGACGACCAGCAATCTTTTGTGTGCCATGATTGATTTTCACGAAACAAAAATTGTCATGATGAAACCGGCTGAAAGAAAGACTGAGTTCTCTTTGCTGTGGAGGATAATTTCATTACAGCCACCAGGAAAGGAATCAACAACTCCCAGCACTCCAGATTAAAGCCAGCATCAATGTTTCCCATAGTTCCAGTAGCAGGCTGTAGAGATGCCAGCCCAGTCTCATAGTAAAACGTGAAATGATCACAAAAAAGAATGTAGTAGTTTGTCTTTATGTAAATTAATTTTGACATTTTTACGTGATAGACAGCATAAATTTTCAAGTTATATATTTTGATAGGGAGTATTGTTAAAGCCAGTGGACAACTAATGGACCACAAAATACACAAAGTTCAAACAGAATGGCAAGTTTCAGAGTCTTTATTAAAGAACAGGATAATGTTTGAAGATGATGTACAACAGATCAGTGCTGAGATCAGGAAGGGAGTTGCCACTTGAAGAGAGCAGAGCTGCGTTATTACTCTAGGAGAGAGCTGAGAGCATAAGTACAAATAGGATGTTGCAAAAAGGCTTTCAGGCTTACTTGAAATGGTGGTAATTTTGCTGTGAGGAGGGGGCTACTGGTTTGCTAGGTGGGGACAGAGGTTCAGGAGGGCAGGCAGGTGGGAGCCAGAGCAGGAAAGGAGCTCTGGGAAGGCAGACAGAGTGTGTAGAATAGTGAGAGCAAGATGTCCCATCCAGACTGTGATGCTGATTTAGGTAAGCAGACGAGGGAGGGGACTCCTTCTCACAACACGAAGGAGGAATCCTTAAATACAGCTGGGTTGATCACAAGATGGCGATAAGGTGTTATATCTGAATCTCCAACTCTGCCTCAGAGGGAGAAGGAATCTCCACACAGTTTCTTCCAGACTCTCCTCCTCTCCTGGTGAAAACAAACAGCAGAAAAGCAGCAAGCCAGCACAGATCATAAGAAGTGTATTTCATTTCTGCAGCACGTATGTTGTATTTTAAGTCTTCGTGGGAAATTCATTTGTTTTCTGGTATGACAGCAAGCCTAACCACCCATATAGCCAACCCTATACATTATGTTGTAGCTGAGTAATTCTCATAGGGAAAAAAATACTGCCATTTATATAATGGGCAACAGGTCAGGTATACATATATATATAACAACTGACTGCACTCAGACCAAAGGGGGCTGAATAATTATGCACACCCCACTTTTCAGTTATTTATTTGTAAAAAATGTTTGGAATCATGTATGATTTTCGTTTCACTTCTCACGTGTACACCACTTTGTATTGGTCTGTCACGTGGAATTCCAATAAAATTGATTCATGTTTGTGGCTGTAATGTGACAAAATGTGGAAAAGTTCAAGGGGGCCAAATACTTTTGCAAGCCACTGTATACATATTTATGTGTGTGTGTGTGTGTGTGTGTGTGTGTGAGACACATTCCTGAAAGTATCACAATACCGCTCTCTCTCTCATAGGGAGCAACAATTAGGGTGTGCATTAAGGTGAACCTTACTTTCTTAGGAGAGCGTCACTGGAGGAGAAATTACTGCTTCTATTTTCATGCATAAAACCCTAATGTGCTGTACATATTCACTGCAGCCCAGGTTTGTAGCTAGGTTGTGATAGGTAAAGGTTAGATAAAGCAGAATAGATGGTGTGGAGACTGAGTTGGATGGATGACTCACAAAGCACTGGACCCTTAAGGAAACAAGCGGCTATCTTTGAAAAGGTAAAGGTGAGGCTTTCAGTGCTAAGCAACCTATTTAAATAACCCAACCTACTGTATTTAAATGAGTTGTTGCCACAATTCTGTTTTTGTGGCAACAACCATGAGAATGATAATAACCACAGAGTGGGGAGATAATGAGCAGATTTGCCCATTACTACACAGCTGAAACTATCGTAACCCTGTGCCTAAGTTATTGCAGGAACATCATTCAGTAACTGTTTTGATCAGTTCTTTGGTGATTGGGGATGAAGTGTGATCTTTGCCGTTATCAAAATCTCCCATAGACTTCTATACTGTATTATTTGAGTACCATGTATTTCTCTTATAATCTCTCAGTTGACTCAATACCATGAGTATCTTTGTTGAGTATGGCATGACTCAACATTTAAATGAGAAAAGTGAGAAGGAAAGGATTCCTTTGAATCATTGTCCCTTTCTGAGATGAAACATATAGAAAGGGTATTGATGTCTCCATAAAGATGGATGTACAAAGCAACAGAAGGAAAAAAGTGCATATTTCATTTAGTCCCTTAGGGAGACGACAGACTCTTTCATGTGCAGTGATTGCCATTATACACTGGCACTGCTAAGGGCTGCTGGGATTTCAAGGAAATCCAGATGATTTTAATTGTTTAGAGTTGTCTCACCTGGCAATCTGCATTACAGTTCAAAGGTATTTAGAAATTAGAGATGTGTAAATTCAACACACAACTACAGGCAACAGTCTCTGGCAAGTCTAGAGGAACTATACTCATTTACCTTACATGCATACTGTGAAAAAGCCAACTGCTTTACATTTTACAAATGTTTTTAGCTGACTACCTAGAAATGCATAGGTGCCACGTTTAACTCCAGTTACACAGAAATCTTCTTCTTTTCAGTCTTTTCTTTCCCCCAAATGATGTTACCTAGAACAGACAGACATTTTAGATGCTTGCGAAAACTATTTAAGTGCTGCGTTGCTGTTGTGTTTTCAATTTGCAGGACTATGGAAAAGCTATGGAAAGATCATCTGGATTTCTCTTATCGTGCCTAATTACTACTGTCCACTTCTAAAGTTTAATGAGAAGTGTAAAACTTCTAAAAACATGCTGTATATGCTGGGTTGACAGGTTTCCAGTGTATCGGGGGGGGGGGGATGTACAAAGGCAAACATACTTTCACACATGCTCACCATTTTATTTACATTTACCTAACCTCCATGTCCTTGGACTGTCTGGGGATGAAACAGATAGAATAAATATTTTTTTTTACTTCTCACCTTTATATGTATAAATAAAACATACACAGTGATACACCTCACCCATCATCTTCAAGTAATCTCACTTCTGAGACAAGGTGGAAAATCCATCTTTTCAGCCGCTACCAATGTTTAGAAGTCGTACAACCCTTGTGATGTCTTTTTACAATGGAGATAAATTTTTCACTGTCATGGTAATATATGAGAAAGATGTGGAATTTTCCACATAGTTTACAATGTGCTATGTCATTCTATGTGTTACTGCTTTAAGGTGACCTAAATGATTGGTCTCAGTATTAACATAAAAGTAACAGTCAACTTAAGCTCACCAGCTAGTTTGAACTTGTTTGATTTGGAAAAGGTTTTATATTGGATGACCTTCCTGATGCAACTTTCCCCATTTATCCAGGCTTGGGACTTGCACTAGGAACACACTGTCATTTGGCCCCCTTGTGGCTGGGTTTAATATGGGAGGTCAAAGAATTCAAAACGTGATAGAAACAAGATTTATCCAATTAGTCATACTGCATGACCCACTCAGCAGTGCAGAGCTTTCCAGTTGGTCATATCATGCAATCCAACTTGGCAGTGCAGAGCTATCGAAACCAGAAATGCTTTTACTTTGAAGGATTTTCCACTTCTACTTGACAGCAGCTACTCTTTTAGTGAAATACACTAAGACAGCTCAGCTCTTTTATTTAAAGTCAAACAGTAGTGTACAGCAAAATGAATTAATCTGAAGTAAAATACTCAAAACGTTTTTAATGGTTTGTTGCATAATTTAAAATTCCATAAATTCAAGGCTACATTTTTTGTTTTGTTTTGCTGTAAATGTAGTTGCAACAGTGTAAAACACTGCACCACACGTTATTTTTGCCATAATGAATCATGGTTTTGAAAAAATGAAGTGAATGCTGCAAACAAAGTAAAGACCCATTTGTGCTCATTTCTTGCCCCTCCATAAACAAAACAAACAACCCCCCAAAAAACCCTTTAATATTTAAGACAAAAATAAAGCCACAGAAAATATATTGTTGTCTCTTGGTAGCAAATCTTTGAGTACCTCGATCTGAAGGACATGCTGTACAATAAACAGGAAAATACTCTTATGCCTTCTTTATCTTTTGGTTATATCTTCACCTCTGCTGTTATTAGTCAGCTTTGAAAATCTTGTTAGTAAGCGTACTTCAGCTGGTGAATATATAAGATCTGAAACATTAAAGGTTTGTTTTTCCTCAGTTGCAGTAGATACACAAGGAAATGTAGTTTTTCCATTTCTTTCATGACCCTACTTATTCTGTCCCGTTTCCAGCACATTCATAGTTCAGCATTATTGTTCACTTTACACTGTGAATATGGAAAAGACATGTCAAAAGACAACACCTTGCTCTCTAACACTTCTCAATATACTGCAACACAGTTTACAAAATTCACAAAACACAAACTACAGCACCAAATCTCATTATCTCATCATAATATGCATTATGCATTTATACATACATACATCATACATACATTTGATTAGATTTATTGCACGGTTTGTGTATTATCACTTAAGCTACTTTACAGCATTAGACGACATATTCAGGTTTAAGTACCCATGCCACACTGTAAAGCTGCTTTCTTACACATCCTGCATTCTTAGCAAAATGAACAGAAAGCACCAAATTACAACATCCATCTCTGATAATATAAGCTCACTGAATGGCTTGTTGTCCTCACTCCCGTCCATATTATTATAGACTCAATGGGCTGTTATGATCCATAATAATTAATAGAATACAACACAAGTGAAGAACTGCAAATTAAATTCTAGCTGGCAAATGTCTTATAGCTTTGTAACATCTTATTAAAAGGTATATTTAAATTCTCTAACCCCTAGTTAGCGTTGGTAGATAAAGTTGCAAATGGGCTGAAACTGAAAGTGACACCAACTAAAACTGACAATAAGAAACAAGTACAGTAGTACGATTAGTTAAGACCAAACAATTCTTTGCCCCATGTCATGGTTGTAAGTAGAACAGAAAGCTGTTTGAACCTGGAAACACTGCATATTACATCTTTTAAGTAAGAAGAAGCAATCAGCAATAAATAAGAGGATAACTGCTACCAAACATTATTTTGGCTCTGTATGAATGGCTTTCTTTTTCATACATTTTCTTCCTAACTTGTTCATCTGGATACTGAAGTTTGCTGTCTGTTGTTGTTGCTTTTAATATGTTTTTTATCATGTTAGCTGACCGATTATATGATTTGTTTTATAGCCTATCAATTAAATTTGTAATACAGTTTTGCTGAGTAAAATTCTAGCATTTAGTCAGCACCTTGCTGATCTGTGAATCTGTGCCATTAGCCCTGCAGTCTATGGATGCAGGTTGCTAACCTGAGAAAGGGTTACAAGAGGTAAGCATTAGGTAACTGATGTTCACCTGCACAAATCCCTGGTTCCTGGAATTAAAGGTTTTAGTTAAACAAATCTGAGGCTTCTTTAGTGATGGTCAAGCTGTCCTATGATCAACAATATAGTTACAGGTTTCTTACTTTTCCTGAATTTTTCCATGCAGCTATCTGAGGACCATTCCCACCTCTGTTGTTTGTGGTCTTCAGGCTTCCTCTCAAACAGCTTATTTGGCCATTTTCAGAAATACAGAAAAGCATATATAAAAGCACAATCTGACAGATAAGTGGTGGTTGTGTAAAGTGGAAGTAAGAAAGTAAAATGTAGAATTGGACAGTATACAGCTGATCAACATTTTAAACAAATGGTAACCTCGATCCTCCCTATTAACTGAAAGAAAGATGAAACACTTATCAGAAAAAAAACAAACAGATGGGAATCTGTGTCTCAGCAGTAACAGAACAAATCTCATTAAGTGTTGCTTTGAATTCTGAATCATCAACAGTGTCACTAACACGTCCATGATCGCATCTCTTCTTCCTCCTTCCTGCTTCACAGTGGGAATAACAAAGCAATTCTCATTCTCAGAGCATCAGAAATTGTTGTTTTTTAAAGAGCAGGAGATTGTCCTGAAATATGTAACATGTTTTGACAAATACAGAGGTGCGATCAGAGTCACATTCTGACAAACCCTTAACTACCTGTATACACAATATCCAAAGGTCACAAAAAAGGTGCATGCTGCAAAAATATCACATAAAGATGTTGTCCCTTTTCAACACAAGTCTCCTAAACAAATCCCTCGGTGTTACCAGTTAAGATTACCAGGGTCAAAATTATACTTTGGCCCTGTAAATTTACTCCCCAGTGACCCAGCTCTTGAAGCAGTTTTTACTGTAGTCTCTGATGTTACCTTCCTCTTAGGGATGTGCTGCCAAGTGAGGTGTTAAAGGATTACCTGGATCCAGGCAGAGCACAGACAGCAACCTTGCAGTTAAGATTCATTTGGTAGTTAATGTTGAGATGGTTCTTCCTCTTGAACACTTGGAAGTAATGTTCCAGGCAAACTGAGCTCTAATGGGGTGTCTCAGGAGGTACAGCAGGTCACAAACTAATTATAAGCTTGGTGGTTTTGTCCCTGGCTGTTTCAGTCTGCCTTGGGTAAGACACAGCCTCCATGTTGAATTGGGGTTATGGTTAGGATTTTGGTCTACCACAGAGAGTTAATAATTTTCTGTTGTCAAGTGATGCAGTTGAATGCCCTCTCTTTGTCTGCCTGTTTACCAAATTAACCCTGACCCTCAAAAATCCTCAATGGCACGAAGAGTTGGTCCAGTGTTCTGCCATCAGGACAAAAACCAAAAACTGATTTTTGCCTCTGTTGAGTTTAGCAGCGCCCCACCGGGACTGTATAAGTGAACAGAGCACTGCTTCCCCTTCATTAATTGCCTGATGGTTTGCCAGAATTGTTTTGAGGCCATGGACTCACCAAACCCACATTTAAGTTTTTGTTTCAGTTACTGCAGAGTGACGCTCAGCTGGCCTGCTTGCGCCTGTCAGCTGCACCTGGAGTTCCACAGGCTAAACCCGATGGGCTTGCTTCTTCAACTTGGCAGCTCCCTTTACCACTAATGTCCGCAATCTGGTTTGGGGGTTAATGTCATGACAGGCTCCAACAGGTTATGGCTGCATCAGCAATATTAATGTGGAACAAGACCCACTCATGCTTAAAGGCCCTAGCCTAGCTTGAAACACTGTTGAACAATACCTTCCCATTTATTTCACATAACACAGAGGGATTTTTGAGAAAACCCTTTTTCTATAACTGTGTGAAAATAAAATCCCATGCACAGCCCCTCAAACTTGCACTCATGTTACAACATTTTCATAAAGACACACTGAACTGTACAGCACCCCACCTACTGATTTGGAAAAATTGGAAGTGCACAATAACAGATGTTGAATGGCAAATTACAACCCCACATGTCTTATCCATTCCAACTTATCCTACGCAGAGCAATGGGTTAGCATTAAAAATGAAACAGCTTCTTCATGTCTCATTTATTAGCTCAAAAATTAAACCAATTCTAAAAGTAGTTTCGCTCCCTCATACTGATAGAAACATGAAAAACATTCTTCAGCTAAAATAATAAAAGAAGATGGTAAGCTGATACAATAGCATTGAAATTAGGGTAGAAAGTTTTATTTAACATGCTGATTTGAAATTGTTCAAACCAGTGCAGAAGGTGGTTAAAAATCATAGTTCATACCAGTTACCATAACATGCTTTCATTTTTATTTTACTCAAGTGTCCTTTTTGACTGTAGTTTCTAACACATAAACTGTCAGCATGCATATTATTATTATTCCTGCGAGGATCTTTTTTGGGGTTTATATTTCCCAGTCTGTAATGTGTTGTTTGTGGCCCTGTATTCCACATTGGATCGAATATAGTGCACTGTTTATGACTGGCAGTAAAAAAATAAAAAGGAAAATGAAAGAATTGTCTGTTGGATTATTGTTGGCCCAGAACAGAAAACAGATATTGTTCCACCCGCGCTCACTCCGAGAGCACGATATTGTCATTTTTATGACTTCTCTGTCTCTCTACAATAAACAAAAGAAATATGAACTTCATTCCCAGAGAATCTGAGCTTCAATTTCCCTTGAAAGAAATTGTGGTGTGAAGGCAAGAGAGTATGAATATTTCCTACTGGAGTGGCTTGTTAAACTGACTGTGAAATTGGTTTCTGAACAAGGCAGTGGATTTTGTGTGAGAATCAGGAGTGGGCAGCACATCTAAACTCCACCTACGATCTCAACACCAACCTCAGTCAAGGGTTCTCAGCTTTGCTGCAATCTAGTTGTCAGTCCAACACTGGTTTATGCTAAGTGCACACTCGCTCTTATGCTTCCTCTTCATTTCTTTCTCTTAAGTGCTGTCATAGCTCTCTGTATCTAAACAAATGTGTCATCTCACGATCTCAACCTTTTTGTTATTCGTTTCACCATTGACACTGTTTAGATTCCACTTCATGAAAGCACAAACCTGCAGTAGTCTGAGGAACAAAATAAAATAAAGCAAAAGTATAAAAACACAGCACTGACCACCAGCCAGGAGGGGAATTACCCACCAAGGCCCTACTTTGTGCTGCATGCAGTCTTGTGAACCCAGCGGTAGGAAACAGCAGAAGTTAGCAGTGAGGAAATTACTGCTGGGCATGGAAAGATTGAGAAATGAAACTGAGAGACGGAGAGGAGGAAGGGAAGAGAGAGGGGTAATCAATGAAGTAATCTTTAGTCATTCACAGAGCACGGCCTGTGCCATGGTCAGGATTACTCAGCATGGGGCCATTACATGAAGAGACCAGCGAAGCAATTATGACTACTGGGAGGAATTGGCAACAAGATCCCCATGGGGAGGAATGATAGCAGTTAAAAATAGAAGTCAGGGAGGATGATCGAGAAAACTGGTGAAAGAATATCAAATAATGATTACTTTGCGCTTTCATCCCTTCACCTGATGCAATAACCCCCCCCCCCCACACACACTCCCTCAGGCTCCTACTACTTTATTCATGCCTTCTTCTCACATGATGGAATGTGAAAACCGAATCTAGAGGTTTCCACCTAGCTTTTGTGCTCGGGATAGTCACTTCATCTTCTGCACCGACACCAGGGAGGACTTAATAAATCTAACTGAAAGTCAAGAAAGCAATTTTTTTAATAGCACTGGAATTTGCTGTTTTCTGAAATGCATTGGCAATAGTCATTGGAGTGCACTACTTTGTGGTAGTCTTTGAGTTGTACTGAAATTATAAGCAACCATAAAATATAACTATCTGGCTTTATTCATTATAGCTAATAGGTATAACGAGTTAAGGGCCTCATCCTCTGCTCTGAGCCAATAAACCTCTCCTCTCTTGTTATACTTTTTTGGAATATTTGTTAATGGGTTATCTGCAGACAGTCTATGAAACTTATGCTTTAGTTTTAGTGAAATTCTAGTTTTATATTTGTACTTTAGTCTGCTAACGTATGCTAATACATGCAGCTTGCTAACCATGGATGTTTGCTTGCTTAAGCAGATAAACTGGCAGTTTGCCTTTTCATCCAAATAAGGTCATTTTTGGCTTCTGCTAACACTGAACCTTAAGAGTCCAAATTCACACCGTACAACAAAAAAAAATCTGAAAAAACCCCAGAAAATGTCCTGGTAATTTTCTGCCACCAGATTTACAGTTTTCTGTTTTATGAAAGTTCACAGACATTTCCTATATGGTCAAACAAAATAGTTCTGTAGATTGACAGTACATCATAAGCCTATACCTATAATATCCTATAAGGTCATTTCCTTCAACTCTAAAATGGAAAATTCAGTTTATTCTCAGTATATTTTTGTACCATTAACAGACATTTCCGTTGACAGGAAAATTCTGTTTATATTATTATTTACAGGCATTTTCTTTTACTAAAATTCATTAAATGTACTTCTTTATATCCTCAAGCCTACATTTCTATAAAATTACAACTTAATACACCATTTGGCACACATTTCTTAAATTTAGGAATTTAATCAACAGTACATTTAAACAGTTAAATCTCCCTTTTAACCAGTTTGTCCTAATGCAAACATTATTATATACATTTATTCAAGTGTTTTCTGGGTGTTTTCCTTAAACAAAACACTTGATAAACATTGACAAACATGGCATTTAACACAACTGGCAAAACGTGTAACAGACACGCTGGTCCACTGCAGCCGCATACAGAGGTCACATTACTGGATGCAGAAATTGCAGTACGAGCAAGGGAAGATAATAGATTTAAAGAAAAGATGTCAGTAGTGAGCGAAAAACATATCAGGTACATTCTAGAGTACTTAATCGCCAGAAACAATTAATCTTAGTGGATAATATGTATTTGCATGTAAATGTGCTAATAATGTCTTTTTAAACACTTCGACGTAATTAATTTTATACTGGCTAAAAATTAAATATCTCTCTCTGCTGGTAAAGCAACTTACCGCAGATTCTGCATGCGTTGCATCTATAGCATTGACTTTAGCTCATTAGCTAGCTTGCAGTTGTGTAAAGCTAAAGAGAAACAAACAGCTAAGGTTAGTATTTACGAATAACGTTCTTTATTTGGCCACCGGAGGCCAAAACTGGTGGCATCATAGTGAAAAACTAGAAAGCTAAAATTTCAGAAGAAATTTTAAGTGTGCCTATGCCGCTGCTAATCAGTGTAGTTTGCCATTCATACGGCTACAAACAGCAAAACTCAGAAGAGCAGCCATTCTCCACCATGAACTATGGTAAAAACAAACACCGCCCGTGCCTCACAGATGACAGCTTACAGTTTTGGGTAAAGATGAGGTGACTTCGTACAGCCCTGATTTGCAGACGCTGTGCACACAGGTTCATGAGCAGAAGTCCCATTGTATCACGGCAGACCCCGACAATGTTTGCATGAACACGCTTTGAAGCATTACGTTATGGACCACTTTTCACACATGGTTGGTTTACCCACACAGCCAGCTGTAGCTTTTCAACTCACAGCCCGACACACACCCAGAAAACAGCCGAGAGAGCACAGACTACGCCCGAGAGGCGTGATTGCCGATGCCGCTCAGGTGGGTCCACCTCCCCTGCAGCGGCACTGCAGACCACGCCCCGCCACACACATCAAACACGTAAAATAAATATTTATGCACTTTTGCATTCACTTTTTGTTTTTTGTTATTTTTACACAGTGTTCTGAATGATGAACAATGGTCTACAGCCAATCTTGTGTATTATTATACAAACTTTGGTTGTAAGATTCAGATAACTATTTAATAAAAGCTAAATATTTTATATGAGAATAAGAAAGAAAAGTATATCTTTGTGTCCACCTTTCTCTGTTAATGCCCTACCTGGCCCCCTGGCAAAAGCTTTGCTAGATCCGCCCCTGCACAGTTACCAGCTGTCAGCTACACAAAAAAAGGAGCTTGGTGTTTATTTGTCTCTCAGAAACAGTTCATAACTTCCCTTCAACTCATTCATGTCAGCTAAAAGGTAAACCTGTTTCTCCATCACCAGTTCAGCTCTGATGATTCAGTAAGGACATCTGGTTTGGACCAGCCGTTTTTACAGCTGTGGCCCCAGCAAACATCAGCTGATACTAGAAATTAAAAGCAAATGAATTCTAACAACAGCTGATCAAGCTTAAACGTGCTGCTGTTTTTTAGCGCGATAAACAAACAAGAGAGAAAAGCCGATCATTGATCAGTTTCATGACTGAAGTTTCAACAGGCGAGAGAATGACAGGGGAGGCTGTCATAAAGTTCAACATCGGTAACATCGGTAACTTAGCGCGCACACAGCTGTATAGAAACTCCGTCGTGCTAGCTAGCACGCAGTACGAGTTATTGTAAGTGACTGAAAAAGTCAGCACAACGAAAATAAACTACACCTAAACTCGGTTTATATCTGACCCAAATAGAGTGCAGTTCATAACTTCTTACCTGAAATTCAGTTCACCTCATGCTCCTGCCTTCGGTTTCCCTGATCCACGATTGACCTCCACGTTAGCAAACACCGGTCGATCGGTGGTCGCCTCACCGCCTCGTATGTCTCGTTCGCGGCATGTCCTTTCTGTCACACACCGGTGGATAGCTGCCCTCTGTTGTAGCTCCACCACCAAACAACTCAGTTATTTTTTCCACATCGACCAGCATCATCGGCCCATATAAACGAAAAATAAGTCCAGCTAAGACAGACCCTTGCCGAGCGATCGGGTGATGAAACAAATTTTAGCCACCTCACTGTCAGCCAAGCCTGGGTGCTTTTTCACGAAGGGTCGCTAGCGGCGCTAGCTAGCCAGCCGGCTATCAGCAACACGTAAGAGAACTGTTGCTAATATGGGATGTCTTGATAAAATGAGCAGATATTTGAAGTTTACACACCTACATTCTCGCCTGAAAATATCTTAAAAGTTTATTTTGTGACCTAGAAACACGAATAAAAGACATATAAAACGAAGTGGTGTCCGCCATTGTTTACTCTGTAGAGGCGTGCTATGAATTGTGGGATATGGAGTTTTCCACCCACCATAAACCCTTTAGGCCATACTACTCCCGGTATACCACTAGAGAGAGCCAAGACACCACAAATGAAGTCTGTTTCTATGGGGCCAAAAGCAGAATCTTTCTCAGGAGCCTAGAAATTGGCCTAAATTTGCACTAAAATCTAAATATTTCAAAAACTACAAAAGTCATAAACACCAAAAGTCATAGCATACTAGTCCAGCTCCAGCCGCACAAAATGATCTAACATATGTAACAATTGTGTCAAAACTGTGCGGCAGAGAAGCGCGGGAAAATTTTCACTGAAATATTAATATTTAAAAAACTATAATAGTCATAAACACCAAAAGTCATAGCACACCATTCCAGATCCAGCCGCACAAAATGAGGTAACATATATGAAGCTTGTCTCAAAACTGCAGGGCGAGTTACGTGCCAAAATTTAGGCGGAAGATGGAGAATAATAAGAAGAAGAATAATAATAAATCCGACGAATAGTAATAAGTGTGCCTCTTGGCATAGGCACACTTAATAAAGTATTCATTAAAATGGAAAGCTTAAGTCATGTTAAACCTAAATCACAATTATTTTCAAAGTAAGTTAGCAAAACATTCCCAACTTATTTGGTTACAGCAGACACTAGTTAACACAAAATTAACGATTATTTCTAAATAAAAACATGTTAAGTTCTTTGATATACGTTATTTTAATAAATTAAAATATATAATGTAATATTTACCACTGAAACATGAAAGCAGTTTTTCCAGCTCCAGAGTCCAAAACCAGATGAAGTCTGACAGTGTAATGGCTGCCCTCTCTCTTACTTTTCCCTCCTTTTGGGGTTCTTCATCTCACAATGCATTGCAGAAAATTCCTTTACTATTACACAGTACATTGTACTGTATTTTTACTTTTTGGGGGGTGGTGGGTGCAGTTGAGGTTGGTGCAATTGCAGTGTAATGGGTGAGGCCAGGATAGCTACACCCATGTTTGTCTTTTGGTGCCTTTGGTATGTTTTGGGTGATTGTCATACTGAAAGACCCATCCATTTAGTGATTTAAGATGTAGAACATGATGCAGAACTACTGTTAACGTTTACTGATGGACACTTCTCACAAAAGTTGTTCTAACTATGCTACAAGACAAAATGTTACTTCAGTGCTTACAAATTGCATGACTGAGTGCAAAAAAGAATTCTGTTTCATTGTCCAAGAGTATTAAGTGTTCTGCCCAAGAATGTTGTTCTGCAGACTAGACATTCAAGGACCCATACACCCACAGACAATCTACACAGAATCTATGAGTGTCCCATGTTATCTACTGTCATCCTTGTGGTATTTTGGCTGTACAGTTTACAGAGCTGGTGGAAACCATTAGTTTATGAACTTGAATTGGGCTTAATAATGATAATCATTTTCTATCTTTTAATCACTATAAATTGTCTATAACCAATATAAAAGATAATGTGTTGTCAAATGGCACCCAGGGATTATTGAAGTCCTGTTATAAGGCCTCAAACCAAATGTTTTGACTGTTATCATTTTAAAGCTTGACTAGATGCATGAGGAGTTTCCTCCTGGGATTTCACCATGTGATATAAACCACCTTGAGCCAACTGATGGTATGAACTGGTGTTTTATAAATACACCTAAACTGCAACAGAGCAATGTCTCAGAATGGGACTAAGAGCAGTGACCTAAATGTGGAAGTCACACTGGAATCTGCCTTGACCGTATAAAAGATGTCATTGTAACTGCATCAGCAGACCTTCTATGAGACTCTTTTCTGAAGCTCAGAAAGGCCTTTTTTTTTTTTTATTTCAAAGGACCTTCATGTCCTATTCAGTGAGATGCAAAATGATTGATAAAGTCCAAAAAGTCTTCATCCAACTAAGGTCAGTGCCAGGGACTGTTTACCTATAGACTTAAATCAAGTCTTTTTTCAGCCATAGGCAGTCTAGAGACCGGCCCACCAGGTATTCTAGGAAAAGCCATAAAGCCTTTGAATGAAAACAAACGCTGTTGTGGCAGTGATGTACACTGTCTTGTTGGTATATGTATGATTTCTATACATTTTACATCAGATAAAAACTTTGGTTGTAAGATTCAGATAATTATTTATTAAAAGCTAGACATTTTAAATGAGAATAAGAAAGAAAAGTATTTCTTTGTGCCCCCCTTTCCCTGTTAATGCCCTACCTGGCCCCCCTGGCAAAACCCGCCCCTGCACAGTTACCAGCTGTCAGCTACGTAGAAAAAGGATCCTGGTGTTATTTGTCTCTCAGAAACACTTCATAACTTCCGTTCAACTCATTCATGCCACCTTAAAGGTAAACCTGTTTCTCCATCACCTGTTCAGCTTTGATGATTCAGTAAGGACATCTCCTGGTTTCATCTTCATGTTTCCCTCTCACCACATATCCAAACCGATATCATGACCAGCAGCTTTTACAGCTGTGGCTCCAGCAAACATCAGCTGATACTAGAAATTAATATTAAATAAATTCTAACAACAGCTGATCAATCTTAAACATGCTGCTGTTGTTTAACGCCACATCCGCTGGTTTTGTCTTACTGGTGCAAAGTGGGTGATAAACAAACAAGAGAGACGGGACTTGCGACAGAAAAGCCGATCAGCTGATCATTGATCAGTTTCATTGAAGTAGCAACAGGAGAGGGAGGAGGGAGAATGAGAGAAGAAGAGTCCGCTGTGCAGCGTAAAGATAGAATAAATCCAGCTCTGTGTCTTTTTTCACTCTAACTGAAGTCCGGGAGAAACTGTGTTCATTTTCACCTCAATACGAAACGCGTCATATTTTCTCTGAATACGGGACTATTCCATTTTTTACAGGCAACTCTACTAACTAACCTTATGAATAAAATAAAGTTCACTATCAGTAACATCATAGCACCCACCCAGCTGTATAGAAACTCCGTCATGCTAGCTAGTACGCAGTACGAGTTATTGTAACTGATTGTAAAAAGTCAGCACAACGAAAATAAACTACACCTAAACTTGGTTTATATCTGACCCAGATAGACTGCAGGTCATAACTTCTTCCATGAAGTTCAGTTCACCTGACACTCGGACCGGCGGCCGCCTCAAGTCTCTCCTCCTCCTGCCTCTCCTTTCCCTCATCCACCTGCTGGCCTCTGTGGAAGCTCCGCCATAGCCACCACCAAACAACTGAGTTATTTTTACACATCGGCCAGCATCTGGACAATCCACCACCTTTCATTGTTTATACCGTTACAAAAAAACCCAACCAAACAAAAACAAAAAAACATTGCCCCATAAAAACAAAAAATCACAATCGGCCTACCGGGCCCGATGGCCAGTCCAACTATGGCCATAGGGATCAGTCTTTGGTGGCCATGAAGAAAAATGGAGGCTTAATCACTTCAGTGTTGGCTTAGTTTTAACAAACAGAAGCTACATCCATTGTTTATATTGTCTAAGGTCTGAAAACGAACCTTAGACAGAAATTGAATGAAACTGAACTGGAGATCAGCTAGATTTCGATCAGGTAACATTTATGATGTTTATGGGCTTGTTATCAGCTTTTTCTGACACCTTGTAGGAGATTTAGTTAAAAAATTGTAATGGTGGAACATAAACAACAAACAACCTTATTCTTGGTCAAAATGCAATGTTATTACCTGTAATTGTTTTCTATCTATAAACTTTTCACCATAAAACTAACTCCCCTGAGTCTCTGATGAAAGAAGAGCTGATCATGTGATTTTACAGAAAGAGCTCAAATTCCTTGAACTAGCCTCAGTATTATTTCTCAGTATTGTTTAAACATTCTTTCTTCCTCTCTACCTCTGTCTGTGCTGATGTCCTGTCTTGTCATGCTGCTCTCTCCTTTCTTATCATGTTTGTTTCTTGTGTTTCCTTCCCAGGTCTATTCTACTACTTTCTTTTTCTTACTATCCATATCTGACTTGGTCTTCCATCCATAAATAAATGTCTTCATTTCAAGATCGAAACAGCTTTTGAGACTTTAGTGCTTTTATTTTTTTCTCAGTTTCTAATTCTATATCACACCTTTTCACATTTTCTCTTTATTATTATTATTTGCGCATGTGCAGTCTCAATTACAGATTTATTTTTCCCTTTTTATCCACCTTTTATTGTTACTTTCTTTTGATCTGTCGAACAATCCCTTACCCCCATTTTTTCCCCTCGCTCTCATTCTTTTATAACAATAGCAGAGCTCAATTTGATTTCTCCTACCATCCTCAGTGTGTAGCAGCTGATGTGAAAAAATATGTATTTGTGTGAATGAGTGTGAAGTTGCATGCATGGGTTACAACTAAGACCAAATATCCTCCCTGAATGGTTCCTCAGAGGCTTGAGGGCGTTGGTTTTTTAACGAGAATGCTACTGATCATTAAGAACTGAGTTGTGTAATTTAACTTTTTGTTAACTTTTTGTTTGTGCGTCTGATTTTTTTTTCTCCAGATTTGGGATTTCCAGTTAAATAGGAAGAGAGAAGAAACTCAATTCAGAAAAAGTTGGAATGATCTCTAAAATGTAAATAAAAACAGATGGCAATGATTTACATATCTCACAAACCCACATTTTATTCATAGTAAAACATAGAAAATATATCAACATGATATCATAAGAACATTAGGAGAAATCTCTATGCACAAGGGACAAGACCAAAAAATCAGTATCGTGTTATTTTTGGGTCCTCATTGCATGGACTCAGGAACACTTCCATAGATCATCATGCCTACTTTAAATTACTTGCAGTTGAGGTTAATAAAAGGTCCACAAAAGCACTGAAGCTTGGCATACCTTGGTTCGAAATAATGTAAAGAGTCAAATGATTACTATTATCTTCATGTACATCACACATTTCTTAAATGTGTGATGTACACTACATACGTAGTGTGAATGAAATGTAGAAAATGTGATCTTGTAAAGGGACTGTATAAAATCAAATAAGCTTAAGTAAGCTTTTTTGTATTAACTGGTAAGTTCACAGCCCCCACTCTGTTAGCTTGTTTGCAGCAAGCCCTCTGTATTATATTGTATACAGATTCATTCTTTTTTTTAAACATCCTTTTTTGGGGGCTTCTGCCTTTTTTATTGGATTGTAAGTAGAGATGGACAAAAACTCAGGGAGGAAGAAAGGGGAATATATGCAGCAAAGAGCTACAGGTCAGACTCAAACCCAGGCTGCTGTATTCTAGCCATGTGGCAGGTGGGTGTCTGCTCATACACTGAGCTAAACTGGTACATACCTTGAGTCTGTTGCTGAAGTCCAATTTTCTTTTTTATATGGCGAAGGCGAGCAGTGGAGTCTAGAAGCAAAGCTAAATAATCAAAAAATTTTCCCCAACAAATTAGGTTTTGGAGGGAATTTAGTCAAGGAATGAGGGCCGAGGAGGCAGAGATTCTGGGACAAACTAGAGGACAGTGGGTGATAACACTTAAACTTGGTGAGCAGGGGTGGAACTGGAGCAGGAGCCTGGCAGGTAGAGACTTAGAAAGCAGTTTTATATACAGATTACAGGGTGAAGTGATTAAATTAAAAACGATATAAAGGCAGACATAACAGAGGATGGTTGGAAGCTGCAAACCCTTCCCCTGTTCACTTGATTCCACTGTTATCACACACAGGGATAATGAGAGACAGTGAGAGTGAGCGAGAGAGAAAACACTACTTGCTGAGAGGAGGAGTGTGATGCAGAGGGTATTTGTTCTATTTCAGTTTTGCAGTGTACATCTATGCCATAAACCTTTTTGCTCATATTTTCTCTTCTCTCTGTGTTTTTACTGTTTCGGTTTCTGTCACTCTGCCATCTCCTGGGCAAGTGGATAGCTGGCATCAGTTGTTTTGTTTTTTTTAATGAAGCAAAAACAGAATTTTTTAAAAAATCATATGATCTGGGAATAAATAACTCTAGAATGCATTCCTATCTTAACATGCCATCTCCACAGCTGATGGTGGCAAAGTTAAGCAGTGCTGAAATGTGACATGCTTGTTTTTTTGTTTTGTTTTTTGTTTAGCAAACTGCTTTTTCCCACCTTCTAAAAAAATAGTTTCTACTAAACATACAAACTCTCTCTATCATTGCTACTGAGGGCTGGAAGTGAAATTTGAGCCACTAAAACCCTTTGCTTTCCCCATGGGGATGCATTTGCTCCATTGCTCAGGTGCCTGTGCATGTAACATTAATATGAGCACTTGATAATGTTACTTTGAATCAGATATATTTCATGCTGCTGTCAGCAGGAATAAGTGAGCTCCAAGACTAATGATAGCATTTCATCTAGATGTTTGCTAAAAAATATCACTGTATTAACGTTATTTTCTGTGAAGCTGAAACCAGACAGTGTGGGCAGAAAAATTAACAGTGTCAGGAAACGAGCGAGTTGGGAAATCTTTGCAGCTGATTTAAGTGTTACAGACTTTAAAAAAATACATTGGACGTCAGAAATCAAAGAGGGGATGATCAAAGGGGAGTTTGTGGCACCAGTGGGAACTGCACAGAATCAGATACATTTTTATGTGGTTTAGGGGTGAAAGCTAGAAGTTTGCAGCTGAGATCAATCTGGAAGTGAGAAGTTAGAAACAAGTGAGGTTATCAGAGCTGTGTACCCTCTTTTTCATCTCAGCTTGAGACTACATCAGTCACTACTAGAATTACCTATCTAAATTCATACAATCTAGTTTGGATTTCAGGTGGCAGCTTTTGACAAGAAAGAGGCCTTAAACAAGCCAGGAGAACAAATAACTTGCTCTGTTTACTCAAGAGTAGAGTTATGAAGTTATGTCCCCCACTTGTTCTCTCACATGGATGTCATAACTAAATCTTTATGCAGTATATATTGTTGAAAATGTACTCACTCTCTGCATTTGTGTCTACTGCTGGCTATTGAGCCACAATGAGATTTTTGAGAACAGGTGCACTGCGAAAATGTGCAGAATGTGTTCCATTTGGAGGTCATGTTATGGAGTCCCAATGGGATACTGATCACTGAAGAATCCATGCGAAACTCACCAGTGGATATATACACTTGGGAAAGGTGCAGCACATGTTAGGCACACAGCAACTAGTGCAGAATAACAATTGGAGACTCCCATATCTCAGATGGGATACACATGTATGCAGCTCACACACAGCGCAGGGGTGATCCTTTTCCACCACATGTTTGTGTAATATATTCTGCTGCGCTTAGGCAATGTGAGTGTACACATTTGGATAATTGCATTCTCCTTCTGTTGCCTGCTCCCTACAGGGAAGACTGATGGTAATAAAAAACAGCTTTTAGAAATATGGGCAATGCTTCAAGAAGCATCAAATACATGTGCCATGCTGTAGTTTTTCCATACTAAATTGACTATGTCTTTATATATTATGCATTTGAAGTATCCTTTAAATGGTATAAATGCCCTACATATTGCTTATCAGTTTGGATTAAAAATGTGTGTATTAGGCGCAAATGTTAAAGTGATGTTTAAGAGCCTAAAGCTTTTTAAGTTACCCAACTTGAAAAGGATTTCATTGCTTATTGCTTTAATTACTTTTTTCATATCTTTAAATAGATTTTATGAAAATTTCAGAAGACGAATTATATGGTAATTTTCTAAAGTAGGCCATAAAGTCTATCTACTATTTAAACCATTTCATTTTTATTTATTTGTACGTCCTTATTCTGAAGTATAATGATGTTTTTTTTAAATATTTTTTTGCATCTTTAGTAGATGTCCAAAACCAAGGTATATCTTTCGAAAAGACCATACCCTGACACTCAAATTGTGGCCAGTTGCATTCATTTAGAGCCCAACTGAGTCCTGAGTTGACTAAGAGACAAATGGGTATTCTAATAGAGCCACCATTGGGTTAGTAGTTTAGAATTTGGTAAGCAACACTTTATGAATAATGGAAAGCAGGAGGGAAAAAAACTGCCATATATCCAAAACTCTGGCAAGAACAGCATGCCGAGGGTGATCCTACAAGCGTTCAATGGGGTTGAGGTCAGGACTGTAGGCAGGTCATTCCATCCTCTCCACTCCCTAATTCTAGATGTAGTCTGTGATCAACCCCGCTCTGTGGGGGCAAGCATTATCATCTTGGAGGAAGAAGTTTGGTCCCAGACAGTGAAGATATGATTAGTAAAGTATAGATATTCCAGACACAACTGCAAATAGGTCTGACAGTGAAGAACAATCATGGCATGGCGCATGGCAGCCCTGTGAGACTTGAGTTTGGCTGTCTGCAGTCTGTCTCAGATTGTCTGTGTAGAGAGAAGTCAGCTATATCATCCTGCAAATCTGTAGAAGACTGCCTAGGAGCCTAAGAGCTGAGAGAGTGAGGAAACTGTATTCTTGTAGTCTTTTTCTGCACTTCACAGCCTGTCTCTGACATCCCCATTATGTGGAAATTGACCTTCAATTTGGAGATGGTACTAGGGCTCACTCCAAATAAAGCTGCAACTTGGTTTTTCAGAACACGACCTTGAATTTGCCCTGTAGCATGGGCCCTATTCAGATCACAGGTGCCCCTAATCAGGCGCCAATCAGAAACCTGACTGTCAGCACCGGGGATACCAGAAGCTCAAAACAAGTGTCATTAGCAAATTAAGCTGCTTGGCTTTGACTCAGCAAGTTTTTCATGGGCCCAACCCACGTACTCAACTCATCTGTAACAATCATTACAAATGATTACTGATGACACAGGATCTTTGTCAACCAGTCTCAGCTGGAACTCCAGTTTTACCTCTGATTCCAGACAGAAGCTGTGAAAACCTTTCAGTTGCTGTTTACTTTGACTGTAAATGACAGATTTGTACCATGGTGTAGCTGGTGGGCTAGTGACGGGCACTGAATGGACTAGCCACTTCCTCATGCAAAATCAGGAAATGGCTGATATGGAAATGTTCCATTTCTCTTGACGGGTTGTGATTAGGTTTTGGGGGGATTCTGTATATGACATGGCATGGATATATGGGTGATATAAATGTTTTGCCATTCTAAAAGGTGAAATGCCATACCTTTTGGCATAACAATAACCTGAATCCTATTGCCAATAGACAGGAGTGGCTTCAGGGCAAGTCTGTGTTTGTTCTTGAGTAGTCAAAGGAGTTTGCAAAGAAAAGCGTCTGGACTTCTTTGAGTTGCTTGAAGACGTTTCACCTCTCATCCGAGAAGCTTCTTCAGTTCTAAGGTCAAATGGCCGAGAGTCCCAGATTTAAACCCAGTGGGAGTATCCCCCCAAGGAGGGACAAAGGACCCCCTGGTGATCCTCTAATCACATGCGCCAAGGTGTGAAAGTGGGTGTGGGACCTAATCCGCCAGGGTTTCGGGTGAGCTCATTGTGAAACCTGGCCCCACCCTATCATGTGATTTCCTGAGGTCAGATGGCCCAGGATGTGAGTGGGCGTTAAGGCGTCTGGGGAGGGAACTCAAAACTGGATTATAGATGGCAGACAGTTGGTGTCGTAAACCACCGCCTCTGTTCAAAGATGGTCGCTCACAGTGGACATAGATGGCCTCTTTCACTCCTCTTTCAAACCATCTGTCCTCTCTGTCCAATATGTGAACATTGGCATCCTCGAAAGAGTGACCTTTATCCTTAAGATGCAGGTGGACTGCTGAGTCTTGTCCTGTGGAGGTGGCTCTTCTATGTTGTGCCATGCGCTTGTGAAGTGGCTGTTTGGTCTCTCCAATGTAGAGGTCCGGGCATTCCTCACTGCACTGTACAGCATACACCACGTTGTTCAGTCTGTGTTTTGGAGTTTTGTCTTTCGGGTGAACCAGTTTGTGTCTGAGTGTGTTGCTGGGTCTGAAGTACACTGGGATGTCATGCTTGGAGAAAACTCTCCTGAGTTTCTCTGATACACCGGCTACATAGGGGATGACAACGTTGTTGCGTCTGTCTTTCTTATCCTCCCTCGCTGGTGTCTGATCTTCTTTTCTGTGCCTTTTTGCTGACTTTATGAACGCCCAGTTAGGATAACCACATGTTTTCAGTGCTTCCTTTACATGTGTGTGTTCCTTCTTTTTCCCTTCAGGCTTAGAGAGAACAAGTTCTGCCTGGTGGTGTAGGGTCCTAATTACTCCAAGTTTGTGTTCCAGAGGGTGATGGGAGTCAAAGAGGAGATACTGGTCCATGTGTGTGGGCTTCCGGTAAACTTCAATGTTGAGGTTGCCATTCTCTTCAATGTGCACAGCGCAGTCCAGGAAAGGCAAACAGTTGTCCTTAGTGTCTTCCCTGGTGAACTTGATGTTTTTATCCACGGCGTTAATGTGCGCAGTGAAGGATTCCACTTCTTGTGTCTTGATTTTGACCCAGGTGTCGTCCACATATCTGTACCAGTGGCTGGGTACTCTCCCTTTAAAAGAGCCAAGAGCCTTTCTTTCAACTTCCTCCATGTAAAGGTTGGCTACAATAGGTGACACAGGGGAGCCCATGGCACAGCCATGTTTTTGTCTGTAGAAGCCTTCGTTGTATTTGAAGTATGTTGTGGTAAGGCAGAGGTCTAACAGTGTGCAAATCTGATCGGGTGTGAAGTTGGTCCTGTCTTCCAAGGAGCTGTCTTCTTGTAGTCGTTTTCTGACAGTCTCCACTGCTTCCGTGGTGGGTATGCAAGTGAAGAGAGAGACTACATCAAAGGACACCATGGTTTCATCTGGATCCAGGGTAAGTTTCTGGACCTTGTCGGTGAAGTCGGTGGAGTTCTTGATGTGGTGTGGGGTGTTCCCCACGAGAGGTGCCAGGATGGTAGAAAGCGACGGCCTTCTTTTCTTGTAGTGTGAGGTTAGACGGAGGGACTTTGGCACTGGAGAGGGTGGCTGAGACTTTCATCCTGATTTGCTCTGCTTCTGTCTGTGATAATTTATTAATCCGTATGGCGGTTTCTGTGGCTGTGATGAGGTCCACTATGGGCAACTGTTGCGGAGAAATGGAGAAATTGAGTCCTTTGGCTAAAACCTTCTCACTGAACCTGAAAAGAAGGTTTTAGCCAAAGGACTCAATTTCGCCATTGGCTACCTCATCACAGCCACAGAAACCGCCATACGGATTAATAAATTATCACAGACAGAAGCAGAGCAAATCAGGATGAAAGTCTCAGCCACCCTCTCCAGTGCCAAAGTCCCTCCGTCTAACCTCACACTACAAGAAAAGAAGGCCGTCGCTTTCTACCATCCTGGCACCTCTCGTGGGGAACACCCCACACCACATCAAGAACTCCACCGACTTCACCGACAAGGTCCAGAAACTTACCCTGGATCCAGATGAAACCATGGTGTCCTTTGATGTAGTCTCTCTCTTCACGTGCATACCCACCACGGAAGCAGTGGAGACTGTCAGAAAACGACTACAAGAAGACAGCTCCTTGGAAGACAGGACCAACTTCACACCCGATCAGATTTGCACACTGTTAGACCTCTGCCTTACCACAACATACTTCAAATACAACGAAGGCTTCTACAGACAAAAACATGGCTGTGCCATGGGCTCCCCTGTGTCACCTATTGTAGCCAACCTTTACATGGAGGAAGTGGAAAGAAAGGCTCTTGGCTCTTTTAAAGGGAGAGTACCCAGCCACTGGTACAGATATGTGGACGACACCTGGGTCAAAATCAAGACACAAGAAGTGGAATCCTTCACTGCGCACATTAACGCCGTGGATAAAAACATCAAGTTCACCAGGGAAGACACTAAGGACAACTGTTTGCCTTTCCTGGACTGCGCTGTGCACATTGAAGAGAATGGCAACCTCAACATTGAAGTTTACCGGAAGCCCACACACATGGACCAGTATCTCCTCTTTGACTCCCATCACCCTCTGGAACACAAACTTGGAGTAATTAGGACCCTACACCACCAGGCAGAACTTGTTCTCTCTAAGCCTGAAGGGAAAAAGAAGGAACACACACATGTAAAGGAAGCACTGAAAACATGTGGTTATCCTAACTGGGCGTTCATAAAGTCAGCAAAAAGGCACAGAAAAGAAGATCAGACACCAGCGAGGGAGGATAAGAAAGACAGACGCAACAACGTTGTCATCCCCTATGTAGCCGGTGTATCAGAGAAACTCAGGAGAGTTTTCTCCAAGCATGACATCCCAGTGTACTTCAGACCCAGCAACACACTCAGACACAAACTGGTTCACCCGAAAGACAAAACTCCAAAACACAGACTGAACAACGTGGTGTATGCTGTACAGTGCAGTGAGGAATGCCCGGACCTCTACATTGGAGAGACCAAACAGCCACTTCACAAGCGCATGGCACAACATAGAAGAGCCACCTCCACAGGACAAGACTCAGCAGTCCACCTGCATCTTAAGGATAAAGGTCACTCTTTCGAGGATGCCAATGTTCACATATTGGACAGAGAGGACAGATGGTTTGAAAGAGGAGTGAAAGAGGCCATCTATGTCCACTGTGAGCGACCATCTTTGAACAGAGGCGGTGGTTTACGACACCAACTGTCTGCCATCTATAATCCAGTTTTGAGTTCCCTCCCCAGACGCCTTAACGCCCACTCACATCCTGGGCCATCTGACCTCAGGAAATCACATGATAGGGTGGGGCCAGGTTTCACAATGAGCTCACCCGAAACCCTGGCGGATTAGGTCCCACACCCACTTTCACACCTTGGCGCATGTGATTAGAGGATCACCAGGGGGTCCTTTGTCCCTCCTTGGGGGATACTCCCACTGGGTTTAAATCTGGGACTCTCGGCCATTTGACCTTAGAACTGAAGAAGCTTCTCGGATGAGAGGTGAAACGTCTTCAAGCAACTCAAAGAAGTCCAGACGCTTTTCTTTGCAAACTCCTTTGACTACGATGACCTGGATGACTGAGAACCTTCACAGACATATTGTTCTTGAGTAGCTCCTACCCCGCCAAAAACCTAAGAACATCTATCAGGAGAAGCTGAAGCTGTCCATCCAGACTGACAGAGCATGGAGGATCTGGCAGCAAGATAGATGAACTACCAAAATCAAGGAGTGCAAACCTTGGGATCTATCCTAGAAGACTGAAAACTGCAATGACTAGCAAACTGGCTTCTCCCCAGTGTTGAATTGAGTCTCTGAACAGTTGTGTAAATGACAAAGAAGAATAAATCTTTCAAAGATTCCATTAGAACCTTTCTCTTCATTGTCTTGCCGATCTGTCCCTACAAAGACAAACATTCTGAATAATCACTTGTTGGTGTAAAAATGCAAAGACATGTACCCAATCCCATGCAGCCCATCTCACTGAGGACATCTTCATTTAGATCATTCCTAAATTGCCTATTTTGACCGGGAGATTCACTTCAAATGAAACAATTCGTAATACCTCAATTATGGTGACATGCATCCCCCAGTAGGCAGCCACAGTGTCTGAGCAGCACACAAATACTGTAATTAACCACTCAGCTTGACTTAGTAGGGGGTGTATGGGTCACAACTGAGCCCCAGGCACACTATTATGCATTTGTCCTACTGTTTTTTATGGAATGGGTCAAAACTCAAACGTGTGTTGCAGATTAAAGCAGGACTCAAATTACTCCAAAGATATTGATATCAGGAGCACTTGGCTATGTTAAGGGGATGAAGCTGCACCCAAGTCTCTGTATTAAGAGAGAAGCTAAACCTGGGCATCAGACCAGTTAAATCCTCAATGCTGAAAGAATGATGAATAAAAACATTAGAAACACTTGATGTGTGTTATGTCTTTAAAGCAGTCTACATTTTCAGCCAATTGAATGTGTGTTAAGAGAAAGCAAGTTCCATGAGGGAGGATATTTGCCTTCATTTGGAAATGCTTTATCAGCCTGCTGCCGCCAGTGCTGGGCCTGTGGCAGCCACTGAGTTACATGTGGCTGCCCATATCTCATACTTGTAGAAGTTAAGCTTTCACAGTGAGAAGTAAATGCTTCACGGCAAGGTTGCAGTAATGATTTTAGAAATACTGAGGCCACTTGATGAAAATTCCCATTTGCACAATACATTTTCCACTAGGCAATAACAGTGCCTGTGGAAACCACCATTTTAATATTGTTTTTTTACTCGTCTGATGCATTTACCCATTAAAGCATGGTCTGAGAGTTGTTTCAACATTGCAGAGAGAAACACTGAGAGGAGAAATTAGGAGATTCTGTACAGCATTGCTTCAGAGTCTGTTCACTTCCAACCGTACTGAAAGTGGCTGCAATTCACCTAAAAGGCACTTCCAAAACTGTCCTCCATGTACTTGAAGCTGAACAGCTAAAATTATTGTTTGAAAATGCTTTCAGACATAGAGCCCAAATTTGGCTATTAGTTTTACTTTTTGTAAATGTAATATTGAGTATGTAAGAGTTGTACTAAAAAAAGCATCTAAAGACAACAAAAAAGTTCATCTTGTCCAAATGATTTTTTTTCAGTTTTATTTATATTCAATCAATTCACAAGTTATCTCAGTACACATCACACAGTTAAGAAAAGACCCAACAAGTCAACCATGTTCTATCTTAAATTCAGAAATTTAAAAAAAAAGACAACAGTGGTTTTCTTTTTTGGTCAGGTATTTCATAACGTCTGAGGATTAGCTGATTATTCATGACAGGACATCCTTCATGAATGGCAGTGGTTGTCTGCTTGGTGTTGCTTAAACTAGCCATTAAAGGAACAATCTGTTATAGAGGCTGCATCAAGCTGCAAAGCGCAGGTAAAGAGGGCAAGAAGCCAGACACAGGAACAGTTTAGAGACTCTGATCGATTTTTTAAATAAAATACCCTGTTGGTTATTGATTCTGGTGATCAGTTAGTTTTGCTGGGCTTATTAAGAAATCTGAACTTTTTTGTTCTCTTTGAAAGTGTAAAGACCACACTGATTCTGGCATGATGAACCTATAAACCACCTTTAAACACTTCCATAAACCAAAATATGTCCTCATTGTAGGATGTTTAAATTCAAAACTTCTTCCTTTGGCTGCCCCCTTCAGGGGTCTTCACAGCAGGTCACTTGCCTTCATCACATCCTTTCCCTAGCTTCCTCTTCTGTTGCTATAACCCTCTATTGCCCTCCTTTGCTACATCCATGAACCTCCTCTGAGGTATTCCTCTTGCCCGGCAGCTAGATTTTTAACATCTCTTGTTTAATAAATCCACTATCCCTCCTCCACTCTGCACGTGTTCAAACTCTCTCAATCTTGCCTCTCTAAGTTTGTCTCTAAACCACTCAAGCTGAACGGTCCCTCTGATATACTCATTCCTAATCCTGCCCATCCTGGTCACTTTCAGTGAAAATCATGGCATGGCTCATCAACTTCATCCCTCTGTAGTTACTACAGCTCTGCACATTACACTTGTTCTTGAAAATCTGTGCCAGTACACTTCCTCTCCATTCCTCTCACTCTTTAAGATAGTTTTAAACAATCTGGTCCAAGGTCCACTGCCCTCTCTCCTAGATATCTCCATTCATCCACAGACATGTCATCTGGACCAACTGCCTTTCCACTCTTCATCCTCTTCATAACTGCTTTCACGTTCTCCATACTAATTTTCTGCACTTCCTGACTGACTAACTTTCCTCCTCTGCCCTCCTCTCTCTCTCTCTCTCTCTCCCATTTTCTCCATCCATCAGCTATTAAGCACTCATAAGTACTTCTTCCATTTCCTTAACAAACAATTACAAGCCTCGTTTCTTCTTTATGCCTAATTACCCTAACTTGTGCAAGTGTGAAACACAGGAGACAGGTAAATGGAGACTTAGGATTTAATAATAATAATAATGATAATAAAAAACTTAACCAACTTAATAATAAACTTAACATATGGGAAGTGACAGGAGGAGGAAACAGGAAACACAGAGGCAATAAGTTGACTCTAATTCAAACAAGGATCAGAACTAAATCCAAACACTAAAGAGCATACATGTGCGTCTGTAATAGTGCTTCTGACTGTCTGTCCAGTCAGAAGCACTTGTATGCACAATGTCTGTCCTGATCTAACTGACAGAGAGCTACACATGCACGTTTATATCTGACCTGTGGGAATTTACAAGGTTATACACATGATCAGCAGCAGAGTGTACAGTCCAAAGTGTATTCTAAAGAAAACTACACACAGCCTCAAAAGAAAAAAAAAAAACATAAAAAGATTGTTTTATCTGATCTCAAGCTGATGCTGTAAATGCAGGATGCTACATTGGCAATCTTGAGCACCTCTGGGTTTTGGCTTACGTATTGAGTAGAAGGTATGACAGTGTAACACCACTTGTTAGCCTGCTCCAACCTTGCCTTGCTTTTATACATTTTAATGATTCAACATATCAAATAAAGGGCTTTGAATTTCAGTTAAATCAATTTAGAGATTTTTAAAATGTTGAAACCATATGAAGGTTAATCATTTATTCATAATCTTCAATAACTTTGGATTATATGCCAGGTATGAAGCCACTCAGGAGTCCTTTTTTTTGCTATGAAATGCATTAAAATTCTAAGAATTTCTCATCTTACTTCTTTTTTGTTGGCATACCTACACAGAGTTTTCAAGGTACCTGGCTGTTCGGTTGTTGTAGTCTTCTTTTAGAGTTCATCTGTTGGTTTAAGATGTCTAGCCGTCTTGTCTTTCATCGTGCAATCTCAGACAGACAGCTTGATGTTGAGATCAAGCTGTCTGTGATGATAGACTCTGGGGGTGTATCATCACGTATAGAAGTCCTTGTTTAGCTTGTGTCTGAAAATAGTTCTTTATGACACTTTTTGTATCTCTATGTATGTTTTGATGCTGCAGAACCAACCACAACTTAGGGGTATTCTTCTATATTGGTAACAATAATGTATGATAGATAAGGATTTAATTAAATATCTAAAACATCATATTTGGATATAAACTATCCATGAACCTAACTAGGAACACCTTAATTTTGACTGGTCAGGCTTCCTGTGATCTCAAAAAGCCTCACTGTACAACTCAGACACAGTGAGGCACAAGCCAGTACTCTCCTAGTGTCAAAAGCGTGGATAAATGGGGAGGGTTGAGTCAGGAAGTGCATTTGGTATGATATGATGGAAAGAAGGAAGGTAGATATATTGTGTGAGAAAGAGGAAGGGAATCAAGACCAGGAGCACTGGAGGTGGATTCAGGCTGCTCTGCTATGGTATGCACAGTAGGAAGAGAAATGTAATGGCATGATCTTGAAGTAAGAGCATATGAATAGTGTTGTGCAGATGAAGAGGGTGTCGGGCAGGCTCACCAGAGCTTCAAAGGGAAGTTAGGGGTGATTTTGAATGTTGTCATTGTGTATGCCCCACAATTTGGATGTCAGAACAGTGAAAACTGAGCCAGCAGCAGCTTGCCTTGCACTGTGGTCTTTCCACATTTTGCTGTCAAAGGCCAGAGTTTTATCAACTCTCGGCTCACCAAGCTTCAGTCAGACGATGGCCGTAATGTAAAGGCTGGATGCACATACAAATTGACAGGTGAGGAGAGTGCTGTCTGTGTTGAAAGGAGTGAGATACTTTGGTACATTTTAATTTATGTCTATTTCTAGATTTGACAAACCAAGCATTGCTTGCCTTGCTTGTCCTGACGGAGCGCCACTGAACAGCTCACAGCCTTATATTGCCTTTATGGGAGGCTGAAATCGGTAAAAGTAATGGAAATGGAAAAATGAAACACACAGCTTAGGTTGTATGGAGGACCACAAGAGCCACGCGCATCGAAATAAAAAATTCTGTGCTTAATTTTAATAAACTGCATTTCAAAATCCTTTTTCGAATTCCACTTTAATAAAAACATTTTCGAATTGCACTTTAATAAACTGCATTTCAAAAAACATTTTCGAATTGCACTTTAATAAACTGCATTTCAAAAACCTTTTTCGAATTCCACTTTAATAAACTGCATTTCAAAAACCTTTTTCGAATTGCACTTTAATAAACTGCATTTCAAAAACCTTTTTCGAATTCCACTTTAATAAACTGCATTTCAAAATCCATTTCCCTTTCCTGTTGGCTCAGGGATTAACATGTGGATTAGCAGTTGGATTAGCAGTTGGATTAACAACTTCATTTTAAAAATCCTGCTGCTATTCAAATTAGCCACACCGTGGGATGTAAGGAGCTCTCTGATTGGTTGGTCAGAAACAGGCTGTCTGCCAGCCTGGATTTTTCTAGCTCATAGCTTCGCCCTGCTACGAAGCGTGTGTGCTTGTACAAAGGCCGTTCAGCCTCGGGATTTACACTCGGCTCGACACGGATATGTGAAGAATGAAGGGAGCCTGCAGCGAAACGGAGAGCCCAACCTCTGACTGAGTGCCCGTTTACTCAGTCTGACCACCTGTTGAAGGTAACGTGCTAACATGGCTAACGCTAGCATCACCGCACGTAGCCCCGTTATTTTAAGGTCATTTTAGCTTATGAAAATTTTACGTCGCAGCTGTACGAGCTAGCTACTATGGAGGACCAGAAGAGCCACGCGCATCGAAATAAAAATTTCTGTGCTTTAATAATGAATTTTAGAATAAATTCTGCAATTGTAAATTCATTTTTGAATTCCAATTTAATAAACTGCATTTCAAAATCCTTTTTCCAATTGCACTTTAATAAACTGCATTTCAAAATCCTTTTTCCAGTTGCACTTTAATAAACTGCAGTTCAAAATCCTTTTTCCACTTGCAATTTAATAAACTGCAGTTCAAAATCCTTTTTCCACCTGCAATTTAATAAACTGCAGTTCAAAATCCTTTTTCCACCTGCAATTTAATAAACTGCAGTTCAAAATCCTTTTTCCACTTGCAATTTAATAAACTGCAGTTCAAAATCCTTTTTCCACTTGCAATTTAATAAAACACAGTTCAAAATCCTTTTTTCCACTTGCAATTTAATAAACTGCAGTTCAAAATCCTTTTTTCCACTTGCAATTTAATAAACTGCAGTTCAAAATCCATTTCCCTTTCCTGTTCGCTCTGGGATTAGCTGCTGGATTAGCTGCTGGATTAGCTCTTTGATTAACAACTTGCTGGAGGCTATTCAAATTAGCCACACCGTGGGATGTAAGGAGCTCTCTGATTGGTTGGTTGGACACAGGCTGTCTGCCAGCCTGGATTTTTCTAGCTCAAAGCTTCTCCCTGCTACGAAGCGTGTGTGCTTGTACAAAGGCCGTTCAGCGTCGGGATTTACACTCGGCTCGACACGGATATGTGAAGAATGAAGGGACCCTGCAGCGAAACGGAGAGCCAACCTCTGACTGAGTGCCTGTCTACACATTCTGACCACCTGTTGAAGGTAAGGTGCTAACGTGGCTAACGCTAGCGTCACCGCACGTAGCCCCGTTATTTTAAGATCATCTTAGCTAATGAAAGTTTTACGTCGCAGCTGTACGAGCTCGCTACGTGTTTTATAAGCTGCTGTGCTCTTCACAAATAAAGCTGGAAGCAGCTCAGACTGTTAGAACCAGCACTGAGCCCTGTTACATTTATACGGTGTTAGAGCAATGACTGCAACCTACAGCCTTTAAACTAGCGATTACAAATGCTGACAGTAAACTCATCAGTCCAGATGTTACCACATTACTCTGTGGTACTTAAGAGTTAAAACAACTGAGACAGGCTGATTAAAATAACAGCTGTCAGTTCTCTCATTCAACATATAAAGACTGGAGATCACACTACTGATTTCAGTTCATTTAATATGTGAGTGCACAGATTCATTCTCAACTGGACATAAATGATGATCAAAGGTTGTATATATGATGAATTCATCAAATCCCAGCCTCTAACACAGTGCGCTGAATCTTAGCTTTGAATGTCCAGTATATTCTAATCAGTGCAATGTAAGCATTCACCGAACCTATAGTATCTACACCTGTGTGGCAAATGTGTGGTAAAGATACAGATAATGAAATTTAATTATTAATACAATATACATCATGAAAAATGAAAGCTGAAATTGATTCAGTTTAGTACTTTTCTCTGTATGCTCTGTGATTATAAAGGCCTTAAATTCTGTGATATATACTGTAAATGATTTTCACAGAGGTCTTAAAGTACTTAAATCACTGCTGATAGTCTGGTTGTTTATATTTTCACATGTTTTTGTGTCTGTAGGGCTGTTTGATGACGATTTGGACTCCTATGGGAGATGAGGACACACCCACATCTGTTCCATACTGCAGCCATTGATGGTGTTACAGCTCTGAGTCAGCTTTGGGCCATCAGATGCACACACTGGAAAACCAGCGCCTGTACTTCATGCAGGAGAGATGACCTCAGTGATGATTGACTCTGCATCCTCTACTTTACCTCCTAATCTCTTTCTCTTTAACACACAATTAAAATCACTCCAAAAGAGTGTAAACTTACTGAGGAAGTCTCTAACTTGTACACATTTGTACTTTTGTTTTATGAGTTATTTTTAAGAAGAGTAAAGTTATTCACAAAGTTTTTATTCTTCTGTATTTATTCTTTTGTATCATGTACCACAGTCATACTGAACTTTATAGACCTGGTGAATTGGGGAAAAAAAAAAGTCATATATATACATGAATGAATCATTCAGCTTCAGCAGTATTTCTATTCATCTTATGAATTCCAGTCTAATGTCAATTCACTGTTTGAGTTCAGTTTTGGTCTCAAACTCCAGAGAATACCACCTGGTTCAACAATCTTTTTATCTGATTATTTGCAAAACGGTTTTCTTCTGAGAGATGCTGCTAGAGCTGAAATTGAGCCCAAAGAAACAACAACAAAGTTTAGTTCCTCTGGATTTTCCATGGAAAATTGTTTTATCACTCATCCAGGTGACTTCTCCAGTGTCACGGATGAGTGATGAATGTATCTCCCACTGGAAACCATTGTGTCCAGTTAAAGTCAATCGACTTTTTTAAGGAGAGTTGTTAGATGCTGTGCTCATGAGGACAATGAGTTTTAACTTGGAGCACAATAAAAAGCTGCCATATTGGATCAACGAACAAAACACTTAATTGAGCAGAATTAAGTCAAAATGTAATATCCTCATATAATGACACTTCACACATGACCCAGCATTGTTCTAAGAATGCAAACTTTCTTATTGGAAGTTTTCACAGCTGCCAGAAAGTGACAGATTTCTGTCTGGTCTTAATGAGTGGTCGTTGCTCTCTCGTTTTCTCTGGAATTGCGGCACAGAGGATGTAACACCCATGATAAGCGCTGAGGTGTGTGTCCTTGTCAGGAATCAGCCATCCTCAGCTTCCAGGTTAAGAAAAGTGGAACCAGAAGATATTCAAATACATCTCTTCACAGCTGCTGATGAATTCTACAAAAAACAAAGTTTGTTAAAAACATTTGCAGGTGAATCACCACTGATTTATTAGTGACATCCATTTACTCAAAAATTACTGACAAGTGGATAACTAGAATATATAGTTTATAATTTCAACAATGTACTGTACAAAATGGAACTGTATATGACAAATGTGGTGTGGTGCTTGTGGAATTTTTAACAAGGGCCCTACAAAACTTTACAGTACTCATGCTGCCAAACTTCTGATGGCTAGGTGTGCAGTTCCTGCTTTAAATGCATTCACTTTTAAGATTAAGAAATCTAAGTGATAAGAGGCCAGAAATGTTTGAACTCGCTTATGAACCTACATCACTGAGGTCATCTCTCCTGCATGAAGTACAGGCGCTGGTTTTCCAGTGTGTGCATCTGATGGCCCAAAGCTGACTCAGAGCCGTAACACCATCAATGGCTGCAGTATGGAACAGATGTGGGTGTGTCCTCATCTCCCAGAGGAGTCCAAATCGTCATCAAACAGCCCTACAGACACAAAAACATGAAAATATAAACAACCAGACTATCAGCAGTGATTTAAGTACTTTAAGACCTCTGTGAAAATCATTTACAGTATATATCACAGAATTTAAGGCCTTTATAATCACAGAGCATACAGAGGAAAGTACTAAACTGAATCAATTTCAGCTTTTGTTTTTCATGATGTATATTGTATTAATAATTAAACTTCATTATCTGTATCTTTACCACACATTTGCCACACAGGTGTAGATACTGTAGGTTCAGTGAATGCTTAAATTGCACTGATTAGAATATACTGGACATCCAAAGCTAAGATTCAGCGCACTGTGTTAGAGGCTGGGATTTGATGAATTCATCATATATACAACCTTTGATCATCATTTATGTCCAGTTGAGAATGAATCTGTGCACTCACATAGTAAATGAACTGAAATCAGTAGTGTGATCTCCAGTCTTGATATAAGGAATGAGAGAACTGACAGCTGTTATTTTAATCAGCCTGTCTCAGTTGTTTTAACTCCAAGTATCACAAAGTAATGTGGTAACATCTGGACTGACGAGTTTACTGTCAGCATTTTAATCGCTAGTTTAAAGGCTGTAGGTTGCAGCCATTGCTCTAACACTGTATAAATGTAACAGGCCTCAGTGCTGGTTCTAACAGTCTGAGCTGCTTCCAGCTTTATTTGTGAAGAGCACAGCAGCTTACAAAACACGTAGCTAGCTTGTACAGCTGCGACGTAAAATTTTCATAAGCTAAAATGACCTTAAAATAACGGGGCTACGTGCGGTGATGCTAGCGTTAGCCATGTTAGCACGTTACCTTCAACAGGTGGTCAGACTGAGTAAACGGGCACTCAGTCAGAGGTTGGGCTCTCCGTTTCGCTGCAGGCTCCCTTCATTCTTCACATATCCGTGTCGAGCCGAGTGTAAATCCCGAGGCTGAACGGCCTTTGTACAAGCACACACGCTTCGTAGCAGGGCGAAGCTATGAGCTAGAAAAATCCAGGCTGGCAGACAGCCTGTGTCTGACCAACCAATCAGAGAGCTCCTTACATCCCACGGTGTGGCTAATTTGAATAGCAGCAGGATTTTTAAAATGAAGTTGTTAATCCAACTGCTAATCCACATGTTAATCCCTGAGCCAACAGGAAAGGGAAATGGATTTTGAAATGCAGTTTATTAAAGTGGAATTCGAAAAAGGTTTTTGAAATGCAGTTTATTAAAGTGCAATTCGAAAATGTTTTTTGAAATGCAGTTTATTAAAGTGCAATTCGAAAATGTTTTTTGAAATGCAGTTTATTAAAGTGCAATTCGAAAATGTTTTTATTAAAGTGGAATTCGAAAAAGGTTTTTGAAATGCAGTTTATTAAAGTGGAATTCGAAAATGTTTTTTGAAATGCAGTTTATTAAAGTCCAATTCGAAAATGTTTTTTGAAATGCAGTTTATTAAAGTCCAATTCGAAAATGTTTTTATTAAAGTGGAATTCGAAAAAGGATTTTGAAATGCAGTTTATTAAAATTAAGCACAGAATTTTTTATTTCGATGCGCGTGGCTCTTGTGGTCCTCCATAAGGTTGCCACTGGCCGTTTGCATTTTTTTATTTTCGTCTGATCACAACACAAAACACGCATCCAGGAACACTGCGTAGTATTGCTCAGTCACAAAACAAAATCAAACAAACAAAAACAGTCTATAGATATTATTGCCTTCTATCTCTATAGCAGTAGTGCATGTTTAGCAGAGTCAATACTAGTAACAATAAGCTCCTAATATGAATTGGTCAGTCACAATTTAGAGCAGTAGTTTTCATTGTCTGTATTGTACTTTCCTGATGAAGTTCTGAGAATCAAAAAAAGTGAACCAACTTCAATAGTTTCTTTACTAATAAAGCAAGTTATTCGCTTATTAAAACTAAGGTATGTACCATAGAAATCCGGTCATTAAATAAAAGGTTGCTAAAGTTGAACAATTAAGAAAATAAATTGTAAGTCTCCCTTTTATTTTCACCATGCCCATTGAATGCAAAAAACCAAACAATAAATAAATAAATAAATAAAATCTTTTAAATATCCATGTGACATTTGCTACTCTTGTTGCTAAAACATGTGTAGACCCATGTAAAACTTGAAGAAGTCTGTAATTTATATATTACTTAGTCATGGAAAACATAATTGTAACTTCATGTAGGACAGTGTCCTATACAATATTTTCCACAACTTAAAAATTGTATGCCTCTAAATTTAATGAAACTGACCCTGTTTTGTCAAGCAGATATTCTAACTTTACCCTTACATCTTTAATAGGATCTTAAACAGGTACATTGCCCCTTAATCGAATGCTGCTTTCATTAAGTTAACTTGATGCTTTTTCTAATATAAATAGGCTAATGCTGCAACAGTACTGCAAACTTATAAATAAATTAGGAGTACTTACTCTGAGTTTACAGGGACTGACAAGATACACAAATTTGGCAACATTCACTTTGGTTGTTACACAATCTATCAATCTTGTCACTTTGAGACATTCATCCAATTAAAAGTTTAGTCAGGTAAGATAAATAATTTAAGCTCATGGAATTAGTTTTTTGTATTCTGTCCTCACTATATGAATGAAATACTTGAAATATAAGGAAAATTTAACTTAATACTTATATATCAAAATGACACATTGAATCAAGGCAAGGCAATTTTCCCTCTATACCACAATTCATTAGAGCGAAGCTCAAAGTGTGTTACATTAAAGTACATATGGCAGCAAGTATCAAGAGAATATATTAAGTTAAATGCAACTAAAAACAATACTGACACTTAGGATCTGATATAGTTGAGTTATTCAGTTATAAAATTTCCACTTGATGGTAAGCAGAAAGTAAGTAGTCAGTAAGCAGACCAAACATTCTGAGGAGTCAAACCATCAAATCTTTTAAGCCTGTAAGTAGAATTTTGAAGTTGCACTGAAAACCAATAAACACACTGGAGATTGTTTTGATTGGTTATGCTGGTTTCTATTGGTTGTTTGGGTACAGGAGGAGGATGAGAATGTTACATTAATTCATCAAGTTAGAGATGAATTCTATCAGGTAGAGCTGAATCAGGTAGATACTGTAATCCCCCAAGTTATTTTCTTGGTAATAAAAAGATATCCTGGACTAGATCAAACCCCAAATAATTCTAATGCATATACACACAAAGAGAAATCAATCTGTTTTCTATTTAGTGAACACTAACCATGATTTTTTTTCCCCTAACAACGCATTCAGATAAAAAATACTTCTGTCAAATCTAAAGTTTTAGTTAGTAGTACACAAGAATATTCTAGTACTTAACGGAAATTAATTAAATACAACTTCAAATGAACAGCAATACAGTATATGACATATTACACTGTGTAATTTGTATTTATTCAACTAAAATCAAGACAACATGCAAAAGGAGTGTGTGAAAAACCCAATAATCACTGGCTTGTAGAATCACCTTAAGGAGCAATAAGAGTGATAAATGTTGTCTTTATGACTTCATCCGTTTTCTACATTGTTGTGGAGGAATTTTGGCTCACTTTTTTTTTTTACATTTAAAACATGAATTCAGTCTTGCTTTGACTGAACCATTGCAATGTCTTGATTCTTATCCTTTTCAGACATTTTGTCATAGATTTCCTGATGTGCTTGGGATCATTATCCGCTTAAATGATCCACTTTTCACAAAGATTTAGCTGTTGGACAGACGGCCTCTCTTTTGGCTCTACAATACTTTGGTATGTAGAGCAGTTCATGGTTGACTCAGTGACTGCAAGGTGCCCTGGTACTGTGACAGCATAATACGGCCAAATCATCACCCCTCCACAACTTTATCAGCTGGTATGAGGTATTTGTGCTAATATGCTGTCTGGTATTCACAAAATAAGGTGCTGTGCGTTATTGCCAAATGCCTCCACTTTGGTCTGTTCTAGAAGTCTTGTGGTTGGTTCAGAAGAAAATTTGCAGCCTTAAGCTGCGCTGCCATATTCTTTTTAGAGAGAAGAGGGTTTCTCCTGGTAACCTTTCAAAACGATCCATATTTGTTCAGTTCTTTTGTAATTGCACTGTCATGAACTTTAACATTTAACATGTCAACTGATGCCTGTAAAGTCTGAGATGTAGCTCTGAAGATTTTCGCATTTTCACTGAGCATTGCGTGGTCTTTTGGGCTTGGAGTTAATATGCTGGGATATCTATAACTTGCAACATTGGCAGCTGTCTTGAAAGGCAATCCATATTCCAGCATAAAATAAATAAATAAACGTAAAATACAGCACAAAAAACCCCAAACATTCCTGAAAGGTTTGAAATCGTTTTTCTTTGATTTTTATTTTATTTATCATTTATCTTTTTTGTTCCTACCCCAAACAATCTTGTTATCATGTTAAAACTCAGAAGTTTTTAAAATATATTTTAAAAATGTTATCACAAGTGTGTTCTTGTGAATACAAACCAAGTAGAAACAGCTTTAGGTGAAGCAGAATGAGATTAATTTCTCATGTCACATTGGGCACTTCTCCAAATGTTTTAATATTTCTGCCCCACCAAACACAGTGAAACAGTGTTTGAATTTAGTATATATGCCTGCTTTAGTTTTTAAATTGGCAGGAGTTACACTGTTTGTAAATCTGGCCAAGCTCAGTTTGATCATTACTTAAAGAACACACTGATTTTGAATCCTCTGCTAAGGATTCAGAATCAGCTCCAAATCTTTGTACCAATGCATTTAGACTATACTATGAGAAGGATGCACACATGTTAAGTAGATAAGTAGTGTTTTTATTAGTTACAGAAAAAAATGAATTTAGACCTCCATTCTTTATAGTACATCGTAATATTAAAGTTCAACACCTTTTTGAGCCGTAGCATTTGGCAAAATGACCCCCAAAAATGTTGATAATATAACTATATGTGTGTGATTATGACTTTTATAAATGCTTTGATATATAAGCATTAAAACAATTTATAATCACACACACACACATTATTTTATTCTAATACTGCATTCCTATAATTAATAATGATATGTTTTTTTCATTCTGTCCTTTGAGGACTGTCTTGTGCCAGGCAGCAAGAAAAAGAAACAGTGAGAATGTAGGACTCCCGCTGCTCTGTCTTCCTCTGCTGCATCTCTGAAGCCTTTTGCCTTTTGTCTCTTGTGAATTCTCCATTTTGAATTTGGCTATTGTAGTCTGAAAAGCATCCTGAACCCAGCTACTCCATCTGAATACAGTTTCTTACCTTATGCTATTGTGCATGGTGGGAAAAGGGAAGCAAAGGAAAGGAGAAAGACAACAGTAAAAAAGCATAAAGCATAACAAACTTCCTGGCTCTCTGGCCTACACATAATAGTTTTCATATCATATTACATGAAGAGGGAAATGCAGGCTGACAAAACTCACTGCACAGGAGAACAATCTTCTAATGTACATGCACTCTTTGGAAATGATTCCTTTTAGCTTCTTTGAAGGGAGATACTATTGTGCTGACAGAGGGGATGACCTCAGTTGCTGCTGTGGGCTGCAAAAAGATTCACACAGGGGTGTCCCCTGTGTGAAATCTGGCATCCTAACAGCTCTCTGTGCTAATGAACACAGTATTCCACCACACAACACATGACAGTACCTGCTAGTGGCCTGCTCCCCACAGAGTCGACGTTTCATTGCCAGGTTATGGGACGTTTTTGGCAGACTTTAGCTGAAATAACTGCTCAGAAGGTCAAAGAAAATCTTGGCCTCTGTAACTATTTTATTATCATTTTCATCCAAATGGTACAGGGGGTAGTGAGCACGTTAAAATTTATTAGTACATTAATTCTAAGGCATTATTTTAATTATCATAAACAAACAAGGCTATTTCCAAGAAGGTTGGCAGCCTTTGGATGCATGCTTGTCACCGGGTTAAATATAAGGAGATCTGCTGGACTTTTTCACTGTTCAAAACAGGATAGGGGTGTTTTCATTTCACTCACTATGGAGAAAATAAGAAATCCTATGTGGTTACCAGATGTTAGAACACATATCATCAAATAAATTAGTTATATAGCCCTCTGAACTAATTTTCATACAAAATGTAATTCTGTTGGACATTTGCTTCGATCTGCAAAAGCTTCATATTTGCAAAACGTCATATCAACTTTAAATAAATTTTTTCACATGCCGTCTGTGGATTTCGACTTTCATCGCTTACATTCAAACCTAAGCGTTTGAAGAGGCTCCTTCAACTTGTATGTCTGATTGAAATTTCACTCCAGTTATGGTTTCATTAAAGTGAAAGACAAAATCTAACAATGATTAAATCCAAGGTCTGTTTATTAAAAATAGACTGGCGCTTCAATATGTGCCATTTCCAGAAGGTTTACTCTGTCTCCCAGCACAGTCTAAAGAACATGATGGAGGAGATACCAGGAGACAGGCAGTTACTCTAGGAGAGCTGGGCAGGGCTGTAGAAGGCTGTGATATAGCTTCTTATTTTCTAATGCTTTGGCCAATGTGGGGGAGTTAGAACAGAGTTTAAGGAAACTTTTTACTAGCTCCTTTAGTGCATCAGCAGGAAAATCCTTCACAGAGAAGATCTTGAAGACGGGACCATCGTACGTCTGGCATAATAAAACAGACAACTTCAACAAGTACACACCGCACAAGCATTTTTAATTAGCATATGTAGGAAATCATTTAGTTTAACCATTTGTTTTGCTAACACACACATTTAATTTTTCATTACTCTTTTAATCCCCCTTTAGGTAATCAATTCAGCTTTGACTTTTTTAATGTACTTTTTAAATCAGTGTGTTGCTCTGTTTCTGTTTCTTTCCTGAGCTCATTAAAAGCTCAGTCTTCAGCTCCAGCAGTACTATTATTTATGAATATCATACTGATGAGGTACATTTTCTAAAAATCTTCTTTGATTGAATGCATGGGTGCGTCACAAAATTAAAATGATAAAGAACTTAACTACTACATAACTATGAAAGAACTTAGCTATACTCACCAAATATGTCATTTGAATACAGGCTCCAAAACCATATGTGGATGGTTTATTTGAGCATTTTATAGTCGTGTAGAAAGACTGAATTACTTCTGGAGCCAAGTGATAGGTGAAGCAAGATTTTGAGAGAAATGTTGTCCATGTCCAACAGTGAATTTTCAAAAGGATTAATATAGAATATTTAACCACAGCATGTGATAAACTGTTTATACAAGCAGGTATGATTCCTCACTGTGCTTGATGTCAACAAGCGCAGGTCAGGCTGATTTACAGATCAGAAACCTACAGCAGGTTTTACAGTTTAAGATGTTGCACAAGTTCATCATACAACGTTGTGACCAAAAACGACAGATTCCATCATGTTACAAATTCAAGTCACTTTTTTCACAGAGGATGACTCATAAAATTTATGACATACTAGGCCTAATCTAATTCAACAAAAAGGGCTCATAATAGTACAATAAAGCACTTAGATTTTTGGCAAGTTCCACTTAATGATAAGTTAAAGGTACTGTATCTTTTAAAGGTTTGGGTTTTCCAGGGTCAAAAGTATCTCATTTTAATAATCATAAATTCTTATTAAATGAAATAAATATGGAAATGTAGATGAAGTGCGGTGCTACGAGGCTATTGCTCACTTGAAACTGAAGTGGCCACACTGCAGAAGATAACTCATTTGCATGAATGTCTCATTTTGCCTTCACATACACACTTACTCACCTACGCAGACACAATCCCCTTTCTATCTCTCATCAGAGGTCAGCGCTCAGACCTACCACTTCATGCCTCATCCACAGACAATTCATCATTTCTCAGAATCTATCCTGCAATCTATGGTAAACAGCCACATCTTAATCCATGCAGGCTAAAGAGCCACATAGTATTTCCTCTTTTATCTTTTACAGCCCTGGGCATTTAGGTAGGTTTGCTGTGGGCACGTGTTTTGTGTTGTGGAAGTTTCTAGAGTGGAGATTCAGGAGATGGACAGAACTGCAGAACACTTGGCCAGTGTTCTGCTGGGCTATGTAAAACCCCACCTCTCTACCCCTTGTTTGAGTTATTTTAATGTGTTTTTTTGCACTTACATTATGTCAGTTGGTGGTATGACTCCATTCTTTGGAGTTTATGGTGTTTTTTGTCTAGCAGTGTTTTCACTGACTGGCTGAAGGACTGTCTTTTGCATGAACTGGGTCGTGGTTGAAAGCTTCCTTTTTGCCTGTCCCTCATTCTGCCTGGGAGCACAGTGGTTTAAAGGGTTTAGGAGTGTGTTTTGGGGAATTTTTTAACAATTTTTTTAGAAGTGCACATGAGGTCAGACACTGATGTTTGACGAAAAGGCCTGGATCACAGTCTCTGCTCTAATTCATCCAGGCCTCTGTGCAGTCTACTCAAATTCTTCAACACCAAATCGTGCTCATTGCTCATCTGTCTTTATGAACCTTGATTTGTACATGGGTGGGAGGAAGAAACGGGTGATCCCCAAACTGTTCAGTGCAAAATTGGCCATAATGACATGGTATGCTAAAGCATTAAGAATTTATTTCGCTAGAACTAAAGTGCCACACCCTGCTCCTAAAAAATACCTCTACACCATAATTTCCCCTCCACCAAACTTTACAGTTGGCACAATGCATTTAGACAAGTATCACTCTCCTGGCAACCGCCAAGCCCAGACTGGTCCATCGGATTGCCAGAACACATCTATACTGCTCCACTGAGTCTGGTGGTAGCGCTTGATGATGTAAGGGTTTGATGTAGCTACTCACCCATGGAAACCTATTCCATGGAACTCCCTATGCACTGTTCTTGAGGAAATCCAATCATTTAAATTGGTGCTCTCTCCTGCAGTCTGCCTTTTGTCCTGATACTCTTCTTCTTCTTCTCTTCTCTTTTGCGGTGACAGGGGATGGCTGCCCCTCCCTGAGTCTGATTCTGCTGAAAGTGTCTTCCTGTCCTACCTGAAGGTTTTCCTTCCCAGTGTTATCAACCGCTTGGTCATAGGGCTTTGTGTGAGTTTCTTTCAAATATTGTGGGTTTTAAACTATAGTCTTTATACATATATGTATATATATATATATATATATGTATATATATATATATATATATATATATATATATATATATCAGGGACGGACCGATCCAATATTAGATATCGGTATCAATCCGATACTGACCTGATCGGATATCGGAGAGAAATGAAAAATGTAATCCGATCCATTAACTATCACAAAAGCACCTCACAAAACTTGCGACATGGCGTAACCCAGCTCCTGACCTTAGCACGTCAGAGCAGTATGCGTCACGTGATAGAGCGGCTGTGGCGTGCGAGACATGTCGGCAGTCTGGTTGAGCATTTGGAGCCTCGCTACCAAACCGGCATTTCATCTCCAAGAAAACTATCCCAGAGAAGTAAAGCAAGTGTTTAAGTTCATCTCTGAATGTTTGCAAAGCACAATTTGAGCCAGAAAGAGGAAACCAGCGGCTATACAATAGCAGCACGTTTAAGCTTGATAAGCTGTTGTTAAAATTTATTTAATATTACTTTCTACACCAGGATCCTTTTCTACGTAGCTGACGGCTGGTAACTGTACAGCGGCAGGTCTAGCAAAGTTGTGCCAGGGGGGCCGATAGGGCATTAACAGGGAAAGTTCTGTTGAAGAAAAATGTTGAATCTATTTAATTATTGTAGAAAAATAATTGATTTCTGTGCATTTGTTTTACACATGCATTAAATTAAAGTTGATTATGTCGATTAAGCATCATGAGGCGGAGGGTGGGGGGGGTGGTTCCCTATTTTTTTTTTTCTGGGAGTTGACAACCCGATAAGTTAGGTTGTTTAATATTTCCACTAAGTACTCTTTAAAATACCAGAATAGGGAGGATGGTGTAGGCTTAAGTTTACAAGATTGATCAGTATTGCTGAACTTTGATTTTTTTGCATAAAGGTATAACAGAATAGCTTTAGTGTTTTGTTTTTTAAAACTTGAGTATGAACTTATACAAAATGCAGCAAAATATATTTAAAAAAAAACTGTTTTATTGATTATAAAATGCACTATATCGGATTCATATTGGTATCAGCAGATATCCAAATTTATGATATCGGTATCGGACATTAAAAAGTTGTATCGTGCCATCTCTAATATATATATATATATATATATGTGTGTGTGCGTGTGTGTGTGTGTGTGTGTATTGCCTTCAGCCAGCAGTTGTTGTGAATTAGCACGATAAATAAAACTGAATTTTATTTTCTTTTGCCAACTTTGGGTATATTGGTGTATTTTGGTGTATTTTTTGCTTTTTGAACCTGAACAGCCTTGAGGTTGCTTATGTAGTGTACTGACCTTCATCATTTTCCACTCAAGAAACTGAACATATATATGGGTTGAATGGAATATCTAAATATCCTACATGGGTTGGTCTATTATTATTTTGAATAAAACTGCAGTGGCTTTGGTGAAATATTAAATACAAAGGTTTGAATCTGTAAAAACAATAAAGAAAAGAACATCTGGTCATTAAATTTCTACGCTAATACTCTTATTTTATAACTCTGACCACCTTGCAGCCTCTATGATAGTCATTACTATGCTGTCGCAGTTTTGATTTCGGGCTTCTGTAGCTCTGACTTTTCATTTTCCTCTTTTATTTGCAACCCTGTCCTTATTTTAACTCCATCTGGTTTTTGACTTTGACTGATTGGAGATAATGAATTTTATTATTTTTGCACCACACGCTGGCTAGCTTGACATCATAAGTGATGTGATAACACAACTGCAAGCAGTGTCATCATGCTGGTGGAAACTTGCCTCTTTTAATTTTGTAGCAGTTATTTATATATTTAGCAAACACATGTCCACACAACAAAGGTATCCATGCTGTGAATAAATAGCATAGCTACATTGAGTGTTTTGTTGTTTATAGTGTATATTTAAGCATTTTCTGCTCTGAGAGGTTAAAAACTGAATGACTAATGGAAAAAATGGAATGACTAATGCAAGTGTTGTGGCTATTGTTTTTCCAAATTCATAAAATATTAAAAAAAACACTTAGATATGCTTGGATTTATTATCAATTCACTTAAGCAGACTCATAGGCGGGACTTTAACTCGGAAAAACACAGCTTTACTGCTGAAAAGAAAAATGATACAAAACTAAACTGGGGAGTTACAGGAACTAAGCACACGGAGAAACAACCAGACATGAGGGAGATCAAGACGCAGGACAGAGGGAGACGCAGACATAAATACACACAGATGGGTAATGAGGGAAGTGGAAACACACGGGGAACATAGCTGACACAAATGAACATGACACCACAGGGGAAGCAAAACTAAACACACCGAACATGGAACACAAGACTGTCAAAATAAAACAGGAAACACAGTGAGACGTAGACTGTAAGACGGCAACAGTCAAGGGAGGACAAAACACTGACACCACTAAGAGGACAAGGAGGAGCGAGGGAGGAACACGATGGCGAGGGAGAGGGCGAGAGGAGATCAAGGAACCTAGATGGTGAGAGAGCACAAGCGAGAGAGACATTACAGTTGGGGAAACGAAGGATAAACATGACAGACGGGGAAAACATGGAATGAAACTACAGGACTACAAAATCAACCTTGAATAATAAACCATGCATAAAGTAACAATTATTGGTCTCAGTATGGAAACCTGTGGACTCTGTGACTAACTTCTGTGTGAAGAAGACTATTTTCATGCACAAATTGGATGTAATCACATAGTTGTTCAAACAACTGTAGCACAGTTTCTTTAATACTAACATTGTGTTCTTATCTCTGAAATCTCTAAAAATCAAATGCTGCACTGAGGTCGAGTAGGACAAGGACAAGGTGTCTCCAGTGTCAGAGGCCATAAGAAGATCCTTTGTTACGTTTACTAGTGCTGTTTCTATGCTATGATGCACTCTACACTGTAACAAAAGTCAGTAAAATATACAGCAAAACACCGTCAAATTCCAACGGTAATGGAGCGTAAAACCAAAAACTTCCTTTTACTGTATTAAATAGATTGAATAACCGTTAATTGTGAGACTGGATAAAACTTTGTTTTTTACTGTGATAAAATGTTGAAATTATAAATATTGTCTGTGAAAACAAATAAATATGCATACATTTTACAATTAAATATTGTAATGTTGAAAATGTCTGAAAAACTTAGATTTTACGGTATTATTTGAGTAAAACTACATCTTTTCGGGTTGTGCACATTGGAATTCACAGTATAAAGCTGTAGATTTTTAAGCAAACAAAAACATTCATTTATACAGAAGCAAGATGTTAAACAATAGGGTCCACAGTAATAATACAACCAGTAAATACCATTAAAAAGAAAAAAAAAAAAGAAGCAAATATCAGCAGTGAAAGACAATAAAATTGATAGTATTTTTTTTTTATTTTAAAATTCAGATACTGATATACAGATTAAAAGTTAGGCCTGCAGTATATCATTGTTAACCTTCTGATAAAAAAAATCAACAGCAAAAGAAGATGTTAAAAATAAAGTTCATGGTTGTGAATAAAATTGATTTCAATAATCTTTTTTAATTATTATTTTTAAAACAACTTTATGTTGTGTTTCACGCCATATTATCAGACCACCTTAAGTGGGTCCGCCTTAAATTTTGAGTTTGTGTGATCGCTGTTGATTGGTAGCTAAACTGCTGGTAAACTGTGTACAGACGTTTTACGTTCGAATTGCAGAGAAAAAAAATTCTGGTAGCAACATTGTGCAGTATGAGCGAACCATTTCACCAAAAAAAGGGGAAGCAAGGCAAGATGTGGCTGCAGATCAAATTCGAACCTCCTCCTAAAGAAACAAAGAGCGACATTAGCTGTGTCCCAAAACGTCGGCTGCATCCTTCGGAGGACCCGGCCTTCGTGGTCTACGTGGGCCGGGTCCTTCGAAGACCGAGAAGGCCGGAAGTGCGAGGCTGTGAAATGGGACGGTCTAGCCTTCAGATTTGCGTCACCGCTGTGTCGGTGGAGTTTAATAAACTCGGCCGTCTGCTCCTTGCTATCTAAAATATAACAGGACACTGGCGTAAATTCTCGACCGTCTCACACTTCGGTTTAATCAGTTTTCTGTTTGACGTTTATTCAGCTGTGTGAAAATCCCGGAAGAACCCACCCGATGGATTAATAAAGTTTTATTTAATCTAATAATCTAATAACTTTGATCTCAGCCAAACCGATTTACTCCGGAACAAATAAAACACCGAAAAAAGGCAAACAATTACATTTTTAAGTTATCCGAGTGACTTATATATCATGTTTAACCTGAGTAGCAAAAGAGCGGGGGTCTGAAAACGATGAAGCCGGGAGTCCGCTGCTCTCGCCGGCTCGAGCGACCAATTGAACCCCCCGGCTTGCTATCGAGCGGTTGGGTAACAGACGTCTCCGAAAACGTCGGCACACTTTTGCAAATATGCGATGTCTTGATAAACCAAGCAGATATTTGAAGTTTACACAGCTACTTTCTCGCCTGAAAATATGTTAAAAGTTTATTTTGTGACCCAGAAAGATTAATAAGAGTAATTTTAAAACTTAGTAGCGGCCGCCATTGTTGCTAGCTGAAATTTGGCTGGGTCGCGCTATGAATTCTGGGATATGGTGGGCCACGAAGGACACACCGGACCCACCCTTCAAATTCGGGGAAATGAAGGACGCATTTGTCGGCCGCATTTGAAGGAGTCGACGAATTGGGACAGCCTTCGTTGCCTGGCTGTGACGTAATCGGCCTTCAAATGCGGTCTCCGGAGGATGCAGCCGACGTTTTGGGACACAGCTATTATATTGCGGGATGACGTCACCTGAAAATGACCAATAGCGCGGCGCGCTGCTGAGCTGTGTGCCAACCGCTCTTTTTTTCATGCAGGAGACTCAAGTTGGCTTCGCTAACGGACACAGTTTTGAACTCATATATTAGCGCCATTTATTGCTGCTTGGACCACAGCATCTTCGGAATTTGTAGTCATCCTGGCAGCTTACAATTAGTTCGAGGTGAGGTGAGTACATGCAACTTCAAGTTATCTCTGTTATAAAAATCCACCAGCCCAGCGTTTATAGATAATTTTAGCAGTTCGTTTTTTATGAGTGAGGTTGTGAATTTAGTTAGCATTTGTGAGTTGAGTTAGCATTACTGTCGCGAGGGAAGCATTGCTCTGGATTAGTTTCTGTGTTTGGCGTGCTTAATTCGCTAGGGAGGAATTACCAAAGTACATGGAGTTATGTTAACCTGTAATTTCTGTGGTAAGGTAGTTCAGTCATCAAGGGGCTACGTGCTTCATTGTAAACTGCATCGGAATGAGCCACGTTGTTTCTTTCGGTGTATTGAAGCAGGCTGCAAGCAGACATACACCAGGTATGGCGCGTTTAAGGCTCATTTTTACCGAAGACACTCTGCCCCCACCCATGTCACTGGTGTGGCGGTGGTTTCTTCATTTACATGTGCAATGGCGATGTGTGAACGTCAGTGTCAGAACTCTCTCTTTATGATTAAAAAGGTTTGTTTTGTTCCTGCCCTTTTCAGACACTGAATTTGAGCAGAAACCATAAGGATAGTCAAAGGACCTGTGACTCTCAGGAAATGGTGAGATTTCAGGTCATAATCTTTTTTTCTTTTTTTTCCATTAAATTCATTTTCCTTTTTCCCTTTACAATATTGCTGTTTTGTTTTTGTAAACAGCATCAAATGAGAGGGACAGATGAAACAGTTTCAAGACAATGGCAGGAAAAACATGCTGAAGATTGAAACAAACCTTGGCTGGAAATATTTGGTATGTGTTTTACCGTAAATCAAATTGTTGAAAAACATTCAGCTACACTGCAACACAGGGAAACTTGATTTGCACTTATTTTGTTACTTTAATTTCTTGTCTCATTATTTTTGTCAGTTATTATTGTTTATGGTGTATGCCCTTCTTGTTTTCTTTCTGAATGCAGAAGGTATCTAGCCAGTCCACAATGAAAGCTTCGTTGCACCCCATGAGTCTTCTGGCAGAAATGATGGCGCCTGTATTCTTTGGTTTCCCTAAACATCACACCCTGCCTGTTTATACGAGGCTCTTCAATTAAGTCTGCACCCAAAGATTCAATAAGAGGTAAGCAGTGGTATTATTCAAGTTTTGCTAAAGAAAGATGGACAGGAGACACTAATCTTAATCAGCCGAGCTCAGGTTCATGTCCAGGTGAGCAGTTTCATACGCTATAAAATGTAGATTGATGTAGTCTCATCACCATGCATTCAGCCATTAACTTCAAGTTCTATGATAAATCAATAGGAAACTTAAATACGTTTTCCAACAAATTATGATTGTGATTAGGGCTGCGTTGTCTACAGGGAGTGCAGAATTATTAGGCAAGTTGTATTTTTGAGGAATAATTTTATTATTGAACAACAACCATGTTCTCAATGAACCCAAAAAACTCATTAATATCAAAGCTGAATGTTTTTGGAAGTAGTTTTTAGTTTGTTTTTAGTTTTAGCTATTTTAGGGGGATATCTGTGTGTGCAGGTGACTATTACTGTGCATAATTATTAGGCAACTTAACAAAAAACAAATATATACCCATTTCAATTATTTATTTTTACCAGTGAAACCAATATAACATCTCCACATTCACAAATATACATTTCTGACATTCAAAAACAAAACAAAAACAAATCAGCGACCAATATAGCCACCTTTCTTTGCAAGGACACTCAAAAGCCTGCCATCCATGGATTCTGTCAGTGTTTTGATCTGTTCACCATAGAGCTGGGCGATAAAACGATAACGATATGTATTGCGAAATAACTTTTTCTCGATAGAAAAATTAAACTATTGCGATAGGCCTCATCTCTCTTGTCCTCTTAAAAAAAAAAAGAAAAGAAAAAAAAAGCCAATCCAAATTAAGTAGCGCAGAGCCGAACCAATCACAGCCGCAGCATCACGTCACGTGACTTGTTACGTACAGCACAAGCGCCAAGGCGCACATGTGTATTTGTTTTTGCAGCTGTGCAGCCCGGGTAATGAAGGAAATGAGTTTGCCGACTAGAGAAAAATCAACCGAGAACGTGAGCGAAGGTTACCAAAGAAAAAACAGATGGTGGTTCCGATGCCGGAGATCTTGTCGAACGGAAGGGCCACAGAAGTTCCGTAGTGTGAAGGTATTTCGGCTATTTCAAGTCTGACAAAAAACAGAGTAGCGCGCACTGTAAATTGTGCCGAAAGCAAGTCTGGAAATACAATAAAGCGGTGCATGCTCAATCTCTGACTGAAAGCGCTAATTTGTCATTCGGCTTTTGTCAGACTAAAGTAACTGTTAAAACTGTTTGAAAAGCTAAGCTATACAACAAGGAGAGATTGAGAATTTCCTTTTAGTTCTCAGTTTATTTGATATTGACAAAAGTTAGTCAATTTTGTCTGTTCTTCTGTAAAACAAACTAAGATTTATTTTTAGAATTAATATTCAGTTTCTAAGTGGAATTGACAATTTAGTCTGTTCTGTTTGTTCTATTTTGAAACTTAAACGCTTTAGCGGCTGCCTTTTGTGTAGTTTGCAATATTTGCCTTTATTTATCTGAAACTGAAGTCTCATGTTCCTTAAGTACATCTACCCTGTTGAACTTATTATGGGAAATAAATATTTTAATTAAAACAAGCTGCTGATTATTTCACATTTTACTTGTGAGCAACGGCACATTTAAATCTTACAAATATAGTTATTTGGCTTATATCATGAAATATATCGTTGTCGCCTGAAATGAAAAAAACATATCGTGATATGAAAAAATCTTATATCGCCCAGCTCTAGTTCACCATCAACATTGCGTGCAGCAGCAACCACAGCCTCCCAGACACTGTTCAGAGAGGTGTACTGTTTTCCCTCCTTGTAAATCTCACATTTGATGATGGACCACAGGTTCTCAATGGGGTTCAGATCAGGTGAACAAGGAGGCCATGTCATTAGTTTTTCTTCTTTTATACCCTTTCTTGCCAGCCACGCTGTGGAGTACTTGGATGCGTGTGATGGAGCATTGTCCTGCATGAAAATCATGTTTTTCTTGAAGGATGCACTGCTTGAAGAAGGTGTCTTCCAGAAACTGGCAGTAGGACTGGGAGTTGAGCTTGACTCCATCCTCAACCCGAAAAGGCCCCACAAGCTCATCTTTGATGATACCAGCCCAAACCAGTACTCCACCTCCACCTTGCTGGCGTCTGAGTCGGACTGGAGCTCTCTGCCCTTTACCAATCCAGCCACGGGCCCATCCATCTGGCCCATCAAGACTCACTCTCATTTCATCAGTCCATAAAACCTTAGAAAAATCAGTCTTGAGATATTTCTTGGCCCAGTCTTGACGTTTCAGCTTGTGTGTCTTGTTCAGTGGTGGTCGTCTTTCAGCCTTTCTTACCTTGGCCATGTCTCTGAGTATTGCACACCTTGTGCTTTTGGGCACTCCAGTGATGTTGCAGCTCTGAAATATGGCCAAACTGGTGGCAAGTGGCATCTTGGCAGCTGCACGCTTGACTTTTCTCAGTTCATGGGCAGTTATTTTGCGCCTTGGTTTTTCCACACGCTTCTTGCAACCCTGTTGACTATTTTGAATGAAACGCTTGATTGTTCGATGATCACGCTTCAGAAGCTTTGCAATTTTAAGACTGCTGCATCCCTCTGCAAGATATCTCACTATTTTTGACTTTTCTGAGCCTGTCAAGTCCTTCTTTTGACCCATTTTGCCAAAGGAAAGGAAGTTGCCTAATAATTATGCACACCTGATATAGGGTGTTGATGTCATTAGACCACACCCCTTCTCATTACAAAGATGCACATCACCTAATATGCTTAATTGGTAGTAGGCTTTCGAGCCTATACAGCTTGGAGTAAGACAACATGCATGAAGAGGATGATGTGGACAAAATACTCATTTGCCTAATAATTCTGCACTCCCTGTATGTATCACTTTTACATAAGTAGATTTAAGGGATAACTATTGCCAAAACGCAACCTGGGCTGTTTTTTTTGTTTTTTTTACTGTATCGATTTTGATGCGCTCAAATTTATGCCCCGCCCCCCTAGTATTCCCATTCACTGGCTATTGACCACAAAACAAAATCACGGTCAATCTCAAAAACGGCTCGTTTGTCGTAATTATGCTTTTAGATATATGTTTGTCTCGTTTACAGTTAAAAAAAAAAAACAGCCCAGGTTGCATTTTGACAATAGCTATCCTTTAAGAACTGTATATTTTACACTTAAGAAATCATTTATCATTAGATCTGTTTTTGGCAGCACGTTTTGTTCATTTCTGTGCATTTTGCTCAAGCACTGATCAAACTTTGTCCATTTTTTGCTGCAGAGGGGATCCTGCCAGTCCAAAGTGAACTCCTGATGGACATTGAAGTACTCCTGCAGAGCTTGTATCTTCGACACCATGCGCATTAGAAACTCCACTGAGTCCTTTCCTTCACCAAGGCAGGACCCAGTGACTCATTACTGTTGATAGGTCAGGGGCAGGTAATATTTTGTTTCATGTTTATTCATTCCTCCATGGATTACCAGCCATATATATGGACACATGCTGTATTCTCAAGATCTATGCTGTTTTGTAGGAATAGAGAAAATGATATGTTTAGTTTGTTTTCAAATGGTATGTCAAATTTTCTCATTGTTTATCAGTAATATTCACTACCTTGGTTATATATGAGCATCTTTAGATTTTTCTATATTTAGCGGTTGCAAATGTAAAATGTACGGTAAACCATTTATGTTCCTCATATTGTACTGTATTTTTAGCGGTAAAATACCGGCAGCTGTGGTTGCCAGGAATTTACCATAAAATGTATCTGGTCAAAATAAAATGCTGTAATTTGTTATACAATTTCACTGTGTTTTTTACTGTCAAAGGTTTTAATAAGGTTTAACATATTTCTGTTATTTTTACAGTTATTTACAATAATAGGGTCTATCCTATTACTGTTAAATTAACAACAAATTACTGTAAATATTATTATATTATAACTTTTTTTTTACTGCAAATATCCGTAAAAAGCTATGGAAAGTTGCATTTTTTACATTAAATTGCTGTATAATTGACAAATATATTTGTTTTTTTCTATCATGATTTTGGTCAAATAATACGTTGTCTACCTTAAAATTTAGGATTACAAAACCAGTATACCGTATTGTCTTTTACAGAGCCCACATTTTTTTCACGGTATATTCCTGGCAACCACAGCTGCCGGTATTTTACCGTAAATTTGACAGTGTTTTTTTTTACAGTGTAAATCCTGACTGAAACTCTTCAAATAAACCATTCGTTTGCAAATGATCTGTGTATCTTTGTCGGACATGTGCAATGAACATGAAAACAAGCATCCGTATAGACATGACTTTAAAACAATGCAACATTTTCTATTGACAGTGAACAAAAATGTGAAATTTAAAACAGATCTACTATAAGACAGCTAAAACAATGAGTTTTATTTGGGTTTTGTTATTATAATCGTGGTTCAGATTTCTTGTAGCAGTAGTAGAGGAAAAAGGTTTTAATTATTTTACTTCTTAAGAACAAAACAGGAGACAATCAAGGTAGCTACTAACTGGTGAATATAGGAGAGGAACTAACCCTTTTTTCTCAGGAGTTCTTTAATGGACTTTCATGCATGCACCATGTGTCCTGAAACACAACTCAAAATAGATTGTAAACGTGCTTAAGATGGTCCTAGACATAAAACTTAGAGTACTTCAGAATGTTTGGACATTAAATATTGATTTGATAAAAATTACGCATCTTTACTAATGAAGGACAACTTTGCAAGAGTTGAAAAAAACTGAAAGTTGACTTGTGTTATTTTTCTCTCTCATTTCATTCACTTCCCCTTTCATAACTGTGATTGTTTGAAGAAAGTGCGTTTCCTGCAGTCATACCAGAAGATGAAGAGTTTCATCGAGGGAGTAAAAGGGAAGGAACATGTCAGGAACAGAGCTGGAGCACAGCTCAGATCCCTTTTCAGTGTCACCTCAACATACAACACAAACACCACTGCATAGTCTCACTGGCATTCATCTTCCAAATCCAAAGGTGTATTTTAGTCATATTTGTCTTTCATGTGAGAAATATATTAATCCTGACAAAGTGTGAGGGGAAAAATAGTGTCTGTATCTACACGATAATAAGTTCAGTACCTATTACGGAACTGAAGTTAATCTCTACATAAACTAAGGGAAGGTGTGGGTTGGGTACCAGTTTTTGTTCCTCACCTGCAGCAAATAGCTCTTGCATTCACACTTTCCTACCATCCATAAAAATATCAGTACAAATCTTAATGTTTCGGTGTGGAGCCCATGTTTATACTTTATAAATCTGCCTAGAATGCATGAAATGTTATGTCACTGCAGGGGCAGATCTAGAGAAATGTTCTTAGGGTGGCAAAATCAAAGCCATTTCTTTACACATATGCAGGTGTTACATTCATGTATATAGTTAAAATACATCAAATGCTGTAAGTATACACATTTCATATGAACATAGTCTACATACATAAACAAATATCTAACTTAGGTTTTACACTCGTTTTATTAGAAACGATCAAATTGTTACATGCTTAAATTTACATAAAATGTCAGAAATCTGCACTGTCATAAAAAAAACCCCAAACTGGATTTATTGGTTTAATAACATTCTTTTCACCTTTTTTGGTGAAGCTATTGTTAAAAATGGCCATTCAGACAACTCTTGTGAGACTAGAGATGTAGTCCCACAAGAGTTGTAGGAATGTAGGGATGTCATTTTTGTCTTCTTTAGAAAAGTCTACAAGCTTGTTCATTGTTGCTGCAGGTCATCACATCTACATCTAGCCAGCCTAACAGCCTGCCAGGTTTCTTCTGCAAGTTTCAGCTCTCTCACCTTTATATGCTTTTTTCCCCTCTGCTTATTTCTTCTGCTACTGTCTTTGTGTTACCTCCTTCGGCCCTCCTGAGATTTATAATAAAATCTTTCACTGCTCACTGGAAGCACTCCAATCTATTCTCTCCTTGTACTTGACCCAAGAGAGGAGAAAAAAAAAACTTCTATTATGTTCAGGGCTTTTTTCTAAGCCCTGCTACCGTTTCATTCTTCTGTAGACGCAGCTATTCAATTTTATTTCATCCTATCTTCAGTATAGTTGAGCCGATGAGCATGAGGTCCCTCATATTGATCTTTAAATGGATGATGAAAAAAGGCCACTGCCTGTTGGTCAATTGGCCAGCCCTGGCTCTATTGGCAGTGTCGGCTCTGATTACAGTCCAGGGCCTGGAAACGTAATCCACTTTTGGTGGCTCTTGTCAGCAGGAGCTGTGGGGGCAAGCTTGGAATAGAACTGGAGTTCTGTGATTTTCATAGTATCTATGCAATATTAAAAAGAAACTTGTTTAGACATCTGACTTTACCCAAGCCTGTATTTTACTCATAAAGTCGAAGTATTACAGGACATAGAAGAACTAGGTGGAGTCAGGAGACATTTAACGTGTTGGAAGGATTTTTTCCTTGAGATTTTATCTGGACTGTATTAACCTGAGATCCTGTCAAAAGTCAAAATATTTTTGGGGGTGATTCTTTGTAGCCCACCTCCACTCAAGCTCTGCCACAAATACTCATTTACAATTAATTCAATTAAATTCAGTTCATAAATATATTTGCAAAGTAGTGTCCATTTTCACGCTACCCGCCACCACAAAGGGACAAAGTCAACAAGACTTTGCCTTTTTGAATGATCTTATAATCATACATGTTTGACCACATAGAAGTTAACTTAAGTCCGAAATTAATCAGAAGCATCTTTGCATCATATATACAGTTGTTATCCTTGTCACTCTCTATATATCTCCTCTAAAAACATTAATAAGGCTAACCCAGTTATTTTCGAATTTTTGTGGAGGAATAAAACCCATTACATTGAAATATCTCAGCTTGTGAAGGAATACAACAAAGGTGGTTTCAGAGCTCCAGAATTTGAATTTATGGTTGGCACCCTTAGAATTAAATGGTTAAAATCTTGTCTATCACAGCCAGACTCCATGTAGTTCCACATCCCACGATCTTTGTTTAATAAAATAGGAGGATTAGACTTTATTTTGAAATGTGATTTTGAGGTACATAAAATCCCGATCAAGATATCGAACTTTCCAAAACAGAATTTAGTTTTCTCTACCACGTATTTATCTTTCAAAAAATAGATGTATCATCTGCGAATTGACTTATTTTGAAGTCTTTATTAAAAATTGATATTCCTTGTATGTTGTTAGAATTCTTGATTAATAGCTTAGGGGAAACAGGACATACTTGCCGAATTCCATGTTGCACCTTGAATCCATTCCTGGATTCAAGGAAGCTAATATATTGTTAAATAATGTGGCTGCTTCACTTAGGCTACAAGCACAGCCGTCCCCAACACCCGGGTCCTGGACCAGTACCGGTCTGTGAGGCGTTTGGTACCAGGTCGCGAGAGTTGAGGCTCGGGTTTGAAATTCATGGTTTTCAGGGTATTTATTGTTTTTTTTATTTTTATATAGTTTATATTGTTAACTTGGTTTCCCTGGGTCTTTTCCCATGTGTTATGAATAAATCTTTTTTTTTTTGGTAGAGGTACTGGTTTTATTTTATTGTATTTATCCAAGACACCTTAAAGGCCGGTTTGTGAAATTATTGTCGGCCATAAATGTTACGTGACGCAAAAAAGGTTGGGGAGTGCTGTACTAGCAGGTTGCTGAGTAGACATCCTTGTAGTGTTTTGAAATGTACCACTTTTTCCATCAGTTTCCTTGTCAGGAAACAACTTCCTGTTCAGCAGAAATGCCTCTGGTTTCAGTGGAGTGCGTGAGTGCATTTCAGTAGTGTGTGTGAGAGCATTTCAGTGGTGTGTGTGAGAGATAAAATTTCAGTAGTGTGTGTGAGAGCGTTTCAGTAGTGTGTGTGAGAGCATTTCAGTAGTGTGTGTGAGAGATAAAATTTCAGTAGTGTGTGTGAGAGATAAAATTTCAGTAGTGTGTGTGAGAGCGTTTCAGTAGTGTGTGTAAGAGTGTTTCAGTAGTGTGTGTGAGAGCGTTTCAGTAGTGTGTGTGAGAGCGTTTCAGTAGTGTGTGTAAGAGTGTTTCAGTAGTGTGTGTGAGAGCGTTTCAGTAGTGTCTATGAGAGCGTTTCAGTAGTGTGTGTGAGAGCGTTTCAGTAGTGTGTGTAAGAGTGTTTCAGTAGTGTGTGTGAGAGCGTTTCAGTAGTGTGTGTGAGAGCGTTTCAGTAGTGTGTGTAAGAGTGTTTCAGTAGTGTGTGTGAGAGCGTTTCAGTAGTGTCTATGAGAGCGTTTCAGTAGTGTGTGTGAGAGCGTTTCAGTAGTGTGTGTGAGAGCTAAAATTTCAGTAGTGTGTGTGAGAGCGTTTCAGTGGTGTGTGTGAGAGATAAAATTTCAGTGGTGTGTGTGAGAGCGTTTCAGTAGTGTGTGTGAGAGCGTTTCAGTGACGTGTGTGAGAGATAAAATTTCAGTAGTGTGTGTGAGAGCGTTTCAGTAGTGTGTGTGAGCGTTTCAGTGATGTGTGTGAGAGATGAAATTTCAGTAATGTGTGTGAGAGCGTTTCAGTAGTGTGTGTGAGAGCGTTTCAGTGACGTGTGTGAGAGATAAAATTTCAGTAGTGTGTGTGACAGCGTTTCAGTGATGTGTGTGAGAGATAAAATTTCAGTAGTGTGTGTGAGAGCGTTTCAGTGATGTGTGTGAGAGATAAAATTTCAGTAATGTGTGTGACAGCGTTTCAGTGATGTGTGTGAGAGATAAAATTTCAGTAGTGTGTGTGACAGCGTTTCAGTGATGTGTGTGAGAGATAAAATTTCAGTAATGTGTGTGACAGCGTTTCAGTGATGTGTGTGAGAGATAAAATTTCAGTAGTGTGTGTGAGAGCGTTTCAGTAGTGTGTGTGAGAGCGTTTCAGTGGTGTGTATGAGAGATAAAATTTCAGTGGTGTGTGTGAGAGCGTTTCAGTAGTGTGTGTGAGAGCGTTTCAGTGATGTGTGTGAGAGATGAAATTTCAGTAATGTGTGTGAGAGCGTTTCAGTGGTATGTGTGACAGCGTTTCAGTGATGTGTGTGAGAGATAAAATTTCAGTAGTGTGTGTGACAGCGTTTCAGTGATGTGTGTGAGAGATAAAATTTCAGTAATGTGTGTGACAGCGTTTCAGTGATGTGTGTGAGAGATAAAATTTCAGTAGTGTGTGTGAGAGCGTTTCAGTAGTGTGTGTGAGAGCGTTTCAGTGGTGTGTGTGAGAGCGTTTCAGTAGTGTGTGTGACAGCGTTTCAGTAGTGTGTGTGACAGCGTTTCAGTAGTGTGTGTGAGAGCATTTCAGTAGTGTGTGTGACAGCGTTTCAGTGATGTGTGTGAGAGATAAAATTTCAGTAGTGTGTGTGAGAGCGTTTCAATAGTGTGTGTGACAGCGTTTCAGTGATGTGTGTGAGAGATAAAATTTCAGTAGTGCGTGTGAGAGCGTTTCAGTAGTGTGTGTGAGAGCTAAAATTTCAGTAGTGTGTGTGAGAGCATTTCAGTAGTGTGTGCGAGAGCGTTTCAGTAGTGTGTGTGAGAGCGTTTCAGTAGTGTCTGTGAGAGCATTTCAGTAGTGTCTGTGAGAGCGTTTCAGTGGTGTGTGTGAGAGATAAAATTTCAGTAGTGTCTGTGAGAGCGTTTCAGTAGTGTGTGTGAGAGCGTTTCAGTAGTGTCTGTGAGAGCATTTCAGTAGTGTGTGTGAAAGCGTTTCAGTAGTGTCTGTGAGAGCGTTTCAGTAGTGTCTGTGAGAGCGTTTCAGTAGTGTGTGTGAGAGCGTTTCAGTAGTGTCTGTGAGAGCATTTCAGTAGTGTGTGTGAAAGCGTTTCAGTAGTGTCTGTGAGAGCGTTTCAGTAGTGTCTGTGAGAGCGTTTCAGTAGTGTCTGTGAGAGCGTTTCAGTGGTGTGTGTGAGAGATAAAATTTCAGTAGTGTGTGTGAGAGCGTTTCAGTAGTGTCTGTGAAAGCGTTTCAGTAATAATGTCCCTTACAGCACCTCATAGCACCTCCAGTGGCTGGTCTTCTGTAATGTAATAGTTATTTCCTGTGGTGACCATATTAAAAAATTATAACAAATTATCAAATTATCATTTGCAGGCTCATTTGGAATTTGTATCCAGTTTTGAAAGATTTTCCCATTATCTGCTGTACTAGCATGCCCTCTCCAACTTTCCGAATGTCATATTTGCTGCCACTGGTGCCTGACGTGTTCTGTGCACGGGTTCTGCTCTCTTCACCTCTCAGTTTCCATGAATACAAATGGGAGTTTGGGAGGTCCCAGAAAAGGGGCCTGCTACAAAATGGAAACTACTGAAGATGGAAATTGTACACCTTATTTTAATATTATTGTCCTCAGTGAGGTAAAGTTCTAGTTCCAAAGAGGCTACATTAATTTTAAATAACGACAGGTATATTTATTGTCATAATCAATGGGCAGGCTGGACTCAGATTCAATGAGTTTATTTATGGTGCACATGAAAAGATAACTATTTACAAAAGTCCTCAGGCAGGCAGAAAATCCACAGTCTCAATTTACAAAGTCCTTGGGGGAAGGCAGTCTGATAGCAAAATCCAGAATCTCCACTAGAGGAACAGAATCTCATCCACTGCTCCCTCTCACACAATTTCTTTCACAGAGATTAACGCCAGGGCTTCTGCACGGAGGAGAAGACAGGTAAGTAATCAACAAGCTAACAACAGGAAACAGACTTTAAGGTCAGAGAGGCTTTCACTGCCACAGTTAGTTTGATGCTCAGGTGAAAACTGAAGGTTTGCTACAAGCATAAGTATCAGCCAACTGATCAGCAGATGACAAACAGGTGAGGTTGATTGCTTCCAATGTGCACAGGAGGAGGACGGGAATCCTGGAAAGATCCCACCCCTGGATGGTGAGCTATGTTGTGTTTGCATCCAACAGCTAGAAACAAAATGCCTAAAAATAAAATGTAAAACTAGTTCTTTTTTAAGGGGATGAACACCGGTTCATCCCCTGGGTTAGCTGGGTTAGTTAGGTTGTTTATGCTTGAATAAAAAAGGTTGCACTTATAACACAGCTTTAAGCGGCTTAACAAACAAAAAAAACCATTGAAAACAGCCAGGTACAAGGATCGGACTGAAAATGAGTGAAAAAGCAGCCAATGTCCAAAATGAAACTTTGAAAGACCTTCAAAGAGGCAAAAGAACTACTGCTCAAAATCATCTAAAAGAAATTACAAGTCTGACAGCTTGGAAACAAAAGATATAATAACACATTAATTGCATAATTTTCTTTTGAAACTGTTTTCAATTAAGTTAAACCCTCTAAAACCCAGAGTAGACAATCCAAACCGAACCGATGAACTTACTGATGCAATAAGATAAGCTTTCATATATATGGACAATGTTATGAGTTCGAAATTGAGGATGAGAGTAAAACAATAATAGTCCAGAAGAGGTCGGTCAAACAATTGATTTTAATGCACGCAGCGTGGAGAGGTGTAAACTGCAAAACATCAGTTGTACATCTCTACCCAAAATACACTCTAGATTGCTTTTATAACATCAGGGTATTGTAACGCCCCTTCTTGCGTTTACAAGCACATAATTTGCATGTACAGAACATTCATGTATTTTAAGAATTAAATGCAAACACAGAGGTTCCTCCTTGTGGCATACTCTTCCGAATATGGTGATGATCTAAGGCCTTTGAGGTCACCACGGACTGGACCTCTCCTTCCGTCACCTGTAACTAAGCAAACTCAAATGCCACAAGAAGCTGAATACATTCAGGCCTTTGCTCAGCTACTATTGTACTGTAACAATATACTCAGCATATGAGTTTTGATATATATATTTAACTCAATCATTTTAAAGTAGTTATAACTGCACCTGCAATAAACATGTTAATATTTGATTATGATAACCCCTATAATACAAATTATAACACAATGCCAGCAGCTTCAATAAACGCTTTGATGAAATGATAATTAATGCAATGATAAGATGATGGTTATGTAAAATAATCCCTGTAATTCCACAACAACTCTACTCAATACTTCCCACACACACTAAACTATTGCCTTCATGCTAAACTGTAAACTTCACGGAGTTTACAGAATCCAAGTTATTGTTTTGGAACAATAGCAAAGCACAAATTACTGTCGTTTGACTCAAAATCACTGCATCATGTTTGTGTACAGTCTTAAAACACAATTATGTGCATTTACTCTGTAATTTAGAATAATTTTTCCTTATCCGGGATTTTTTCTGAGATGGTCTGTGAAGGTTCTCAGTCATCCAGGTCATCGTAGTCTACGGAGCTTGGAAAGAAAATCATCTGGACTTCTTTAAGTTGCTTGAAGACGTTTCACCTCTCATCCGAGAAGCTTCTTCAGTTATAAGGTCAAATTGTGGAGAGTCCCAGATTTAAGCCCTATGGGAGTGTCTCCCCAAGAGGGACAATGGACCTCCTAATGATCCTCTATCTCAGGAGTCGGCAACCGTTGGCACGCGAAGGGTTAACTGATGGCACGCACGACCATAGCTGGACTGGACATCGGGCATACCGGACATTTGCTCGGTGGCCCGATGATTTTTTAAATTTATTTATTTTATTTATTTATTTATTTTTTTGGTGGTGGATTGGCCAGATGCTGGTCGGTCTGTAAAAATAACTCAGTTGTTTGGTGTTGGCTATGGCGTAGCTTCCACAGATTCAGTAAAATTAACAAGTGGTGGAGGCCAGCAGGTGGATGAGGGAAGGGGAGGCAGGAGGAGAGACCCGAGGCGGCCGCCGGTCGGAGCATCAGGTGAACTAAACTTCAGGTAAGAAGTTATGACCTGCAGTTTATCTGGGTCAGATATAAACCAAGTTTAGGTGGAGTTTATTTTCGTTGTGCTGACTTTTTACAGTCAGTTGCAATAACTCGTACTGCGTGCTAGCTAGCATGATGGAATTTATATACTGCTGGGCGGGTGCTATGATTTTATTGATAGTGAACTTTATTTTATTCATAAGGTTAGTTAGTAGAGTTGCCAACCGTCCCGTACAAACGGAATCGTCCGGCATTCAGAGAAATTATTACGCGTTTCGTGTTGAGCTGAGAAGGAACACAGTTTGTCCCGTACTTCAGCCAGGATGGAAAAAGACACAAAGCTGGAGTTATTCTGTGTCTTTGCTGCACAGCTGCATCTTCTTCTTCTCTCATTCTCTCCCCTCTCTCTCCTGTTGCTACTTCAATCATGAAACTGATCAATGATCAGCTGATCAGCTTTTCTCTCTTGTTTGTTTATCGCCCACTTTGCGCCAGAAAGAGGAAACCGCCGGATGTCGCACTAAACAACAGCAGCACGTTTAAGCTTGGTCAGCTGTTGTTAGAATTTATTTAATATTAATTTCTAGTATCAGCTGAGGTTTTCTGGAGCCACAGCTGTAAAAGCTGCCGGTCATGATATCGGTTTGTATATCTGGTGAGATTGAAACATGAAGATGAAACCAGGAGATGTCCTTACTGAATCATCAGAGCTGAACAGGTGATGGAGAAACAGGTTTACCTTTTAGGTGACATGAATGAGTTGAAGGGAAGTTATGAACTTCCTCAGAGACAAATAACACCAGGATCATTTTCTAAGTAGCTGACAGCTGGTAACTGTGCAGGGGCGGATCTAGCAAAGTTTTGCCAGGGGGGCCAGGTAGGGCATTAACAGGGAAAGGGGGGCACAAAGAAATACTTTCTTATTCTCATTTAAAATGTCTGGCTGTTATTGAATAATTATCTGAAGCTTACAACCAAAGTTTTTATCTGACGTAAAATGAATAGAAATCATACATTTACCAACAAGACAGAGTACATCACTGTCACAACAGCGTTTGCTTTCATTCAAAGGCTTTATGGCTTTAATATCTGGGGGGCCGGTCTTTAGTCAAAATGCATCCATAGACTCGAGACACAATGCATTTTTGGGACTTTCAGGTGTATGGACCAGTGTTTTATTTTCTGATCAAACCAGAAATCTTTAATGAGCAGCTAGATTTGTCTCGCATTAACTGGCTGAGTTAATGCCAGTTAATGCGACATCGAAGCAGCTAGAATCCACAGCTGTGCGTGTTCATGGAGCTTGCATTTTCACCTGCTGGACATCACTACCTGACAAGTTTAACTGTCTTCAGAACATTGCAGAGGCCTTATTGACAGTATTTGGCTCTACATATCTGTGTGAGCAGATTTTCTCTCACATGAGTGTCCTCAGGTAGCCGTCTGAATGCTGGACACTCGGAGACCTGTGTCTCTGAGTGGGAGACCAGAGATCACATTAACATGTGTATCTCTGTATTAACAAACATGCCATATTGGCCCAGTTTATTTTTCTTATCATTGTTGTGAGGAGACCATAAATAGCATTTGTATTTTCTGTTGTACAGTTCATTTGCTGTTATGGATAAAAAGTGTCTTTTTTTTGTTTCAAAATAGCTGATAACTATTCGCTGATAGCTGCCAACATTTGCAAACAAATATAATTCTATAAAGTGGTTCTATATAATGTGTAACTGTTCATATAGAGCGTTATTAAATTTATTGCTAATGCAATCATATGGCACACTGACTTCTGAGGAAATTTTAAATGGCACTCGCCATCAGAAAGGTTGCCTACCCCTGCTCTATCTAATCACACGAGCCAAGGTGTGAAAACGGGTGTAGGTCACAGGGTTTCAGGTGAACTCACTGTGAAACCTAGACCCACCCTGACCGATCCTGAGGTCAGGAGGCCCAGGATGTGAGTGGGCGTTAAGGCATCTGGGAAGGGATCTCAAAACTGGATTATAGATGGCAGACAGTTGATGTTGTTAGCCACTGCCTCTGTTCAAAGAGGGTCATTCACAGTGGACATATATGGCTTCTTTTTCCAAGATGGTTCCGAGATGGTTTAGCAGAATAAAAGTTCCAAAGGTAGAACTTAGACTTCTTAATTATCTGCTCCCCTGTTGCAGCATATTAATACAACATAAATTGAGCATATACTGCAGATACCACAACAGGCTGCTTTGTTCATTAGCAATAAAAATGTTGGACAGGTATTTCTGATCTGGCAAAACATAATGTGGTATGCTACATTGCACTTACTGTAGATTCTTCTGGGGAAGATGGATAACTGCACTGACATGGACAGAGGTGATACAAATTGTGATGAGAACAATCACTCGGCTTGATGTGTCCATCTGGTTGTTAGCAATTACAATGAGATTGCTCAGGCCCAAGCATAATCGCCTTCTCCCAGTTGGAGGCAATATTTAACGTCAGCTTGAGTGCACAGAAATAACTGACTGGCTTTGGATTCTTGAGCCTCCCCACTGGCTTGAGATCAAATCGCACTAGAGCTTTCATGCTCAGGTCTCCCCTACTCTGTTTCATAATCTACTTCCTACTGTGCAAATCAGTGGAACAGGACAGAAACAATTCCAGTGTGTGCACTGCCCACTGTTCTGAAAACCATATTGAAACTCTATTGCTAACTTTGACATACATGTTGTTCAAATGACACTACCCTCAAATCCAATCAGCAAAAAGATAGGAAAGAGTTACATGCTGTCGCCCCCTCTGCAGCTCGAGTGGTCAAAAACCCAACATAATGCCTTCCTTTTGACCTTCTGGTCTAAATCATCATAAATGACAATCCTAACCATAACCCTACCCTAACTGTGTATTTTCAATAAGTTCAAGTAGAAGTTTAATGTCGTTTTGTGTGGTATTTCGAGAAATACCGAGGCTGAAACGAAATACTGTTTCTCAACAGCCTCTACAGTGCAATAGTCAATACAAATTGAAAAATTTAAAAAAAGAGCAGTAAAAAGGCAGTAATAAATTGCAGCAATAATTAAGGATAAATAACATAAATTCTAAATCTAAATTCTAAAACAAATGCAAGTTTAAATAGTCACACTCATTCAGATAGCAGCAGTCCTTTCACAGAAGGGTATAATTAGATCAGATAATGTGTGTATCTGAAGAGTATATCGTATGCGTATATGTGTGAGTGTGTGCGTGCATGTGTAGATAGGGGGCATCACAATCTGTTTGTGGCTCTTACAGTATTGGTGTGTGAATAGCTGAATGGATGGGAGAGGGTACAGTCCATTTACCAGTCTCACGGCTTGTGCAAAGAACCGTTCCAGCATCCTGTTGGTTCTGCAGCTGATGCTCCTGTTCCTCTTGCCAGACGACAGGAGGGAGAACAGACCATAAGAGGGGTGGTGGGAGTCTCTGATGATGGAGACAGCTTACGCTGCAGCGTATGCAGCACTGTTTGTAGATCTCTTCCAGAAACATGAGAGGGGCAACAGTCGTCCTGGCATTCTTAACAGTCCTATTGAGTTGTTGTTTCTCACAGGACTTGCAACTGCCAAACCAAGATATAAAACTTTGTGTCAGGATGTTTTCCGTGGTGTCTCTGTAAAAAGTTGTGAGGTGAAGTGTGGAGAGTCCTGCATTTCTGAGTCTGCTGAGGGAGTGGAGATGCTATTTTGATAACTGCTGTGGTATTAGTGGAGAAGGACAGAACATCATGTGCACACCCAGGAACTTAACACTGCTGACCCTCTCCACAGCAGCACCAAGACTGCAAGACTTCCTGAAATCGATCACCATCTCTTTTGTTTTGTTCACATTGATGGTGAGATTATAGGATCTACACCACACTTCAAGCTGCTCCACGTCCATTATATAAGTGGACTCATCGTTGTCAGTGATGAGACCAATCACTGTTGTGTTGTCTGCGAACTTCACAGTGTGGTTAGTGCTGAATCTGGCCATACAGTCATGTGTGAGCAGACTGAACAACAGCAAGCTCAGGACACATCCCTGAGGAGAACCTGTACTCACTAAGATAGTCTTTGATGTGTGGCTGCCCATCTTGACTGTCTGTTGCCGCTTTGTCAGGAAGCTGAAAACCCAATTGCAGGTTGCAGGGTCCACGCCTAGTAGCATCAGCTTTTCCACCAACTGCTTTAGAATGATCAGGTTAAAAACTGAGCTAAAGTCGATGAAAAGGACTCTGGCGTAGGCGTTCTTCCTCTCCAGGTGTGACAGCATAACGTGGAGTGTGGTAGAGATAGCATCTTCTGTGGATTGGTTGGTTCTGTAACTGAAGGGGATCCAGGTCTTTTGGGAGACTGTCCATGATGAACTTCAGAACCAAAGCTCGAAGAATTTACTCACAATTGGTGTGAGGGCCACCAACTTTTGGAGGTAAAATTGTTATTATTATTAATATGATTATTATTTCTGTGTGTGTCTGAAATATTAAACTCTCTTTTTTTGTTCCTTGATTGCCAAGTCCCACGAGAATAATAATAAAAACAAAAAAGACTTTCACATTACCCTTGGTTAGAAGCAGGGCTAGGATTAGAGTTAGGGTCATCACCAATCACAACTGCGCCCATTCTACCTTATTCCAGTTTACACCGGAAAATAATTGTTGCTACATATTAATATAATACATGCTGCTACATTTTGATTGGCTTTATCTTATTCATATCTTATTCTAAGTCAAACATGAGCCCCTGTAATAAATATTGGAAAGCAAAAGGTATTTTAAGATTCCAACACCACAGCACATACTTTGTGCATACATTATATAAATAGAAAACTTAAAGTTTCTTACCTTTTCTATCATCTATTAGAGAAAATTCAAAGAATTCCTGACACTTACAGTGAGAGCTTCATGTGACTGTGTTTTGCTGTAAAGAGCATTTTACAGGGATTGTTTGGGTCTACTTGTTCCCTCTTGGGTAACAAGTGGCAATCAATACAAAGGTATTCTGGGGAATCACAGCTCTTTTCTCCTGATGCGGTCATCACTAGCACATGAAGAGCCACTGGATGGTTTCAGTATAATAATGATGGAGAACCATGAGCTATGTACAGTGACCTGCACAGGACACAAACACTGCAACTTAAGAAAATATCAGCAGAAAGAAAAACACTGCAAAATCATAAAATAACAAAATGAAAGTTGAAGAAAACAAAATCTCACAAGCAACAGAAGTGCTGTGTTTTGTGTGCTTTTGCGGCATTTTTCATGTTGCTTGTGTTTTCTTAAGTTGCAGCGCATTTGACCACTGAAGGTCAGCATACATAGCTCATGATTTGCATCATTACCTTACCAATGGCTCTTCATGTGCTATGGATGGAGGCATCAGGATAGAAATGCATGGTGACTACCCCGAACACTACTCTAGGGGAACAAGTAGATCCAATCAGTGCCTATAAAATGCTCTCCAGGTGACCTTTTAGGGCCACCATGGATATAATCTGTACACACTCAATTCAACCCAGCGGAATATCTATGGAAGATTTTGAACCATGTGCTAAGGAATGGCATCCATCACCGTCATCAAATCATGAAGGAATATCTTTAGGAAGAACAGTATTCCATCCTTCCAGTGGAGTTCCAGCTTCTTGTAAAATTAGTGCCAAGGAGCATTAAAGCAGTTTTCAAAACTATGTAGCGAAAAGGAAGATAAAGCTAGTTATCCTTTCAGGTGGGCATCCATGTGATTAACAAATCACAACTGTATAAGCATAAATTATCCCTCACATCCTTACTCAGAACCACCCCTTCTTCAGTATCTCCACTGAGCTCCAGGCTGTGTGGAGCCCTAACAAATGGCGATATTGGCTATGTTTGTCTTATAAATATAGTCTTTATTATTTTATTTTTTTTAATTTCAGCAGTGTTCAGATAAAAGATATAGTTTTAGAATTCCACAGTCGGCTGTTTTAGCAAATAGTTGAACCATTAAACAAATAAGTAGTGTTTTTAAAATATTGAGGTTTTCAAGTAGGCTTGGTGCTGAAAACAATTAAAGCCATCTCAGAAACTAACAACCGTGGTTCTTCCAATTTCTACTAGAGGTTTAAGTCTAAAAGTGAGTTAGTCCCCACAGACTGTATAAATATATCTATGGTGATCCTACCCATTGGTTTCTGATCTACTCATCAGCTAACAAATTTTTAAATCACAAATCATTAGCCAATAAGCCTTTCACAAATAATCCTAAACTTTTAAATGAAATGAAATAATGACTCATCTGGAAAAGTGATTACGCGGATCTAGTTAGAAAGCCATTTTCCTATAGACTTGATAGAAGTCATTCAGCAATCACAGAAAGACTTCTGAATGGGCAATAAAATGATTTAATGCATTTCTACAATGGCTTCACTTTTCAGATCTGGTAGTACATCCATTTTTGAGTCCATTATGCAATAGGTGACAATGGGTGATGGCTATGTCCATTTTTTTTTATACGCCTATCGTACAAAGACAGTATGCACACCACTTTTTTAAGTCTCTTTTTTGTACTGCACAGGATATCTGCAAACTAAAATATGAATAAAAATAAGAACTCAGATTACATCAGTTATTATTACTTTCTTATCTTTAAATCATGTAAGTACTCTGGCTTTGAAGATGCCATAATGTAGTAAACTGACATTGTTTTCTCAAAAATGTACTTGAGCCATCCATCCATTGAGCCTTAGTTAACAGATACAAAGCATATACAGCACTCAGAATTGAAAGTGTTTTCCATCACTTTATATCTCACTAAAATAGCTTCACTTAAAGGACTTTTGTTTTTTGTGGCATCAAGGGCACATCAACATGTCAACTTTTAAAGTGCTGTACGCAATCACGTGTAGCTCCAAAAAGAGGGCTACATACAGTATGTTTACTACTTTGTCCCATGTGTCACAGGCAACACACAAATGCCTGACCAATGGGAGCATATACACACACACCTGACACAACATCAAAAGCCTCTACACCAATTTATCAACACTATATCAAAGCGCAGTGTGCCTGTGCTGCCCTTGGGTCCTGGATCACAAACATACCCACCACAGTGGTGTCACAGCCCACCGCTCTGCTCTTCAAACATCTATATTCTCTGGAATTGTGACACCTTTAGCTTGCCATCTATTCCCCTCCAAGGTAAACTCTGATGAATGACTGCACTTTATTAAACTTGTGAAAGAAAGAAGCAAGTGAAGATTCACTGTACACAGAGGAATAAATCTTGAAAGGTGACACTGTGGGATGTTAACAAACTATCATTCTTATGTGTCAATCCATAGTTTTCATGTGATATCAGCGGTACTGGGACGTGCCCAACTGGCAGGTAAAGGGTACAGTACTGTGGTCCTTTGCCCTCCAACCATCGTTTGAACGCCTTTGTGTTCATCTTAGCTAAAATGCCAGATAGTTGCTGTGTGATCAATCAACATTTATTTACAGCTGCCGGAAGAGTGTAGAGTATGGCACCAACATATGAGCGCATCTCTCCCAATCCTGCCCTGCAGTCCAAATTAACCACAGCCACCCAGCTCATTTAAACTGTAGAAATGGTTTACTTGACATTGGAAAAATACTGTCAACTGTACTGTTATGATACGATATCAGTGTGACAAACAGGGGCGGATCTAGAGAAAAGTCTAACCTCAATTTCACTCTTTTTTTATTAGAAATAATCAGATTTTTACATGCTTAAATTTACAAAAAATGCCAGAAATCTGCACTGTGATGAACACATTTTTCACCAACATCTCAAAAACTATTAAAGATCAAAGGTGAGTGGATGAAATGACCGTTATATTACACAGTTTAAAGGTAAGGTTTGAAAAGCACATGCCAACTGAGAGTGTACCTGTTGAATCAAGATGGAAGACAGGTGTGGTTTGCTTCAGCGCGGGAAACCCTTTCCAGCCTAATGATGCCCATAAACTGGCATGCTGGAATACACACACAGACACACACACACACACACACACACATACGTACACATAAAGGAGGAGGCAGGGGACTGGGAGGGGAGCCAAAACAAAACACATAGAAAAACATACACACAGGCAGGTCGACCAGTGGAGAAACAAAGAATTGAGGGGTGAAAATCCAAACCTACATCATATATAGTGAATATACTGGGAGAGATTGAGAGATAGAGACTTGTGTCTGTAGCACTTCACTGTAAGACAGATATAAAAGCTACTAGAAAAGTTCTAGGTTTGCTGGAGTGGTGGAGCAAAGCACAGTGAAGAGACCAGACACCGGAAACCTTTAAATGAAACAAAAAAACATATAAACGAAATCAGTGACAGCTCAGTAGGTCACACTTAACCTTCCATAGTTCAAGATAGTTTTAGTTAACCCAACTTTATTGCTCATGGAAGGAAAGACAGAAACTGCTCAGAGGGATTAGTAGTGGGCACAAGTTAGACGAGCACATATCACTACGTTGGCTTTATCAGCCCTGCACCAAACAGGCCAGTCTTAGATGTGAAACTGAAGGTTTTAGATTAAATGGTAAATGGCCTGCATTTGTATAGCGCTTTACTTAGTCCCTAAGGACCCCAAAGCACTTTACACTACATTCAGTCATTCACCCATTCACACAAGCTACATTGTAGCCACAGCTGCCCTGGGGCGCACTGACAGAGGCGAGGCTGACGGACACTGGCGCCACCGAACCCTCTGACCACCACCAGTAGGTTAGTATCTTGCCCAAGGATATTTGGCATGTAGCCTAGAGCAGCCTGGGATCGAACCACCGACCTTCTGGTTAGTGGCTGACCTACTCTGCCACCTGAGCTACAGCCTCGATTAAATCAAGAACCGAAGCTTAAAGAATAACTAGGTGTGTAATTTGAAACAAATTGCTATCAAAAACCCAATTTGGTGCATTGACCCTTTAACACAGAATTCCTATAGAGGAATCTGGTTAGGCTTAAAACAAAAAAAATAACATCAGCATACAACATCAGTCAATAGTCAGAAGAGGAAAAATCAGAGGTTCTGACTCCAGCTTGTCAGGTGAAGATAAAGTCTGTGTACTCATTACTGAAATGACTGTCAGAAAATTTAGCATGACGTCTTCATTCTGAATAAATTCAAGTATTATTTCCTCCCTGTCTTTTAGTGTCATCACATAGCATGCAGTGGTGCGGCTGATCCCAATACTCAAACAAAGCTCTATGGTTTAGATGAGCTGTGATGATTACTGCATCACTGACTTTCATTATGTGTATTGTTACTTTTATTATAAAAACATTTGTATAATCATTTAATGCATTTCTTTTTTCAAGTGGATGCAGACTTCCTTGTATTTGTGCTGTCACCTGACTTCAGTGAGAAAGGCTCAATCAGAAGACAGCTAGAGATGCGTGTCATCAGTTTACTTGAAGATTTCTATCAGATGTTGAAAGATGATGGAATTACGAGAGTCAGGATCTGAGAATAAAAGCAGGAGCCTACAGGCAGCACTGTCATACCAGCTGGTATGGTAATTTAGTGAGTGAAATTCTTATGGTGGTGTCTCTTCTTACTTCTTCTTTTCTTCTGACTTTAAAAAACAAAAGGCAGAAAAGCAACAATAAAAGTTAAAACCTCAACATGTTTACTAACATTTTGGGACATTATTTTAGAGACAACTTTTATTCATATTTATTACTTACCACTTTGTTCTTTCTTGCTTATGTCTGAAATGTAGGTGAGTATAATGTACACTTGGCACTGTCTTTATGGATTCTTAGTTCAATTGGCTTTACAATAGATGTCCCTGGTGCAAGATCCAGTCACAACCCTGCCATATACGCCCAATGCAATTCACAGAAACAGTGCCAGAGTCTTAAAACTATTACAGAGTTTTGAGAAAACAAGTTCTCTGGGAAAGGTTTCATTATTAATCACAGTTTGACGCAGTTGTTTGGTGGAGCGGGGCTCGGGCTGCTGGTCTCTTCCTCTGTAGCCTTTCTCTTCGCACCTGTGCAAACCTCTTTAGAAACTGGCAGAGCACCGACATAATACCTCTGCCCTCTAAGCTGTAGTCCCTGACTCTCCAGCAGTTTGTCATCTTACTGTCTTCTGTTCAATAAACGGCAGACATGACTCTGGTGACGGTGAGGCTATTGACATCCAGGGTGTGGGCACAGTTCCTCTGGTCTGTCTTCAGCACAGAAATATCCACCTTCTCTAGAAGTACTGGAGTCAGGATCTGAGAATGTAAGCGAGACCCTGCAGGCAGCACTATCATACCAGCTGGTGAGTCTGTAGGAGATGGCATGGTGTTCTCCCTCCGACTCTGCTGCACGGGTGTAAAAGGTGTCATCAGCTGCAGTGGGTCAATGGATCCCCTGAATGCAATGTGAGGAAACTCCTTGGACCCTGCAACCAGGTCACGGTAGAGCTAGAAGACTAGATTTTTCATGGAGTTCAAATGGCTGCAGCTGAAAGGACAGTTCCTCAAGTTTGTGATGACCATTTGACGTACACTGAGTGGATTCACCAGCTCAGCTATGAGAAAACAAAAATGTCATCTATGTTAATCATGATGTAATCAGACAAATTAAGGATTTAAATGTCAAGACATGGCTTTATATCATCATATCCTATTTCCACACACGGGCAATGAGAGGCACACAGCACAACTCATTGTTTATGAAAGCCTTAAGATTGGTAGAAGGTGAGAAAAAAGATTTTGCACTGTAAATGGCTAAATTGCATGCTCCGACAAATGCGGCCGACAAATGCGTCCTCCTTTTCCCCAGATTTGAAGGATGGGTCGGGTGTATCCTTCATGGCCCAGCCTATCCAAGAATTCATAGCACAGCCCAGCCAATCCCAGTTTCCAACAATGGCGGCAGGTACTTTGTTTTAATATTACTCTTTCTGGGTCACAAAATAAACTTTTAAGATATTTTCAGGCGAGAATGTAGCTGTGTAAACTTCAAATATCTGCTCGGTTTATCAAGACATCACATATTTGCAAAAGTGCTCCGACGTTTTCGGAGATGTCTGTTACCCACTAGCTCGACAGCTAGCTGGGGATTCAAGGCTCACTAGAGCCGGCGAGAACACTCAACTCCCGGCACGTTGTTTTCAAACCGCGGTCTTTCGCTACTCAGGAACATGATATATGAGTCACTTAGATAACTTAAAAATTTTATTGTTTGGCTTTTTTCAGTGTTTTATATGTTCCTGAGTAAATTGGTTTGGCTGAGATTAAAGTTGGTTTTCACACAGCTGAATAAACGTCAAACAGAAAACTGATTAAACAGAAGTGTGAGATGGTAGAGAATTTACTCCAATGTCCTGATATATCTTTAGAGAGCAAGTAGCAGATGGCTAAGTTTATTAAACTTCACCAAGACAGCTGGTGACGCAAATCTGAAAGCTAAACCGTCCAGTTTCACAGCCGCTCACTTCCGGCGTACCCGGCTTTCGAAGGACCTTCCCTACGTGGACTGGGTAGATCGGGTCCTTTGAAACATGCTACCCCTGAATTTGGACAGCAATTTGGTTTTCCTTCAAGGTTTTACAACTTTGGAAGTAGTTCGTAAAATTTAGAGTTTTCACAGCACTTGTAGAAAAATCTCCTGTTAGTGCTCTCGCATGAAAACCAAATTCGAATGTTGGCTTCTGCTTATATACCTGCCGCACAACACGTCATCCTCATCACCTTGACTCCCAGTGTCACCAAGCGACGTGGAGTGATAAACATTTATTCTTTATTTATTCAGAATAAGTTTCCTATAATTATCATATTTTCAAAAATAATAATTCTCATTTAGTTTCACAGTTTCGAGTCATAAGTTTTTTTAATAATTGTCATATGTAATGCATTTTTCTAATCATTAATTCATCACTTTATAAGTAATAAGTATCAATAACTGGAAGTCATAATGAAAATTCATCACGTTAAGTAAGTCAGCTTATTTCTTTTGTTAAAATTAACTGAGTTAGTCCATCAGATTTCTTTTAAATATTTAAAGATAAGAAATAATCTTCATGCGGAAAAAACAAATGAATGAAAGAATAAAAAATGAATATATAAACAAACAATATGTGTACAGTAAATTTGGTGTACTGTCAAATATTGTCGCAGCATTTAACTTTGCCTTTTGATAAAGACGTTTCGGGGGGGGGTGTTCCACCGTTAGTTTCCACCGAGTACAGAGTGAAATTTACCTGAAATCTGTTACAAAGGTTTGTGTACAGTGATTCAGGTAAATTTCACTCTGACCACACTTTAGACTATTTTACAAACGCAAATTTCAAACTTGCATAAATTGCGATCCGTTACGCTTTTACAATTGCCTATGAAGCGTAGTATTTAAACTAAATAAGCTACTGCATTTATGAAAGTTTTATTACAAAATTCTCTCCGTAAATGTAAACAAAAGTCAAATAAAACTGGCAAATTAAACTTTCTATACCGCACCAGCTTTTTTTTTATCCAGTATAGCCTCAGACAGCTGTGACATTATCCAAAAACACCAAGATGTACCAGAATAACAGGAAGAGTATAGAGAAGGATAGAAACACCTCATAATCCAAAGCAAACCACATTATCTGTCAAACATGGTGGAAGCAATGTTATGGCATAGGACTACCTGCAGTGGATTCAGGTCACTGGTCCCCTCAGACGATGTGACTGCTGACAGAAGCAGCAGGATGAATTCAGAAGTGTGCAGTGCAGTAATATAATCTCTGCTCAAATTCAGAGATTTGGCAGTTGGTTGGACTGCATTTAACAGTAAACTCCACAAGGACTCAAAATGTACTGCAAAAACGACTCAAAATATCCCAAGGCAAAGAAATGGGATATTCTTAGATGTTCAAACCAATCACATGATCTGATGTCAACACTCAGAAAAATAATTTGTTCAATTTCCAGTAAGCTGAGTTTTGTTCTACATAATTCTAAATTATTATTAAGATGCCAATAAGTGACTTATGTGTAACTAACATAAGCAAATCCGGCAATTCCAACCTTATCTGGTGAGCTTTGATTAAGTAATAGGTCTGTGTTCACTTACACTCAAAAAAATGAAATTGGGTGGTTGTTACATTTACAAGATTCAAACTTGGAATTTGAACAAAATAATTTCATGTTTCTATGGTGAACATAATTAAATCATGTAGGATTGGGATGAAATTCAGCAACTTAATTTGTTCTTGTTCAGATAACATGATACAACCTAGTAAGAATGATTAGTTGACTGGAATCACGAAATTCACACGATCACACAAGATTTCAAACCACAGGAAAATCACTGAGGTTGGTTCCTATTTTTGATAAGACTGGATCAACAGCTTGGTGGTGCAGTAGTTAGCACTGTTGCCTTACAGTGAGAAGGTCCTGAGTACTCTGGTTTCCTCCCACAGTTAAAAGTCCTGTAGTTACTAGGGTTAAGTTAATTGGTGATTCTAAAATACCTTTGAGTGTAAATGGTTGTTAGTCCTGTGATAGACTGGCAATCTGCCTCTTACCCTATCACATCTGGGATAGGCCCCAGTGCCCGTTCCTCTCAACAATAACATTGAACTAATAATCACATTTTTGCTAAATAAAAGAATCTGGCTTGCATCAGTCACATGACTACCATTAACCAATGCTTGCACTTGACACCAGAGCGCGCTGGTCACGAGCAGGCAAAGAGCATGTGCATTTTTTGCCACCTGAGCAGTGCGGAGCTGTAGAGTAAACACAAATTAATTGGGAGATGCAGGCTACAGCATGCACTGTACTCTATAGCAAACAGGAGTATTAGCTTATTATGTACACGGTGGTAAGTTGTCTTGTAGCAACTGACGAACTGAAACAAATGAGGTGCTGTGTGTGCAACAGCGCGACAAAACATTACCTGTCCTTTTATTACCTGCGCAGGTAGTGCTGGTCATTAGCTGCTAGCTAACTGGGTAAGGGTGTCATGGGTCTGTATCTCTGTCCACCGTTTTAGGGAACATATTTAGTTTTAATGTAACTTACAGGGCTTTTCCCTGCCTTTCTGGAGGGGAGTGTGGATAATTGTGGATAATTAAAAAATAGTTTAATGCAATCGCAAATAGTACCTACTTCTCAGATGGACAGCAAGTGGAGAGTGATAGCTCAGATGAGGAGATGGAAAGAGGAAGAGAGGCAAAGAGTGAGTCACAGGCAGAGCCTAGTTTATTTCCCAGTTTGTTTTTTTTTATCTCTTGCTACTTGTTTAATCAGCTACCATCTCTCCTATTGGCTTTTTACAGTCTACAGTCTCAGATCAACACAGCCCTGCCCTCCAGCACTATCAGTAGCAACAGCAACCCCTCAACAGCAACATCGTACCCATCAGGTAAAACATAGGCTACATTTGCTTTGCATTGTCCCCACCTGATGGCAGTGATATAGTATGATGCGATTCCATATTAGATCCTTGATGAATGTGGGTTGTTCTTATTCAGCCTGGTTCTACGTGCCCCTCTTTTTTTTTTTAACTTTGAGCATCCACCCCTTTAAACATCTCTGCACGGCCCTGCTATGTAGCACTTACCTTTGCTTTAATGATGAACAATTTCTTGTTCTTCACCTCCCCCCACAGCCTCATTATGTATCCATCCATATTGAAAATACACGTACCTGTCCCTACTTGTTACTAGGAAATGTAATAGATTTAGTAAGTCCAATCCAGTGGAGTGCAAATTCCTGCTAGGAGCACTGACAAGAGAACAGTGTGAAAGCTGACAAGTTGAGTCTGTCTGGGTGAGACCTCAATCATATTGCATGATTTTAACCTACTGACCTTTTATAAGGATGTCCTCACTCCTGGTTGGTCCATTCAAAGCCCCCTCCCTCCAGTTAGCTGGAGATTCCCAAACTGGCACCAGCCTGCATTCTGTGTACCTAGGGAAAATGGCAAGCAAAAGGAGAAGGAGAGAACAGAAAGCCTGTAGACATGTAACAGTCTACCTCAGCTTGGATGCACATGTTACAGAAAAATCCCTAAGGTGTATAATATACACAGCTTTGAACATGTTTCTATATTTTTTTTTTCTTGGTGTATCTCTAGATGCACTATACGTACTTAAAACAAACTTGGAATTATACATATCCTGAATAGCTTGACTTGCTATGGATATTTTTAAATGTGTCAATCTGGGACCCAAATGCATTTCCTTTTAGCAGGCACGCATATGCGTGCTCATTCTTCCACTTCCATCCTTGAAGTGTAGCCTGACTTCTGACTTCAAACTTCTTGTGGTCTCTTGGAGCTGAAAGTGTGTTTTTCAGCATTCAGCAAAGCAGGATTTTAATGCTGATTTTTACTGTTCAGTTCCCTGGAGTAGGAGACCTTCCTTTTCATTTTTTCACAACTTTTTGAATCTTTATGGAGTATTAACACTGAGGACTTTAAGAGTTGGGAGCACTTGTAAAGTGAAGTCCTTCACATTGAAGTCAGTAAGTCTCTTTAAACTCCAGTCAAAAATCCAGGACAGAACGGTTCTGAGATGCATTCTGCGAACAAATATCTACAAGAACTTGCTCAGATCTATAGAAAAAATTCAAGTGCCAGGTGTAGTGCTCCAAACAGCTTTTTCACACCACTGAGGGCTACTTCTGACTTTTAACACATTTCTTAATGTGTTAAATTTCCCTTTCAGCTCTTAATGAGGAAGGCTGTACAGAAGCGTGTTACTATGTGTTAATAGACCTCTCTGCATTGAATCATTCCTTGTTATTAATCTCTGGCTCTCTTCCACAGCGTTGCTTTTATCCTGTCTTCTCTCACCCCAACTGGTCGCAGCAGATGGCCCCGCCCCTCCCTGAGCCTGGTTCTGCTGGAGGTTTCTTCCTGTTAAAAGGGAGTTTTTCCTTCCCACTGTCGCCAAAACGCTTACTCATAGGGGAGTCATATGATTGTTGGGTTTGTCTCTATATATATTATTGTAGGGTCTAAAAAAAGCGCCTTGAGGCAAGTGTTGTTGTGATTTGGTGCTGTATAAATATAACTGAATTGAATTGGGAGAAGATATATGCAACAAATTTCTCCTAATCAAAAAAATAATAGTAACTATATATTAAGTGGAGTATAGAAGACATACACTTCTATCTCTGGTCTCTGTTTGCCTACAGTCAAAATCAAGAGTTTTTTTTTTCAAACCATGACTCCTGTCAACATCTTATTGTCAAATATTACAGTGGTCCCTGCTTTATAATTCAAGAGCATATGTATTACCTACAGTTCATTGTCTAACTCATTGGCTAACTTATTTTGACAACTATTAATAAAATATGTGCTTAATACAAATCAGATAGCATAGATACACAGCATACTTTTTTGGTCCTGGTCTTTTACCAAGTGTCTTGTGTTTTTTGGTCTTTCACTTTCTGTTATTGTAAAATATCTTTAGTTTGCTTCTTTATTTGCTTAAGCTTTAGAATTTTATCTTTTTATCTTCTGTTCTGTTTTCTGTTGCCCTTGTTCAGTTGCTCACCTGTTTTATTTTGTTGGTCTTTTTGTCTCCTGTGTTTGCATTTAGTTACATCCATTTTCTTGTTTTCTCAATCAGGTTTAGCTTTCTTCCCAGGTGTCACAAATCCCACAAATCTTCTGTATTTATTCTCTCAGTTTGTCTAAGTTCATTGTAGCATCCTCCCTAATGGTTGTTTGTCTTCCTGCTCTTTATTTCCCTTGTTTTGGATTCCTTCATTCCCTGCCCACCTTTTATTTTGCATTTCATTAGAGCTGTTTTTTGAATCTTTCTACATATAGGTTTAAATCCTGTCTGTCACATAGTCATTACATGATACCTTTTGGTAACTATTTGTAATTAAGTAAGAGTGCCATTTGAACTGGAATTATAATCAGCATCATGGAAGGAAGGGTAGAACACCACATATTTGTGATTTTACACATTAAAATTAAAAAAAATGTTCACTGGAAACCACTAAAGGCTAATAGATTAGTACCAGTACTGTCTGCTTAAAGCTGGAAGTGTTCTATTGAGGAACATTCATGTTATTTGTCTTTGACTGAAGTAGTGATAGACCAAGAACAGATATCTATAAAATGCCATTATGAATGGTCAGGTCAAAAACAATCTTCATTTTTCCTATAATGTAAGAGTTAAAAAAGAAGGATACAACTCATTTTATTAACTGGCTACATCTCTGAAATTAACCCACTATAGTTATGACTATAAAACTACATTGTCTAGTGTTTAATGCTCTTTTCCATTGCTGACTACAAAGATTAAATCTTTTAAATATTCCATTGTTTTTTTTAATTCACTAGTACTACTGTTAGCTCGATAGACCCTTAATTTTTGAAGTTGTTACAGATTCTTCTACATATATTGCCTATAAGGTTATGCAGGAATGTGGTGATGACTTTGAGCTAAAAGGAAACACTTTGGGAACTTACCCTTAGGCCATACCACTTGTTTTCCTTCAAAATGTCAATTTTGAGCTCAGTCTTGTTTAACTTGAAATCAGCAGGGTTAGAGTAGGAGAGCATCGATATTGGTGCCCCTTACTGGCTAACTGCCATAATGCCATCCAAAAAGAAATGTTACATGAAAAGACAAATGTTGAGATGTAAAAGTCTATCTTACTTTCAAAGATCAGATGCTTGCACTTTTTTTTAATCCTTTCACCTCGAAAGGTTACTGTGACATATTGGGTGACAAATGCGTATATGAGAAACCAAGTAAAGACAACAAATACTCTGCTGGAAGTAGAGTGCATTTTAGAGTGTGTTTCTATTAGTGGTTGATATACAGTCTGCCCCTCAGTTCTGACCTGAAAGGCAAAGAGAAAGAGAACATTTCACAGGATCACACCATTTCAGAGAGGGGGCATATAAATATAAATTGCATCCCTCTAGTAGGCGGTTAGAGTATAGGAATTGGAAAAATTGCAGCAGCTTCATTTTATAACATGCAGCTAACCAAAGAGACAGGGCAGAAAACAACAGAAGAGAGGTAAGATCAGTCTGTCAGTAGCCAAAAGCATCAGAGATGAGACATTTACACTCTCTGCCAATGTTTTTTACCATCTATTGTGCTTTTAATATTTATGACTTCTAGTTAAATGTCAGTTAGAAACCAAAGTTCTTGTCTTTTTATTTTTAATCTTATTATCATGGTTTCAGCCAATAGCTTTCACACACAGTCCTGTTCTGCTTCTGTGCTCAGACACCTATAAACCACAGTCAATTATTCTGGTACAGATCTCCTTTGAGACATGTGCAGAGTGGGGAAAGTAAATTGATATTTGCGGACAATTGGTATTTTCTCATTTGTGGAGTCTTTCAGCAGCAGTGACAGACGAAGGTCGGGTTGAAGCAAAACAAGACGAGATGCCAGGGCACTGCAGGTTAACTAGCTGCCTGCCGAAAGGCTGCTACCTCCCCTCTGTCCATCAAAGTCTAACCTCTCTGGAAACTGAGCTCATCCTGAGGAGCAAATAGCCAAAGCAATCTGGGAGTCCTAAGAGCAAAATAAACAGTGACAATGTAATACTCACCCCTGCAAGAAGAGTTTATTAGGAGGGATAGAAAAAATGGATGTGGATTGAAAAAGGTGGCAGTTTGAAAACTTTATTGAGGTTTTGAGACGTATACAAAATTATCTGCTGCGTTTAGTACAAGCTGGAGTGTCATTTAATGACCAACACATCATTGTGTTTTTTGATGTTGTTTGTTTTGTTTTTGTTTGTTTTTTATATTGCCTTGCAAAACTGATGAAAAATGCTCTTCATCTCTATGTTGCTTACAATCTAACAGTAACATGTTCATAGTTATTGAATTTGATAATTAACTAGAATTAACTAGATAATTAATAACTAGTAAAAATGAGCAAGCTAGCAGTGTACAAAGCTAGATAGCGTTTAACTAAAAGAACCTTCATTTATTTTTACATTTAATGAGTACCACTAAAATAAATAAAAGCAGAATCTTTCCCCCATTAATAATTGCAGTGAACTTTAGGTTAGTGATTCTGCAATTTAACTGAAAATCCTGCAGGCAAGAAGCTACACTGAGTAAATAGGTTTAAAAATAACGGTCCTGGTGAGTATAATAGACTGTCGATAATATTGATCCAGTTTTGAATAACCAAAGGTAAAATGCAGAAATGCACTTACACAAAACCTCTGGAAAAAGTTGACATATTTCAATTTCAGCAGTTTATTCTGGCCAACAACAAACATTCTAATGTTTCATCAGAAAACAAAAGTCATGTTATTTTTATATAATATATTGGTACTAGCATTGTCCATGATATTACTTTATCTATTGTCCCGATTCGAAATACTGAGATCCAAAACAAAATACCAAAGGCCCAGAAGGATGCAATCAAACGGAAGAGTTTATTGAATACACATGCGGGGAGGTACGAACTGCCAAACATCAGTTGTAGAACTCCGTCCAAAAATACACTTCAGATTGCTTTTATAACGTCAGGGTTGGTTAACGCCCCTTCATGCATTTACAAACATTATGACATGTCAGTTACAGTAAATATTCATTTTAATAAACTAAAATAGACATAGAAGTTCCTGTTTTCTATCACAATTTCCATATAAGGCCACTCGCTGCACCCTCCAGACGGTCCTTGGGGATGGTAGTCATCTGGCCACTTCTCCTGTCACCTGTAACTAAGTAAACTCAAATGCAACAAGAAGCTGAATATGTTCCGGCCTTCACTCAAGCCTGTTTCTTGATTAAATGTATTATATGTGTTTTGTAGGCGTGCATGCATTGAACCTTCCATAGCTCCAAGCCACTTACTCCATGTTTCGCCGGGACACTCACGCCCAACGGAGCTTTCAACCTTTTAATTAATTGACTGAGCCACAACTCATTAATAAGCACCAAATTGCAATGTGTAAAGAATATTATGTAATTATGATAACACCTGTAATACAGACTTTAATGTAATGTCAGCAGCTTCAATAACTGCTTCAATGAAGTGATTATTATATGGTTTAATGCAATGATCATGACTTAATGCAAAGTTAATTAATGCAATCATAATGCTGATAATAAGTATAAGTAGCAGTAAAATATTCCTTATTCCACACTATGAACAATTTTTTTGTAACACTGCAAAAGCACAAAGTTTCAGTCTCAAAAGCCCACCATAATAATGTTAACCTCAAGTCATTTGTTATACAGTGTTACCTTTGGCCAATCAATGTTGACGTCAAGAACACTTCCTTTCAAATTCAAAATGATATTGTCTTAAATTATTCTACCAGAAAAAATAAATAAATAACAATCCATCACAATCCAGTTCATTACATTTAAAGAACTAAGAATAAATACATTTTGGACCACATGTGCTGACAGGAAGAACAAATTCTAAAAATAGGCTGCAGTCATCGAAGCAGAAAGGACATCCCTGAGGTATCATAAAAATGTCAGTCTCAGGGCAAAAACCACTTGGCAAAATCAGCACATAACAAAGGTTTTTTTTCAAAAAGAAAAATCTGGATATTTGTCCAAGGGGGGGGGGCACAGTTCTGCAGGACTATATACATATGGACAGTATTAACAGAGGGAAAAAATATATATATAAAATGTACAAATATACAAGCCGGTTTTAAAAAAGTAATATGTAATGAATAGTGTTATGTATATACAGTTGGGTTATTGCACATAGAATTTGGTATTGCACAGTGGTGGTTCATAGAGGAAATGGGGGAAAAAAGAAATTGGGGCGGGTGTTATCAGTGCATGTGTGAGTTCAGGGTGGTTATGGCTTTAGGGGAGAAACTGTTTTTGAGTCTGTGGGTTTTTGTGCTGATGCACCTGTAGCGCTTCCTTGAGGGAAGCAGGCTGAACATGTTGAAACCAGGGTGGGAGCTGTCCTTGATGATGTTTGCTGCTCTGCTGAGGCAGTGGGAGGAATAAATGTCCATCAGGGAGGGGAGAGGGCAGCCGATGATCTTTTGTGCTGTCTTGACTACACTCTGAAGCCTCGCTCTATCCGCCTTAGTGCAGCTGCCCTACCATACCATGATGCAGTAGGTTAGCAGGCTCTCAATGGATGAGCGGTAGAAGGTCAGCAGCAGGTTGGAGTTCAGCTTGTACTTCCTGAGGACCCTCAGGAAGTGCAGCCGTTGTTGGGCCTTCTTGACGACCACTGAGATGTTGTCTGTCCAGGAGATGTCAGCAGAGATGAGGACACCAAGGAACCGGAAGGTGTGGACCCTCTCCACACACTCCCCGTTGATGTCAAGGGGGGCTAAGTCAGTGCTGTGTCTCCTGAAGTCGACAATGAGCTCTTTGGTTTTCTTAGTGTTCAGTGTCAGGTTGTTTTCTGAACACCATGCTGCCAGCTTCAGGACTTCCTCTCTGTAGTCTGCCTCGTCTCCCTTTGAGATGAGTCTGACTACCGTGGTGTCATCAGCAAACTTGATGATGAGATTGTTGTTGTGGGTGGAACTGCAGTCGTGGGTGTAGAGAGAATACAGGAGGGGGCTCAGCACACAACCCTGTGAGGAGCCGGTGCTCAGTGTGCGAGTGGAGGAGAGATGAGGGCGGAGCCTCACAGTCTGGGGCCGGTTTGTGAGAACGTCCTTTATCCAGGCACATGTGAGAGGAGGGAGGCCAAGAGTTACCAGTTTGGTGATGAGGATGTCCGGGATGATTGTATTAAAGGCTGAGCTGTAGTCCACGAAGAGCATTCAGACGTAGCTCTGCCGCTGCTCTAGGTGACTCAGCACAGCGTGGAGGGCTGTGGCAATGGTGTCTTCTGTGGATCTGTTTGCAAGGTATGCAAACTGGTAGGGGTCAAATTCTGGGGGGAGGTAATCCTTGATGTGCTGAAGGACTAGCCAGAGGTGTGGACTCGAGTCACATGACTTGGACTCGAGTCAGACTCGAGTCATTAATTTTATGACTTTAGACTTGACTTGAAAAAAGGTTGTAAGACTTGTGACTTGACTTGGACTTTTACACCAGTGACTTGGGACTTGAATTGGACTTGAACCTGTTTACTTGAAAAGACTTGATATTTTACCCAAATCTAAAATTTAACATACATATTATATAAAAAGTGCGGACCATTAATTCACTTTATTCATTCATTCATTCTTACCACACTCCGTATGTATGTGAGCGTGAGCTGTAGCACAGCCAATCAAATTAACCAGATTTGAAAAAAACAAGAACAAAAACGCTCGAGCCAAAAATGCTTCCAAGAGTAATTTCTTTCGGGTACATAAACTACGAAGTAGTCAACAAAAAACGAAATGCAATATGCAAAACATGCAAGAAGAGAATCACAGACGGAGATGGAACAACTTCCAACTTTGTCCGACATTTGAAGTTGCATAAAGAACGGTAGGTGGTGCTTTTTTTTCTTTTGCTACGATGAGACAGCTGACTTAGCTAACTTCATCTTATTAGCAAATGTTCTTCGGGCTACGTTGATGATACTGTTTGGTTTTAACAGGTATGATATGTTTGTCATGCTATTTTAAATCCGGTCCTGCAAGCGCATCCAAGAATAACATGCAACTTGTTAGCTCAGAATTGTCGGTGAATGGTGAGCAGGGTCCGTTTCAGAAAGTGGGTTCTGTAGCTGTACTCAGTCTCTCTCCGTCTCCTCCCCATCATTAACCCCGTAGATTTAACCCAGTTTAGACTGACAAATATTTATTTTACCATCACATCACAATTCAAAATCACTGTGTTTAATTTGCAATTAGTGTATGGTCGTGTTTAACTTTTGCATGTCTGAGCCAGGGAAATTTTTTTTTTTGGTTAGAAAATCTGGCCCACCTTAGTGTGTAATTGAGTAGTCCTGCTATACATGGCCTTTTTCTTCTGTCATTTATGTCAATACATCAAATAAAATACTTTGATCTTATATTATTAGCTGTTGTTTATTTGCAAAGGTTATTCTCAACAGGGATGCTAGACAAAAACGGCGTTTTCTACAGACAGCCTAGCATACGCTCTCCACTTGCGAGTGAAAAAAGAAAAAGAAAAAACACCCCTTCCCTATTGGTGTTAGAGTTTACCATGTCAGCCAATCAAAAAAATGATATGGCAACATGTGACATTTGGTTGTTTAGGGAGAAGGGGAAGTTTTTAGGAGTGACACCCGCGACGGAAAGCGGGCGAGCGAAAGAAAGAGAGAGAGAGAGTTTTCATATGTGAGACATTAGTGACGTTTAGCGTGTTTGGAGGCTATAGTTAGTTTGTTGTGTAGTTATTGTTTTGTATTGTGTGTCGGTTAGACTGCTGAATTTCATATTTGATCTAAAAAAGCTGTCAAAGGCAGATTCCAGTGTAAACGCTGTCTCCACATAGAAAACTGGACTGTTGCACCTCCAGTTGTCAGACCTGCAGGGTTTAGGCCTGTGGTGTTCTCCTCTGTCTTATACTGAACACAAACTACATTTTTTGGACTGGCACAAATAATTTGTGTGCCTTCTTATTTGATGCAGCACACCTGATTGTTCTGTAAATAGATTTAAATGGTTATATAAAAAAACGCCTGAGGCCTTGGCTGCATTTTTAGGTAAATAGTACCATATAACTTTGTTGTTTGCAAAACTTGTGCATAATTTTTAGAAATGTACAATTTCTATTTGCATTTCAAGTTATGAAAATGATTCGTTAAACATGTAAAAAAATATAACTTTTTTCTACTCGGATTCTGAATTTTTTGTCTGAATTTAGATCAAATGTGCTAATATAGTATACCAAAATGAAAAAAATAACTCAAATTTCAGATATTTGAGGTTGTGCTGTAAATAATGATACCAAACAAGGCAAGAAAAACATATTTTAAAAGTGAAATATAGAAGTAAAATCAAAAGTAGTCAAGAACGGCCAATTATACCCGGGACCCCAGAGGGTTAAAAAAAAGACTTGAAAGGACTTGAAATTCAAAGTTTCGGACTTGGGACTTGACTTGAAAGTTGTCTGTCTTGACTTGCGACTTGACTCTGACTTGCTTGACTTTACTTGAGACTTGACTTGTGACTTGAGGATAAAGACTTGGGACTTACTTGAGACTTGCAAAACAATGACTTGGTCCCACCTCTGGGACTAGCCTCTCAAAGCATTTCATGATTACTGGTGTGAGGGCCACAGGGCGGTAATCATTCAGGCTGGTGATGGGAGACTTCTTCGGCACTGGGATGATTGTGGCTGATTTTAGACAGGATGGGATGGCTGCCTGATCCAGTGAGAGGTTGAAGAGTCTGGTGAAGATGAGGGTGAGCTGGTGGGCACATGCTCTTAGCACCTTGCCAGGTACTCTGTCTGAACCGGCCGCCTTCCTGGGGTTCACTGCTAGGAGCACACGTCTGACATCGTGTTCCGTTACAGTGAGTGGAGCGGTGCAGGAACCAGGTGAGGATGAGGATGGGAGCAGGGCTGAAGCAGATGAGTGCTGCTGTTGTGGTGTTTCAAAGCGGGCGAAGAAGCTGTTTATTTCCTCTGCCAGCTGCACACTCAGGTTTTCTGTTTTCGCAGTGCTGCCTCTGTGGTTTATGATGTCTTGCATTCCCTGCCACACCTCCTGTGTGTTGTTGCTGGACAGGTGGGTCTCTATGTTTCTTTTATGGTCTGACTTGACTTTTTTAATTCCCCTTTTCAGGTCAGCTCGAGCAGCCTTGTACAGAGCTCTGTTACCTGACCTGAAGGCGGCATCGCAGGCTTTGAAGAGTGACAGGACAGGTTGTAACAGTCTTTGTGGTGGGCCTGGCACTGCGTCTGAGGGGGGGTGTAGGCTGGGGAGAGCAGGAGGAGAGGTGGTCGGACTGACCGAGGTGGGGGAGGGGTATGGCTCTATATGCATGCTTGATGTTGGAGTAAACATGGTCTAGAGTGTTTTCTCCTCTGGTGGGACATTTGACATGCTGATAACTTTGAGAGTACAGTCTTTTTGTTGGCCTTATTAAAGTCACCTGCAATTATGTGAACACCGTCCGGGTGGGTCCGCTGCTGTTCGTTAATGGTGTTCAGCAGGATAGAGAGCGCCGTGTTTACATTGGCATCGGGAGGAATGTACACAGCCGTGATGATCACTACTGTTAGCTCTCTTGGTAGAAAAAAAGGCCGGCATCTTACTGACATGTACTCGAGGTTCGGGGAGCAGTGACTGTTTATAATTGTCCCGTTGTTGCACCAGCTTTCATGCACGTAAATGCAGAGCCCCCCCCCTGCTCTTACCGGAGTCCTTTGTCCTGTCCCAGCGGAGCAGAGTGCGGCCTGCTAGCTGCATGCTAGCATCGGGTATTCCCGGGTGAAGCCAGGTTTTGGTGATGATCAAGGCACAGCAGTCACGAACATAGCGATTTCCCACTAGTTGTAATTCCAGGTCATCCGTTTTTTTGCACGAGGGATCTGGCATTGGAGAGACAGAGGCTCGGCAGAGGTGGCTTGTGTGGTTGGTTTTTTAGCCTCAGCATGATGCCGGACCTATGGCCCCGCTTTTGCTTCTTCTCCGTCCGTCTGCGCCGCCGCCTAGACCCGATAACAATCCATGGGGAGCCCAGTGGTCTCGCTATGTGATCTGGGATGTTGTGTGGGAACGTCCAGTGAAACAGATGTTTGATGCTGGTCACCGATGTCTATGAGGCCCTGGCGGGTGTAGAGAACTTTGAAAGCAGAGCCGATAGTGCAAAAAGAAATAAGAAGGACATACAAACTAAGCAAACTAAACAAAAGAAAGGAGTACTGAGACGGAAAGCCGTAAGCCGCTGCAACAGTGTGCGCCGCCATCTTGACACATCTTAACTCATCAAAACCATACACAACTGCACATTTTTCAGTCTAACCCTTCATGGATGCTAACCCCATGTCACGGCTGTGGTAGCAGACATGTGGAGTGGTGAGAGAAGGACCAAGTGCAGACATTGACAATGACTTGTCGCGAGTGAATGTTTACATTTACATGGCAACGACTAAACTAAAGCAAAGACCTAAATATAAAAACCTGAGGCAAAGAACACAGAACCTGAAGACAAACAACGAGGAACATGTTGCCTGGAACATGGATAAAACACGCGGATGACAAGTGGAAGAAATGCAGATGGACCAGCAACAAACAGAGGAAAACACAGGGCTTAAATACACAGGCAGTAATGACGGAGTGAGAAACAGGAGGGACACAGCTGGGAATAATTAGACATCAAGAAACAAGGGGCAGCAAAACTAGATATGCTGCACACCAGTCCCTAGCCTTCTTCCTTGTGGTTAGCGTATAGTCTCAGGTTGCTGGACTTGGGGTGAAAACCCTCCCTTTTAGTGAGTGATGCCACTGTGTCAATCATAAGACTGACTCCTTCACAAGAATCAAACTCCTTTTTGAAACCCAGCAACTAGGAAAATTACTACACATGCAGCCCACCACCTTCTCTGGCTCTCTATTTTTACCTTGAGTTTAATAAAAAGCCAAAGTCCGTGCTCGATGTCCTCCATTGTTGTGTTGTATTTGTGTCACACAGAAATGACATCATGGGCTTTCGAGCTTGCAGTAACAACCCCAACCATATTAAAAATGCTACTCAACTGTAATAGAAACGGTGAGTAGAGTTCAAGAAAAACCAAGTAGAGTTGAGCTGACTTAGGCTACGTTCACACTGCAGGTCTTAATGCTCAATTCTGATTTTTTGATCAAATCCGATTTTTTTGTTTGCTTGTTCACACTACAAATAAAATGTGACAGCAAACGCACTCTAGTGTGAACACTCAAAGCGGCCCGCATGCGCAAAAGAAGACGTCACACACAACGCGCTCTGTTTAGACCCAGAGCAAACAATATTGTTTGACTGATGGCCCTTAATATAAAGACTTCGGACTTTACGTTTCCCAATTTTTGCTTTAAGTTATTTTGTTATTTACATAATAATGTAGATAGCCTAATAATTATCCTTATTGCTGTTTTAGAGAGGAGCGGTGCTTCAAAGGATAGTTGCAGATTTCTGTCAGAATCTGCAGATTATACAGTACAAATAAAATGTTCACGTTGTCTTCCCAACAGTTTCACTAACATCTACACTGGATGGCCAGGAAGCGTTCGCGATGTCTTCTCGGGCGCTTCTCCGGCGCTGATAGTTGGCATCTGTCTTGTGTCAGTGAGGTAAAAGACGGATTTAATGCGACATGACCGTTCAAACAGCAGTCGCTTTCTAAAACATCGGATATGTATCGGATTCAGTACCACATACGAAAGTGACCCAGATCGGATTTGAAAATATCGGATTTGTGCCGTTCACACTGTCATACCATGATCGGATATGGGTCACATAGGGTCAGAAAAATTGGATTTGATGCACTTTCGCCTGCAGTGTGAACGTAGCCTAAGTGCTAGTGTGACTCTGGACAATGTTCTCCACCAAGAAAAAACAGGATAGAACATTTGGACATTTTATTTTGATCTCTGCTGAAGCAACCTTTTGATCAACCTCTTGTAGATTGTGTGCTGGTCTGGTTACATTCACATGTGGTTTTCTAGATCAATCAAACCATGGTCTTATGGTAAGCCTGACCAAGTAGCATTGGTATGGAAATACCAATGCTACTTGGTAGTTATATTTGGGAGTTCATTTAACTCACAAAGCACAGCTTGGTTTTCAGAATTCTGAAGGGAAATATCCTAATGTAAAACCATCTGCTTTTCAACCTGTGTGGTGTGTAGCTTCCATGCCTCCTCCCAGTCTATTAGATATACCATATTAACATGCCATAGTTATTATCCTTTTATTATGCTTTAATTTTAATCTTTTTTTCCTGGCTCAAACTGGAAATTTTCTAAACACATGTGGTGGTAAAAGAAACAGAACAATAAACATAAATTCATCTATACTCCATGCCAGACACATGCAGCAGGGCAGAGTAAAAAGCCCTGAGAGCAGAGCGGAGGTCACAGAGAAACCAGAGAGTAGAATTTCCAGTCTGCCTTCATACACTTTATTGTCCTTGGGTTGTGATGAAGGTTGCTTCAGTGAAGGTGTGTGGTGATATGCAAGAAGTTAATGAGAATCAATAGTGAAATATTGTTGACTTGTCAAGGTCTCTTTCAGCCATGCATGCAAGTTTTATCTGGACTGAACAACATTTGAGTGAACTGTAAGAAAATGAAACATTTTGTTTATCTGAGAGGAAACAGCATATGGACAGAGAATAAATACATTTACATCTTTTTGAGTTTGAGTTGTTATCCACTTGCTGCTGGTCATGTGCATACATATCCAACATACACACAGTGGTACAAGGATGACTTTGTTGACCTGGAAGTTAGCATGACCCTAGTTCCCTCAACAAATAACCCTTTGGATTATTGCAGAAACTATGAATAGTGGTAAGACTGAGCAATTCATTTTAATCTCATTTACAATTTTGGCATCCAGCTCTCAGCCGACTCTGGAGGTTGAGGCTGGTCAGGGCCCACAGCAGTTCGTCGAGGTTGAGATTGAAGCTGTCGCCCTCAGAGCAGAAATGTTAATCGAAAACCACCACAACTCAAAAGACATGGTCTAAGAACCTAGGATTTGGGACGAGCAGAGGGGGCCAAGAAGGATGGACCTGGAAGAGAACCAAAAACAAAACACAGAGCTCCGTGTTCAAACAAAACAAAAACAACATAGGAGATCAACCAGGCCATGGGGCAAGGCTGAAATCAGCAGCTGGGGCTAGCATATGGATCGCGCTGGCTCGGGACCTTCAGGCTGGATTCTAATCTGCTTCATTGACTGTCCATTTTTATAACAGTGTTGCATTTTACTGTAATTTTTTTTTTAACCATGTGACCAATTTTTATCTGGCCGTGCACAGAGCCTGAATTAGAAAGCCTTAAAGTTGATAACCACCGTCGTGATACACCTTACTCCAACTGGCATTTTAGTTTTTGTCGAGTCAACTAAGAAAGCCTGGCTGTGTTGAATTTGTTCATAAAATACCCCTTAGTACCAGGCAGGATCATGCTGCCCCAGATTTCAAAAGGGTTTTATCTGACAGCGAGAGATCTTCTGGAGTCTTTTGTGATTGTCTTTGCTGACTGGTGGAGGAGTCAAAATACAATTCGTTTCGGTTGTATATTTTTGTATATCCGAGGTTCCATTTTGAAAAGTGAACATCTATCAGCCACTGACGGATAAATGCTACCTTCACTTGTCAGCATAGTAGTACTAAATTGTTATGAGTTGCCCACATTCTTATTTATCTTAGGTTGCTGAATTCACATCAATCTGCTGGTGAAATTTGCCTTTGAGCTCACCTTTTTCTGCTGGTGAGATTTCCAGGCACTATTTGTGCGACTAGGAACTGTTTCTGTGAAGCAGACACTTCATATTTGCAAACAGCAGCCAGGAAGTTAAAAAAGAGCGTTTCATCCATCCAAATCCAAGCCCTAATCATTTGTGTGTGTGTCTCCTTTATATTCATAAATATTTTTTAAATCTTTAAAACACATTTGAAACACAGAAGTGATGAATGTAAAAAATGGAACTACATTCCTCCACTTATTGATAGTAATCCTTATTATAAAAAAATCGTTTTGAAAGAGTGCAATAGTTACAAATATTTAAAATCAAACTGCATGATTAAAACCAAATCTTTTATGCTGACTGACTTTCTGTTAGATCCAAATAATTTGTCATAATTTAGAAGGTTCTCAGATGTTTTTATCAAAAAGTATTGCCTTTTAATACACAATTTATTCATTCTGGTGGAAGCTTTAAAATTATTTCTCTTCTGTAGAGTATCACATTTAGGGTTTTGGTTATTATTATTATTATCTCATTATTTTAATTAACAGCATTACTTTTTCAAACCTATGAGGTTCGGACTTAAAATGGAAATATTTAATGTGAATGTGTAAACAGCAACAGGTGTGCAACATATGGAAACACATTTGCATTTTTCACCAATTTATTCCAGCTAGTTGTCATATATAGTTACCACAAACAAATCACATATAATTGCTTCCCCTCATTCAGTCACAAACTGGCATCAGACTTACTCTGTTTCATTGCTGTTTTATCATCATGTTGATGCACCAACAAAGTTTGAAGACAGCAACCAACTGTGTGTGGTTAGAGACCTGGTTCTGTCTTTAACCCTAGAACACTATCGCCGGGTGATTTACACCCGAGCAAATACATTTACATGATTTCTCTCTCCTGCAGCTGTTTGCGTGTCGAGGAGCCTGTGCCTTCACCAGGGAAGTCTCAGATTTCCCAGGAATGGGTGGACCAAAGACCAGCTTTCCAGAGTCATTATTTTGTTTCAGGTTTTTTTTTTTTTTCATTTTGTTAGACATGGCACAGTTGAAAGTAAAAGAAGACCACTGTAATTTGTCATGTGTTGTCATATTTTGATATATTTGATTACTTTTTATTGGTTATATTATATCGGGTAAAAATCACCCGGCATTAGTGATTGTGTTACTATTTATAGAGATAGTGTTCTATGGTTAAGCCAACTATTTCAAAGGTAACAAGATTGAAGTTCATTGTACACAGTCTCAGTTTTGATCATGCTGCCATCCATACTATTTTATCTATGTGACTATAACATTAGCCTCTGTGTTTTTATTAAAAATGTTTAACATAGGGGGCATTCCATCTAACTCATATTGTGACCTGTCTAATGAACAGGATGTAAACAGATTAGAAAACTGTGACGATTCCCTTTGAGTAAATGTTTATGAAGCGTAAACCTCTCAGCTGTAGAATTAAAACAGACTGTTTTATGAATTTTTATGTTAAAACCTTCATCAAACCTTTAAGTCTTGAGACTTAGAAGACGTGATTTCAATTCAATTTTCAATTCAATTCAATTCAATTCAATTTTATTTATATAGCGCCAAATCACAACAAAAGTCGCCTCAAGGCGCTTTATATTGTACAGTAGATAGCACAATAATAAATACAGAGAAAAACCCAACAATCATATGACCCCCTATGAGCAAGCACTTTGGCGACAGTGGGAAGGAAAAACTCCCTTTTAACAGGAAGAAACCTCCGGCAGAACCAGGCTCAGGGAGGGGCGGCCATCTGCTGCGACCGGTTGGGGTGAAAGAAGGAAAACAGGATGAAAGACATGCTGTGGAAGAACAAGTAAGCCTGCAGTGCGAGAGCGAAGTGCTCTAATAGGGTGATATGGTACTACAAGGTCATTAAGATAAGATGGGGCCTGATTATTTAAGACCTTGTATGTTCATTGCAGTTACAGCATCTAACCTCTGAGGGGCCACACTTCTAGCTGTCAGTCTGTTCTAACAGAGGTTTGGGACCACAAATGACCAACACTTTTTAACGCTTATGTGATTGTGGCATATAATGAGGTCACCAGGGATTAAATGCTTCTTCTTTACTGTTAACAAGATGAGGAACCTTATCAGTAAGTCAAATGTAGGATTACATGATTAAGGTTTGTGTGTTCTCTGCTGAGTTTTTGCTGCATCCAGGGAGCTCTAACTGCATTAAAACCTATGTTTTATTTTCTGTTTTACATTACATTGTTAAATGTGTTATTTAAGCTGTGTGTAATGATGAACGCTACACATTTTTATGGCGATTTACACCATTCTTTAAGCCACAACGGGACTGTAGACCAATGTGTTGTTGAGCATTTGTGATTCTGTTCCAAATCATAGCTAAATCACAATGTCAAATATAATGCCACTATAAAAAAAGATTCATCAGATTCTCCTGTGAGATCCTCTTACATAGATACTGCATAGCTTTGTATTATAAGTTTAATGTACTATATTCACAGACACATCTCAGAGGGCTACACTACATATACTTTTTCATTTTTCTGTTGTAACAGTAGGATGTCAGAGTGGCTCCGTTTGGATGTCCTGTTAACAACCTGTATCCTGTAGCACTTTAGGAAGTGCAGAGCATTTGTGTGAAACAAGGAAAGAGAGTGATGGACAGGTAGCTTGGTAGAGGCTGCCTGCTGAGCAGCACTTTGTTCTTTGTGACTGGCCGGACCCTTGCTGTGCACACCAAGACACCAAAGCCATATGTCCACAAAAGCACACTATAGCTGGTTAGTTTAACCATGTCATTTGATGACCAAAATGCACTGTTTCTGCTCCATGCTGGTTTATGACCCAGCAAAAGTAACAGCAGTTAGACACGTAAGTGTTTTTGCAGACTAGTCTATTATGCTATTTTCATTTCAATGATGTTTATTAATGTTATTTCATTTTTTCAAAGGGAGTGGAGTGGCTCAATAATCCATAAAATTGTGATCAAAAAAAGTAGGTAGACGTCCACTTTTTCCATATAGTTGTTGGTAGACTTTTCCAAAATTCAGTCGGGACTTACTTTTCAGTCCTCCCAAAAAATGTATTATCCTGTTTGATGATTAAATCAGATGGGCTGGTACTTATATAATGTTTTTCTATTATAACTGAGAACTCAAAGTGCTTTCAAGACTGTCTAATGTTACAGATATGTTTGCTGCCTAGTCCCAACATTGATCCTATCATTTAATTAATAGTCACAGCCACTAGATGCTACCTTGATAACACAACAGATGGCTAATTGGGTTATCAGGTAACTGCTAATGGTTGATGGGTGCTAATATTTTAGCAACTATCTAATCCAATATTATTTTTTAGCATCAATTAAGACCTTTTGTTTGACAACCTTACAGGCATATTCTAATTTTATGAAGCACATATGATTTGTAAAACCAATTCTGCCTTAGGTTCACCTTGATATATCCAAGATCTAACATCTAAACTCAACTTAGATATTAGGCCATTTCATTCATCTGCTGACACATGGCAATTTCTCTTTGTTTACCTTAATTTTTTCTTTATTATTAAGTGTATTTGTGGGTATGGTTGTAAGGATCATTGACATGGGAAAACAAAAAAAATAAACAGACAGTGGTTATACACTAAAGCATAGCCAACTAGATTTGTTTTCAAATTAAAAGTACTGAATTATGGGTTGTATGAGTTGCAATATGGTGTTTATTGGAGAGTTCCATATAGATAGACCCCTATCATGTAATTAAACTGTTTTGTTTTGAATGTTTATGACTTCCAGTAAATAAATGTCAGCCTGTGTGTATGTGTGTATACCTTTTTGAATCCACCAATTTGGAGACCTGTTTGGGGTCAGGGGTAGGATTAGGAATAGGTCCACATCTACCCACTTTGTGGGATTTTTTTTCATCTATATAGCAAAATCAAATAAATTAATAAATACATATAAATTGTTATAGTAAAGTCTTATAACAGACAACCTGTTAGGCCAAAAGACTAATTTTATTTTAGCCGAATTCATGTTCTGAATGTATGTGTGTCAAAGTTATTCATCTGTGGATTAAATTTGTCCCTCATTTTTCTCATTTTAGGTGTTATATCTGCTTCTTTAAGTAGTCTTCAGTTAAAGTTCTCCAGGACATTTGATGGATATTCCAATGTTCTTCTTTGGATGTTGATTGCCTTTTTTTTTGTTCTATGTCAAGATGATCCCACACTTCTTCAATAACATTAAGGTTTCTGGCCTTGGGGAGGTCAATCCATGACTGATAAGAATAAAATAAAATAAAGAATAAGAACTTTATTGATCCCAAAAGGAAATTCATACAGCATGTCTGACATAGCACATCTGCTATTTGTATATAAATTTAAAAGCCTGATGGCTGTGAGCAGTTACATTGATAGTGTGAAATTGTGGGATTTTATATTCAAGTACAGTTTCAAGTCCTTTCCAGATAATATTGTGGATAAAAATCTGACAATATGTTTTCAGATTTTATAATTCTATTAGTTTCAACAAGATGCTTTTGTCTTGAAGCAGCTGTAACCCACATATTTCCTTAGCGATTAAAAAAGTAATCTGATTCTGATGCTAATGAATACTGGTCTTTACTGTGTGTTACAAATAGCTGTGTGTACTCTACTCCACTCCATACATTTGAGGAAAATAAATACAGTACATACATAAATACAACAAATTTCCCTTCTCGCCCCTGCGGGCGGTCTTTAACCTTCAAGCTCAGGTCCTCTACCAGAGACATGGGAGCTTGAGGTTGCTGCGCCGTATCTTAGCTGGTCCTAGGACTGCGCTCTTCTGGACAGTTATCTCCGATGTTGTTCCTGGGATCTGCTGGAGCCACTTGCCTAGCTTGGGAGTCACCGCACTTAGTCCTCCGATTACCACTGGGACCACTGTTACCTTCACCCTCCACATCTTCTCATCTTCTCCCTGCCTGCTAGCATCTTGGGCCCTGCTGTTATGTGCTGGATTGTCTCAGGGGCATTTTTACACACCTGCACCTGGGGTTTGTTGTCTCATTCTGGACAGTGGTTCTGACACTCACTACTCCTTGGCCTCCTTCCTTCTGCTTCGCATACAGTCTCAGTGTGCTGAACGGGATGAAACCCCTTCATGCACGGTCAGGAGCTTCCTGGTCTTAATGTCAGTGGCTTCTATCTCCATTCAGCTGACTCCTCAGGACTTGCCTGACCCTCTGCAGGTACTTGGTGGTTGCAGCTTTTCTAGTGGCCTCCTCGTGGTTCCCATTTGCCTGCGGGAATCCCAGGTACTTGTAGCTGTCCTCGATGTCTGCAGTACTGCCTTCTGGTAATTCGAAACCCTTGGTTATGACTACCTTCCCTCTCTTTGTTATCATCCGACTACACTTCTCCAGTCCAAATGACATTCCAATGTCGTTGCTGAAGATCCTGGTGGTGTGGATTAGAGCTGGGCGATATATCAAGTTTTTTAAAAATATCGATATATTTTTATACGAGATATAAGATGTGACAATATCCTTTATATCGATATAGTCTATGTTACGTTATAATTATAGTTGCGGAGCCGCAAGTTTGCCTCTCTTTCGTCCACTTTTGTCTTTACGCAACGTTACTCGACCTCGCCTCTCCTTCACTGAACACAACTCCCCCTCCTCCCCCATCGCTTCACCTGCAGGCAGCGACAAGATGGACACGGCAAATCTCCGTTAATGAGTTACTGCGCATCGCCCCGTGCGTGGGGCTGGACGGCGTCAACGTGTTAACGAGCTAGCCATGCTAACGAGCTAGCCACGCTAACGCCATGCACGGCCTGAAATCCTTTCATTTTCTCAAAAGTTGACTGCGCGCCTTTTGTATGAATTCTGGTTGTGCTTGATGACCGCGAACCGATTTTATGTGATACACAGCGCTCAGCAATTTGTCAAAAAATGTTTTAGTTCGACTTTGGTAAGTTACGGAGCTGCACCGCTTGATGGATTGTCGGAGCATTACGGCTACCGAGGAGCCTCGCGGAGTAATACGTACTGTGCTTCAACGTAATATTACCGTATTGTGTGTGTATAAGGACCATAAATGGCTCCTGTTCAGAGACATGGTTACGAAGCGGATTTCAAACTCCAGGCTGTCAGTCACGCAGTAGAAGTTGGGAACAGAGCAGCTGTGAAATCTGTCTATGTTATTATGCTCAGCGTCTTTTAGTTTACATTTTGACTGCACAATTGTGAGCTCTTTGTTATGCACAAAACAACATAGTTTTCTTTTATTTATAGAGCATCATTATTTAATAAATGCTCATAATTTATTTTTGAGTAGTTTTTTCATGTACATCTATGCTGTATGTTAATAAAAGTGCCTGTGTGACATCTGGGACACAGCTTTGACTAAGAACTCTCGTTTTGTTCTTACTTTATGGCTTTAAAAAAATATCGAGATATATCTTATATCGCCATCCAGCTAAAAAATATCGACATATGAATTTTGGGTCATATCGCCCAGCTCTAGTGTGGATCAGAGAATCAATGTCTTGTTCACTTTTGGCATACAGCTTGATTTCATCCATGTAGAGGAAGTGGCTGACAACTGCTCTATTCCGTATTCGGTATCGGTAGCCAGTCCTGTTAATGATCTCATTGAGGGGCTTCAGGCCTATGCAGAACAGCAGCGGGGACAGCGCTTCTCCTTGGTAAAGCATTTGATGGCAACCTGTGCTATGGGCTTGAAGTTGACCTCTAGTGTTGTAAGCCACATCCCCATTCCTGATGAAGGCTCTTAGGGTATCTCTCTCTCTCTCTCTCTTTCCATATATATATATATATAACCTGACAGTCCAAAGGTGAGGTAGAGAGTAGTGGGTAACAGGCTGAAGGGGACTGCAGAAACTTTAACTGTCAGGTTATATATATATATATATATATATATATATATATATATAACCTGACAGTCCAAAGGTGAGGTAGAGAGTAGTGGGTAACAGGCTGAAGGGGACTGCAGAAACTTTAACTGTCAGGTTATATATATATATGTATATATATATATATATATATATATATATATAAAATTTGCATTATTTCATCACTGAGGGATTCCTGTGTTTGACAGCATGTAACAGCGCCTTTTTAGGTAGCTATACACACTCTAATTCATTTAGTAATGATTTATTTCTTCTTACTCACCAACTGGCTTCACTATCTTCAAGACAAAAATAGGTTTGAATTTTCAAAGAAACTCTTGATCTAAAAGAAGTGAAACAAGGCTGTACCTTATCCCCATGCCTTGTTTTCTTAATTCCCTGCTGGCTTCTGGAATTATGGGAAAGCAGGTACTCGGTAGCATGCCAGCTACCCCTTAAAGTTTCCCAAAAGACACTTCTCAGGCTAGATCATCAAGCAGTGTGTGCACTGGCTTATCGATCCTTCCCAGGCTTTGAGAAGGAAAAAGAAGAGGAAAGGAAGTGGAAGATTCAAGCTGTGCTGCCATTGCAGCAGGATGAGCAGCTGTGAAAGAAGAGAGACAAACCAAAAGTAAAAGACAAAACAGCAGGAAAAGAGAAAAGAGACAAATATAGATTGTCATGCCCTTAGGCCAGTTTGACTGTACAATGATACAAACTCTGAACACACTCAGGCTGTGGTTAAGATCCTTCTGTAAGAGCACTGGGTTATAGTTTAATTGAATATGTTTACTGCAGTATACAGTACAGACATTAAGCTAAGGCTAGTTTAATATCTTAAATGCCTTCTATTAAGATAATTAACCCTCTTGTTGTAATGAATGAAACTTTCAATTCAACTGCAGGCATAAATAAAACATTAATACTTTGAAAGGGCAGCCATGACTGCCAAAGTCTGCAACAGGTAGGTACCACCAAGAAAAAATAAAACCCCACCTCAACACATAACAGTGACTTTGGGTCAGGTCTCAGGTCTGCATCCCAGTAGAGCTTCTTTTGATATAAGATGGAACTGGGATCTTCAAAGTGTCCTTTTTTTCCACAGAAAAATCTACTAGCACTGCGTAAGTCAGCATGTTTCAAGGCCCTATTGAAAACTTTTCCACTTCTTGGTGAAGTTTAGGACTTTCTTGGAACTGAGACTTACAGCTGATGCCAAACTAGTATGTTCAATTGAACATAAGATCACACAAGCTCTTCACAAGCGGTGGTTTCACAGCAAATTAAATTAAAAGAAGTAGCGTTACATACTGATGTAATGTATGTATTTGATTACACTGATTTCTAAAAGTATACTTGGTTTATGATGCTGCAGCTGTCTATAAGAATTTCAAGACATTGGTAGCTAAATAGTTTATAACACTTTTCTACTTTAACAGAACATTCAGAACACCTTATGCAACTTGCCTCATTCACCTCAAACACTTTTTGTGAAAATTCGTGGGTGGGTCGAGAGCTGATGCTGTGTGGAGGGTGTTCCTCTCGACTGTGATGGCATATCTCTTCTTAAGATCTTGACTGATACTTTGCTAGATGTTTCTGACCAGCGCTGTGTCACCAATGTTGTCTTGGCTGTCGTGCAACAGCTGTGCTAGCAGCGGTGCTTTGAGAGACAGAGTAAGATTCTTTTCCTCAGACATCACAGTAGTCGCGACTTGCATTGACTTGAAGGCCCGGACAATTTCTTCAGTGTTCCCAATATCCGTCTCATTTAGAGTAAAGATATCTGTGCTACTCTTTCTGACTTCGGGAGACAGCAGCACTGCACAAATCGCAGGTTGTTGTTCAAGGAAACGCTGGAGCATGTCATAAGCACTGTTCCATCTCGTGCAGATGTCGTTCTTGAGCTTGTGAGTCGGGAGCTGTAACATTTTCTGTTTTTGCTCCAGAGCGTGGTTTGCCACTGTGCTTCTATTGAAAAACCCAGTTATGCGCCACACTCTCCCCAAGACCCTGGCTACAGCAGGCAGGTTTAAGGCTCGTTGTGATGCCAGATTGAGCGTATGAGCGAAACACTTCACATGCAGGTATCCCGCTAGCTGAGTGGCAATTGTCATATTAGAAGCATTGTCGGTGACAACCACCAGATTTTCGTCGGCAATCCCCCATTCCTGTGCGGCATTTTGCAGGAGATTGGCAATGTTCGCTCCGGTGTGACTTTCATGTAATGTTCGAGTTTGGAGAACGTAAGACAGCAGTCGCCAGTCCGCTGTGAGATAATGAGCTGTTATAGTCACATATGAATCCACATGCCGCGTCCATGCGTCGCAAGTTAATGCAACCCTTTCTGCTGTGCTCAAACTTTCCTCAACTTTACGCTTCACATCTATGTAGAGATTGGGTACGGCTGTGTCTGCGTCGTGATGGTATCACATACCTGGGTTCCAGCGTCTTGAGCATGTAAGAAAAGCCCTCATTTTCCACAATGTTGTAATGACGCAGGTCTTTGCAGATGAAGTACGTGATAGATCAAATCCCGTTGCAAATCCCGTGTGTCATAACCATCTCATTTTTTCCATCCTTGTTAAAAACTCCAAAATACATCCAGACGTTTGATTTAAACGCAGATGGCGCTTTCCTGATCTCTTTCTCTTCCTCCATCTTTGTTTGATCAACTTTCCCATGTGCTGACCTAACCTCTGCTGACCTCACTAGAGAAAAAGCTCAACCGCACCATCTGGTGGACTGGAAGTTTTTGTAACAAAATATCGATGTCTGCTGTCCCTGTATCGATACATTATTAGCAAACAAAATATCGCGATACTATGCAGTATCGATTTTTTCCCCCACCGCTAATAACTTTGCTGTTTGCAAAACTTGTGCATATTTTTTTAAAAATGTACAATTTCTATTTGCCTTTCAAGTTATGAAAATGATTCGTTAAACATGCTTGTGGTTTTTACAGTCAAAAATATCACTTTCTACTCGTATTTAAAATTTTGTCTGAATCTAGATAAATTGTGCTGATACAGTATGTCAAAATGAGAAAATAACAGATTGACAAGATAAACAGTTTTTAAAGGTGAAATATAGAAGCCAAATCAAAAGTAGTCAAAAACGGCCAATTATACCCTGGACCCCAGAGGGTTAAAGGCTAAAAGCAAAGTTGTCACCAAGTATTGTGTGTATTGCAGCAGCTTTTTAAAGTATTAACTTGGTGCCTTTGGGTGAAATAATGGTAATATGAGGGACCGATCCATATGGTCACAAAGAATAGCCACTTGTTTCTGTACTACCAAAGTTCCCTGGCTTTCATTCAAAATGTGTTTATCGTCAGCACCTACACATTAAACTACTTAAACATTATAAATGTCTTCAAGCTCACACTGAGGCATGTGGGGCACTATCAGCCACTGAGACAGTACACACATTTATATGTGTATTTGTATATGAATATTTCATAATTTAAGGCTGCCTGTTTACTTAAGGGAGATGAACAAAATACATTAAAATTGTACATAATAATATCACAGATGATAAATTAAATAGATTTTAAGTAGATGCTTGTACATTCTTAAAGTCTTATATGTTGAATTGAACTATGTGATCTGTTCAAAGCCTCTCCCAGTCAGTGCTGTTCTCCATGCCTGTCTGACTGTACAAACAAACAAACAAACATCTGTCTCCTATTTTTTGTCTTACAGGAAAGAAGCATCACTATCTGATGAGAAGACTTATTTATTTCTTTTTTGGTTTTTGTTTTTTTCAACAGGAGAAGAATATCTCTAACAAGTTGATTTGTTCACATTTTCACATCTTAATTTTTAAGTGAAATGTGCATTTTGAGTTTATACACTATGTATATAAGGCGACCGTTTCCTTTTGCAGTATTTTTGTGTGGTGCGTTTTTCTGTGTCTTAACAAAAGGGGAACAAAGGTGTTTAAGTTCACCTAGGATGATTTGTTTTAATTTTCACATGGTCTTACTGAGGTGAATTGAAACATTCATTCCTTTTTTTGTGGGGGGGCGGGGGGTGCTGGAAAAGCTTGAAAAGGGACCTTGAAAGTGCTTAAAAAGTGCTAGAATTTGACCCTGAAAAAGGCGTATGAACCCTGTATACACACACACAATACTGTAATACTATGTTGAAGCACAGTACGTATTACTCTGCAAGGCTCCTGCCTACGGTAGCTGTAAAGCTCCAACAATCCATCAAGCAGTGCGTCTTCGTAGCTGAGGAAAATCGTTCTAAAACATTTTTTGACAGATGTTTGAGCGCCGTGTACCACATAAAATCGGTTCAAGGTCAGTAAGCACACCAGAATTCATACATAAGGCGCACCCCACATTATAAGGGGCACAGGGTCAATTTTTCAGAAAATCAAAGGATTGATTTTAAATGTGCCTTATTTTCCAAAAACACGGTAATAACCAGTGTTGGGTAAGTTACTTTAAATTAGTAACTTAGTTACATTACTAGTTGCTTCCATCAAAAGTAACTCAGTTACTTCAAGTTACTCGTTACTTTCAAAGTAACTAGTTACTAGGGAAAGTAACTTTGGTTTTACTCAGACTTCTCTTGTTAATGTGTTGCTTCCGTAACTGGATACCCAGCCAGACTGCCAGTCTTCTAGCTTGCTTACTTGCCACAAGTGCACTGTGCCACCTACCAATAGAAAGGAAAAGATAATGTGCATATTTCCAAGAGAGAAATCCCACGCCTGGACCGTCGTTGACCGCCGCCATGATTCTAGCCTACGTCACAGCGTCATGTGCGCTTTTTACATCCAACACAAAAACTGCAGTCGTGGTGCTTTTGATTGTACTCAGAACTCAGAAATTCTGCCTTCTGAATAGGAAGATGTAGGTAACACCAGACTGCAGATGAGCTGCATCCAGGGCTGGACTGGGACAAAAAAATCGGCCCGGGCATTTTGACTAGAGACCGGCCCACCATTATAGGAAAAATCATAAAGCCTTTGAATGAAAACAAACACTGTTGTGACAGTGATGTACACTGTCTTGATGGTATATATGTATCAATCTATCAATCGTTTGTTGTAAGACTCAGATAATTATTTATTAAAAGCTAGACATTTTAAATGAGAATAAGAAAGTATTTCTTTGTGCCCCCCTTTCCCTGTTAATGCCCTACCTGGCCCCCTGGCAACACTTTGCTAGACCCGCCCCTGCACAGTTACCAGCTGTCAGCTACATAGAAAAGGATCCTGGTGTTATTTGTCTCTCAGAAACAGTTCATAACTTCCCTTCAACTCATCCATGTCACCTAAAAGGTAAACCCGTTTCTCCATCACCTGTTCAGCTCTGATGATTCAGTAAGGACATCTCCTGGTTTCATCTTCATGTTTCCCACTCACCAGATAACCAAACCAATATCATGACCAAAAGTTTTTACAGCTGTGGCTCCAGCAAACATCAGCTGATACTAGAAATTAATATTAAATAAATTCTAACAACAGCTGATCAAACGTGCTGCTGTTGTTTGACATCCGTTGGTTTCCTCTTTCTGGCGTGAAGTGGGCGATAAATAAACAAGGGACAAAAGCCGATCAGCTGATCATTGATCAGTTTCATGATTGAAGTAGAAACAGGAGAGGGAGGGGAGAGAATGAGAGAAGAAGGGGCAGCTGTGCAGCAAAGCCACAGAATAACTCCAGCTTTGTGTCTTTTTCATTCTAGCTGAAGTCCGGGACAAACTGTGTTTCTTTTCACCTCAATACGAAACGCATAATGTTTTCTCTGAATACGAGACAATTCCATTTTTTAGGGGACAGTTGTCAACTCTAATAATTAACCTTATGAACAAAATAAAGTTCAACATCAGTAACATAGCACCCACCCAGCTGTATAGAAACCCCGTCATGCTAGCTAGCATGCAGTACGAAAAAGTCAGCATAACGAAAATAAACTCCAACTAAACTTGGTTTATATCTGACTCAGATAGACTGCAGGTCATAACTTCTTACCTGAAGGTCAGTTCACCTGACACTCGGACAGGCGGCCGCTTCGGGTGTAATGGAATTTCTTTCACTTATGTATTAATCACGTTATTGTAATGCCTTGGTGATTTTAACATGTCTGACACTCATACTGTAAGACAAATGGTGGGGGTCTATTTAGGAAGTTGGGGGAAGCAGACAACTCCACAGGAGGGAGAGTCTTTTGTCTCTTCGAGGACTCTGGGAGGTAGCAAGGGAGTGTGAACCTTAAGGTGTGAAACAGCTGTGTACTGCCTTTTGTTCCTGGAGAAGGTATTTAACTGAGAGCCATGCTAGGCTCAGTGAGACTCTGCTGACCCTGCCCCGTGGTCATGCAGGCTCTCCACAAGCTTGGTTTTCTGTTCTCTGTGTGTTTTGATTAAAGAATGTTAGCTACCGCTCACCGCTCATCTGCAGGCTTTATTTAATGGAAAACTTCCACAACAGAATGGTGCTGTGAGCAGGGTGGTCCGTGTGGTCGCTGAACAACGGTTCCGTGGACGGGCTGATCACCCCTGAGGGAAAAGGTACCTTTGTCCTACCGGCTGTTGAAGCAAAGGAAATGGAGGAGTCACGGAGCCGTGTGTTTCAGCAACCACCGAGACCATCGATTTTGAGGGGACTCCTGCAGATGGGTGAGTGATAGCTAACTTGTAACAAGTCACGAGAGTTTTGTGTCTGGCCGAGGAGGTGAGCGTGTTGCAGCCTTCGGGGAGCCCAAGAAGGTCTGTTACGACCTTCCAGGGCAAGAGCTCCGAGGGAGTCTTCGTGTAGAATCACGGAGAGTCTTCGTGTAGAATCACGGAGTGACATCCCTAGCGTCTTCTAAAAGATCCTAACTTCTTCAAAGGAGACTGGGGGTGGCGGTGTTCGTTCCTTGGTCCGTAGAAGGCAAGGAACCTCACGGGGGACGCCTCGTGTAGTAGGAAGAGAATCTAGATTCCAGGGGCAGTCAGCGGAGCCGGATTAGCGGCTCGAGAGGCGACTGCGGCAGACGTTCCACCAGGCGGCCAGAGACAAAACTCAATGTTTGACTGTATGGTAAGAACTGAGTAAATGTGTGGTGTGTAAGATTGCAGAGAATGGTTGTGTGGGAAAAGTTGATGTGTGTGTAAAAAAAACAGTGAAAAATGGGAACAAAAACAAGAAAAGGAAAAAAAAAAAAAGAGAGGAGTGTAGAAATGTGTGTAAAAATTGTTTCCAACTAACGGGAGAGGGTGGTACTGCAGGCCACCAGCTCCCCTAGTGTGGACACACAAGAAATTTCTTTTTAGCAGAATTGTTGATGAAAATAAGCAAAAATAGGAACAGGGTTTGGTGTTTTTCAGTGTAGAACAACTACAATCTCTGGGTTTTTAAGAAAGGGGACTTCAGAACCATTCACACACAACTTCACTGTGTGTGAATGGACCTTTGAAAAGACTGCCTGAGTGTTTCTTTAAGCAATGAGAACAATGATCAAAATGTCTCAGTGTGTCACTTGCAGGTGAAGAGCAGACCCGGATCAATTTTCCACGTGCAGCAGTCGGAAGGAAATTATAGGTTAACATCATTAGAAACACTTAAGCCAAGTTTTGGCTGAATTGTTTTACAGCTTAACTTCCATGTGTTTGTCACCATGAGAACACAAGCTCCAAGAATCTCTCCCTGAAGACAAGAAATGCAGTTCCAGAACAACGAGATGGATATCAAGAGCTCACAGCAGTGTCCTGAGCAGTGAAGAAAAGGTTCAGCAGCTGTGCAAGACAGCGGCAGCAAGGAGAAAAATGGCATCATCATGACTGGATGGATGGATGTGCATTTCCAACGAGCTGCAACTTCACTGTGTGTGAATGGACCTTTGAAAAGACTGCCTGAGCTGGACATTTGCCACTTTTGGAGCAAAATGGCAAGATGAGACAGTGGAAAACACAGGACAAAGCTGAAAGACAACTGACTCTCACTGGACTGTTGCAAGGGGGGGAGATGAGATGAGACCACAGTGGAAGGAGCAGGGGAGAACATGGCTGTTTTAGTGTGGGAAATGAAATTTGGGTTTAGGAAACTGGGAAGAAAAACGACTGTCTTGCGTGGAGAATTGAAAAGTGTCTGGAGCACCGCAAAGAGGAGAGGTACACAAAAATTACACAAACAGAAAAATGCATTAATCCTACTAACACATACACACATGCAATGAAGCTCATGAAGACCAAATAGCATTTTAAGCATGCATTGCTGTTACCATCATCTTGTCCGGTTCACTTAGTGGGTTAAGAAGTGATACATAGGCTAGTGAACTAATATTATTTTGGGGAAGGATGATTGAATTATTGCAGGGGTGAACAGAATGCTGCAGGGGGGTCAGATGAGTGGAGACTAATAGATTATTGAGTTTTTTGTTTCTGATGTGTGGGGGAGGTCTTATCATGACACACATCTGGGTACATGGGGGGAAACAAAATTCATCATCTAATAGAATATTGCTGTTGTGTGAGGTGTGACTGGTGGATGAATGTTTTGGGGATTTTGCATTTTCCTTTGGTACCACTTTGAAACTGCCAATTAGTTTTGTTTTGATCTATCATTCTAAGAATATGCTTAGACAACTTCTAAAAAGAGGCCTTAATATTTTTTGATTTTAACAGTGCACTGAGATTTTTGTTTGGCAATTTTCTCTTTTGAAGCAGGCCTGCAAGATCGGGATCAAAAGCGCTACACAACATGTTGAACAATCGCAAGTGAGTTTCTCCAAAAATTAAAATGGGCTCGGGAGAAAGCCACTTATTTGGGACAATCAGAAAACAAGTCCCTGTCAAAAAGGATTCAGCGAGGTAATCCAGTCTAAATTCTTTTTTTCTTTTTTGAAATGACGTCATTGCTGGCAGTAGAAACTTATTGCGTCACGAGGTTCTACTGTCAGCAAATAAAAAAATGGGGACTGATTGGACTGACAAAAGCTTTTACTGACTTGACACCAGTATGCAAGATTGCACCTCCACCTTGACCTGACAAAAGGGTGGATGTATGTATGTTTCTTTTTACAGGAGCAGAAAGGTGACAGCAACAGGTTGCATGAGCTTTTGGGCCGTGCTGACTTAACCTTTTAATTGCCACTTTCTGTGTCTTTGAATTTACCAGCGGTGTGTTATTCATGACCTTGTATTGTTTACAGTGCAGAGGTCACTGTGAGAATGTGTGCATACAGATGCGCTGCGCCAACATCTATTCTTCCACAGCAGAGGGTTAATCATATGATCTAATCACATAATTTACAGCAGGACACACCACTGGCTAATGTTTTACCTTTTCTTAAGTCAGGGCCTGGAGTGAAGCTACTCCAGGGGAGAATCCCTGGGAATTTTTAAGAGACAATGTACAACTTCATTGTGCATGTCTAATTGTGCTAAGCTGACATAGGGCAAAAGAGGGTTTTCTGTGGAAGCTTTCATTTTAAATTGCAGAGACCGTGACATGAGAGATATGGAAGGATTGACGCAGATACAGACCACGACCGGGAGAGAACGCTTCAACAGGACCACTGAGAAGCAGGGACCATCTGCAGGACAGCAGACAAACAACAGTGGGCTGCTGCACCCCTGGGCTTCCAAATGATGGTCACGAGGAGATTTCGCACAGCAAAATCTTAAAATAAAATGAAAGAGTTTCGCCGTTGACGTTGAGGAAGACAACTAAGGTGTATGACGTGCTCTGCCTTAAATCTACAGCTGCGTTGGAACAGAAATCAAGGGATGGAGAGAGCGTGCCAAGCTCCAAAAGTGACAGCGCAGAGGAAGATCAGCGTTGGAATTATAACTCTGTAAATGGCACAGACACCAGGAGCCATGACCGGGGACTGGGAATGACCATCTAATGCTTTTTCACTTTGCCATGCAAAGTACTTTGACACTCTGGAGAAGACCTTTCCTCTGTATCATTGTTGTTGCCATTTGCATGTGAGAGCTTAGATTGGGGGGGAAGATTAAAGATGAACAAAGGGTGGTGGGAGAACAGTGAAGTGAGGATACACAGTGTGAAACTCCTTTAAGTGTACAATAATGTTGATGTGATTACAGAATGTCAGGAAAGAAATTCTGGTATTAATGTGATTCTTGATTTAAGAATCAAAGGGTGGGATTGTAATGGAATTTCTTTCACTTATGTATTAATCACGTTATTGTAATGCCTTGGTGATTTTAACATGTCTGACACTCATACTGTAAGACAAATGGTGGGGGTCTATTTAGGAAGTTGGGGGAAGCAGACAACTCCACAGGAGGGAGAGTCTTTTGTCTCCTCAAGGACTCTGGGAGGTAGCAAGGGAGTGTGAACCTTAAGGTGTGAAACAGCTGTGTACTGCCTTTTGTTCCTGGAGAAGGTATTTAACTGAGAGCCATGCTAGGCTCAGTGAGACTCTGCTGACCCTGCCCCGTGGTCATGCAGGCTCTCCACAAGCTTGGTTTTCTGTTCTCTGTGTGTTTTGATTAAAGAATGTTAGCTACCGCTCACCGCTCATCTGCAGGCTTTATTTAATGGAAAACTTCCACAACACGGGTCTCTCCTCTTGCCTCCCCTTTCTCCCATCCACCTGCTGGCTTTGCATTGAGTTTTTCCCTTCCAGTCACCTTTCTCACTCACTATGTGTTAATAGACCTCTCTGCATCGAATCATATCTGTTATTAATCTCTGTCTCTCTTCCACAGCATGTCTTTATCCTGTTTTTCTTCTTTCACCCCAACCGGTCGCAGCAGATGGCCGCCCCTCCCTGAGCCTGGTTCTGCCGGAGGTTTCTTCCTGTTAAAAGGGAGTTTTTCCTTCCCACTGTCGCCAAAGTGCTTGCTCATAGGGGGTCATATGATTGTTGGGTTTTTCTCTGTATTTATTATTGTGCTATCTACTGTACAATATAAAGCGCCTTGAGGCGACTTTTGTTGTGATTTGGCGCTATATAAATAAAATTGAAATTGAAATTGAAATTGAAATTGGCTTCCACCACTTGCTAATGTTACTGAATCTGTGGAAGCTCCGCGATAGCCACCACACAAAGTAACGAATAATGAGCCTATCTAAATCCCAGTAACGAGTAACACGTTCCTGATTTTGGCATAATAACTAGTTACCGTGCTCGTTACCACAATAATAACGTAGTTACTGTAACGCGTTACTTAATAACGCGTTAGTCCCAACACTGGTAATAACAACGGCCCGCTTGCATGCTCTACCAGAAATTGTGCTTTGGTGTGTATCTGATGGATGAAAGCCAAACGAGTTCCACATCACTGAAGTTGCACCATTTTTACAAACCAATTCTGGTTAATCTGTTTCATTCAACGATTTCGCCCTTCTCGTTCTCCGTCACCGCCATGCTTTTTCCGCCATGTGCGTATGAAAACAAAGGCACTGCGCACTGCGCTTGCGCATTTTACCCATATTCTATCGCGATATTTCATTTTCTTCTCATTGCCTAACATTATACCGGTATTACGGTGAACGGTATGATATGGCCCAGCCCTAGTTAGATGTAGTGTCAGAGAAACACAACAGCCAGAACCTCACATTATAACATACTAAATATATTTCTTGATTAAATTGTGCAGAGCAGAAGTGGGAAGTAACAAAGTACAAATCCTTCTTTACTGTACTTGAGCAGACTTTTCAGGTATCTGCACTTTGTTGTTTCAGACAGCCTTTTACTTTTACTCCCTACATTTTTAGAGAAATATTGTGAAAATATCTTACATTTTCAAAACAGGCTTGTTACTTTTGGTTTTACAAATTTGAGCTGAGACATTATTTCACGTCGCTGTGCGTCATTTCAAATGCAGTGTTTCTATCAGCTCAAGAAATATAAGCAACCACTCAAACTGTGTGCAGTTTGTCGGACAGTGTCTGCTAGCTAATGGTCCAGCTGCTGTATTTCACAGGGAGAGAAGAAGAAAGAGAGCTAACTTCACTCAGAGATGGAGAAAGATAAAATAGCCAGAACAGGTGAGAAATAAGAGAGGTTAGATTTAATGGTGAGGACTGTTCAGTGGTATTTGATAAACTGGAAATGGAAAGTTTGTATATGATGTGAAGTTATGTTACTGTAAAACCTCCTGCAGAACAAAGAGATGTATACTAACTTTGTATAATTGAAATCAGAGGTGGGACCAAGTCATTGTTTTGCAAGTCTCAAGTAAGTCCCAAGTCTTTATCCTCAAGTCACAAGTCAAGTCTCAAGTAAAGTCAAGCAAGTCAGAGTCAAGTCGCAAGTCAAGACAGACAACTTTCAAGTCAAGTCCCAAGTCCGAAACTTTGAATTTCAAGTCCTTTCAAGTCTTTTTTTTAACCCTCTGGGGTCCCGGGTATAATTGGCCGTTCTTGACTACTTTTGATTTTACTTCTATATTTCACTTTTAAAATATGTTTTTCTTGCCTTGTTTGGTATCATTATTTACAGCACAACCTCAAATATCTGAAATTTGAGTTATTTTTTTCATTTTGGTATACTATATTAGCACATTTGATCTAAATTCAGACAAAAAATTCAGAATCCGAGTAGAAAAAAGTTATATTTTTTTACATGTTTAACGAATCATTTTCATAACTTGAAATGCAAATAGAAATTGTACATTTCTAAAAATTATGCACAAGTTTTGCAAACAACAAAGTTATATGGTACTATTTACCTAAAAATGCAGCCAAGGCCTCAGGCGTTTTTTTATATAACCATTTAAATCTATTTACAGAACAATCAGGTGTGCTGCATCAAATAAGAAGGCACACAAATTATTTGTGCCAGTCCAAAAAATGTAGTTTGTGTTCAGTATAAGACAGAGGAGAACACCACAGGCCTAAACCCTGCAGGTCTGACAACTGGAGGTGCAACAGTCCAGTTTTCTATGTGGAGACAGCGTTTACACTGGAATCTGCCTTTGACAGCTTTTTTAGATCAAATATGAAATTCAGCAGTCTAACCGACACACAATACAAAACAATAACTACACAACAAACTAACTATAGCCTCCAAACACGCTAAACGTCACTAATGTCTCACATATGAAAACTCTCTCTCTCTCTTTCTTTCGCTCGCCCGCTTTCCGTCGCGGGTGTCACTCCTAAAAACTTCCCCTTCTCCCTAAACAACCAAATGTCACATGTTGCCATATCATTTTTTTGATTGGCTGACATGGTAAACTCTAACACCAATAGGGAAGGGGTGTTTTTTCTTTTTCTTTTTTCACTCGCAAGTGGAGAGCGTATGCTAGGCTGTCTGTAGAAAACGCCGTTTTTGTCTAGCATCCCTGTTGAGAATAACCTTTGCAAATAAACAACAGCTAATAATATAAGATCAAAGTATTTTATTTGATGTATTGACATAAATGACAGAAGAAAAAGGCCATGTATAGCAGGACTACTCAATTACACACTAAGGTGGGCCAGATTTTCTAACCAAAAAAAAAAATTTCCCTGGCTCAGACATGCAAAAGTTAAACACGACCATACACTAATTGCAAATTAAACACAGTGATTTTGAATTGTGATGTGATGGTAAAATAAATATTTGTCAGTCTAAACTGGGTTAAATCTACGGGGTTAATGATGGGGAGGAGACGGAGAGAGACTGAGTACAGCTACAGAACCCACTTTCTGAAACGGACCCTGCTCACCATTCACCGACAATTCTGAGCTAACAAGTTGCATGTTATTCTTGGATGCGCTTGCAGGACCGGATTTAAAATAGCATGACAAACATATCATACCTGTTAAAACCAAACAGTATCATCAACGTAGCCCGAAGAACATTTGCTAATAAGATGAAGTTAGCTAAGTCAGCTGTCTCATCGTAGCAAAAGAAAAAAAAGCACCACCTACCGTTCTTTATGCAACTTCAAATGTCGGACAAAGTTGGAAGTTGTTCCATCTCCGTCTGTGATTCTCTTCTTGCATGTTTTGCATATTGCATTTCGTTTTTTGTTGACTACTTCGTAGTTTATGTACCCGAAAGAAATTACTCTTGGAAGCATTTTTGGCTCGAGCGTTTTTGTTCTTGTTTTTTTCAAATCTGGTTAATTTGATTGGCTGTGCTACAGCTCACGCTCACATACATACGGAGTGTGGTAAGAATGAATGAATGAATAAAGTGAATTAATGGTCCGCACTTTTTATATAATATGTATGTTAAATTTTAGATTTGGGTAAAATATCAAGTCTTTTCAAGTAAACAGGTTCAAGTCCAATTCAAGTCCCAAGTCACTGGTGTAAAAGTCCAAGTCAAGTCACAAGTCTTACAACCTTTTTTCAAGTCAAGTCTAAAGTCATAAAATTAATGACTCGAGTCTGACTCGAGTCCAAGTCATGTGACTCGAGTCCACACCTCTGATTGAAATGTTGCGTTGAAATACTCTGCAATTTAGCTCAGGATGAACAGGTTAGTTTGCAGTAATGTGAGGTATTTTAAGCAAAGAACATGTGTTGGACTGGTACATAGTGTCTGTGGTGTTTATGGTCAGAATTAAGTACATAAAGTTCAGCAGAGATTAATCTGAATTTTAGCTGATGATAATTAGATTCATTCACTGAATTCCACCTTCATATCATCTAGTGTAAAGACAGTATGAACATTATACTGTTGTGTATAGTGTACAGTAGAGCAGCGTTTCCCAACCACTGTGCTGCGGCACATACATGTGCTGTGAGAAATGATCAGGTGTGCCACCAGCATGAGTAACGGGCAGAACAATTACATTCTCTACCACTAGAGGGCAGCACAACTACCTGCTCTAATTAAATGGGTTGCGAAATGCCAGTAAAACAGAAGAAGGTGAAGAAAAAATTACATAATAGTCATGCTGTGAGACGACGTAGCACGTAATAGCAATAGATAAATATTTGAAAAGATAGTAGTCAATCTGACCTGGGTCCTGGAGAAAGTTCCGACCCAGATGAAGGCCCAGCATGAGTAGTGGTCAGAAGAAAGCATAAAAGGTATACTGGGGACAAGTCGAGCCAATTCCGCCAAACCTGGTGGCGGGGAAAAATTATCAATATGCTTTTGGTGACATTTCTGTTTGGTGGTGTACCGTGTGATTTTTCTAATGTGAAATATGTGCCGTGGCTCCAAAAGTTTGGGAAACCCTGCAGTAGTGGTTTGAAAATCAGCCAAGACAACTCATGAAACATCTGCTTACATCTAGTTGTATTCAGGTTTTCCTGTTTATGATCTTCACTTTTGGTACTCTTGGGCCAAACTAACCTAGTATACATTTGGGGTTTTAAAAGAGGGTCTGAAATTAAATATTACTTTATAAACCATTAACCGATATTGTCTTTATCTAGGTTTCGGACATGCAGAAAATAATTAACTACAAAAGCATGATTCTTTTTTTGTCATTAGGTTATAATTGATGTTAAAAAACCACTATACTGAAGCTTATCTTGTAAAAAGAAATGACACAGTGTCTTCATTAACATTAATACGTTCTCCAACCATTGTCGGCTTTGTTTTGAGAAGCTACTGTTCCAGGTTGTATGACGTGAAAAAACTGCTGTAGCCATTGAGGCTCTCTGACATCTAGCACCACCCGTATTCCCTGGTTTCTTTCAGCAGCTCCTCCTCCTGGCCTCCCTGTGTATATTTACACGTTCCATACATAAAATAAAGCAAGATCACATGCAGCCCACATTTTGATACCATACTTTTCTGGTTTTGAAGGTATATACTGCCTGAAATGGCAGTGGCCCCACAAACCGTTTGTGCACAGTTACATTGGCAGTGTCATGAAGACGGGAAGCTGGTCCACCCACTGGTCCCACACAGTGCAGATTGCCTCTGCCTTCTAACAGGGTCTTGATTCCCAGTCATCAAATCTGATGATCCTTGAGAATACATGAAGAGATATCGTAGTTTTAAAAATATCTCTCTATGTTTCAGAATGCCACAGACTTTCAATCAGCTCTGCTCTTGATCTGTAGACAACAGCAAGAATGACATTCCCAGGACAATTTGGCCCAAATACCATACAAGGGTTAAGTGCAGAGGCAAATTTACCCTCTACAGCAGGGATGTCAAATATATAGCCCGGGGCCAGAATCAGCCCTGCAAAGACCCTGCTGGATGACTTTGGAAAATAAGAAGAAGAATAAATTTTTGGCCTGTATTTTTTTAGCAGTTTTATTGCTTTTCTTGCTGATAAAGACCTCCCCATACTACACCAAAGTAATTAGGTAATAGATAAAAAAAATTAAATGATAGGAAAATTCCTGTTTTCCTCTGTCTGTTATCCGGTTGTTCAGTGATGACGTGACGAATCCTACTTCCGGGCCTAAAGTAGTCTGCGTTTAATATGGCTTTTGTGTTGTTAACATGTTTAATGTTTTGTATTTTCTTCTATTTAATCTGAAAAAGCTCCTAAAACAGTCAGTGATCACTGTTGACCTCCCTCGGCTTTTATCACTGCTAATCATTTATTTAAGCTCAGTCTTTAAAACCTTACGATGTAACTACAGCACAGCCCATGCAGCAGTATATGAATGACTAACCTCGTATTGTGGATGGATTATCTCACTTGTTCTCCTGGCTGAAGTTTAGTCCTTTTACAGCATCCTGCCATGCGATTACATTTGTTCCTGACCACCGAGAACACTCACGTTAACTTTTATCGAGTGGAAAAAAGTTAGCTTGTTTATGTTATGCTAACATAGCTGTGTCGCTAGCGGTCACGTAGCACATCATTATATACCAGCTAGCCAAACTTCAGTAACCCTACAAACGTCACTGCTGTTTAGTTTTAGTTTGTTACACCTGGTAGAGCAGAACACTGATCATTTTATTAAAGATGAAAGACTTTAGACAGTTTTTCAACTCTCAGTAATGCCACAGTGATCGTTTGATATATGGACCTGCAGCGGAGTTTAGGCCCAGACACGGCCACTGACGTCAGACTGAACAACTGGATAGAAATCAGTTAAATAAACAATTTTTTTTTTCACATGAACAAACTCTTGATGTGTTATAAATACAGGACAATCTCAGCAGTTAGCTACCAAATCTTTTTCTGTAACTTTTACTTATTTTTCATATATTCTTATATTGAGAAATCTCAGGGATTAAATGTGTACTTAAATGGCTTTACAGTGCCAGAAAGTGCAGTTTCACTTGTCTGGTCTACTTACAATTAAAGTGGGCCGTATGTGGCCCGCGATGTGAGTATGGCATCCCTGAACTGTAGTATAGGCAAAAGACAACAGAGTTATTTTTTAAATTATCTTTTTTGTGCTCTTATTCTACATAACTCATTCAAGACAAGTTCATTCATTTGAATTAAAATACAAACTCATTCTCTCTCTCTCTCATTTCTCACAACAAGTTAAAGGTAATGTGCATTTCTCCACCACTAAAAGCAATTAAAGATACTTTTAATGCATTTCTTTTTCTTCCTGTAACAGAAACATGCATGCATACATACGTAATACAATTACTCACTATAATATGAATTTTAAAAATAGTAGTGTATTATCTTACTGATTGCATTAAACAAATTTAATGTGTGTGATCAAAGTGGGGAACAGTAGAACAGGAAATCAGAAAGCTTTCCTGATTTCTCTTGTTGTGTATATCTAGTATCTGGTATTACTCAGCAGAAGATCTAATGACTTACATTGTAAGTGCCCTACTTTTTGCACCACATACTTCAAATATGGACCAACATCAACTTCTCCTTTTAAACTGACCAAAATATTGTGAGATGATAAGAGTGCTGCCCCCTAATCCATACAGTTAGCTCTGCTCATGCACTGAGCAAAAAAAAAAAAAACTATACAAGGATGCATGGTAAAAGGTTTACAGTATGTCATAAGATAGCGGAACAACAACATTTGAGCTCGTGTTGCTTTATAAAAAAAGAACATAATGACTAATCACAGATCATTCACCCACATCAATTTCCACCCAGATGCATTTACACTTTTTCAGTATGTGGTTAGAATACCTGTTAAAATGCATCGTGTGTTGGTTTGGATATCAGTCTATATTGAAAGCTTTTTCAAATAAAGGCTGGTAGGGGCTAAGTGCAAAGGGATTTTTGCCAATACATCATTTATGATGATATATAAATTCAATTCAGTTCAATTCAGTTTTATTTATACAGTGACAAATCACAACAACAATCGCCTCAAGGCACTTTATATTGTAAGGTAGACCTACAATCCTACAAAACCCAACAATCATATGACTCCCTATGAGGAAGCACTTTGGCGACAGTGGTGAGGATAAACTCCTTTTTAACAGGAAGAAACCTCTAGCAGAAACAGGCTCAGGGAGGGGCGGGGCCATCTGCTGCGACCGGTTGGGGTGAGAGAAGGAAGACAGCACAAAAGACATGCTGTGGAAGAGAGACAGAGATTAATAATGTCGTCAATGCAGAGAGGTCTATTAACACATAGTGAGTGAGAAAGGTGACTGAAGGAGAAATACTCAATGCATCATGGAAATCCCCCAGCAGCCTACACCGGATGTGATGACGTGACAAATCCTGCTTCCAGGCCCAAACTACGCTGCGTTTAATAAGGCTGTTGTGTATTTAACATGTTTTAATGCTTTGTATCTTGTTCTATGTAATCTCAACAAGCCCCTAAAAACAGTCAGTGATCACTGTCGGCCTCTCTAGGTTTTTATTACCGCTATTCATTTTAAAGCTCAGTTTTTAAAACCTTACGATGTAACTACAGCCCAGCCCATGCAGCAGTATATTAATGACTAACCTCGTATTGTGAATGGATTATCTCAGTTGTTCTCCCAACTCAAGTTCGGTCCGTTTACAGCATCCTGCCATGTGATTGCATTTGTTCATAACCTTCGGGAACCCTTAACTTTTATTGAGTGAAAAAAAGTTAGCGTTCATCCTCCAGCTTCACTGTTTATATTATGCTAACATAGCTGTGTCGCTAGCGGTCACGTAGCACTTCATTATATACCAGCTAGCCAAACTTCAGTAGTCCTACAAATGTCACTGCTGTTTACTTTCCTGTCTTCATTTATGTTGGAAGTGATAGCAGAGGTGTACGTCTTAATTTGTTTCGGAAATCCCTCAGTCAGGACATGGTATATTATATTTAGATGGAAACTAGCTAACTTTTAATTCTGTTAAATTTCATAAATTCTGTTTTCATGGATGCCTGGATGTTAAACTTAATTGTTACACCTGGTAGAGCAACCACATTAATCATTTTATTACAGATGAAAGAATTTGGACAGTTTTTAACTCTCAGTGATGCTGCAGTGATCGTATGACTTAGGGACCTGCAGCTGAGTTTGGGCCCAGGCACAGCTAATGACGTCAGACATAAAGACCAGGGGTCCGTTCTTCGTACCTCGCTTACTACATCCAAGATCAAATCATCGCGCCAACTTTGAGCTCGCTAATCCGGTTCTCCGAACACACCTGTTGTTGACGATTAGTATAGCTGGATGAAGTAATCTGAGATCACTGGGTGGCTTAAAAGGGGCTACGCATCGATAGTAGAAACATTGATCGGCAACCCTTTGATTGGTCAGCGAAGATGTCGAAGGAGCGCGCTCAGTATTTTTTGGCAGCAGAGCAAGAACTCTTGATTGAGGGATTTCAGGAGTTTCAGAGTTTAATTAAAACGCAAGGGAACACTGCAAAGGCTGCAAAAGCAAGGAGAGAGGGCTGGCAGAAAGTTGCTGAGAAATTAAACTCGTAAGTAATTTATTATATTATATTACATTATATCCTCTTTCACATTAGAGCCACAACAGGACCCACAAGAACATGGGAACAAGTAAAAGTGAAATATAAGAATATTCTACAGAATGGTAATATTTATCACTTATATTGCTTTTAGTCTCTTGAAAAGAGACCCTGAAATAATCTGTTTGGTTGTTTATAACAACAACCAAGAAAAGGGCAGAGCAAATAAAGACAGGTGGTGGTCCTGCACCCCCTCGTCACACCCCGGCAGAGGAGCTGGCCCTAGGGTTGAATGCCACCAGACCCATTGTTGAGGGCATCCCTGGGGGCAGCTCTTCCTTAGACGAGCAGCCGGGGTGCAGTAGCAGCAGCACCTTCATAACTGGTAAATGAGCTCATAATTCGATTTGTACAATGTAAAATATTTGGTTGTTGCCTTAATTAAAATGCTTTTTGTACTGTGACATTTATTGACATTGTGGGGTTTTTTGTGTGTAGTTTCACATAACATAACACTCCATCACTTTTACCTGTTCCCATGCAAGGGGTGACTGAAGCATGCACAGTAAGTTGGGAGATATATATATATATATATATATATATATATATATCTTTTTTTTAATTATTTATCGCTTTTATAGCCGTGGTCTCTCATCTTGATTACACGAAGTGTTTTACTATTACTACTCTAAAATATGGATTACATCTGAAATAATCAAATACATGAAATAGAATGATTAATAGTACATTTCCCTTTTTTTAGGAAATGACCTGTATGTATCTGTATGAAATCAATAAAAGAATCAAATACTGCATTATCTTTAGTTACATTGATAATATTTATTTATGGAAAAACAGTGGAGAAATATCGCTGCTGCTTTCGTATAAATGACGCGGACATACCTGAGTGGCCGCGATCTAATCCTGTTTACATAAAGTAAGCCTGCTCCCGAGCAGGTTTACGCTTACGGATCTGTTGCTATGACAGCAAGTCCCGGATGAGCTTCAGAGAACCGAACGATCCAAGATCACGCGAAATCGTCAACAATCAAATCCAGCTAACTTACTTAGCGAGGTACGAAGAACAGACCCCGGATTGCAGCACAACTAGGGGAGGAATCAGGGTCAGCTGATCCAGCCCAAACTATATGCTTTAGCAAAAAGAAAAGTTTTAAGTCGAATCTTAAAAGTAGAGAGAGTGTCTGTCTCTCGAATCCAAACTGGAAGCTGGTTCCATAGAAGAGGAGCCTGAAAAGTGAAGGCTCTGCCTCCCATTCTACTTTTAAATACTCTAGGATACTCTATTCTAAATACTCTATATGTAGTATGTTTAAACTCTACATCAAGTTTGAAGGAAAGAGTCGTAATTGATCCATTGAAAAGTTAGGATATATTTAGGCCTACTTGAGCTGAATTCCAAATTGCCCCTGATATAGCGCTGTTATTCTCACTTTGGCTGATCTCTATGAAAAACGAATGGAATAAAACGGCTTCTGAGGCCCTCTGGGTCAACAAAAGGAACAACATTAAAAAGCCTGTAGGCATTGTTTGTCAAGCCATTTTGGAACTCCTTTGCATGTTAAGTATTTTTCTAATACATCATGACCTAGATGATACATTTAAAAGTCTAAAGGGTGTAAGTGTTATGACACCAAAGGGTTTTATTTAATGGGCACACAGCAATTGTGATAGATCACACCGAGCTGCGGCTCCCTTGTCTTACACCAAGACTTCACAAAAGAAGTGGATAAAAAAGTTTGCTGCAATTATTTGTCCCTGTCAAGAACAGCTGCTCTCATCTCTGCCTGCAGTTGAAGACAGAACTAAGTGAAGCACCAACTGCTGCTTGCTGCTGACATGTCTGATTTAGATTTCGAGACAGAGAGGAGACACGGGGTGAGGATGTGCGAAAGGGAGACAAACAGACAAAAATGGACAAAAAAAGATGCCTTGAGAGCTTTCCTCTGCCCTCTAACTGCTGTGAAAAAGATAATGCAAATAAAAAAGTGGCCTGCTGGATGATGATAGAGGCTTAAAAGTGGTTTGCAGCATATCTGCTCTCCGCTGACAGTACTGTTTCCGCATTGCTTGTGAAATTAGGGAGGAGTGCTTATAATCTGGCTATTCAACACCTTCATGTTTTAATAAGCTTAAAGTTGCCTTTATCCCCTTCTTCCCTAAACCTCTTACTGACAGTGCAACACTTCCATCATACAAACTAGAAACAAGAGCAAGACTTTTTTTCTTGCAGCTTTTTATTTTTTTCCCCTTGCAGTCCTTTTTCAGTGTACTGGAACAAATTTTCCTGCACGCTGTTGTGGCTGGTAGTTATTTTTACTAGAATTTTATTCTACATTAGAAATCGGACTCATTTCCACTTGGCCTCTTTGACACTGATTAGCTATTGGATGTATTATAAAAGACACAATGGTCATACAAATGTGGGGAAGAGAAACAATTGTTTTAGATGAGTTGGTTAGCCTTCTAATGCTATAATGCTAGAATTTGGTCTTATGTAAATAGGCCTGTTGGTCTGTTTGTTTATTGGTATTTAGTAATCTCACAATTACTAAATATTTTGTGCCTGTGTTATTAACACAGCAATACCAGTACAGATTAATGTCATTTCTCTAACACTGAAATTTGTCCACCGCAGAAGAAATAATCAACTGTTCTCTTGCTTCCCTCACAGACTTTGTGAACAGCTACCTTCTCTCCAGAGCCCAGGACACCATCAAAGACTGCTCTCACTCAGGTCACCATCTGTTTGAACTGCTGCCTTCTGGTAGACCAATCCATGAAATCTAAAACTACCAGACTCACTAACAGCTTTTTCCCCCGAAATGCAGTAATCTTTCTCAACAAAGACAGCTCCATAATGGTTTTACACTATGCACTTAAACATGTCACTTTATCTGGCACCTTCATCAGGCACTTAATGTTACCTCATACATTTTATGTATATTATATGTTATATGAGATGTATGTGTTTATTTATTTTAAAGTACCACATAGGAGTACAACTTCTAATTTCATTGTAATGACAAGTACAATGACCCCACACCGAAGTGACATTACCCACTTCAGGTGAATAAAACCACAACTGCCTATTGTTCCATCTCTACTCTCAAATCGTGTGAGAGGCTATAAAATATTACTAACGAGTTTAATAATATGACTAACCAAGTGAAAAGGTTTACTGCAAGTTAGCACAGAGTGTTAATACTCCAAGAAGCCACGCTTGTCCTTAAAACCTGGAACTGAGGAAGGACGGCATCGAAAAAGCTCCTTCTAGCTCAGAACCTATCAAGGAAATCTGACTGACTGACTACATCACAGGGTATATACAGCTGATGCCTTTCGATCAAAGATCACTTGTAATGACTTTGGATCATTAGTCTTGCCATGCTATGCACTTGATATTAGTTACCTAATCATCGTTTTTGCTAACCTGGCACCATTTCCCAAATTTATCATACATACCCTAAAAGGACTGATGGAGAGGGGAATTCAGGCCACTTCCTCATGAATGATCTTTGTCTCTGCCTAGGCAGGTGAGAGAACAAAGAGACGACCACACAGCAAACATGCACACAAACAGACACAGATACATTCTTTTATAGTATAGTTAAATGCCACTAATTAGATCTTTGCATGTTTTATTACTTTTATGAACAATTTTTCTTACACATAAATATGATGGTTTTGTTAATGTTGTACTAAAATGCTGCCATCCTCTGCCAGTAGGAACTTTTCAACATCTAAAATCTAAAATGTACCTGATGAACCCACTGGCTCTGCTCAAATGCTCTGCTCATGACAGGTTTGTTTATATGGATGTTGACAATGATTATTTTGATCCAAATTCTCAAAAATCTAACCACATAAAGGTTGTCAAAAATGAAAGTAAAGTAAAAGTAAATAAAATAAAATAAAAGCTGTCCCTGACCCCTAATACAGATGGCAACATGCAGTCTCCTGGAAACCTTCTGGCAACAACACTTATTGATCTATATCTACCCATACACTGTATCTACCTGGGACTAACCACTACCACTAATTCATTTTGCTTTTCAAACCAAATTTGTTTTCAAAGTAAAAACATTTTAACAAAATGTGATGCTGTTCCATATAGTACATAGCATACACGTACATATATCATATTCATGTGCCATATTTCTGATGAAACAAATATTACTTTGCTATAGAATACATTTATTTTGGGTGAAGTGACTGATAGAGTAGGACGTGTCTTTCTGAGCTCTTGCATCAATTAAAAAAAACTGTTTTAGCCACACTTTCTGTATTTTGTTTTTAACTTTTCTGTTTATTTTTTCTTCTATCATAACTGTGAGATCGAACATTTTAATAAATCTTACTTTAAATGCATTTTTGTGATTTAGCCTGTCATATAGTGAACAATAACAAAGCCCAAAAGAAGCATGCATCTCATATGCCACTGTGACCGTATCTTCACACTTGTGCTCATAGTCGGGTTTTGCACGTACATCTCTGAGAGTTATGCAGTTTGTGATTTTGCCCAAATTAGGAGCTCTAAGCTGCATACATATATTTGGGGTTGCTAGGACTACAAATATTTAGAAGTTGTTTTTGCAGATCAAAGTGGAGATTGGGTACAGAAATGGGGAAGTGAACCTGCAGAAATGGGTAAACCAGGCTAAAGGTCATTATACAGAAACAGGAAAGGCAGGCTGGGACCAGCCTGTGGGCCATTGAGGGTAAGCCAAGTCTAAACCATGGCCTCTCCCCAACAGTTTTGACCAATTAGATAGGAGCACAATTTCGTTTATAATATTATGTAATGTTAAGTTAGGGTCACTCTCTTTCCGGAAGTTGGCTACAGCTAACTGCTCTGCAGACTGTTGTTATCTGATCGAAAGAGATCCATGTACATGCATTATTTTGAGTTGCTTGAGATTTTAAAAGAGTGATCATTTGGATTGGGACTGAGACCCTCTTTACCTTAGACAAAAAGAACACTCAACATGACCTGATCTGAATTTAGGTCTTTTCTCGGTCAAAATGCCTCAGAAGCTTAACCCTGTAAGACCCAACCCATCAAAAAATAGCCAGAAAATTCTGATTTTTTGGAACTTATATGTTTATTAACCCTTATAACAAAATCCACAATATTTTTTTTGCTATATCATGTTGTGTATGATATATTCTTATTCTATATTTATTATATATTTTTTGATACATTGGGCGTTTTTGGCAACTTTTTAGCACCATGTTAATTTTAGACAAAAAAAGAGTTTTGTCCATAAGATTTTGAAATTATGGCAAGTATTGATCATGTTGATGAGATAGAGGTCTCAGAAACTCATGTATCAAATATGATACAAAGGGCATTATAGAGCTAAACTGTCTATGATAGGTTTATAGCATAAACCTATTCGCTGGAACGTTCAGGACAATTTGCTACACAGCAAAAACAAGACACAAGTAGGCAGAGTTCTTTGTGTTACTCATGCATGAGGGAGACCTGCCTGGAGCCAAGTGTCGTTCCACCCACTTGACCACCGTCAGACTCTCAGCCAGGTTCCCCATAGCACTCCTTTTATTGTGGTTACATGAATATGCATAGGGTCATTAACATATAACATCTTATATTGGTATACATGTGGACAAAGAATACCTTGTCTGTGTGTGTGTGTGTGTGTGTGTTTGTGTGTGTGTATATGTGTGTATATGTGTGGGGTCAGAATGTGACCCCGTGAAGACTCCCCAAAGCTGGTGCCAGGAGTCTAGCGGTACATCTGAACTAGGGATGCACCGATACCGATACTGGTATCGGGTATCGGGGCTGATACTGTAAAATGTGTGCGTACTCGTACTCGTAAAAGTTAACTGATACCATGAACCGATACTAATGTAGCCCGGATGGGAATTTGGGAGTGGATACTCATAATTCCCATGGACTTAAACGCCACGGTAACATAAGGTGTTCACAGTTGATGTTATGTGATGTAACTCTACCCTGAATGTAATTTGCCCTGTAATATGTCGCAAGGTAAATACAGGTAATTAGAGCAATCAAACTGTTATGTTAATCATAAAAGTATTATTTTATGGTATGTAACTCTGAAGGGAGTTAAAATATTTTTCAGAGTTCTCATTTTCTGGAGGCCCGTGAAGGTAGCATAAAACGGGACCTGTGTATCGGCATGGAGAGATGCACGAGGTTAGCTGAACCAAAGTGAGAGACTCGGCTAGTTTTACTGAGGTTAACCAGCACAAAAGAGTGTGTGACTAGAAAACTGACCGTGTGAGAGCTTCACAACAGAGTGTGGGTGAAGTGACTTTTTGTTTCAATGGTCGCACCACCGTGCTGTGTTTCCAGCTACGATCGCCGAGGCTAAAGGCTAGCCCGGACTGCTTGGCTTCGCCAAGGAGGCAGCCGCTATGGACTGTCGGAGAGCTGGACAGTGACTCGCTAACGCGCTGTAGCAGAGACAGCATCGGGTCGCAGGGAGTGGATTTAGTGTGGGACTGGTGAATGGCGACCTACCGAGCAACGGAACTGTAAGTCAGACTTTTGTGCTCTTACTGGGGAGAAGAGGATTTTTCTCCATTGTCCGGCGTGAGCAGCAAACAGGCCTGCAACAAGTGTGAATGTGAGTGTGTGGAGCCGATGTGTGAATATTGTGTGTTTAGTGGATTTATATAACGTGTTTTGGAGTGTATATTAGTGAGTCACTTACCAAAAGGTGATAACATAAGTTGGGTTGTTTAATATAATTTGAAAGGGAATTGTTTCATTTATACAGTGTATTTCATTTGGTTAAGGAATTGGAATATCATTTGAGTTTAAAAAAGGGATGTGTTGTACAGTATTTGTCTCTGCCCTTACGTTCAGTAAACGTTTCGTTTGGGTTAAAGAGTTGTCTGGGGTCGTTTCTTTACTACTGGTTAAGTTTAACTTGTGTGTGGTAGAAGTATCGGATTTTGTACTCGGTATCGGCAAGTACTCAGATCCAAGTATCGGTATCGGATCGGTTTGAAAAAATTGGTATCGTTGCATCCCTAATCTGAACAAAAGGCTCTTACACTCAAACAGATATACGTATGTTTGCTATACCATATATCAGCAAGAGAAGATACGACCTCTCCTAGGAGGTGTGTGATCTATGCCAGAACACTCTGAAGAGGAGTTAACACACTCCCCTCTTCATGCTACACAGCATTGTTACAGACCTCCTGGGATGAGACATTCTTTCAATATGCCATCAACTATATACTTCTAAACACAAATGATTACATGTTTCTCAATACAAATGACAATAATAAAATATAAACCCAACAGTCTACACAGCCATGGCGGTCTGCTTCTCCCGCCGCATCCCAATGAAGCCGGTGGCAACGCTCCTTCCTCCACTTTTAAGGGCGAGCTGCTCTCTGCACTCCGCGTTGAAATGGTGGCTATTTTCAAAACCAAGCTACAAGCAGCTCTGACCAAAAACCTTTCAAACATTAAGACTGAGCTGAGGGCAGTCAGATCTGAGAAGATTGGCCAATAAAGGTAATAGCCTGGAGGTGAGATCTCAGCGCAATAATATATGGTTGTTGGGTATCCCTGAGGATTTTTCTACCTCTTCCACAGCTACATCCATCTCACAATTCTTAAGGAGGCCTTTCAGCTCGAGAAGGAGCCCTTAGTCGTCCGGGCTCATCGCACTCCCCAGCCGAAGCCGAAACCCGGAGAACAACCTGGCCCCATAGTCACTAGTTTACACTATCATATGGACTGTGTAAACATTTTGCGTCAAGCCAGGATCCAGCAACGGAACAAGATTGGGGACATGTGCTTCTCTATTTTCCCCGACGGCACTCAGAGGACAGCCCGAGCTGCCTTTAATGATGTCTGGCACCAGCTTTGTGTGATCCCTGCTGTATCTGGCGCACCTCTGGGTCACACACAACAGTAGAGAGAAGGAGTTTAACCTCCTAAGACCCGAAATCTTCCGCGGCATGCATATTTAATTTCTCTTTCATATTTGGGCTGATTGGGACCTGATGATGTAAAAACAAAGAATTACCAGATTTTTTTTTTTTTTACCTATTTTTTGTTTCTAAGAAAAATAAAAGCCACATATGAGGATATTCGTTTAAAATTTCAATAGAACAGTAGCAGTATAATGTCCTCGTAAGTGGATATCAGGCCCTTGTAGAGCAATATTGAGTATTTTGGTCTAAATAACCCAAAATGTGATGTCCACATATGTGGATGCCAGGTCCTAGGAGGTTAAATCACCAGGTTTATCAGGTCGATCAATACATAAGAGGACTCAGAAAAGCTTTATAACTCTGATTAAGTTGTGATGCCTCATACACTGTAAAATGTAATATTGTGTTTAATTAAAAATATTAAATAGGCTGAACTCAATTTTTATCAATTTGTTATTAGAACTCAATTTAAATAAGTTACCAGTACTTTTTATGCAAAAACGCTGATAAACTCCATTTATTTAAGTTGTCTTAACTTAGAAAAACTAAGTAAGCTGGAAGTTTTGCTTCTCAGTGCGAAGGATGAAAGATGTGTTTTGAAAATGCCACGTGACTACCGTCCTCCTCCCTCTCGGATCAGTCCGCATTTGTTATGGAATATGTTGAGCAAACCTGGAGAAGCTCAGCTCAAGATATTATTGTTGTCATTGCTGTGGATCTTTACCTGATACACTGACTTGGTGAGTAAATGTTTACTCTTATTCAAACTGATTTTGTGGCTTCTCTTAGTTTAGCACCAGGTTTAAAATCTTGCTAGCTAGTTAGTGTTAGCCTAGCGTTGCTGCTGCCGCTGGGCTCATGTTACTTAAAAATTAACACCACAGCCTTAAAAACCTTACATAAAACTATGTAGTGAAATTTTCTGTTGATTGTTTGAAATAAATAAGCGAGATAAGAGCCCAGACAAAATTCTTCGGGAGGTGCAGCCGTTAGGGGTGGGGGTGGGGGTGTGGATAACAGAGCTCTCCGAAAACGTGGAAGCACTTTTGCAAATATGTGATATTTTGATAAATTAAGTAGATATTTGAGCATTACACAGCTACATTATCGCCTGAAAATATCTTAAAAGGTTATTTTGTGACCCAGAAAGGGTAGTCTGGGGAAAAGGAGGATCGCATTTGTCGGCCACGGTTGTCGGAGCCTGTGCGTACTTGTAAGCGCGGCAATGGCGGAGGAGCGCCGCTGAAAAACTTATTACTTTTTCTGGGTCACAAAATAAACTTTTAAGATATTTTCAGGCGAGAATGTAGCTGTGTAAATTTCAAATATCTGCTCGATTTATCAAGACATCACATATTTGCAAAAATGCTCCGACGTTTTCGGAGACGTCTATTTTTTCTTCATGCTTTGTGGCAGCTTTAGAACATCTGTGGCATCTATTAATGTCAAATCTAGCCTTTATTTAACAACATAAGCAAACTCTATGTTACAATGATTGCACAGCCATTAAGGATCAAATCAGTTTCTGAAAAATGTTCTGTTTTTTCTCCCTCTGCTGGCTTCTTACTGTCTTTGAGGCTCGGGACCAGCACTCCTGCTGTTGGACAGAAAGACATCAGTAAGTATTTTGGTTTTCCAATATATTAGCAACTGTCAGTGACATTTATATTAATCAGGCTGAACTTTAATCATACTTCAGATCAGCCTGTTTTACTTATTGTTTTATTTGTGCTTTGGTTTGGGGAAGTTGTTTCTTTACTGATCTTTTCCTGTCTTCTGTTATTAGACTTGAGATATGACTGCACTATGCTGTTGCTGGTGACCACAGTTAATTCTACAAGACAGCTGTGTAAGTAAACAAACAACAACAGTTTGGTCTGCATTTCTTGAAAGATCACATCCCCCAAACTTAGTTTAGAGGGTCTACACTGTATATAGTGACGTCTGCAAGTTTTCTAACAGCAAAATCTGTTTTCTGCCCAAAATCATTTTGCACATCATTAGAATGAAAGTTATTGGCCATGTTTGCATAGCCCTTTTTTAAAATGATGCTTTCATGACATTATTGTGTGTTGGGTGGTGGTCACGGCTATGCAGACTGACAAGTGGGACATTGAATGTCACCTCTCCGGTGGGGAGGGGGCCTGAGATCGTCTAAAGTGGAGTCTGTTTTATACCAAATGCAGAAAAAAATGTTTTAAGAAAGCAATTAAGTTCATGTTCCAAAAATATGATTGTTTGCTTGCAGGACAACAGGAGAGATGAGTCCTCCGTCACAGATGGTGTGGTCAGTGAAGATGGTCGCCTGCAGGTTCAAGCTCATTGCATCTCCAACCCACATCCACTGCCACTGTACTTAAGGGAAGTTAAAGACTTTCTTCTGCACCTACATTTGGATCACCTCGATCCATGACAGTCATTCAGGCAGTGATGCCTGGACTGGAAACAAGCATCCTTAAAATAATACAACATTCCAGCTCATGTGTTGGAATGGAAAACAAATGTGTTGTTTAAATTAGAGACTGCACTTGTGACAGAACAATAAATATTTTATTTTGATTATATAAGTAATGTAAGTCCAAAACAAACTGTGGTAGGCCTAAACTTATTTTCAGAATAATTAAATCTGAGACTTTGTTTCATTGTAAGATTATAACAGTGATGGCAATATAATTGTTTGTTGTTCAGCAGAACAGTGTCCAGTATGTTGGCTGTTATACTTTGTTGTGTTTGAAAATAAAAGTTGGGCTGATTTTAACATCATTACAAAAAGTGTTGTTAATTATTTTTAATCATATTCAGGTTACCACAAATTGTTTTTTCATTTAGTTGAACTTGAAATGTTTGTCAGTAGGTAAACAATTAGTATTGTACAGTCAGAGATATCAAGTTATTCTTAATACTGCAGACTTGCAATGTATAAGTTGTCCTAACAGTCGTCTTAAGTAAGCTTTACTTAGTTTTTTTGAGGCAACGAGTTTCCATAATTTTTTTGAGTTCTGGGAACTAACAAGGCTGTACAGTGTACTCAAAATGAGTAAGTTGCCCTAACTTGGTCATCTTACGTAAACTTGATCCAATTTTTTGGAGTTCTGGGAACAAATGAGCTTGTACAGAGTACTCAAAGTAAATAAGTTGTCCTAACTTAGTCATTTTTAGCTAAGCTTTACTCAATTTTTTTGAGGCAACGAGTTTCCATAATTTTTTTGAGTTCTGGGAACTAATTAGATTTTACAGTGTAATTACTATTGACAGGTTCTACTCTTTAGTTCATACACTGGCATCTGTACGTTTTTTTTGAGGGTTTTTTTCTTCTTTACATTTTGCGGTTTTCAATTTATTCTGGACGTGAGTATTTGTGCCTTTTTGTCAAATTTTGCTAAGTTGCAGGCGCTCAAATCGTAGCCTGACTGCTATTATTATCATCATAAAGTAAACGTAAACATTTGTTCTAGGGATCTGATTCCTTGTGGAGTTCTCCAGCGTTTGGGGTGGGGGTGGTTGTAAGTGCTATGGGGGGTGTGGGGAGCCGGGAAATGTTGCATTGATCTTTGGAGATTTTATAACCCGCACAAGGAATTTTCCTTTTTCCCGACATGCATCAGTCTTTCTCTTGAATTGAGCACTTTTTCATTGATGCTAACTAATTCCAGACATGCTGACTGGTAATTATCATCCTACTGTCATTTCAGACCACACCCCTCTTTCGTTAGATATCAAGTTTCCCTATATATATATATATATATATATATATATATATATATATATATATATATATATATATATATATATATATATATGATGGAATGCCGTTTAGGAAAATATTATATATACATATTACAATCAAAGTCTGAATATATATCTCCAAAAGTTGAATCTGTTCATCTGGACGTAGCGTTTTGTGGGAGAAACGTTTCGTCACTCATCCAAGTGACTTCTTCAGTCTCAGCTGACTGCAGGTTTCCCCAAACCTTATAAACAGTACATTTGCATAATGACTGAAACCAGCCCACTGAATATATGTATAATATATATATAATAGATATAATATATCTGAATATATAGAATGAAACTTGAATATATGGAATGCAACTTGAATATATAGAATGATCTTCTGATTATGCATGCCAGATGCTTCGGTTATTAGTAAATTTGGTTGTGTTCATTAGAAAATGGGTTTTTTTGGTGCCAGACACTAAAAATTGTGAAATATCACAATATTGAAAAAGTTCCAAGGCTATTATTTAGGTAAAGGTTGATAAGACTGGTTTTATCTTCATATTCCTTTGTGCCATTTAAATCATAAAAGTAGTCAAATAAAGTGTTTAAAATATACTTTTCTTTCATGACAAACCATACTTGTCACAGTAAAAAAATGTCACACTATATGTTACATATCATGGTATGATGTACTAATTTATCTGTTAATAAACACGAATTGTGATTCTTTTATTAAATAAAATATCTGTTATACATTTTTAACTATCAAACAGAGAAATGTTTTTATTTAAACTCTTACAGGCTATTTGGAAAAAAATGACACATAAAAGGTAGGAACACAGAACACTTTATTTGTGTATTTCCAGTACCCAGAGGAAGAAAAGAGTATTTTGTAGTAACAGGGCAACACTGACCTTAAAAAAACAAAGAAAAGAAAAGAAAGGGAAAGGAAAAAAACAAACAAAATACAATTAGCCTGTCTAATCAAGTAAACAAATTCCTTAAACATTCCCTAAAGAATGTAAACCAGGTTATGTTTAACAGTTATTATCATTATTATTATTATTATTATTACTATTATTATTATTATTAGTAGTAGTAGTAGTAGTAGTATCATTATTTGATAAGAATGCAATGTCATATAGTGCGATGATGATATAATGTTCATATTTCAGCTATATATTATTATATATTTCATGTCTGTCACATTTATAGACAACTTGCTGGCAGTGTTGGAGATACTCAACAAAAACTATTATTTAAAGCTGTGAGTTAAGCTGGAAATCAAGTGAAAATTAATATGAATTTCAATGTAAAGCATAAATGTTCAAATGGGACACTGAAATAAAGCTTAACTCATCTCATTTGAAAATGTAAAGAAAAGTTGCTCTAGGTGGCAGATCTTTCAATGACCACATCTAGCTATAGTATTTAAAAATAAACAAAGGTATCTGAAATACAAAACATGGCTGATAAACCTGTATGTTATGAGATTACCACTGACATTTTGCATTGTGTGGAATAGCTGGACACAGGAAGCATTTGAGAAAATTGAATTCTATGTAACAGTGAGGTTGTGGCATATTCTTTTGCTCCCTGCAGGGGTACTAAATAATCTAATGTTACTATGGGTCATATCAGAGAACAGAGACAAAACATGCCATATAGGCAGGAAAACAGATAAACTACAATCCAAAAACAAAATATGCCTCATATGTATAAACTGAAACCAAATGCATCCATCCATTCTCTTCTGCTTATTTTTATCTGTGTTGCTAGCCTATTCCAGCTACCACAGGATGAGAGGCAGAGTACACCCTGGACAGGTTGATAATCTGATGCTGGGTTAACAACATTAACAAGAAAATTAAACATGCATATGCAAAATAGAAAAACAAAATCCTCATCATTTCTACAATCCTTGAGAGTACACATCATGCTCTTCCAAATCCTGGTGAATTCTGTATTGCAAAATCCATGTCTGATTTGAAAGTAGTGTACACTACATGAACTGGGATACAAAGGATATTTTCACAAGTATTGGTCACTGGAAATCTGCAGTTAGTGATGAACTCAAGGCTTGGCTTTGGAGAAAACCCAGGGCTGGAATGCTGTCACATCCAGTGCAGAAAACAAGAATATGTTCCAAAGAGACATCACTTTCAACTATAAGATAGAAAAATACAAAATCAAAATGAGATTCTAACTAAGATTATTGGTATACTGATACATTAAAATACCAAAAGATTAATGCAAAAGTAAAACATGCATATTTTGAAAATTAAGCTGTACTTTGGAAGTCACACATGAAGCTAATTAGCATTTAATCTATACAGTGAAACCATAATGTTGAAAAAAGAAGTTAGTGAAGACCACAACAATTTAAGCTTAGGTGGATGCAGAAATAGTCTATTATTTGTACTCAGTAAACAGGATTGGTAATAATGCATTTATCTACGCTTTTAATACACTGAAGTGAAACTGAAATCACATTTGGGTACAATGTTCCTTGTAAATTCAGCACTTGCATCGGTACTTGGTATTCTATACCTACTGCACAATCCACTTTGTATTGTCTCTGTCCTGTCTTTGTTTATTGTACAGTTAGTATTGTACAGCTATGATTATAGTGTTGTATAGTTAGTAATTAGTACCTTTTTATCCCTTAATTTTACCCAAATTTAGCATGTTATTTATTTGTAATTTCTAGTATTACATCTCTCTGAGATATATCTTTTATATACTTATAAATGCACCTTGGTTTCCAGTTTATTTAGACCTACTTTTAGATAGGAATATGTCCCGCATTTGTCAGAATTCAACATTTCTGTGAAATCCTGCCTGCTTGTATGGCTACTCAACAAAATGGCATAGTAAATATTAATATTATGTTTATGTATTATGTATTAAAACATAATACAAGTGACAATGTTTAAGGGAGTTTAAAATCCATCTTTGCCTTTCTCACTCTCATTTTATGAACATACATACATTTGCTGAAATGCTCAGGATTACTTATTGATTCATTGTCCTCACGTAAAAAAAAAAAAAACCTTGTCAGGTCTGACATAAATTCACTTCTGATGACACAGTTTTTTCTTACAAGGTCTCCATTCAAAGTCTGTTTGGAAGTGAGTGATGGCTCAACTAGTTTGGTGTGGCATGCCAGCAAAATCTGTAGCCAAGGGGAGGAAGAAAACAGTGTATATGAAAGTTTTGTTAATGATAACAGACTACAATACAATACAGTACATTAAAAGGTTTAATTTTTGTTAACTCTAAAAGATATCAATCCAGTCCAATCTGATCAGTGCTCATAGATCCTTTTTGGAAATACCCAAAGTTGACCTTTAATAGTATAATAATCTAAGTAACAAAAAAAAATCTTTTTATGAAAAAGGATCTAAAGCTTACCTGCATCCTTCAACAACTTGCTGGAAGGCAGTCCTTATTGCCTGCATTACTTTGTCTGAGTCCCAATCACAGCTAAACTCCAGTGCAGATTTTATATGTCCATTTTCAAAAAGCCAAGCTTTTTTGTTACGCCTTGGCACATGTGCAGTTAGATGGTCCTGCAAGAGAATCACTTCTTTGGTTAATGACTGAGCCACAGAATGTGACCTGCTTAGCTGTGCTGGAAACCTAATAGAGGATAAAGGCAAAGTAAACATTTCTGCATGTAATATATTCACACTTGTCTGTTCAATGAAGTACATTTTATTAAAAAAAATACACCATGCTGTACACATGTCCAATTTGCATTAATAAACACCCTCTAGCCCCATGGTAGCTAGGATAGACTCTTGGAATCCTGAATTGGATAAGTGGAAGAGAACGGATGGATGAATGGATGGATGGATGAATGGATGGATAGATGATGTAAGATAGTGGGATGGGTGGGTGGAGAAACTTAACAATCACATAAAAATTTTCTTAAATTCACGAAGTACTTTTTGTTGCTTTAAAAAAAGTTTCATTAAATTATATACTGCCAAAAACTATGTATTGTAACAACTGAATTATGTGCTTCGCTTTTACACAACGTTTGCAGATTAAGTTTACGGGGCGTGAAATATTATAGAAATCGCATGTTTCCACAATTAAACAAATTAACTGTTGTGCACAGTTTAGTCTCCACAATCACACGCTGTGAGTCTATTGCACACTGTTTTTTACTGTGATATTTTTGTTTACTTAGCTTAGTCTAGCAATTGAAACCTACCAATTACTAACCTTACACTAGTAATTTCAGTGCATTTAGTTCCGTTCTTACTTCTTCTGCCTTGGGCCCTTTCGAGTGAAAGGTCTAAGATTGTAGATGGGACCCGTTGTGGGGAGAAAATCATTCTATATATATATAATAATTTCCTAAACGGCATTCCATATTATATATATATATATATATATATATATATATATATATATATATATATAAAAAAACAAAACACCCAGCACGCCCCTGCGGGCGGTTTATCCTTCAAGCTCGGGTCCTCTACCAGAGGCCTGGGAGCTTGAGGGTCCTGCGCAGTATCTTAGCTGTTCCCAGGACTGCGCTCTTCTGGACAGAGATCTCCGATGTTGTTCCCGGGATCTGCTGGAGCCACTCGCCTAGCTTGGGAGTCACCGCACCTAGTGCTCCGATTACCACGGGGACCACCGTTACCTTCACCCTCCACATCCTCTCGAGCTCTTCTCTGAGCCCTTGGTATTTCTCCAGCTTCTCGTGTTCCTTCTTCCTGATATTGCTGTCATTCGGAACCGCTACATCGATCACTACAGCCGTCGTCTTCTGTTTGTCTACCACCACTATGTCCGGTTGGTTAGCCACCACCATTTTGTCCGTCTGCATCTGGAAGTCCCACAGGATCTTAGCTCGGTCATTCTCCATCACCCTTGGGGGCATCTCCCATTTTGACCTCGGGACTTCCAGGTTATACTCGGCACAGATGTTCCTGTACACTATGCCGGCCACTTGGTTATGGCGTTCCATGTATGCCTTGCCTGCTAGCATCTTGCACCCTGCTGTTATGTGCTGGATTGTCTCTGGGGCACCTTTACACAGCCTGCACCTGGGGTCTTGCCTGGTGTGATAGACCCCAGCCTCTATGGATCTTGTGCTCAGAGCTTGTTCTTGTGCTGCCATGATTAGTGCCTCTGTGCTGTCTTTCAGTCCAGCTTTGTCCAGCCACTGGTAGGATTTCTGGATATCAGCCACCTCCTCTATCTGCCGGTGGTACATACCGTGCAGGGGCCTGTCCTTCCATGATGGTTCCTCGCCTTCCTCCTCTTTCTTGGGTTTCTGCTGCCTGAGGTATTCACTGAGCACGCTGTCAGTTGGGGCCATCTTCGTGATGTATTCGTGGATGTTTCTTGTCTCATCCTGGACTGTGGTGCTGACACTCACCAGTCCCCGGCCCCCTTCCTTCCGCTTAGCGTACAGCCTCAGGGTGCTGGACTTGGGGTGAAACCCTCCATGCATGGTAAGGAGCTTTCTTGTCTTTATGTCAGTGGCTTCTATCTCCTCCTTTGGCCAGCCTATTACCCCAGCAGGGTACCTGATCACGGGCAGGGCGTAGGTGTTGATGGCCCGGATCTTGTTCTTACCGTTCAGCTGACTCCTCAGGACTTGCCTGACCCTCTGCAGGTACTTGGTGGTTGCAGCTTTCCTAGCGGTCTCTTCATGGTTCCCATTCGCTTGCGGGATCCCCAGGTACTTGTAACTGTCCTCTATGTCTGCAATGTTGCCTTCTGGTAGTTCAATCCCCTCAGTTCTGACTACCTTCCCTCTCTTTGTTACCATCCGACTACACTTCTCCAGTCCGAATGACATTCCAATGTCATTGCTGTATAGCCTGGTAGTGTGTATCAGTGAATCGATGTCTCGTTCACTCTTGGCATACAGCTTGATGTCATCCATGTACAGGAGGTGGCTGACAACCGCTCCGTTCCGTAGTCGGTATCCGTAGCCAGTCTTGTTAATGATCTCACTGAGGGGGTTCAGGCCTATGCAGAACAGCAGTGGGGACAGAGCATCTCCTTGGTAGATCCCGCACTTGATGGTGACTTGTGCTATGGGCTTGGAGTTGGCCTCTAGTGTTGTGTGCCACATCCCCATTGAGTTCCTGATGAAGGCTCTTAGGGTCCTGTTGATCTTATACAATTCTAGGCATTCCAGTATCCAGCTGTGGGGCATTGAGTCATAGGCCTTCTTGTAATCAATCCAGGCTGTGCACAGGTTGGTCAGTCTGGTCTTGCAGTCTCGGCTGACTGTTCTGTCTACCAGTAGCTGGTGTTTTGCGCCTCTGGTATTCTTGCCAATCCCTTTCTGTGCCCCGCTCATGTATTGACCCATGTGCCTGTTCATCTTAGCCGATATGATGCCTGACAGGAGCTTCCATGTAGTACTGAGGCAGGTTATTGGTCGGTAGTTGGATGGGACCGGTCCCTTCTTGGGGTCCTTGGGGATCAGGACCGTCCGACCTTCGGTTAGCCATTCCGGGTGTCTCTCGTTAACTAGCAGCTGGTTCATTTGTGCTGCCAGACGCTCGTGGAGTGCAGTCAGCTTCTTCAGCCAGTAGGCGTGAACCATGTCGGGGCCTGGTGCTGTCCAATTCTTCATACTGGAGACCCTTTCTTGGATATCTGCCACTGTAATGGTTACTGGACCCTGTTCAGGGAGGTCGCTATGGTCTGCCCTCAGATCCACTAGCCACTGAGCATTGCCGTTATGGGTTGTGTCTTTCTCCCATATGCTCTTCCAGTATTGCTCCGTCTCCAGCCTTGGTGGTGCTGTTCTGTTATTGTTCCCTTGCCACTGAGAGTACACCTTTGCTGGTTCTGTGGAGAACAGCTGGTTTATTCTCCTGCCTTCTATCTCTCTGGTGTACCTCCTCAAGCGGCTGGCCAAGGCTGTGAGTCTTTGCTTGGCAGTTTCCAAGGCCTCAGGTATGGACAGCTTGCTGTATTTCTTATGCACCTTCTTTGTCGCACCTTTCTGCAACTCCGTTAATTGGCTAACCTCCCTTCGTGCTACTTTGATCTTGCCCTCTAGCCTCCTTCTCCATGGAGGGTACTGCCCCTTGTGGCTGTTCAACTTGTAGCCAAGCATCTCACTGATCACTGCTGCCGTAGTGTAGATCAGCTTGTTAGTGTCGGTAATCGTGGTTGTAGGTATCGTCCGTAGTGCTGCATTAACATCATCTAGCAGACCTTCTGAGGGTACTTCACGTAATCTTGGTAACCGGCGGGGGACCCAGGTTTCAAGCTTGGCCATGATCCTATCTTTCAGGTCAGTTCCTCTCGCACTCAACGATCCTTCTCCTATCGCACTTGGGGCTATGTACCCAATCTCGGGTGGGGGTGATGATATCTCCCCCCTGACCTGGCGTCCTGACTCCTCCTTGCCGTAGCATTTATGTTGTACCTTGTCAATCTCTAGCTGTGAGAGCAGTCCCTTCTTTCGAATGTTGGAACACTGAGCTACTAGTTGTTTCGCCGTCATTGTGGATGTTGGGTATCGAAGAATCCATAGGTCCCTCATCCTATTCATGTAACCCCTTCCGCCAGGGTTACTTGCGTAGTAGCATTCCAACAACGCCCTGTTTTCGTCTCTTGCCCACCGATGCCTTCTTGTTCCAGTAGCCCACTTGTCGTCAGGGTGCCCTGGTTCCTCAACACCTGACGCGGACCTTGTTGATCCGGGCGACGTCCGAGCCGGCATGCCTTCATATTTATCTGTCTCGCTCATGTCTGCGGTAGGCTCACTTTAGCATAGGGGGTCTAGCCTTAGGACCCTTACTGGATACAGACGCCCCAGGCAGGAATCGAACTTGCGATCATCCAGCTGCATATATATATATATATATATATATATATATATGTGTGTGTGTATTATCACAGCTAAAATTGATGAACTTACCACTATAAATCACAATGAGAAGGAACCAATCTCATGCTCACTACTGTGGGACTCTCTAAAAACATACTTATGGGGACAAATTATTTCCTACTCCGCCCACTTAAACAAGTCCCGTAAAGCAAAACTGCAAGAACTCAGTATTAATAGCCTAAAACTGAACTGGATCAACAAATCGTTGTTTCTCCCTCTCCTAGTTTACTTAAACAACAAGTTGATTTACAAACTGCATCACTAGTGGTGATGAGATCAGATTCGGAGCCACTTCTTTTACAATCACACTCCACAAATAATAAACATGTTGATAAGCTAAGTCTGCTCCTGGCTCATCATCTACGTTGCCAGGCAGCCTCACATATGATCCCTCAGATAAAAGATTCGTCAGCACATTGCATAGGGATCCCACCGCTATGAATGCAGTTTTTCACTCATTTTATTCCTCTTTATATAAATCTGAATCCCCATCTGACTCCAATGAAATGAGTTCATTTCTAGACAGCTCAATTTCCCAGTGATAAACTCAGACACTGCTAAAGAACTTGTCTCACCATTAACTGTGGAAGAAATCATTATCGTCACGAGAAGCATACAAAGTGATACTTTCGGTCCGGACAGATTCCCGGTTGAATTCTTTAAAAAATTTCTGGAGAAACTTAGCAGATTACTGCTCATGGTACATAAGGAGTCACTGCATCATGGCTCACTCCCTCCCACTCTAGCGCAAGCCCCAATAAGTCTCCTCTTAAAAAAAGTTAAGGATCCAATCTTTGCAGCTCTTACAGACCTCTCTCCTTAATAAATGTCGACACTAAGACTCTTGCTAAAGATTTGGCACATCGTCTGGAAAAAATTATACTAACTATTGTTTCACAAGAGACAATTGGATTGGTTAAGACATAGCAACTTTTTAAACATTTTTTTATCTACCTTCAGTCTTCAACATCATCTACTCTAAAACCACCACAACACCTGAAGTACTGGTCTCAGTCAACACTGAGAAAGCATTCAGCAGAGTTGAATGGGACTATTTATTCACGTTTTTAAGGAAATTGGGGCTTGGAAATGTATTTATTTCATGGATATCTGTCCTTTATACATCTCCTTGTGCAAGCAAATCCACTAATGGCATTCAATTCAGCTTTTTTTAGTCTTTCTGGTGGCACTAGACCATTGTGCCCATTATTCCCTCTATTGTTTACACTTGCTATAGAGCCCCTGTCAATCTTTCTGAGGTCCTCCTCTATTTTTAGTGGAATTTCCAGATTGGGCACAGAATTTAAATTATTGCTTTATGCTGATGATGTATTGCTGTATGTCTCAGATCCTGTTGTCTTCATATCATCAATTTTATCTGCTTTTCAGAGATTTGATTCATTCTCTGGCTTTAGAGGGAACATCACTAAAAGTAAATGCTATCGTATCAGTGCTGCAGCATCACAGCTCACACATTCTGATATCCCTTTTAAACTGAGCCCCTCTGGTTTTAAGTATCTAGGGATCAGTGTAACCAGAACATTAAACGCTCTTTTCTCTGCTAATTTCTTGCCTTTAATGTCTAAAATGAAACAGGACCTCCAAAGGGTGAGGAAGGTTACCTCCCTCGCTTATCGGAAGAATCAATGCAATTAAAATGAACATTTTACCCAAATTCCTCTTTTTGTTCCAATGCCTCCTACTTTTCCTGCCAAAGAATTTTCTCATAACATCTGATCAAACATATTGGACTTCTTATGGTGCCTAGGATTTTCAAATCCACACTTCAGAGATGCAAATTCAGCAGTGGATTGTCACTTCCTAACTTCTTATTGTATTATTGTGCAGCTTATATCCACAAAATCTCATTTTGTTTCAGATCTATGGACCTTCTATGGTGCAATTTAGAGGCCCAGCCCTGTTTCCTCAATGGTTTACTTACTTCAAGTAAAAATGCAATACATTTTTATTTAATTTTTGTCTACAATTTGTGATAAATATAGACACAACAGTGGTCTATCCTTGAGTTAGGTGCCTTTTAATATGCTTGAATGACTCATTGGCTAGTTTTACATCAAATAAGCAGAAACAAACAAAAAAATCCTCCTTATTTATTTATTTATTTATTCAATTGTTTTTGACTCGCCCCACACACTTGTAAAACATTTATTTAATTCTTTTATAAAAGTGCACCTGTAATAAATGAGCAATATTTTTGTATTCTCTTCTGAATGACAGAATTTTTGACTAGGATTCTGCATGGTTACAACTAACCAAATCCTCCAAATAATATCCCAATTGAAATATTACAAGGACACCAGGATTATTTCATCTGCACACACATTTTCTCCATGTTACAGTAAAGAGATAGTGTCTAGAATAACAACAATGTGCTGCTGGGGTGAAAAACACTAAAGGATGCTGCAGGAAGCTACAGCTAATTTAAAGAAAATGGAAAATAAGATGAACCAACTTATTTTTTACACAGGCACTGAATGGAAAGGATTTCTTATTCTCTGAAGTAAAGAAAAATTTGCCTAGAATTACAAATAATATAGTAGAAGTGAGATAAATTGTAAGGAGATAGCTCCTGGGCATTGTTTTAAGTTATAATTTTACCTGACTTTACATAGAAGGAATTTGAAAAGTTTCACAAGAGGAGGTGTTTTAAAATATCTCCATTTCCAAGCAACATGCTATAATTATTTCCTCTGCATATCAAAGGTATTTAAAAAGATGGGGAAGAGATAGTGTTCTGTCCTCACTAGATGTGGGCTTGACTTAGATTATCCAGTTAGACAGACAGTGAACAGAATGAGAAGAAGAGAATGCTTTCAACTCAGATTCTTCTTTAATCTGGTATCTTCACTTTACAATGGCATGTTACTTTGAGTTTTCTATACTATCCTTTATCCATTTTCCTCTTTATCTCTCCTTTCTCTTTTTTTGTAAAACTAAATAAACACAAAACAGATCATTGTCTTCTCATTCACTGAGCATACATAATATATTAGTTGAGACTGAGTTTTAGCAACAACATAAATCTTAAAGTTGACTAAATTAAACATAACCTTCAGTGAACTAGCATTATTCCTTACAACAAGTTAGCAAACACATGCTAATATATATTTGCTAGCATACAAATAGATATACAAATGAGTAATAGCCACACAGCTGAAATACAGTCCCAATCAAAAATTTAAGACCACTTGAAAAATGGCAAAAAATCATATTTTGCAAGGTTGGATCTTAACAAGGTTCCAAGTAGAGCTCCCACATGCAACAAGAAGAAATGAAAGTGAGACAAAACATTTTTTTGAGAATGCAGTTTATTTAAAAAAAAAAAAACACTCAAACTGAAACAGGCTGTTTTACAACTGATCAAAAGTTTAGGACCACATGCCTATAAAAGGCCAAATCTGTGCAGATATGTGGATTCATTGTCATTTTCTGTCAGGTAGTCACACTGTCATGACGTTCTGATGGCAAAGGCAAAAAAACGTTCCCTTTTTGAACGTGGTCGGGTTGTTGAACTCCATAAACAGGGTCTCTCTCAGTGCACCATTGCTGCTGAGGCAGGACACAGTAAGTTGGAATTTCTTAAATGATCCTGAGGGTTATGGAACAAAAAAGTCAAGTGGAAGACCCAAAATAATTTCACCAGCACTGAGCCGGAGGATCCGTCAAGACACTGGACAATCTGTCAAGACACTGGACAATCCTTGACCCAAATTAAGGCCGTTACTGGTGCTGACTGCAGCCCCAGAACCATCAGACTATGGTGGTTATGGGGCTGAAGGGTTTCAAAAACGAAAAACGTCTGTCCAAACAACTGTTTGGACTTTGCAAGAGAGCACCAAACATGGGACATTGAAAGGTGGTAGAAAGTTTTATTCTCTGATGAGAAAAATTTAACCTTGATGGTCCTGATGGTTTCCAACATTATTGGCATGACAAGCAGATCCCACCTGAGATGCTTTCTACGCGCCACAGTGGAGGGGGCGCCATAATGGTCTGGGGTGCTTTTTCCTTCAGTGGAACAATGGAGCTTCAGGAGGTGTTGGGGCATCAAACAGCCACTGGCTATGTCCAGATGCTACAGAGAGCATCCCTCATGACTGAAGGCCCTTGTCTGTGTGGTAACGACTGGGTTTTTCAATAGGACAATGCTACAGTACACAATGCCCGAAGGACAAGGGACTTCTTCCAGGAGAATAACATCACTCCTTTGGACCATCCTGCTCCCCCTGATCTAAATCTAATTGAGAACTTTTGGGGTTGGATGGCAAGGGAAGTTTACAAAAATGGACAACAGTTCCAAACAGTAGATGCCCTCCATGTGGCCGTCTTCACCGCTTGGAGAAATGTTCCCCCTCACCTCATGGAAACGCTTGCATCAAGCATGCCGCTACAAATTCTTGAAGTGATCAGTAATAACAGTGGAGCTGTTAATTTGGAACTTTGATTTCTGTTTTACGGGTTTATGGGTTTTTCTGGAGGAGTGGTCCTAAACTTTTGATGAAGTGAAAACAGCCTATTTTAGTTTAAGCGTTGTTTTCAATAAATTTCCCACTCATTTCTTCTTGTTGCACGTTGAAGCTCTACTTGGTAGTGATGGTAAATTTGATTCTTTTTACTGAATCGAGTTTTAATGAGTCACTCACCAATGTGAATCGGGTTTTTTGAGTCATTTGATTCACTGAGTCAGTTGACCAGAGAGTGCAAAAAATGTACATTTTCACTCAAACTTAATTTCTTTTCTCTTTTCATGTATATCCTACTGCTAAGATGAGTGATTCTAAAAGAAAACAATTTTATAGAGCAAAAAAGAGCAAAAAAATTTCTAAAGGGAACATTTATTTTGTTTATTTTTATTTTATTAGTATTTTCCTTAAATGTGTCAAATATATATTTTCTCATCTAAATGTCCACTGAGCTGTGAGCCAGGGGGCGGTAATGCGCCTTAACATTCGTTGCCTTCCAAGAAGAAGAAGAAGCTGTGAGCCAGGAGGGAGGGGGTGAGTGAGTGAGTGAGTGAGTGATTCGTTCGCTCTACGATTCAGCACAGGAAAGGAGGGGGTGAGTAGCTCAAATGTGCTGTTAGCATGTTAGCAGAGTGATGCTACTGTGAACCGAGGAGCTATTGTCTTGATGTGAGCTTCTACTCAGGGTTTTTTCTTCCAGTTCAGAGCAGAAATGTTTTTGTTAAGATACTGGATGTTGTGTTTTTCTCCACAATTTTAATTATAAGCTAGATATGTTGCTGCTAACAGCAACAGGGATGAGTCAGTGAGTCAGTTGGGCTTGTGAATCATGATTCATGAGTCAGTAAAGTGATTCTCGAGTATTGAACGATTCGTTCATGATTTGCGCATCACTACTACTTGGAACCTTGTTAAGATCCAACCATGCAAAACATGGTTTTTTTGCCATTTTTCAAGTGGTTAAACTTTTGATCAGGACTGTAGTAACTCAGTATACTGACATTACACATGCATCACACATCAAATACTAAGGTTATAATACGCCATGGAAACTTACAGGCAGACGTGGGCAAAGGTTTCACCTCTACTGCGCACTTGTCCTGAACTAGCTGGGCATAACAAGCTTCCCAAGTACCAACTGTAGCCACAAGAGGGTGCCAAATCACACAAAACAAAAGCATATTAACACATTCAAACTATAACAACACAGAAAGAGGACTCAAAGAGTAAGCATGGCGTTATGCACCACCACTGAACATGAATATTTGCTATATATGCTATATACATAAATATCTACTAGGACACACTAATGAGAAGTGGGGTCATATGAGTATATATGTGTATATATGAAAAAGACTTTATGAGGTAAACTGAAAACTGAACTACAAAAGCCTCAATGAGTTAACTTTTCATGTGCTGCAGCATGCCATTGCTTCCAGTGATGGCATTGAGATACCTGCCCAGTAATAAGAATTTAATGATATCCCATGGCCTGCTTACAGCTTCAAGACATCCCCTTTTCCTTCTCAAGCCTGGAATGAGTTCATATAGCAAAAGTAAAGTTGTGGTCACAGTATTTGATCGTCTAGCTAGCTAGTAAACAGAAGTGAGCATAAAATGGAGTAATGTTTTTCAGTGCCAGGTAACATTCATTTGCAACTTTTCAAATAGGTCAACAAGTATCACCAGACAAACAGTTTTGGCCAGTTTGTTAGTGTATCAGTGAACTAAATGTACAGCTGCTGTGTAGGCAGTGAAAAAAATATTATTGTAAAACACTGACAGAGGAAAGAAAGATGTAAGAAAGAAAGAAAAAAAGGAAAGGAAAACAAGATTTTTTTTTTCCAAACAACAGACTCAGCAAGTGAAATTTGTGAAAGGGAAAATGGCCAAATCACAAGAACAATCAAAACATTTTATATTATAAAGTAACAATCCCACAACTGTATTTATTGTCATGCTATAATACTGATTAGATTCGCTTAACAATGATTGATACTGAACATACATAACTTTATGACATTTGAAGTAAAGTTAGCAACATTGACTATCTCTTCATCATTGCATCTGTTAGTGGGTGGGATATATTAGGCAGCAAGTGAACATTTTGTTGTGTTAGAAGCAAAAAAAATGAGCAAGCATAAGGATTTGAGTGCGTTTGACAAGTGCATTTGGTCCAGCTGAAAAACATAATAGGGTTCAGCTTGTTGTGAGAAATGTTTTACATGTAACCATATCTCACAATGGTTGTGAGGTATGGTTTACACTTAATGAGATACATTTAATGAGTGTGAGCCAGACATAGTGAAAGCAGGATTCCTGCTGCTGTCAGCACAGGGTGGATCTCCTTTCTGAGATGAACAAAGTGTGAGCAGCTAACACTTTGTCATGTGGTGTTGTCCACAGCATGGTACTGGAATCAGTTGAAAGAGTAAATGAATGGACAAGAAAAAATATTTTGCAAAAAGAGCGAAAATAGAATCACTTTGGTTTCGTTATGCTTTTTTCACTGACTCACCAACAAAAAGGTTCTGGTTTTGAACCCTCCTGGGTCCTTTCTGTGAGGACTTTTTATGTTGTACCTCTGCCTGCATCGGTGTCCTCCCACTACCCAAAGACATGCTCATTAGGTTAATTAGCTGTTCTAAATTGGCTGTACATGTGAATTTTAGCATGGAGGGTTGTCTGTATCTGTGTGAAATCCCTGTGATGGACTGGAAACCTGCCCAAGGAGCCGGTTTCACCTCTGTGTTGGCTGTGATAGGCTTCAGCCCCCTGCAGCCCTGAATTGCCCAGGCGCTTAGGAAAACAAATGAATCGATTCTGCAAGATTCTCCAGCAGAGACTAACAGACTACTGTTACTACTGTTGTAGACAGAAGAAGGATGTTCTTTCTGCTCAAGCACAGCACTACAGTCACCATCCTGACATATCAGACAGACAAATATACAGAACACCAATAGTTCTTCTGTCATAGTTGCATGTACCCACCCAGGTCTTGGCAGCAACTGCCTCAACTGTGTGTGTTTTCAGGCATGGAATCTTCATCATACACAGATGACTCCTGTCCAGTTTTTCTTTTGCAAATGCATCACAGAAACTAAATGAACCTGCAAGTGTTTGAACCTCGGCAGGACCTTACTGTATGAACTTTACACATTCTCCCATGAATGGTCTTGTTAACAAGAATAAACAATAAATTTTAACTAGATGTTATCTTTAAGTGCCTGTTTGTATGTAATATTCTTTTTTTAAGGCATTTTGCTTGAAATTTTGATCTTATGTCTTTTGAGTTATTACACAAATTAATAATTAGGTCCTCTGGCAAACATCAAAGTAAGCATGTGTGATATTTCCTCTCCGTAACAGCAAGACAAAAATGATCTCAGAGTAATTATCTTTGAATATCAGTTAACAAGTAATAGCAGAATTTTAATTTTAATGACACTGTCTAAAGTAATCAAATTTAAAGTGCTACACAACATTTCTGTAATTTTGTAATCCTTCTAATTTTGCTAATTTTGTTTTAGTTTGGCCAACTTTTTTGGGTTTACAGCAAATAAGTAATAGTTCCTGCTAGATTCCTGATGTAACAGAGTGGCTTGACTACCTTCCAACATGTCATGTACAGAAATCCTCTGAACACTTTAACATTAGTATTTTATTTTTGATGTAACTTAATCAATATTGATATATAGTTATCAGTTGATGCCCATGATCTGATTACATGAAAGTACCAACAAATACAGTGGCTTGCAAAAGTATTCGGCCCCCTTGAACTTTTCCACATTTTGTCACATTACAGCCACAAACATGAATCAATTTTATTGGAATTCCACGTGAAAGACCAATACAAAGTGGTGTACACGTGAGAAGTGGAACAAAAATCATACATGATTCCAAACATTTTTTAAAAATAAATAACTGCAAAGTGGGGTGTGCATAATTATTCAGCCCCCTTTGGTCTGAGTGCAGTCAGTTGCCCATAGACATTGCCTGATGAGTGCTAATGACTAAATAGAGTGCACCTGTGTGTAATCTAATGTCAGTACAAATACAGCTGCTCTATGACGGCCTCAGAGGTTGTCTAAGAGAATATTGGGAGCAACAACACCATGAAGTCCAAAGAACACACCAGACAGGTCAGGGATAAAGTTATTGAGAAATTTAAAGCAGACTTAGGCTACAAAAGATTTCCCAAGCCTTGAACATCCCACGGAGCACTGTTCAAGCCATCATTCAGAAATGGAAGGAGTATGGCACAACTAGTGATGGGTAGATGAGGCCTCGTGAAGCGTTTCAGCACATTCCCCAAACTGTATCGATACTGTGTCGACACAGTGTTGTTTTGCTCCATACTGACACCTGCTGGACATTAAGTATCATTGCAGGCAACTTACTTGAGACTCACAACAGACACTGATTCAATGACCTAGTCATACGTGTATACACTGTAAGGTATTGTATTTTCCATGGAATCATTTTATATCTTTTACATTTCAAATATTTTAGACATCTTTAAAATATATTGTGAATTACATTAAGTGAAAATTAAAATGAAAGTATTGTGAATATAATATTACCCATTTAAATGTAAGTTTATTGTGAGTTTATTATAAATTTCTATCCAGAAAAATAAGTTTATCCATTGTTTTTGCATTCAGTCTATTGCGGGGTTTTTTGGGGTTTTTTTTGGCACCATTTCCCCAGCTTTGGAAAACTCACAGGCACAGATGAAGCTGGGGTACACAAAAACTGTAAAGTCAGGTGGAAAAGGTTCTGACAAGATGTCTTCCTATTCCCCCAGTACCTTAAAGGATCCTCTGATCTTGGAATGTTTCTCTCCAACACTCTCCACAATACTAAGGGGTTGGCAGTCCTTTATAATAAAATTCAGGCCTGCCTGGCCCAGAACAGTCTTCCTAGATGCTTGATTTCAAAATAATAAAACACATAATAAAAAAAAATATGATAAACCTGTTCAGTGTCTATATAGGCCGACCTGTGTTCATTCTCGGTGTGTTTGTCTCCTCATTTTCATGTTTGGCTCTGTAATGCCTAAACACTGAGGAGGTGTTCTGATAGATTACACTGAAACAAAGACAGACAAACTATTACCTTATTTCCAGTTAAAAGATCAAAATGATCCCACACAGCAGAAACAATTCTTTTTCTTTTGGGCTCCATTTTGTTATGGAGATATGTGTATTTTTTTTTTTTATCTTTGCGAGAGTAATTTTGTGGGGGGTTTTTTTGGTGGCGACTCATTCCGTTGGCAGATGCGGATGCGGTACCTTTTAAACACAGCTTGGCGCGTTGGCAATGAGCGATACAGCAGCTGTATCGATCACGTGACTTTTTCTTAAAGCGACGCACGCACCGATACAGGCTTCACTCTGTGAGCTTGATACAAGCGTCGGTGCGTCAGTGTTGCTGGACCCATCACTAGGCACAACTGTAAACCTACCAAGACAAGGCCGTCCACCTAAACTCACAGGCCAAACAAGGAGAGCGCTGATCAGAAATGCAGCCAAGAGGCCCATGGTGACTCTGGACAAGCTGCAGAGATCTACAGCTCAGGTGGGGGAATCTGTCCATAGGACAACTATTAGTCGTGCACTGCACAAAGTTGGCCTTTATGGGAGAGTGGCAAGAAGAAAGCCATTGTTAACAGAAAACCATAAGAAGTCCCGTTTGCAGTTTGCCACAAGCCATGTGGGGGACACAGCAAACATGTGGAAGAAGGTGCTCTGGTCAGATGAGACCAAAATTGAACTGTTTGGCCAAAATGCAAAACACTATGTGTGGCGGAAAACTAACACTGCACATCACTCTGAACACACCATCCCCACTGTCACATATGGTGGTGGCAGCATCATGCTCTGGGGGTGCTTCTCTTCAGCAGGGACAGGGAAGCTGGTCAGAGTTGATGGAACGATGGATGGAGCCAAATACAGGGCAATCTTGGAAGAAAACCTCTTGGAGTCTGCAAAAGACTTGAGACTCGGGCGGAGGTTCACCTTCCAGCGGGACAACGACCCTAAACATAAAGCCAGGGCAACAATGGAATGGTATAAAACAAAACACATCCATGTGTTAGAATGGCCCAGTCAAAGTCCAGATCTAAATCCAATCGAGAATCTGAAAGATCTGAAAACTGCTGTTCACAAACGCTGTCCATCTAATCTGACTGAGCTGGAGCTGTTTTGCAAAGAAGAATGGGCAAGGATTTCAGTCTCTAGATGTGCAAAGCTGGTAGAGACATACCCTAAAAGACTGGCAGCTGTAATTGCAGCAAAAGGTGGTTCTACAAAGTATTGACTCAGGGGGCTGAATAATTACGCACACCCCACTTTGCAGTTATTTATTTGTAAAAAATGTTTGGAATCATGTATGATTTTTGTTCCACTTCTCACGTGTACACCACTTTGTATTGGTCTTTCACCTGGAATTCCAATAAAATTGATTCATGTTTGTGGCTGTAATGTGACAAAATGTGGAAAAGTTCAAGGACGGCCGAATACTTTTGCAAGCCACTGTAACTTGTGTAAAAGAGCGAGAATTTTGATCTGATGATAATGTTTACTTTCTAAGGTCTACACCATCACCGGGGATAACTCTAATCCTACTATAACACTATCTTTTGAAGAAAGGTAAAGCGTTTTTTTGTGCCCTGATTGCAAACACATGGAAGATAGATATTGTTCCCTTAGCCTTATTTTCATCAGTATACCCTGGTTCCCCAACACTGTACCAAGCCAGTATATGACTTTAGTTATCTTATGAGATTCAAACCCCAATTTATTGCTCTAAAGAGTAATGTTGCCACTACACATTCCACCTGCTGACATTGAGAAATTTTACCAGGCCACTGGATAAAAATTCATTGGTTACTTTGCCAGTTGTCATCAATAACTGTTGGATGGTGCTTAAGTTTATTTTGAATGAGCAGGGTCACATTTTTATTCCACAAAAAGACTGCTGTAAATCTTCTTTATCTACACTACTGAAATCACTTCATCTAAATTTAGGCCATTTCCATTTTGCAACAAATTTTTAGTTTAAAATATATTGAGTGGGCTATCACAAAAAAAGAACTTTAAACAAAAAGACAAAAAGATACTTTGAATCTTAACTTACTGATCATTTATGGATGGCTTGTGCTCCGAGCTTTCTGCTTTGTGTTTCGAGTGAAATTATTCCCAAATGGAAACATTAGCTAAAATTATACCGAGGAACTTATCTAGTTCACAAGCAAATATGAATCTTTTTTTCATAGTTTAACAAATCTGGGGAAATTGGTTACCTTCAAGACCTTTAGACCTGTGTCTGTTTCTGAAATGATCCCCCGAGGCAGCTGTTGGACATCCACTCCAAGAGAATGTTTTACTCAGACCACCTGAAGTATTCAATGGCCTTTAATGACTGGATAAGGGCTCATTAAATATAACATCAGTGCTAGAGTTTTATTCCACCTCTGGATCATGCTGTTCCTCACAAAGACACAATATATTTTTAAATTGGTTTTTTGAGAGTTATTATGCTCATTTTCAGATTCTTATTTTTAAACTCTTGAAAAGCTTTGAATGATTCCAAGGTCAAAGTAATCCTTTTTATGCTATGTAGACCTTATTTTATCCACAATCTGAGACAGGCTCTCAATTTTTTTTAGCATCTCACCTCATCCACCCTCCCTTCAGGACAACTTTCCTCTGATTAGCTGACACTCTTATTGCTCCCACAAATAGAGCTCAGGAATCGCAGTGCATTCTGGGTAGTGACAACCATGCTGTTGTTCAGGCAAAACTGAATAAAGATTTCTGTGTAGGTAGACATGGTTGTCTTAAGTGCAGTAACTGGACTAACTTTATTAATTTATTCATTTCACGCACGGGGGAAGTGGCCATCCTTGCACTGGCAGCTGTAAACAGTCTGTGTGATCTGTTTGCTCTGTGTTTAGTAATAATAATAATAACATAGCAGACATATTACTCACACAAATGAGAACAAGTGTCAGCTTTCTTTCTCTTATTCTTTCTTCCTCTCACTTTCTCTCGCTTTCTGTCAGTCTCTGGATGTCAAACAATATCAAACAGATACTTTTAGACATGTCAATAACATGAATCAGGAAGATGCAGGCCAGTAGGTAAGACTTTAGATGAAAAGATGAGAACAAATGTGCCAATCTGGTAGCAGGTCAGTGTAAAATGAACTAAAAGAAGATCAACTGGTTTCTACTGCTCTTGATTAGTGCCAGTGTGTGTGTGTGTGTGTGTGTGTGTGTGTGTAGTTTTTGTTCTTACTCCTACAATGAGGTTTACAACAACAAGTTCTAACAAAAGTGAGTCATCCATAATTTCTTTATATTTTATAATAGTTACATTTGGCTTTGAATTTATCTCAGAATCTAATCTCACATGTTCACACTATTATCTGCCAGGTGTTGGGCATTGTTGATGCATTCTTCTTCTATAGTACAACCTCAAATATTTCATAAAAATCAAGGAGGCCATATAAAATTTTATAATAAATAAATGGGTAATGGATCCTATTGTCTGTAGTTGCCAAGCAGAGATATTTGAAAAATCAATAATTTTTCAAAAATGGTTCAAAAGGATTGCAATAATTATTTAATATTAATGTCTCAGGAGTTGTTAGGACCACATTATTTTGACTTTCCGTATCATCTGCTCTGTCTGCCTGTTTCTGCCCCCTTACTCATTCAGTTTTATTTTAACTGTCAACAGCTTTTGATTGATTCAGGGTAATAATACTGATAGAACACTTAAGAAGAAAATTCTCTTTTTATCTGGGCCATTAATCTACGTTCAGACCCCATCAGCCTAACTCCCAACCCAGCTCATTTCCTTGAAATTTTAGTTGAGCAAGCAGTATCTCTTCAGATCTTTTGAAAATGCAAATGCCACCGTTTCTTATTCAGTACAGTTGCATTCATGATTGCATATGTGACATGTAGAACCAAAAAATACAGGACTACTTATTTGGCAGAATATAATATCAATAATATCAATAAAGCATGACGTTTCTCAAATTATTTTATGGAAAAGTGTCACAGTAAGTACTGCTTAGCTTTGGCCTCCCTGTTTTCTTTGTCTCGCAGGTCTAGGTCGGGTGGGGCAAGCTTGGCTCCACCCAGTGTATCCCTGGTCTACACACCTGTGGCTCGTTTCCCTGATTTCCCCTGCTAGTATATAAAAAGCAGCCCAGGTAACTAGTCTTCACCAGATCGTCTGCTTAGCCATGAAGAAATCATGCTATCAATCTATTCAATCATCATGGTGAAAATTATTATTGTGTGCCAACCTCTCTGAGGAATCACTGCTACTGTAACCTACTCACCTGTTTCATCAAGCTGGTTCATTCCTGGAAAACATTCCCTGGAAACGCAAGAACATTTTTATATATCAATCCTGTGTATATCCTCTCTCTCAGTGGATTACCTCCTTAGACACAGATTCTGCCCTGAGCTTGCCCATCACTGTTGTTCTCTCTGGAGAGTATCTCAGTACAAGATTTCTGTGTTTCAAGAGCTGTGCTTTGTGTACAATTAAGTAATGAATACTGCACAATTCAGTCTCAGTCTGGTCATCTGTTTCTCCACTGGTGCTTGTGCCTTTATAGGAAAGTAGAAGCTTGGACACATTTCTCAGGTTTACAACCATAGGATTAAAAATCCCAGTCACCGAGGGGCCACAACCAAGGGGGCTCCTTATGCCATTACCAAACGTGGATAAATAGGTGGAGCATCAGCAAGAACATGTGGCCCAAAATCTGCCAAACCAAACATGTGGAACATCAAGAATAACATTTAGAAACTGTGCGACTGTTGGCCTCTAAGTTAGAGGCTTTAGAAAGGAGACTTTGCAAACCAATTCCTGACATCAAAGTGGCTTCATCCATCATTTTTATATAGTTGATGTGAAGGAGTCAGGTCACCTTTCAGCCTGTGGGATATGCCTGCTCACAAGTGTTAAGTGAAGAGTACTTTAAAGTAACATTTTACTGTAATTACTTTACATTTTCAATAATTACTCTACAAAATTCAGTAATCTTATTTCAGTTATGTTTGTGCTGTTACTTATGTTAAAAGGTTGTTCAGATATCTACATGATAGGCATATAGGAAAAACAAACTTTCTTCCTACACATTTTGTGTGCAGAAAGGACAAAAATGGTGGCGTGTACTTTTAGCGTAACAGTACTTTTATTTTACTGCATGACATGACAAGAGCATGATGTGAAGTCTAAACTGCATCCAGAACAGGAACAACTGCTAACACAACATCATCTGCATTGCTTTTCTCTGACATTTACCAAACAGCATGTGATTTTTGGGGGGTTTGATACTAAAAGACAAAGTATCGCACTTCCTACCCATGACATAATACAGTAGATTTCAGTGTCAAATATTTATCCCAGATTTCATCAGTAGGAGGTAATGCACTACATTTGAATACTTGAAAAACTGGGTTTTTCCCTTGCCTGTTCACAGTAGGATCAGTTAAGAGGAGTTATATTTTCATGAGTCTGTTTTGACTCAGCTACTCAAATCTCTCAGAGCCCTGCAGGGATTTTCACCTGCGGCCAGGTGCACTCAGGGGATGCAGCGCTCGCAGGCTTTCTCTCCTTTTGGTCAAGTTGCAGCAGAGATTTTTACATTTGAACTTCTTTGTAGGCACTGTTACTTTTTGGAAACTGGTCAACACAATCATTTTCTGCAGAAGACTATGAATGATTTGCAAAAACCATGACACTGATGACATTTATTTTATTGTTTCCATTTTTTTGTTAGTAATAAGTTCTTTCATTTACTTTTGAAACTCTGTGACACTTTCTCTACAAAGGTGTTATTAAAATAAGCTCTCTGTGCCTACTTCCCACATACATACATACAGCTAGAGCAGAAACCTAATTAGGCAGGATCATAAGAGAATGAAGAACACTAAAGAAGGAAAGCTCTTTTCCTTCTGTTATTCTCTCTGCATACTCCAGTCTCATGGTCTACCTCTAATTAGCAAATGTTAAATTTATATCCTTTGTTGTGAGAGGTTAGACAACTAAGTTGTTAGAGGCTGCCCTTGTCTTTGTTAAAAATGGCAGTGCTGATATTTTGTATCACATTTTTCTTTTTATCAAAGAAAATACAGCCAGGTATGTATTGATTGCTGTCACTGATTACACCCTGCTGCGTGCTGTCTTAAATGCATTGTTTGTAGAAACAAGTCTCATCACTCAGCAGCCAACTACTTAACACCTCAGGGTGCTCATTTGGCTTGTTATTTTTGTATGTATTATTTAATTATTGTGTAAATGTGAAGTAACTTTAATTTCATCCAGTGGATTGTATAGCCCCCAGCAGTGGCGGTCCTAGCCCTGTTTGGCGCCCTGGGCGAACACTTAGAGAGATGTACCACATCTATGCATTGTGTATATAGTAGATTAGATAGCCAGCACATATTATTCTGCAGAATAATCACTCAGAAAAATAAAGGTGCCAACTGGAACCAAAAGTGGTTCTTTAGAGTGATGCCATAGAAGAACCTGTTTTGGTGCCACAAAGAACCTTTCAAACAATGGTTCTTTAAAGAACCATTTTTAAAAAGCTCCTTCAAACGGTTCTTTAAAAAACCATTTTAAAGAACCTTTTTTGAAATGGTTCTTTAAAGAACCGTTTTAAATCTTTCAAAATCTTCAAAATCTTATTGTATATTTTATTCTATTTTATTCTACTGTATATAGTATTTTATTTTTATTTTTATTCTATTCTGTACAGTTGTGTACTGTATTTATTCTTATTGTATTTTATTCTAATTTTTGCTTCATAACTTTTGCACTGTCCACTTCCTGCTGTGACAAAACAAATTTCCCACGTGTGGGACTAATAAAGGTTATCTTATCTTATCTTAAAATAAAATGTATCATAAATTGAATTTGAGTAGGGTAAAATAAATATGAGGACAGCATAGACATATATTAATGGTTTATTGCCATTTCGTAATATACCAAAAGACAAAAAGGCATTTTAACCCTCAGCACAACATCCCTACTAATACATGTCACATATTAGTCATTTAAACAGTAATAATTAAACATTTTTACTATACTATAAATAAATATATATATGAATACTATATCCATAGATAACACAACAATGAATACATGTATTGTTTAATTAATAAAACATCAGAAAGTGATAAAAACACATTAGAAATAGCAATGTCTTGACCAATAAATCAACACATTTTCATCAGCAGATGTTTGCATGTTCAGTAAAAATATTTCAACAACAAGTTTCTGATTAAAATTATCAATGAACTTCAGCCTTACCTTATGTAAGGTAAGTTTCATGTTGGACTCATGGTCCTTTGTTAGTCCAGTTTAGGACAATGTCTCTGACGTATGTATCATATCAAATATATGTCATATCAAAACAACCCCACACCTACAGTTGTTTCAGTTTTTCACAGGTGTTTCCTGTCAGCTGGTCAACCTCACTCAGGTGGACATCCATATCAGCCAACAGAACGACAAGCTCCTCCTTTTGTGCTTCAAATCCCTCCCACTCTGAGACAAGGAGCTGAGAGAGAGAAAACAAGGGTCAATTATAAAGAAGAGAGAAAAGTGAAACCCTTCTCAGAAGGTCTGACTCGCATACCTGCAGTCGACCTGTGATGGACTCCTGTTTGGCGTTCACGTCATCCCAGCGGCGGCCCGCACTCCCTCGCTGTTGCCAGCAGCTGAGTCTGCAGGGTGCCCTGGAAGAGCAGAGTTAATGTTCAACTCCTCCTTGTCAGGCTCTCCAGCTGGATGAGCTGAGGTCTCCCCTCTCGCTGCTGCCTCTGAACACACAAACACAAATTGCATGTGAAGCAGGAGGTGCAGATTTTTTTGCTATTCTTTTTTAAATCCAGGCTTGATAACGTGGAGGTATTTGGAAAACTTTTTTGGCCAGCGGACGACTGTTGTCTCGCAGAAAGTCAAATCAAATGTATGCGATACACAATTAATTCACAAGAACACATTATAAAAAACTAGTCCAGTTCTTGCCTGATTTCAACTGAATTCTGCATCAAAACAGGGTAAAATGAGTGTTAGCAGCAAATGTGAGCACAAAGCCTCACTTTGTACAAGCCTGCTATTAAAGTTCTCCTCTTTGCAGACAACTTTCCTGTTTTCAAGGCACAACTTGGATCTGCTGTACAAATCTTATGGCTACACGCTAAATGAAACAGTGAGCACGACTCCAGATTCTGATCCCTCAGCCTAATATGGTCCCAAAAGGCTCACAAAAACCCACATAGCAATAACAATAAAGCAAATGTTGAGGCTTCAAAATACAAAGTCCATAAACCAATGGCTGACATGGATTTTATCATAAGGGTGATAAATATACAACATATGTTTTTAAGACTAAAAGTATAATACAGATTTTAGTCTGAGAGATTTGATGTTCATTTACCTGCAGATGCACTATACGTGCCTGCTCCGTGGTTTTCCACAATGTTTTGCACATCACTATTTAATACAGGAAGTAGGTGAACTAAAACAAGTCATCTTTCTTTGTGAGAGGACAATATTAATGAAACAAACCTCAATGACATCATAGAGATCCCTAAAGATGCTCCTGCTGCTTCTCTTCCTCCTCATCCTAAGCTTCCTTCTCCTTGTCCTCGGCTTCCATCCAATTGTAATTCAGTGTAATTGTTTTTCTCCCCCTCCTCGTCCTCATTTTGTTGGAGCTGTGAACAGAATTAGTGTGAATCTGAGTTAATTTGTGCAAACAAGAAAAATCTACAGCTTTTCGGTCAGAGGTGGTCTTGTGATTTAAGCCGGGTAGAGTAGATTTATGTGTTGATACTACCTGCTTCAGCTCTACGACTGGCTGCTGAGCGATATTTACACCCCGGCTGGATTACAAACTTTAACCACGTGCTGAACTTTGGCCCAGCTTTGATACCTCTTGTTAGTATAATGACCTCTTCTTGGCTTAATATATGATGGTGGATAAATCAAATGTACAAAGAAAATTTAACTATATTACAAAAGGACATCCATCCTGGTAACATCAAATGACCGGAGCATAACTTGTCAACTAGTCCAAAAATAAGTTATACAGTAACAGTCAAAGACACACCTTCTCATGTGTCACATTTCTATTCATTCAAAACACTTATGCATAGCTGTATTTTATACAGCTCTTACAGAATTCAAAGTACAGGCTGATGTGAGTATTTAATGTACGGCTCAGCTCTACTGAATTTCTGAGTTTCTAGAGCAGACACAGCTCACATCACAATAGGCTTCAGGCGCCATTTTAGTGACTTTAACAATATTATAAATTTTAATATCGGTCTAGTGACATTAGGTTATGTACGCAGCACGCAATAAAACCACATATTTTAGAAGTCAAAGGTTCAAATTAGTTGGGAGCACCTTCGCTTAATTATAACAGTGGTTTTGTTAGGAAAACAGTTCTGTATACCGATACTAAATTACGTTAATGTCAACGGCTAACGTATCTAACATAGCTAACTGTTTTTTTAGCACAGCATTAACAGCAAGCTACAATGGCGAGTAACAAAAACAAAACAGTAAAAAGGTTTTAATGAAAATGTTTTACCTTGTCCAGCAGTCCCAGAATCCAGAGCTTCAAAGACCAGCAGGTCCTCAAGACTGTTATCCGTTTCGCTGTCACCGTCCGTGAGAACTTGTTTTTTCCCTTAGAACAGGGGTCTGCAACCTTTAACACCGAAAGAGCCATTTGGACCCGGTTTCCACGCAAAAGAAAACACTGGGAGCCGCAAATACTTTTTGACATCTAAAATGAAGATAACACTGTATATATTGTTTTTTTACCTTTGTGCTTTGTGTGAACAACTAAAGTAAGTAAGTAAAGTTTATTTATTAAGCGCTTTTCACAGACAGGCAGTCACAAAGCGCTGCACAAAGATTCAAATAAACAATACAATCAATAGACATTATACACAATGTAAAAGATCAAATGTAAATAATGTAAAGAATATCAAATACATAGATCAACAAAAGGCTTGTTTGAACAGAAAAGTTTTTAACTGCTTTTTAAAAGAATCCACAGAGAAACTAAGTGTGTTGCTTATGAAATCCATGAAGTGCTACAGAGAAAATTACATTTTATTTATGTAATAAACACATTTTGAACTCTTAAATGAACTCTAAATTGAAGAAATATAACAAAAGGAAAGACATCCAGCTGAACTAAAATGATCCATGTAGCAAACAAAAACCATTGTGAGCCGCCACCCTCACAACAGTTTTTTTTCCAATTAAAAAGTAATTGAAAAAAAAGCACTATGCCGCTGAAAAAATAGATATTTGCAAAATTCTGCCTAAATATGTATTTTACCTGGTTAATGTGTGTGGCGAGGCGTGGTCTGCAGTGCTGCTGCATGGGAATCGGACGCACCTGAGCGGCACCCGCAATCACGCCTCGCCGCCTTAAAGCCTGTGCTCTCTCTGCTGTTGTGTTGTCGGGCTGTGAGCTGAAAAGCTACAGCCGGCTGTATGCGTACAGCAACCGTGTGTGAAAAGTGGTCAATAAAGAGATGCTGAAAAGCATGTTCATGGAAACATCGTCGGGTCTGCCGTGATATGTTTACAATGAGACTTCTGGTCCCGAACCTCTGCTCACAGCATCTGCATATCGGGGCTTTCATCTTTACGCAGGACTGTAAGCTGTCATCTGTGAGGCGTGAGCGGTGTTTGTTTTTAACATAATTCACGGTGGAGAACAGCTGTCGACATAATGTGAATTCGAAGATCCTACCTGGGGTCGAAAGTCTCAATAAATGCACGGCGTTTCAGCGGGTATACCGGCTTCCGCGAGTGTGACGCTTATTGTGAGCGATGAAATAATAAAATATAATTGTATTTTTATATTTCAAAATCACAATAATCTTCCAATTTAGAACTACAAGTTAAAAAAGCACTAACATAAATAAAATACACTTCAGCTAAATACTTCTAATTTATTTTCCCAAACCACCCGGACAAAAGAGCCGCGGGTTGCCGACCCCTGCCTTAGAAAGTTCAAGGCCCGCCGGTCGCGCAATCTGTCTGCGCATGCGCATCCCAACAATTGACCCCCTCCCTTTCGGGAGGTTGCCATAGTACGACGTGTTCTAACGTCACTCTCTCTCTCTCTCTCCCTCTCTCTCTCTCCCTCTCATTTATTTGGCTCGAAACACATATTAACAAATTGCTCAGTGATAAACAAGTAAGTACTGAGATCCTTTACCTAAGCAGCGTGCTTTGTCAAAACTAAGTAAGTGTGTCGGTGTGTTCATTACAATGACATTCTGTTGTGCAATTGTTATTCACTTGTATTTTATAATTTGACTTTACATACTGCTGGGTGGTTTGTAAAGTTTACAATAACTAGTATTATCATTATGCTATATTTTCTAATATATATAATAATCTCAAAAGTAATGCCTTGAAGCAGAACATAGTAATACTTTATTAAAATTTTAATCTAAAGTACAGTATTTGAATTTGTGTATTGTGTCTACTGTTTGTTAACTCACCATATTCATAAACGTCTTAAAAATAAATCCCATATTCTATTACCATATTATTTGTGATCAATGGGTTTGCAGGGTTGGGGGGTAGGGTCTTTAGGCTTTGGCCCCCACCCCTGCCACCAGTATATTTTTAAGCAAGTATTTCTAACTTTTATTTGAATATTCAGTGTGCTCTTAAAGGGTAACTGCCAGGTAACCCGCCCTCCCCCTTCGCACATACATGCACACAAACAAAACACACAGTATAATTCACACCCTCATTATAGTGAATAAATATTTATGCCATTTTACACCATCAAACATAGATTGCTAAGGATGAAGAACCTTTTGTTCTTTAAAGAACCATTTGTAATACCTAAAGAACCATCTACAAAATAAAAAGGTTCTTTGACATATGATGGTTCTTTAAAGAACCATGAAGTCATCTGAAGAACCATTTAAGAACCATAATTTTTCTGAGAGTGAAGTGGCTATTCTAAAGAAAACAAAAAAAAAAGTAGGGATTAAGAGTTGGCTGTATCTAGATTTTGTTACCTTTGCTATACTCTCCGAAATTTACTATTGTTAGCTGACTCTAAAGGGGTGGACTCGTGTAGCAGAAACACACAGAGGGTAGGGAAGTTGCAGTATATGCTGTTTAATTACAGTGACAGGGGTATTTATAAGGGTGAGGGCTATTTATAGTGGCGGGGTGAATGTAAGCTGACGGGGAGAAACGAAAGCACAGACCTGGGGCATGCGGGGAAGATGGGTGGCGTACTGGAGCGATCTAAGGGAGAAGGACAAAACAGTGTTAAGTGGGTGACATTAGAAAAACGAGAGCAAAGCGGGGACGGGGAGAGTTGGAGAGCTTACTTGATATAACTGAAAATACAGACATGGGCGGAGGCCTTCTAGAGCCACGGGTAGAGGCGAGGCAGATCTCCGTTCAGACCAAGGAACACAATCTCCAGAGTCAAAGGCAGGTGAGCAGGCAGTGGGACAAGCTAGTGGAAAGGAAAACAGGCGAGGACACGAATCCTGAATACTTAGCAGATGTAGTATAAATCTCGAGAGTCTTTGCGAAAACACGTTACCACTTGTGGAAGCAATACTCTGACACCAGACCTACCTAACCCATCTTAATTTTAGCACAAAAGCAAATCTCAAAACATCTAATTTTTGGATCAAGTCTTTGAGAGGGTAAAGACTTCATCAATTCTAAATCTTTAGAACTATTTTCAAATTATTTCTAATTTAGCTGTAAATTTGCCACCAGGGGTCATTTGACTGTTCTATACAGTCATATAAAGTTAACAGCCACTCGAAACATAGCAAGGCATGATTCAGTAATCTCTGCCTCGATTAGACAGATTTAGTCTGTGCATGCAGACTCAGATTATGCAAATACTTTAGGCTATATAGTCCTCAGTTCCTTAACAGTGTGTGGTTTTAGAGAGACAGCACTTTGTTGTTTCAAAAAGTGTGATTGGGGATTGATGAATGAGGATAAGTAACAGCTAGAGGATGAAGTCAGAGTGACTAAGCTGTCAACAGTGGAGGGGCAAGGAACTTTCATTCAGCTCTATAATCCAGGTCCCTTCCCTCATTACCGGATCCACAATAAAAGCACGTTTCTGAAATGATCCTCCCAGATGACCTTGAGCTCCCCTACTCCCACATCCCCAATTGGTATTCACCAGCAATGGCAACTAAGCCTGACCAGCAGTTATTTCTACACCAAAATGGCATGTAGGGGCACAGAACCTCATCCCACCACTGCTGAGTAAAGACAGGGAGAGGTGAAATAGACTTGGAGAGAGAGGATGAAAAAGACAGGAAAAGGGGAAAGGGCTGAAAGGTGAATAGGGAGAGTATGAATATTGAATAGTTAATGTAATTTTCTTCATCTATGCATGTGTGCTTACACCATGAAAGGAATATCAGTAGCAGAAAAAGACTCACAGGAGGGCAGCTGTAAGAATTGCTAGGACCCAATCTATTACTCTAAAGTGGCCCTTGACCCCTAGTGTGCCCACCTCACCAACTGAACTGAAGCTTCACAATGGTTTGAATAATTACTAATGATCTTTTTACTGTACACTCTTAACCCCTTAATGCCTTTTCCATCAAAAGGACAATCAGTGTGTGGTCCATGTGCTTGAACAGGGACAGCTTGTTAGGACCTGTTTGCAATCATGCACAGCTCAGATGTAAAGGCTACTAATTTGATAATTGTGGTAATACTACAATAATAGTATTGCCACCCATTGTAAATATCAAATCTCTGATGGTCATAGTAGTTTTAAAATATTAAAGTAGTTAATAAGTTATTATTAAATAAGTTATCCTTAAATGAGTTATTAAAATGTCCATTTAAGTCACTGTCACAGCATATATTGCACTATTAACACTAGACGGGTGAAGTAATGCACCTGCAAGCTGCTTGCTAGTGTCAACAAAACATGAAGAACAATGGACAAACAACTGCCAGGCACGGGGCCTGTAAAGTCTGTGTAGAGATGTGAAATTAGATGCTACTGTACTGTAGAACAGTCAGGGTTTGAGGCATCATTTCAGCCAGTAGTGTTGGGTATCTTTTGAAAACTGATTATGAATGCACAAAAGTTTGATCCACTATGCAATTCCATCCTGGCTATTCCACCGGAATGCTGTGCGAGTGAATGAATTCCACCGTAACACTCCACTCATGGCAGACACCGATCTTAAGAAGATCGTGTTGGTTGTAGTGTTTGTTCACCCAACAGAATGTAGGACGAACTAAAATCAATACACACACAAAACAACAATCCAAAGGGGAGAGCACCGTGCCGCTGCAACTATGTGCGCCGCCATCTTGACCACCATGCACCTAACACATGAAAATGTGCATAAACATGCCTATTTATTTATTTATATTGCTGCAATTCCTTATTGTCAGCAAATTAGACATGCAACCCTCCCGTCTCCAGACAGCTGACAATGAGCCAGCTAAACAACAAAAACTGGTTTTAAGCTAACACTATGGCAGCAAAGGCTAGGCTGAAGTGTCCTGAAAAAAAAAAACACACTTTCACTGATAGTCAATTTTTTTTGTTCAATTTAGTTTTATTTATATAGCGCCAAGTCACAACAAAATTTGTCTCAAGGCATTTTATATTGTAAGGTAAAGACCCTTCAGTAATACATAGAAAACCCATAACATCTGATGAGCCCTTATATGAGCAAGTGGATGACAACAATGGAAAGGAAAAACTTTTTTAACAGGAAGAAACCTCCAGCAGAACCAGATCCAGTGAGGGGCAGCCATTTGCCCAACTGTGGGTGATGGGATTCAGGGCAACTATTGTAGTTAAATAAATATACATAGCATTGAAAGTAGCTGTACGTAATGATACATCTGTGTGCTGGTTAGAAGTTTTTTTCCTCTAATGGTTACAATTTGTAAGAAATTCATGAAGTTATTAATAAACAGGTAGTTGATTTCATTCTCACATTGTATGGGCAGCAGTTGGGAAAAATTAGGATATCTTCAACAACTGACCTCAGTGTCACTGTCACTGGACAAAAGTGGCTTCATTGAGGCAACAACTCCTTTCACAAAGTTTTATCTTCTCCAGAGTAAATAGACATTAGGTAGCCTGGTACCCACTGGTTCAAACAAAGCAGGACTCACTGATACAGGCTCTTAACTCGTTGGCTCAGGTGGAGCAGGACCCTTGGAAAAGATTTTTAGTAGATACACCTATGGAATCAATTTGAAAATCTTATGACTTCCTTCTTGAGTTATCATATTCCCAGGATTTTCAGAAAACTGGACATCTGACCTCTGACCATGAGATTGAGGTCACTGAGATTCGAACTTATCTGAGATTTTTAGTAGATACACATACATCGCCTCGTTTTTTTAATGATCACATTGACAAGCTTAGGTGCCCATGCTGCCTGTCCACCCACCCAGCATAGTGATGACATTACCCCATCACCCTTCTATGGCCGTGGCTAAAGCTAAAACATTAAACTCAAAGCGTGCGGTTAGAGATCCCGGATCATGACAGAAGCCAATATTTCAGTGTGATGTTTAGCATAGTGATACTAACTAGTATTCGTATTACTATGCTAAACTAAAGTATTGAATTTAGTAAATATTAATACTGCTTGTCAGCATGTTAGCATGTATAAAAAATTTTGCACTTGTGAAAGCACTTTATTATGAACCATAGTTACACTTTCCAGCATCCTCTTATTGGAAGTAGTAATTATGACAGAGCAAATGAGATGGTGAAGTGACAGAGTCCACTGTGTGTGTGCGTGTGTGTTATGGCTTTCTTTCCATTCTTACTCTTACCTCCAGCACAGCTATGTCATGTTATGATGTGATGCAGCTGATCGTGGACCCTCAAAACAATGGTTCCTTTTGTCTGCACATTTCAGAAGTGTCGCAGATGAGCCTCTGAAAGCTACATCACTAAAAAGTAGATGAGATGATCACAAAGTGAGACAAAGGAATGACACGGGAAATCTGTTCAATTTTTAAAATAAAAGAATAAAATAAAAATAAATGTGAAGCCATGTTAAAAATGAACTTCTCATGCATGCACGTCAGGATGTATTTGTAGGGTGAGATTCGTGTTCTGTGTTGTTTTAACTTACCTAATTTTTGTGAACAGCTTCTAAGTTTTGTATTGATTCTTTTAATTCTCGGTGATATTGGCACCTTAGCTCTCTCTTCGATTTTAATTATGAATAAAAACCCTTTGTTTTGCTTGTGGTTCTAGCTCCCTGCTTACGTTTGCTCCCAGACACTTTTATTATTTCCCCATATCCCTGGGAACTACAACATTATGTAAGAAGTAGGTTGGGGTTGATTAGTCCATAGAACTGGAACTAAAGGCAGAATACTTTGCGCTTCAGTTTATGTTTCAGCTAAATCTTCTTGTCCATTGACAAGGACAGGCAGCCATCCGTTATAAGAGGATGATCCTCAAATCATGACCAGTAACCCTCCATTCATTTTCTTAAGCACCTATTCGGTTCAGGATTGTGCTGGGCTAAGTCACTAATCTATCACAGGCCAGATGAAAAACAGATTACACTAAATGTTAATTATAGCCATTTTGCTTCAGCTTGATTATCTGGTGCCTTCAAGTCACTGTGAGCTTCAGAGTCATTTTTTGGGGTTTTTGATTATTTAGGTTAATCAGGCATCTCTTTTGGGGTTTCTTTGAATGTGTTTTGGTTTCTTCTTTTTTGTGTCTCCTCTGGATTATTTTCTGTGTTTTGAAGTTGCTTCGATTTGTGTCTGAAATCAGTTTGTTTCTCTTTAGGATCATTGGAAATATTGGATTTTAACATGGGAGACTACTGTAATTCCAATAACTGTTCCATCTTGCCAGTTGCTTTGCAAGCTCACAAGTCTGAGATATCTCTTCTGTCTCTTCACTCAGTGGCTCTGGTATTCTGTTATGTCTGCACACATACATTTAGATGCTATAGTTAATCCTAACTGAAGATGGTTATATAATTTTAAAACTAAAATGTTTGAAACAATTCACTGCAAGCTTATTAAGTTCATATAATAACCTCTCATATATTTTTGAAATGAGATAACTAGCAAATATACAGTGTACCTGTTCAATCTAATCCAATGTCCTCACAACAAACCTTATTCTCTGGGAGTTATATTAGGTTTAGTTTTGTTTACATAGTTTCAAAAGGATAGTGATTCAACTCCACAGCAATTTTGCAGGTGTCATTGTGGTGGTTTATTGAGCTGAGAGATGCTTTGTAATATTCCACTGTCAATAAATGGAGCAAAGCATGAACACTCACTTGCTGGAAGATGATTAAATTGGTACATTCAGTTTCATCATCAGTTCAGAAAGTATAAAGATTGACTGGTGCAGCGGCTGTCTTTTTCCCCCCTCCCTTTTGCTGAAATGTTCAGATACAACTTGGTGTTGATAATAATGATGAAATGTTGTGTTAATTATACTGTAAATTCTAATTAGTTAACCTTATCAAGAAAAAGCATACACACCAATTACCTTAAAAAACAAGTGGAACTATGTTGTACTAAAAATGTATTTTTTAGTATAGGTTACCTACATGAACGTTTAAGCAACATGCAAAATTAATTTTAAAGTTTCTACAACATATGATTTCTTAGTTATTTACTTGAATATGAGTTTCATTTACTTGTTAAAATAATGGAAAATTTTATTTAAAAATTTAAGCACTCCTTTAGTCCAGCACTCCTTTAAGAAAAAAAGTGTAAAGGACCATGAAGGCCAGTTTTGGACCTTGAACTTGTCGGGGGAGGACAAGTTCAATGCAAGAGAGGAAAAGGTAGATTAATCTGCTGGATGTGAACAGGAATGTCAAGGTGAGCATTTTTAGGAGTATGAGGGAAGCAGATTTGCTTAGTTGGAGAGACGGAGATCACTGAACAGGGGACGTACAGAACATCAGACAGAGCGAAGGAGTGATAAGACAAAACCTCCAGCTTTTTCTCCTTCCCAGAGTCTGGAGGATTGTTGCCGGGGTAGGCAGGTAAGTGTCTAGCATGAAACGCGGAGACAGAGTTGGGTAGTGACGAGAGTAAGGTGAGTAACGTTAAGACAAGAAAGAACAAAACAATAATCCAATAACATGGATGTTGATTTACCAGCGTGAGGTAGTAGATGATCTGGTGGAGTGTGAGCTTGAGCTGGTCTTTAAATGCTGGCGGATGTTTAATGCTCATGATCTGCACGTCAGGTGAATTCCACCGAGGAGGAGGGAATCTGGACACAGGGGCAGTAATGGAAAAATACTCCACAACAAGACACTCAGCGTGGACGAAAAGGTCCATTGTCCTAAAACATATATTCAATGCATGTAATGAAAATAAAGGTACAGTAATAAGCATTTTATTTCTTTTCTTTCTGAAAAGTAATAAATACTCCTGATCTGAAAATGTAATAACCAGTTTCCATACACTCATCACAGATGTGAATGTCATGATAATGTGTGTGTGTGTGTGTGTGTGTGTGTGTGTGTGTAAGAACACAAATAGTTTCCGCTGAGTTAATTGATTATAATGACATAAACTAGAGAAGTCAGGCAACTAAAGAAATATCCACATTTCTATAAATGATATTTAATATCAAGATTTAAAACTTCAGGTCCAATATGATTTTTAATTTAAAAACAACTAGCATGTTTGGCAAAATCAAATTACTGTTTTGCTATCGAGTTCTGATGAAGTATTAACTGAAAGAAAGATCTAACAGTAATTACAGAGGTGAAAGTGTTGTAAATCATTTTGTTTTGGCTACTTTTCGGTGTGTAAAGATCCATAATACTGTTAAAGTGTCCACAGTGTTTCTGCGCAGGCTGGTGTTCCTCTCTATATATGGGGGCATGTGTACTGCCATCTACTGTAGGCAACATGCTGACTGGGGATCAGAACCTTATACAAACTCAGTTCAAATAAACACAACTATCTCAAACTTACCGAAAAATATGTATCTAGTAAAACAGTTGCATTCTCTAAAACAATCACAGAATATATCAATTGAAAGTTTACATTTGATAAGATGTTGCAGAGTAACAGGTAAAGAGATTTCCCAAGTTATATTACTTTCACAGAAAAATGCTCTTATGCATTTCTTCACCAAAGGTGTCTATAATAATGGTATTTGTATTTTTGATCCTCTTAGCAAATCTCAGATGTGTTCACAAACACTCGTCTGCAAAAGCCCTTTGAAGCCAATGATGTTACACGCCGCCGGCATTTTGTGGGTATTTCTGGACTGTGAGGTGATAATTACAGTTTACACTCTGCAAGCTGCTGTAGAGATGCAAAAACCAGTAGGAGGCGTGAGCAGGATTTATAAGGTTTATATAGGCCAGGGCAAGACACGTGCAGGAATAGTTGTTTAGCAAAAACATTGCAACCCCAAAACCGCAAATCAATTTAAATATACAGTACTGTATAAAGTTGTTGTATTTGGGATTTTCTCTAATCCACACAGGTTCAAAAGTATACATACAGGATCAAATATATATGTATACTCACTTAAATCTTTTACTAAATGATACTGAAACTTCTATTATGGGTTTATATTTGACAAGACCAAAGCCTTTTAACTTCGTGTTAATGATCATGATTGATGACAGCTGGTAGTTTCTCTATGCCAGCATAAAAAGGATTTGTTCATTGGTACTCACTGGAAAGACCAATACTAGGAACAATGTACCAAGCCAAGGAATTCAGTGAAGGAAATGCTTGGATTTACACAAATTGGCAAGGTCTCAAGAGCCATTTCTTAACAACTACTGATTCAAAGAACATCATTTCAAACTATTGTAATTAATTACAAATGATTTAGATGCGTCTCCACTTTTCCAAGGCCTGGAAGAGGACCTAAACTGTCACTCTCAAATGAGAGAAATTTGCTTGGCTGTTCAGTGACAACCCGGGAACCACCTGCCGCCAAAATTGACACCTAGATGCAGCAATTTATTGAAAAATACATGGTACAAGTCCAACCAGAAACAGAGAAGCACATTAAACAGAAAGGTATCCCGAATACCTACCACTGGTAGCAATGCAGCAGCAAACCACGACCGAGTTTCAACCATGTTTTACAGATGCAGCTGCACAAGCCATTGTTTCAAAGTACCTGAGGATGGAACACAGAAAAATATGAAGGATATTTTCCTGGCCTGAATTTTGTTTTGTCTTTTATAACATATAACTCCTTTGAAAATATGCTGCAGTAGACAAAAACTGAAGAAAACCATGAATCAACATATGGAGATTATCTGTGGAAAGATCAATGTTTCTGAAGTAAAACAGCAAAGTTACAGAGGTTTTATTAGAGATATAGCTAGCTGTTTTTCAATTTGGCACACTTTGGACACTTTGACACCACCAAGTTTAAATTTCTTAGTTATTAAAAAACATAAATTAGGCTTTTTTGTCAGAGGTCATTTTTGCAATGGAGAACATTGGGGGTTTAACAGGTTAACATTCAAAATCAAAGTGATTTCTTCAGTCAGGATAAATTCATTCATCTACATGGATCAGCTAATGGAAATCAGCTTGAAACCCAATTTCTTGTGTTAGCTACCTAGTTAAGGATGTTAATTAGATCAATCGCCACTTTTAACTGTACTAGAGCAGGACTCTATACTCCACTGACTCCATTTTACACTATATTGTATATATTGTATTGTCGAGAAAGGTGGGATTGATGGATGCATGGTTAACCTGATCTTGCTGCCAAAGGTTCTGCTTCTAACAACCTGCTTCAGCTATGCAGCTTGTTAGCAAGTAAACCTTTCTCTTGTGCCCTCCTCTAATTTTGCACCCTTTCAACATCTTTGGGGACAAAAATGTACACACACAAAATCTACCATAAAATCCTCATACAACAATATTTTTTCAGCTTTATTTCATAAATCAGTTAATCAACTTGTTCAAACATTTGAATTATTGGGTATTTATTGAAAAAATTTAAAATTTCCATATAATAAATAGTATGAGGATGGGGCATTGGTGGTGATTAGAGTCTTGGACATGTCAAAGATCAGCAACAAAATTGATTTGATTGGATTATTATTGTTTTGTGTAGTGAGAAATACTCCCTCTCACTACTTTTGTGGACACAAGTGTACACACACAAAATCTGCAGTAAAATGCTTATACAGCAATATTTTTTTCTGTTTTTTTTTTTTTTCATGAATCACTTAATCAACTTGAGCCCTTTTCAAAATGATCAAACAGTAAATTATTTTCTAGATTTTAACCCTTTAAATGCAACTTTAAACAGCTGAATTACTCATTATTCATTGAAAAAACTAACAAAATGGGGAGGGAAGGCTTGTAAAAATTACGGCAAAAATTACGGGCAAAATTGAAGGTCAGGAAATGACGTTTATAAATGTGTATATTCCTCCGGGAAGTAACTGGACAATATATAAACAAATATTTGAATTAATGGTGAATTCACAAGGTCTGGTAATCTGTGGAGGTGATTTCAATATCAGATTGAACCCTAAACTAGACGTGTCTGGAGCATCTATTAGCTCAAATGCTCTTACAAAAAAATGTAATCAATTGATTGAGGAATTGGGGATAATTGATGTTTGGAGAGAGTTACATCCTAAAAGTAGGGATTATACCCACTACTCCTGTCCCCATAGGACTTATTCTAGAATAGACTACTTTTTTATGTTTAGTAGTGATTGTACTAGAGTAAAGGAATGTAAAATTAAAACGATAGATCTTTCAGATCATAGCCCCATTTCACTGTCTTTGAGTTTAGAGAAGAAAGCAAGGAAGGTGCTGTGGAAATTGAATTCAACTATATTAAACGATCCCATATTAAAACAAAAGCTAAGAGAAGAAATAAATGATTTTCTTGAATTAAACGATACAGGGGAAGTGTCGCAAATCATATTATGGGACACTCTAAAGGCAGTAATGAGAGGAAAAATAATTTCAATGACCTCCCATCTGAAAAAGATAAAGAGGCAAAAATTAGCCAACCTTCAGGTAAAGTTAAAACAACTACAACGGGAAGATGGATATAAAGGTAATTCTGAGATAAAAAATGAAATTAAAAAAATACAGGTTGAAATCGATGAAATTTATACGCAGGAAACTCAAAAGAAAATTATTTTTTTAAAGCAGAAATATTACGAAATAGGAAGCAAATCCTCTAAAGTCTTAGCTTACAAACTGCGTAAACAGAGATTGGAAAGTACAATTTTTAAAATAAAAAACCCACAAACAAAGATAATTGAAAATCAATTGGAGAAAATTCAAGAGAGCTTAGAGTTGTTCTATAAAGAATTATATACCCAACCACAAACAACGGATGAAATAAAAATTGATAATTTTTTGAACAAATTAAAATTACCAACTTTAACAAATTTCCAAAATGAAAGTTTACTCCAACCAATAACAACCAAAGAACTTCACCTGGCAATATCCAAATTAAAAGTAGGCAAGAGTCCGGGTTCGGATGGGTATACTGCAGAGTGGTATAAAAACCTTAAAGAGGACTTGCTCCCTATTTTATTGAAAACATTCAATTCGATTATGCAAAAGGATAAATTACCCCCTTCGTGGAAGGAAGCAGTTATTTCCATCATTCCCAAAGAGGGTAAAGATAGGACAGAATGTAGCAGTTATCGACCGATTAGTGTATTAAATTTGGATTATAAACTATTTACAGCAATTCTGGCACGGAGATTAGAAAAAATTTTACCTGACATAATAGACCTGGACCAGTGTGGTTTCATCCAACAAAGGCAAACAGTAGACAACATAAGGCATTCTCTACATGTTATGGAACAAATAAACAGAGATAAGGTCCAGGCAGTGTTGGTGGGACTGGACGCTGAGAAAGCCTTTGATTCAGTCAGATGGCTTTTTCTTTACAAGGTATTGAAGACTTTTGGTTTCCATAATAAATTCATCTTAATAATACAATCCCTTTACGATAAACCAAGGGCTCGTGTGAAAGTCAATGGAGATTTATCTGAATCTTTTACCTTAGAAAGAGGGACCAGGCAAGGTTGTCCAATCTCACCACTTTTATTTGCACTTTATATTGAGCCTCTTGGTCAGTTTATAAGAAACAATACCAAAATTAAAGGTATTGTAGTTGCTGGTGAAGAACAAAAAGTTGCAATGTTTGCGGATGATGTCTTGGTTTTTCTGAGGGAACCTGAAGAATCATTTGAGGAGTTGATGTCTTCTCTATCTGTCTTTGGAGAACTGTCTGGTTATAAATTAAACCTAAACAAAACACAGGTAATGACACTAAATTATACAGCATCTAAAACGCTACGAGATAAATATAATATAAATTGGGAAGCTGAAACACTTAAATACTTGGGAATAACTTTAACTAAGAATATTTCTAATCTATCACAAGTAAATTATGGTCCCTTGTCACAGGCCATAAAATTTGATTTAGACAGGTGGAATCTGGTGCCTTTTTTAAATTTAAATTCAAGGATATTAGCAGTGAAAATGAACGTACTCCCAAGACTCCTCTATTTATTTAGAACTTTGCCGGTTGAAGTAAGTCAAACACAGTTCGGGGAATGGGACAAATGGATTGCGCGTTTTATTTGGCATGGGAAAAAACCAAGAATTAAATTTAGATCGTTACAGCTAAACAAGGCAAAAGGGGGGGCAATGCTCCCATGTTTACAATACTACTATTACGCATCTCAGGTTATCCCCCTGCTGCAATGGTGTAATCCTAATTTGACAGCTAAGTGGAAATCCATAGAATTTAATAGAACCCCTAAACTTCAACTACAAGCCTCAATTGCGGATAAAAAATTGGCAGACCGTTTAGAAGATAAAGGACCATGGATAAGCCACACTCTAAAAATATGGAATAAAGTGATTAAAATATGTGGTAGTGAACAAATACTAAAAGTATTTAGATGGTGTGCTTATGACACAGATTTTAAACCAAATGAAAGTGATAATAGATTTCAGTCCTGGATAGAGAGTGGATTAACAACATTCTATTCCTTCACACATAAAGGGGCACTACAGAGTTTCCAGTCTTTACAAACAAGAAATGGCTTAAGACAAGTAGACTTCTTCAGGTTTCTTCAAATGAGGGATTATTTTAACAAACATTGCAATATCCCAAACCCAAATACGGTTGAGTCTGAAATTTTTAAGGTGGTTAAATTAGCATACGATAGTTCCTTGAGAAAGGCAATCTCCAAACTATATAATGTGCTTCTTCAAGCAAGGAAGGACACTACTCAAAATGTCAAGATTAAATGGGAATTGGAATCGGGGATGGGTATAACAAATGAGAATTGGGAGAGGATTTGTAACTTTCATTGGTACTTAACAAGTTCTTTATCTTGGAGAGACCACTGTTGGAAGAACATTATTAGATTTTTTAAAACCCCTCATCAAATTAAATATAAAAATGGGACAGCGGAATGCTGGAGAAGATGTGGATCAGAAGAAGCACATCATTATCATATTTTTTGGGACTGCCCCAACTTAAAAAATTACTGGCTGGGAATTCACAAAACTTTGTGTGAGGTTTTTAAGATAAAATTTGACATCAATTTTGTGAATTTGTATTTGGGTTTGGTCGCTGGCTCGGTCCGGGGAGGGGATACAAAACTTTTACAAGCGCTATTAGCGGCCAGCAAAAAATCAATAACCAGAAAGTGGTTAAATCCAACTCCGCCAACACTTGATGATTGGTTTAATGCGGTCTTCGAAATATTTAAAATGGAAAAAATGACATTCTTTTTAAAAATTCGAAAAGACAAATTTTACAAAATATGGAATAAATGGATTAGTTTTGTGTCCCCCATCCGCCCTGAATTTAGATAAGACCGGCTCTGAATTGGTGTATCTCCCATGTATCGTACAATGTTAGGTTGACCCTCAACTTCATAATAGGTACCTAATGTAGTCTTTGTAAATAAGGTAAACATGCTGCATTATGTAACATACTGTCAAACCACGGAGTTTATTTTACTTATTTTTCTTTTTGTTACTTATTTCTTTTTTTTGTTGATGTTATTAGATTGTAAAACAAAAGGACTAAGAAAGAGGTGTTTTCTTTCTCTTTTTTTGTTGTTGTTTATTTGCTTGCTTGTCTGTTTTTTGTCTTTATTTGATTGAATGGTGTTGATGCACCTTATTGTGATAATTTTACTTTCCTTTTTTCTTCAATAAAAATATAATTTAAAAAGAAAAGAAAAGAAAAGAAAAAACTAACAAAAAAACCCAATTGTTTTCCATATAATAAATAATGTGGGGATGGGACATTGTCGGTGAGTCTTGGACATGTCAAAGATTAGCAACAAAATAAATTTGATTGCTTTATTATTTTCTGTGAAGTGCCAAATATTCCCTTTCCACACCTTGGTGAACAAATCACTGCTACCCAGTCTTGCACACACAGAAACGCCTATATACAGTGCTATATACGTATTTAAGACACAGCTCAAAACACATCTGTTTAAACTGGCTTATTCGCTTTAATGCTGATTTTATCTGTTGTCATGCTCTGTTTTGTAATTTTAACTTATTTTATGTATTTTATGACTATTGTTCCTTTTATTAATTGTGTTTCTTGTAAGGTGACCTTGGGTTTCTGAAAGGCGCCCTCAAATAAAATGTATTATTATTATTATTATTATGTAAAACTATTTGGCCCTATTGTATTGTGATTTTTTTTTGGCATATATGTCACTCTTAAATGTTATAGTTCATCAGACATGTTTTAATTCCCCAAAACCCAAAGAAATATAAAATCTAGTTCTTAAATTATGTTTTCTTTTATTAGGGGATTAAAAAGGCTATCGAACCTACCAAACTAGCTTTGACTTTAGCCAATCTACTTGGCTTTTAATGTCTTGAAAATGTTCAATTTGTTTTATGGCCTGACAGTGTAAATGAGTGACAGCAAATGTCACATTAATGCAGTGGTTGCCAAACTTTTTTTGCCAGGCCCCCCTTTGTTTTACAAGAAAAATGTTCCCGGCCCCCCACCACCTAACACCCCCCGCGCAAGCACATCCTCCAACCACACACACCCATAGCAGTGCGTTTATAAACTCCATTGCGGTTTATTTCACACCTCAAACATTTAGTAAACAATTAAGCAAATACAAGTAAACGGCAATAAATTACAGGTAGTAATAAAATATACTACTAACTCTTTTACGCTGCGTCCACACCTACACGGGTATTTTTGAAAACGCAGCTGTTTCTATGCGTTTGGGCTTTTCGTCAACACGTAAACGGCGTTGCGATTCACCGAAAACGGAGATTATTTAAAACTCCTTTTTTGCGTTTACGTGTGGACGAGGATTACAGAGTTCGTCACGCAACGACAAAGGTATGTGCCTCTTTTCACGTCACGCTGTGCGCCACGTTATTGTTTACATGAGATGAATTGCAGAATGGCAGATAGAGACAAAATACTGTTACTGTTAATCTGCAATTTTTACACGCTTACATACACACGCAGTTACTGTCCCTCCATTTAGAAAGGCAGAGGCGTCATGGTGTGATTATTTTACGTGTAGTTGTTTTTTTTCCTGTGTAATAATATTCAACATTGCTATCAATACATTTTTCAAAAAATGCCTCTCTGTGCAAAATGGGTTCAAAAACATAAACAGCTGTGGGATACTGTTTGTCCGTGATTTGAACCGGGGGGAACAAATTACGGCAGGATCAGCCTGATATTATTTGTATCCCACTGTAACTTTACTGCATAAAGAGCTAACATGTCCAAAACGTCAGGAGTAGTTAGTCATTACAAGAAGTGTTTGTGAACTAAAAATCAAGAATGTGGGATACTGTTTGTCGGTGATTTGGAGAGCCCAGCACGTGCTCCCGATGCAGGGAAACTAATTTTGCAGGGGAGACCTACCTTGGCACTTGTGCAGGTGAAGCCAAAGGGAAGATATGCTTCACCATGGTCAAAGGAGTTTGCAAAGAAAAGCGTCTGGACTTCTTTAAGTTGCTTGAAGACGTTTCACCTCTCATCTGAGAAGCTTCTTCAGTTCTAAGGTCAAATGGCCGAGAGTCCCAGATTTAAACCCAGTGGGAGTATCCCCCCAAGGAGGGACAAAGGACCCCCTGGTGATCCTCTAATCACATGCGCCAAGGTGTGAAAGCGGGTGTGGGACCTAATCCGCCAGGGTTTCGGGTGAGCTCATTGTGAAACCTGGCCCCACCTTGTCATGTGAATTCCTGAGGTCAGATGGCCCAGGATGTGAGTGGGCGTTAAGGCGTCTGGGGAGGGAACTCAAAACTGGATTATAGATGGCAGACAGTTGGTGTCGTAAACCACCGCCTCTGTTCAAAGATGGTGGTTTACGACACCAACTGTCTGGCTTATTTCCCTTTTCACTTGGCTCTAATTCAGCCTAGAAAGTAAATGTTTAAATGAAAGAATTGTTTGTAGTTGCTCAGTAATCAAAATTAAATGTGTGTAATGCAAAATGCAAGTGGCGGATTTTGGAGATAATTTGTGCAAAGGTAAGTCATTTGTCAATATAGAAAAACTGTCTTTCCTGGTCCATTATTTATCACAGGGAAAGCATGTCAACAAAGGCTGGATGGAAGCCAAGCCCCCACAGTCAATCCTGGTTCCATATTTATCAATCTCTACACGAGAACTTTCTGTGGAAGCTTCTAAATCTTTTTTATAACCACCATTTGAAAACCTTACTGGGTATTATTCATTGTGCTTTAATACAAAAATATTGAGAAACAGAAGAAATAGATGAATTGACAATGAGGAAGCCAGTGAGAATTTGAAACAGTAATTTGCAGTGAAAGTATCTATCTTAAAATGCACTGTATACCAAAATTCAACCTCTCTTATTTAATAAAAATCTTGAATGAGTCATTGTAAAACAGCTAACTGATCACTTTACAAGGAAAGAATTATTTGAAGAGTTTCAGCGAGAATTCAGAGTTAAAAGCATTAGTGAAGGTTACCAATGACTGCCTAATGACTCTGCGTCTCTGCTTTTGTATCACATTATACCTCAGTGCATCATTCGATATTGTTGATCTTTCATTCCAGAGACAGGAATATACTGGTGGTATTAAAGGACATGTACTGCATGCACTGCAGCAGTTTGAAATATATATATCTGCCCTAAAAAACTTTAAATAAAAACAGATACTTACTCGGGATGGCATTAGCTTGGATTCCAGTAACACTTTACTACTTCTGTGCTTCTTTTATACTTCTGTGTACTACTGACTATTTTAATTCAATATTATGAGCTTGTTCTAAAAGTTCCCAAAAACCCCTTCAGTTGATGTATCAGTCTTACTTGTTTTTCCTAGAGCTTCTAAAAATAGAACGGGAGGCAGAGAGGCAGATCATTTGGCCCCTCTCCTGTAGATTCCAGTTTGTATTCAGGAGACAAGAGAGCCTCTCTGCTTTTAAGATTATGTTCAAAACTTTCCTTTTTAATAAAGCTAAAGGATTCAGCTGGATCAAATGAAAAGGAACAGTTCCTTAGTTATGTTGCTATAGGCTCAGAGTGCTGTGGGACTTCCTGTGATACACTGAGTGTTTCTTCTATACTCAGCTCTTTTCACTCCCCACTGCTGTACGGTCATTAAATTTTGTCCTCTCTCTCAAATAGTGTGTGTTTTGTTGTGTCTCCCTTTGTGTTTTCCCTCACCCTTAAAACCAGTCATGACAGATTGTTTCTGTCAGGCGTGTCGTGTGTGGAGGCGAGGAAGAGATGACCCAAACGCTGGACTCACGGTGCAGGATAATGGGGTTTATTGTAGGTAGGTTGGATGAACAGAACATGAACTGAAATGGCTGACTGGGTGGACGACTGACTGACTGAAGAACTGAATGGCTGGCTGACTGATCTGAACATATATGCGGAGAGACGACATTAACATCAATGACACGACAAAGAACTGGTGAAACCGAGGAGCTTAAATACACAGGTTGAATGATGACAATGATTGGAAACGGGTGAGTACAGGGCTGAACATAATCTGACTAATGACACAAGCTGACATGGGAAAAAACAGGAAGTGGGAACATTAGTGTGGCAAACTAAACTGAACATGAACAGAACTGAAAACACTGGGTCACCGACCCAGGAACCCTGACAGTTGCCTCTCCCTAAACCTGGTTCCTTTCTTTTTAAAGTGAGTTTTTCATTCACACTTTCATAGGGGATTGTCTGATTGTTAGGGTTTACACCCAAATATTGTGGGGTCTTTTCTTTGCAATATAAAACCCCATGAGCAATCTGTTGCAACTTTATAAATAAACCCAAAATATACTGATATTGGTAAAGCATTAGCAAACAGTCAGAAGATGCAGCACAACATCATAGTAATTATGTTGCTATTGGGCTGATCACTGTCAATACTCACTGTCTTTTAGCTCTGTTCATTCTCCACAGTCTTCTTTGGAAATGGTCTCTTTATCTTGATCATGACATGATGAATGTACTTGTTGCTCGCTGACCATAACAAACTGCTTCCTAGTTCTGAACATCTCGATCACCATCCATGCTACTGAGAATTACAAAATACTGACAAACAACAAAAAATGGCTAGAGTTCCTCTTGTTATATCATTCTGTGGGTCTATAGGCAATGACCAAAAAGCCATCTTCCATATAGTTTGCTTAATTGTAGCAATTATCATAATGCTTTAACCAGAACCAAATTGCAAACTTATGAAAAAAATTACTCTGGAATTGGGTCAGGTTTGTAAATTTAAGCACACAGTAATTTTACCCAGTTTTAATACAATAATTCCACAGAGAACTGGAAAATAAAATCTTTCTACTATATATGTATATGAGATCATTAAATTGTCAGAATCTCCTTCCATGTGGCACTTAAAGATTAATAGCAGCCAGGACACCAGAGAAAGAAAATTATTGTTCATTTTGCAGTACCATATATTAGTCGTCATTTTCTCCTTTCAAAGCAGAGCTCTTCAAAGGAAATTGCAGAGTTTTATTTTAATACAAACTTTTGACATTTTATTATTTCTTAGTGAATTTCAGGCCTCTCTACACATCTTATTAAAAAAAGGACTGGGAAATCAAACGTGCCAGTTCTAGTAGACTCTGTTCTCGAGTGATGTTTCCCTCAGGCAACATTTAAATGTTCTCATATCTACTCACAATTCTCCAGCTTCTTGGGCTTCAGGAAGCACAGTTAGTAACTAAGCGTACTTCTCCTTATAACTTTGAATCTAATGTAGTACTACCACTTTGACACTCAGTTTGGGTTTCATTTTTGATGTCTGTTGGGCAAATGACAAGCGACAGAAAAGTTGGGGCTTTAATTCATAAAAGATCTTAACTTAGTGAGTTATCTGCTATGACCCACTTTGTTCTCTTTTATATGGGTGTTCTTTGTGCTTACCTTTAAAAGAGTACACTGGTGATATAGCATTTAATGTTGGTTGCATTACTCACTACACTACTAGTAGTGGTCACTACAGTGGACAGCTATTCAAAGGCTGTTTTCTTGTATTTGTGTCAGTGTTGATCGTATACTTGCACATAAACCACTACATTGGACACTGGTGTGTCACTCCATACCCTGCCACCAACTCCAAAGGTGATGTTGTCCACCTAAGTGGACATGTAAAAGACTCTTTGAAAAGTACGTTTAAAAAAATGAAATTCAAAAGTCTTTTTTTCATGCCTACAGATGACTGAAAATAGTTAAGAAAAAAATCCTGATTGAGGTTGTCATAATTCATGCATGAAAGGGTTAATAATACATTTAGATGGACCCCTGTTCTTCCAGTTGGTCTGTCCCACACAGCAAGCCATTTTATGGTAAATAACATTAATAAAATGCAAAACAAATCAAAACAAAAAACACAACCTCAGTTATTAAGGAGGAGGTTATCCATAGAGCCTATACATTTTTTTTGGCTTGTTTGTTTGTTTTATACCTAGTGGTATAAATGCTTATTAATGCTATAAAGTCGGGCAGTTTAACATGGAAGTCGAAAGGGACTGACTCCCTTTTGGAGTAAAAGTGGAGCCTTAAGTGGCCACTACAGAAAAGCTGCTCTGAACAGAATTTGTTCAACACTAAATAATGGAACATAAAAATAAAACATCCTGTAGGTGTCAGGAGTGGTGATGAGCTGTACCACAGCAGTACCATTACCACTACTGCTAGTACGCTAATCTAGTAGTACAATTACTAAGCAGTAATTGCTACTAGTTTAAAGTATATATATCATAATATTATCTCATAAACAACATTACTTAAGAAACATTATTTAAGAAATGTTCATAAAATAAGATATATTGCTACTCTCTTTTTCATTATTTCCTGTGGGATATTGCCTGCTCTCTCTAACTTTGATGCAATCTCTGTCTTGCATGTATTCTGTCCTGAATTTTGAAACACTTTTCGCTACCTAAATTACATTTATTTTTCTGTATGCCATGTAATTCTGGAAATTTATTAAAGTCAGCATTGTATGCTGTAAGTTTCAGATATTAATCTAAGACTAAGCAATCTGACTCACATTAATTATAGCATTCTGACAAATGTTTCAATGATCTATAGAACAAAGCTTAGGAAAAAGAAAAACAAGCTACATGGTAATTTGTGTTGTTGCAGAGCTGTATGACTGCACTTGTGTGTATAATGGATTTCTCACTTAAAATCTTAAACACTACTAATCTATTGCCATACTTTTAAAAAAGCCAATTGCCAATTCAATAATGTTGTGGTCATTACTGAAAAAAGTAATGTAATACACATCACTCATTACTTTTCTTTAAAGTAATGCAGTGCATTGTTTAATTAGTCACTGGATAAAATATTTAGTTACACGACTTGTTACCTTACTTTTGTGTTATGAAATGTATTGTCACATAATTACCTATTTAAAATATATACTTTAAGGCTATGATTCTATACACTAACACACAGTCCTAATGACACATAGAATCTGTATGAATCTCCCCCTATGTATGAACCCAAAACCAACAAAACATAGCAAAGATGAAAACCTGCCCATAGTCCTTTAAAGAGATCAGCTCAATGAACTGCAACCCTCATTGCTCATCACTGCCTTTCTTGGCTGTTGAAGTTAGCAGTACCAGCAGTCTGTCCTGGATGGAGTTTCCAGGCTATCAGTTGGTGCCCTGAAGCTCGAGTTCAAAAAGAAAAGAAAAAAAAAGAAGGTCATAGGGACTTATCACAATTGAGATGCTTTTGGCATAACCTTAAACATGCTGGTTATGTTCAAAAACCCTCCAGTGTGGCCAAATTAAATCAATTCTGTAAAGAAGAATGGGCCAAACTTCCCATACTGTAATGTGAAAGTTATGGCAAATGCTTGATTGCTGTTCTTGATTGAGTGATTGCACAACAGTCTAACAGTCAACAGTTTGAGGAGGTTCCCCACTGTTACAGGTTTTTGTCCATTTGTGGGTAATGGGTCTCACAGTGGTTCCCTGAAGTCTTAAAGCCTGTAGAAAAGGCTGTATATTATTATTATTATTATTATTATTATTATTATTATTATTATTATTATTATTATTATATTGTTCTATTTATTTTGATTCAACAAGTCTGGCAGTAATCTGGCCAGGATGTGGCTAGTGAAACTGAACTCAGCTTTCCAAAGAAATTTGGATTTACTTTTTCAAATAGAACCAGCTGTATTTTTTCTTTTAATAAATTAAGTCATCATTATAAATCTGCATTTTGTTATTATTACTTTGTCTAATATTCAAATGTGAAATTTGTTTGATGATTTGGAACATTTAGGCGTGGCAACGATCCAACAACGTAAGAAATCAAGAAGGGGACTAGCACTTATTCACAGCGCTGTATTTTGGTGGTTGGCTTGTAGTTTAGAGCACAAAACTGAATCATACTAATCATGCAGCACTGAACTGCAGGCAAATGAACAGAAGTGTGTTTCAGCTTTTAGTTGCCTCTTTGCATGGATAATTGTGCATAATTAAAACATTTCTGCAATTCGTTTCTCAGCAATGCACACAGCCATTTCAATGTAGTTTCTTTTTAGTTTTTTATATCTCTACGGGAATCATAAATTATATATTGAAATGCCTGTCAAAATGCAGTTAATATGCACATGTTCATGTGTCTGATTAATTTCTGAAATTTAAAATATGTAATATCAAATATAATAATAGTGATATTATTATAATTCCATGCAGCCTCACAATACAAATAAGGCTCTACCTCTAGGGTCTTAAACTTTCAATTTAAAGTGCCTTGAGGGACTGTTGTGGTGGTGTTTTTTTTATCCTAAGAAAAGGTATGCAAGGGTTTAATTTTGTTAATACTTTAACTCCACAAAGAGACATTCATTTACAAAGACTCAAAAAGACAGTCTCGTGGTTGATACTGAATTAAGTCTGCTCTCCTTTGCTTGACTAAATTGCGTGTCAGTGACCTCATTTGGTCACCGTAGCTAAAGGTGCTCTTCAAGTGTGTTCTTTTTTTCTGTACTGTTCTCATTGTATAAAAATTAATTTATCAAATAGTTTCGCTTTTAGTATAGCTGTATTTAAGTATAAGGATGTCCTTCCCTTGGATGGCCCTCTTCAGAAATCAAAACACTTAAATTAAGCTGAGTATCTTACTCAAACACCAGCTCTCTATTCACTGTGAAATATATAAATATTGATATTACTAGAGAAATAATATCTGTCAAGCAGACAGCTTACTGAAAGTTTATATCTTCCTTTTAGTATATATATTAATATATTCTTAGACTTACAGAAAAAATATTTTCAAGAAATGTGCCCCTTAGCGATTCCATACTATGAAAATAAAGCCAACTCCAATTTCAGTGGGGACTTTAAAAGAAATGCTATTTCCTGCATTTTTGACTGAAAACAGATTCTTTGTTTTGTTTTGTTTTGTTTTCTCTGCTGATGAGTTCTGATTAAACATGTTCAAATGTGTATGTGTTCATAAATATTCTCTCAATTTTGATTAGGAAACTTGACTCTGCCTTGGCCATAAAACCAGCACCCTTAACTACTGCAATAGGAACAAGATCAGTGATCATCATCTCTTAAGTATTCTGTCCATCTACTGGGTCATTCTGTCTTGGTTTTCTCTAAGATTTAAATGTTGTCTGTGCTAATGGTGCATCCTATTGTGCCTTATGGATGTCTTTGTATTTTGATTGATTTTTTCCATGTGAGTACTTGACACCTGTAAAAATATTAAAAACCAAACAGCAGGGTAAAATTTTTAAATTTGAAAAAGAACATTCAACACTGTTGCAGAAGCTACATCTACTAGTAAAAAAAAACTAAAAGCCAAAAAAAAATATTGCTTCTTCAAGATATTTATGTTCTAGAATCGATTGTCATATTAAATATCAATATTTTTGTAGATTTGTAAGATTCCTGTTAATCATAAATTTGTAGATTATGATTAACAGGAACACAGTGAAAAGTAACTACAGTACATTATTGGGATTGTCTAAATGATTGGCAGGAACTACTTCTTCATCCTCCTGTCATAGTGATATACAAAACACAGATGTATAAATGCATGGCTCACATGTGCTCAGTCACTCAGTTGAGGAGCAGTAGCTGTACTCTGAGCTCCTCCTGGATGGCTGAACTCCCCATCCTATCTTTAAGGTAGAGGTCAGCCACCCTTGGTAGAAAGTTCATTTCCAGTGCTTGTTTCTGCGATCTCGTTCTTTTGGTCACTACCCAAAGGTCATGACCATAGGTGAGTGTAGGGACGTATATCGACCAGTAAATTCAGAGCTTTACTTTCACATTCAGCTCTCTATTTACCACGATGGGCCGGTACAGCGTCCACCTCACTGCAGCTGCAGCACCAATCCATTTTTTTGATCTCCCACTCCCCATTTTGTGAAATCGAGAACAAGACAATAACATAACAATACTTAAACTCCTCCATTTGGGGCAGTAACTCGTCTCTGACCCGGAGTGGGAACTCCAGCCTTGTCCGGGTGAAGACCATGGCCTCTGATTTGGAGATGCTGATTCTCATTCCTGCCGCTTCAGACTTGGCTGCAAACCTCTCCAGTGCGAGCTGGAGGCTGCCACCTGATGAAGCCAACAGAACCACATCATCTGGGAAAATCAGAGATTAGATTCTTAGACCACCCAAGTGCAGGCCTTCTGCCACTTGGCTACGCCAAGAAATTCTGTCCGTAGATATCATGAACAGAATCGGTGACAAAGAGTCCAACACTGCAGCAGAAGAACATGATATCAAAAAAGCCCTGAGTAAATGTGGTTATCCCAGCTGGACATTTGTCAGAGCTGGGAAAACACCTAAAGAATGCTCCAGCCAGTCCATGAGAGGAGAAGGACAACTGCTGCCTTAGTGAAAACCATTAGGGTTCCTCTGTGTGTCAGGAATATCAGAACAGCGGAGACACATTTTCTCTAAATACTGCGTCTCTGTGGCAAAAATTGGTCCACCCCAAGGATCAGACACAGTAATAGAGTGTACGCTGTTAAGTGCCAGGAGGATTACTATGATTTATATATCAGGGTAACCAAACAACCTCTCGCTAGGTGGATGGTACGACACAGAAAAGCTAACATGTCGGGACAGGCTCTGCAGTCCATTTACACCTATAGGCCAGTGGCCACTCTTTCAGTGATGAGCATGTACGCATCCTGGCCTGGGAGGAAGATATAATATGCAGTCCAGAATATGTTACTGAAACTGTTGTTAATACATCTGCAAACTTTGTGACATCACGCTGAATTTATAACAGAGTGTAACTTGAAAATATGCAGAATTAATTTCTACTTGGTGCAATGATCTGACAAGCCAGAATATGCCTGTTTATTTTTATTTAGGTTGCTTTCAGTGCAGAACTGTGTTAATAGAAACTCCAACGTCAGAGTATTAGTCTTTTTTTATCTTGGGAAAAATGAGAGTGCATGGACTCTCCTCCTTGAAACAAATTGAAGGTAAATGGTAAATGGCTTGTATTTGTATAGCGCTTTCCTAGTCCTTAAGGACCCCAAAGCGCTTTACACATCCAGTCATCCACCCATTCACACACATTCACACACTGGTGATGGCAAGCTACGTTGTAGCCACAGCCACCCTGGGGTGCACTGACAGAGGCGAGTTTCAACAGAAACAACAAAAACTGAATATCAAGTAGGAAAATCTTAAATCTTTGGAATTCACATTGAGTATAGACTGTATTTTTTGGTAGTCTTCTAATGTTCCACTTTCAGGAAGGCCCCATGAGGTTGCTTCGTTTGTTTGCTCATATTTCCAAAGCCATCGTCCCAGCCCCCATGAAAGTCAGCCCAATCAGCTGAAAAGAGTTACACGTGAATTATCAAGTTAACGCTGGTGGAAAACACTTTGATTTGTATAGTTGGAAGGTTAAAACAGAGCTTGAAAAAACATTTCGCTCTAAGGTACAAGAACTGGACTGAAAATGACTTAAAAAGCAGCCAATGTTCAAAGAACAACTTTAAAATTGGTCAACCTGACTGTAAAGTTTTATCCATTTAATTTACATTTTCAAAACTTAACTTTAAGTTTTTGTATTAATGGGTGAAGAGGTTTACAACAAAAGCTATCAGAAGAATGTGAAATTCAATTCAGTTTTATTTATATAGCACCAAATCAAAACAGTGGCAATACACTTTGCATTATGAGCAAAAACCCTACAATAATACTGGGAAAATCATTTATAGCTAACTATCCAAGTTAGCTAAAGTTTTTCTTAAGAAAGTGCCATCTTTTGGTGACAAGGAGGAGATAGAAGCCACTGACATCGAGACTGGGAAGCTTCTGACCCTGCATAAAGGGTTGCATATGAAGAAAGCCTTCTTCCTTCATACGCTAAGCGGAAGGAAGTACCTCTGGTAAAGGACCTGTTGAGGAGTAGTAGGTGAGGGCTAGTTCATTTAGGTTTAGCAGCTAACAAGATGGTGTATCGGTCAGGATACAGGAAGGAGGACAAGAGGCTTCCACTTTTCTGAACTGTCACAGCCAGCTGGTTTATTATCACCTCACTGCCAGCAGTTTCTAGTCATGAATCTGACACTCGGAGCATCACCGCAAACAGGAACACAGCCCACACAAGGAGGTGACAACAAAAACAACCCGGAAGTACAACCTCCCCTCTGGAGTAGCAGCGCAGCACCTCAAACTTATGGCTGCGTCATTCCCTGTAATCTCATTCTGAACATTCTGAACAGGAACATAAAGTCTCAGAGCCTTTTATACAGGACCCAAGCTTGAAGCCTGCAGAGGGGAGAAGGGAATTTTTTTTTAATATATGGGCCACCTAGGCCATTCTATTTGTCCCAGTTCAGCCCTGGTTTATATACACCAATTGTGTATTTCCTTCAGTACCGAAAAAACAAAGTGTATTGAAAACTGAAAACTGAACAGTAAACAGGGTACGGTGGTCTAGGTTTCTGTGAATGTTGTAAACAATTTTAAGATCATGACCTGACTGATTAAAATTAAAAGGAGTATTATGTAAATATTAATGAATTCAAAATTTTATATAAAAAAAACTTTGCAAGTTAGTGTTTTAAAGTGACAAAACTATTTAAAAAGCATTAGTTTAAATGTTTATATGCAGATTTCTGTAGATTATGAGACAAGTCTTATCTAGTGGTTATCTCAAAATGTGATAGCAGTGCACAGTAGGACAGATGAAATATTGTTTACTGACATAAATGTTATTAACAATGTACAATACCAGTACTGTGGTATACCAACCTCTAATTGCCATGACAGAATTAGTGGAGTGATGTTTTCTCAGAAATTGAAAGGGAAACAACTTCATAAGAAATGTATCCTGTAAATTTCAAAAACTATATGAAGTATATGTATATAAAAAGTAAACCTATAACAAAAAAATAAAAAATAAAACAAAATAAAAGGACATGGATGGCAGTCTGAAAGTGTACTGTGAAAGAAATTGAAACACTCCTGAATGTAGTACAGTAAGGATAAAGGCAAATTAAGAAACAAAAAACTGGGAAAAAGTTCATGAGATGATTCATTTAGATGAAAAAGTGGTTCTAGCTTGTTGTATATTTTAATACAGTTGTAGATATACATTTCTGTTTCAAAAGTAATTTGCATTTAAGTTATTAATTTGAGAAACTCAAATCCGTAAATAACTTTTCAGCTTTACAGTCTACAACTCTGTGTCTCACATCTCTAATATTTATTTTAGTTTTTTAACATCTCACTCATGTTTACATCTTTATAGTAAAGAGGGCTGAAGTGATGAAGCAGCAATATCATATACAGTAAATAACACAGTAATGTTCAACAGAAACAAAATGAAAGAAGTGTGTGTGTGTGTGTGTGTGTGTGTGTTTGTGTGTGTGTGTGTGTGTAGCACTGGATATAGCTATTGTTGAGTTGCTCCTGCAAAAAACCAAGTAAAGTTTATGAAGTTTAGAAACAAGTTCTGGTTGAGAGTAAGAGTAAGAACATTTCATATTAAACACACAGTTATCAGGCATGCTAAATGAAAAATTTATGCTGAAAGTACTAAAACTTTCATGACAAACCAAAATACACCATTAATGTTACAGTAAATGTCATGCCTCGCCAAAACTAAACTGTGCTAGAAATCAAGCTATGTTTTGGTCTGTCCTAGCCAAAGGCAGCGATACTAGTGAGAAGTCAACCTGATGCTGAAGGCTCATCGTACACTGCATATAAACAACAAAACCTTCCCAGGAGTTTTTTTCTGCTAAGACTTTTTTCCCTTTCTGATTATGAATCTTCAAAGATGTTATGTGTAGGTTGTAATGCAGGGTAGGGGGTATACTGTTGTCACTTACACAAAAGCTGCCTGATGAAATAACTTTATTTGGAAACTTTATTTCCAAATATGGTCAGATTTATTTCGAAATTTGGGTTCTTCTCTGTGGTTGACTGTTCATATAAGCAGTGTGTTGGAAGCAAAACAGTATCAAGTCAGACGCAGGTCTCAAATGTATTACTTCTCGAATACTCAAATTCAAGGTCATCAGATCCATTTTTGTCTAGAATAAAAAGAGTAAATGAAGGTCAGCACCAATTCTCCATGTTTCCCTGCACGCATAATGTACTCATTTAATAATGATGCCAGCATTGTTATGGTGTCACCATTAGCTTCTATCAAACAGTGTGGGAGTCCATATGCTCTACAATGGAGATAAGTGATCTTACCCATTAAATACTGTATCATTTATCTGATTTAAAAATAAATAGTAGTGGACTTTTGAATAACCCAGTATAAGATGTTTCACTTCATATGATAAAAAAAGCATGAAAAAAATAACACTTCTGTCTAGTGTTTTTCTTTTGAGGTCAAAACTTAGACTCTGTCAAGGAGGTCCCCTGTATCTAGCACCAAGTTATCCCAGCTGGGTAATTGCCTTCTAGTAGTTTTGTGTTGGACCTGCTTTGGTAAAGACCTTGTTGAAGGCTAATGGTTTAGTCAGCTGTTATGCGTATGGTATGCACACACTGCCTTGATGTCTTGGTGTTTAAGAGATGCTTTGACAAAGTTTTCTAGCCCTAGCTAGAAAACTTTGGTAGGCAAGCAGGTTAATAGCTCCAAGGAACTGAACAACTGGGAACTGGTTCTTCACAAGAACTGGTTCTCAGTCCAATCCCTAGTTGTCCATAGGGTATTTGGGAAAGACTGTTGCAAGACCAGAAGTTCATTTGTACATATATTACTATGAATTTAGGAGTGGCAAAAAAGTATTTGGGCTGGTGTAGAATATATATGACACAGCAAAACTGCTGGAGAGGAAGGATAGTGGATATATTGGACAAAGGACGTTGAATGTGGAGCTGCCAGGGAGGAGGAAAAGAAAAAGACCACAAAAAAGAGTCACAGAGAAATGAAAGTGGACATGGAGAAGGTTGATGTGTCAGAGGAAAATGCAAGAGATAGGGTTAGATGTAGGCAGATGATCCACTGTGGTGACCCCTATGGACCAGCTGAAAAAAGAAGATGCACTGCACAAACTCATGTTGACTATCATCAATGTATTGACAGATACTTATTTGTTATATTTGGAGTTCAGAAAAGAGAACCTACTGTACATTTGTTATCTTTACTCAAAGGCATATTAATAAAAGTAATAACCGGTGGCAAATATGGGAGTATGTGTGTCTTTACAAGTGAATTTCACAATGAAAAGGTGCAAACTGGTCTGACAAAAACAAATAAAGAAACAAAACAAAAAAACCCAAAGAAGCAAGTTAGATGTTTTAGTAGTGAGAGATACTTTGTTTGCCATTTTTAGTGGAAATTGGCATATCAAATCAAAAGGCAGCAGACAGTGCTGGAATCCAAAAGTAAATTTGGCAGCCATTTCAAATACTGTTCCAATTCTTGCTTTGCACAATCACAGAAAATTCATGGTATTGCCACTACCACCGGCATGTCTTTATCATCAGGGCAAAGGTCAGAGAAGAGCTCTAAGTAGTCTACCTCACACCAGCAAGTTCTGCGTCAGGCTTACAGATGGATCGTTTTAAAACTTATTGGACTGATTAAGGAGTTCTTGCTGTGTTTTGTGTGTGTGCATGTGTGTGTGGCTAAAAGATAAGCAACAGCATAGCTGCACTCCCTTAGAGGCCTGTATAATTCAATCTGCAGAACCTTCAGAGAGTGTGTCTGAAACACTGTCTGCTGCTGGATCAAAGAGGGGTAATTGCCTATAGTCAGTGTTTGAACTCACACACACATGAGACAAGGCCTTGTTCTTTTTCCTGTTCACCACACTGAAGGCTCACTTTCTGCCTTCTGACTTAACAGAATGGCTAAGATAAAGTGCCTTTTCTTTGATTCTCGTTTGTGCAAGCATACATATGTGTCTATAAAACCAGTATATCTACCAGTGTTCTTTTCAGAACTCTGTAATTCATTCATTGTAGCCCTGTCTTGTAGTTGTGTTTAAACACATCGCTGTTTCTCACTTTATTTGTGTAAATTGGACTGCTTGAATGCTTTCCAGCATTTATTTATCCACTAGAAATAGCTTTATCAGCGGTGCATGCAGCATCTTTTCTGTAGTGGAAAGCAGGAGAACTAAGTTAATCTTAGTTTTGCAGGCTCATGGAGGCTGCTCGTCCCTGAGACTGGTTCTGCTGGAGGTTTCTTCCTTCCGACTGTCACTAAAGCATTTGCTCATAGGGGGTCATATAATTGTTGGAGTTTTCTCTGTTTTCTTTGTACTGTAGGGTTTTTACCTTAAAATCTAACTTCACCTCTTGTCTGGATTACTGTAAAAGCTCTTCATTTAACTCCAGTTGGTCCAGAAGTCTGCAGCAAGAGTCATCATCTGGACCAAGTCTACTGACCATACTACACCTATTCTCATCCAGTTTCACTGCTCCCTATTCCTCATAATAAATAGAAAATTGTGCTTTTCATCTCAATGATTTGGCACTCCCCTATGTCAGAGACCCTTCACCATTGCACCCCTTCCCGTACCCTCCATTCAGCTTCAACTGCTCTGACTACTCTTCACTCCTCACACAACCATCATAGGCCTCATCACAGACAACGATGAGACGGCCTATAGAGAGGAGGTGATGGCACTGTACGAGTGGTGCCTGGAAAATAACCTGACTCTCAACATCAGCAAAACTAGAGAAATGATAGTGGACTACCGGAAATGACCAGTCAGAGAACACCAGCCCATCCACATCAACGGTGTCAAGGTCGAAAGGGTCAGCAGCTTCAAGTTCCTTGGAGTCAACATCACTGAGGACTTCTCCTGGACCCTCCACACAGACACTGCTATCAGGAAAGCTCGCCAGCGGCTTTACTTCCTGAGGAGGCTGAGGAAGTTTAGCATGAACGCCAACATCACCTCAAATTTTTACAGGTGTGCAATTGAGAGCTTGCTGACGAGCTGCATCACAGTTTGGTACGGAAGCTGCTCTGCCAGCAGCCGTAAATCACTACAGAGGGTGGGGAAGGCAGCAGAGCACATCACTGGCACGAGGCTTCCTGCCATTCAGGACATTTATCTCCAGCGATGCCTCCGTAAAGCACACAGCATCATCAAGGACCACAGCCACCCAGCACATCAGCTCTTCTCCTTGTTACCATCTGGCAGACGTTACAGGAGTCTGTCTGCTCGGACTACAAGACTTAAAAACAGTTTTTACCACCAAGCCATACGACACCTCAACCACAACACTTAAACACACACAACACAGCACTCAGAAGCTACCCTGCAGCTTCACAAGTACTCTGTTTAATCTGCACTGGTCACTTCACTTTATTGTTATTGATATTTATATTTAAAAAGTGCAATACTGTAATTTTCTGCTGCTCATTCCTGTGCAATATCCCATCTGCCCTCCCGTCATATTTCTTTTCAAGATTTTCTTATTTAATCACTAGTGTACATATATTTATATTTATAGATACATATATATTTAGTCATCTTTTCTCTTTTACCATGTCTCTCTAATATTTTGCTCTTTACTATTTTTCTATTTTTTATTTTATTTTATTTTATTTTATTATATTTTATTATATTTTATTATATTTTCTCCTACTGTATCATGCTGCTGAGTGACTGCTGCTTGTCAAACACATTTCATTGCAATGTTGACCCTGTGCTAACTTGCATATGACAAATAAAACTAAAACTGAAAACTGAAAACACTTCAAACTTAACACCATGGGTGCCCTGGTTTTCAGTCGTGCTGAACCTTGTCTCTGGAACTCATTACCACTACACCTTCATCAGCGTGTCTCTTTGTCACAGTCAGTGTTTTACATTTTTATTATTATCTTTTAATACTGTTATTGTTGTTTGTGTTGTAAGCTGACCTTGAGTGTTTTCAAAGGCACAAACAAATAAATTGTATTATTATTTTCATGTCACTTTCATGTTTCATGGTTTTTGGAGATTTGCCTTGTTTTCAGTAAAAGCCTTTCAATTTGTTCAGTTGACAAATTGTTCTATTCAGCTTGTAGTAGTACTACTTTTTCTTTATACAAATTTGGGATAAGAGAAATCAAGTGTTTATCAACTAAGTCTTGTATATGCTGGGAAAGGTCGGCAAGACAGTGCCCTCTCTTTTTCCCATTATGAAATTATTTAAACCTTTAGTAAGTGTTTCCTATATAGTAATGTAAAATTTGGGGAATGTACAATTGATCTTAAGGAAGGGATTGATTTGATCACAATTAAAATTTTGATATGGTTTGTGAGATAGTAGTAATATATTGAGGCACCATTCTACTTATATGTCAAGGCTATAAAGTTTGGGAAACTTACATTTACTTGGACACGGGAGTGGTCTTGGATCACAACACTATGGTATTGTGGTACCATTGCCTGGAGTTGGAACTGGTATTCTTTCAAGGGTCACATAGTTTATATTTATTCATAATCTGGACATAGCGTTTTCAGTGGGAGAAACATATTGTAGTGGGTCAGGGCTGTTAGGGTTTTGTTGACAGCCGTGTTCTGTTGTTTGAGGCGGCAGCGTTACGTTGCCATGGTTACCATGTGACGCGCTCTCTCTGTGACTGTGTGTTTTCTGGGAGAGAGAGCACCTTTTTGTTGTGGCAGTGTTCTCCTGTTGAATGCAAATAAACGGCTGTGCTCCCTGGCTAACACTGCAGGAAGCAAGACCAAACGATACCTCTGTCTCCTCCTTGTAGAATAGAATAGAATAGAATTCAACTTTATTGTCATTGCACATGTCACAGGTACAGGGCAACGAAATGCCCCGTACCTGTGTCTGAGCTCGCCACAATATTGTCACTCATCCAAGTGACTTCTTCGGTCTCGGTGCACCAGAGGTTTCCCCAACCTTATAAACAATATTATAAACAGGATGTACACATCCTGGACAGGACAGAACGCTGGTTTGAGCAGGTAGTCAAGGAGGCCATTTACATGAAAGGGAAAGACCATCTCTGAATTGAGGAGGGGGCCTACGGGTACGTCTTTCACTATCTTTCAATGCTGTGATTACAGCCGTTCCCCAACTCGTGGTACTCATGGTCATTGATTAAATGGCATTGATCAATGGGCTTTGATCAGTGGTTGTTGATCAGCGGTCATGACAGTTTTGCATAATAGTGATCAAGACACTGACCTCACAGCCCATTGTTCACCACTGGTGCCAATTTCAGTCATTATGGATATGTACTGTTTATAAGGTTGGGGAAGCCTGCAGTCAGCCGAGACTAAAGGGGAGAATTTTGCGTTCCGTTCAGTACTTTTTATTTCCACACACAGCTCACTCTGCTCAGTCCTTTCCTCCTCCTCCTCCAGACCCCATCAGCTACTGAAATAAGGGGAAAGCATAATTAGTGCAACAGGAATCAGCTGTGTTCGCCAGCCTCCCCTGGCACTGCCCCCTGAAACTTCTGCTCCACCCCTCCCCTCCAGCTGAGCAAACTGGGATCTGGCATCTTTTGTAACCTCTTGGATAAGTCGTTCCTGTGCTCTTGGGGTAATTTTGGTAAGCTGGCCACTACTGGGAAGGTTCACCACTGTTCCATGTTTTCGCCATTTGTGGATAATGGCTCTTAGAAATGGATTTTACAGACCAAGAGGTTCTGAATTTCCTTAGATTGTGGCAAGATGTCTGGCTTTTGAGGATCTTTTGATCTACTGCACTTTGTCAGGCAGGTCCTATTTAAGTGATTGGTTGATAGTAATAATCAGGCTATCATGGATGTGGCTAGAGAAAATGAACTCAGCTTTCCAAAGATGTGATTTAACATGTGAGTTAAAATGTCAAAATCTATGTACTTCATCAAATTATCTAAAGCCTTCCAGCAGGCACTACTGGAGTCTTTCTTGGCCACTTCTGGACCCTGTCATTGTGTTTGACACCTCTGCTTCATGATCGCAGTGTGTCCATCTTCTGATGGGTGCTTCAGTAATGATACCACACCATATTACAAATATTACAGATATACATATCTCAAAGTAGTTTCTTGAACTTGACAAAGAGCTCACTTTTGTCACGGCTGGGGCAGCAGTCGTGTGGTGTAGTGAGAAAAGGATCCAAAATGCAGGTACTGGCTGGGGTGCGAGTGAGTGTTTATTTGTAATGAAAGTGAAGTACAAAACAGGAAATAAGGGACAGGGAGCAACTAGAGCCTAAACTGGGAAAACTAATAAACAAACCTGAAAACAATCGAGTGTTGATGCAGAACACTCGATTGTTCTGTAAATAGTTTGAAATGGTTATTTAAAAAACCCCGCCTGGGCTGCATCTTTAGGTAAATAGCTGCATATAACTTTGTTGTTTGCAAAACTTGTGCAAATTTACAATTTGTATTTGCATTTCAAGTTATGAAAAGGATTTGTTAAACATGTTTGTGATTTTTACAGTAAAAAATATAACTTTTTTCTACTTGGATTTTATGTTTTTTGTATCATTTTAGATCAACTGTGTTAACTCTTTAAAACCTGAACCATGAAATAAAATAAATAAAATAAAATCTTTATTTTTTTAATAATGGAGTGTTTGTTGAACTTTTAGACAAAACATATATATAAATATATATCTATGGACCCCACAGTGTAAGCAACGCAATAGTTACTTTTCTTAGTAATTAGTTACTTTTATAATAATGTAACTCAGTTACTTTTTTGAAGAAGTAACTAGTAACTATAACTAATTACTTTTTCAAAGTAATTTGCCCAACACTGATCATGGATATATAAAGTTCTCTGGCAATCCTAGTTGTTGAGATGTTTCAAATCAGACAATCTTTTAAATGTTTGGATATGTTCTTTATCAATCATTTTATGTATTGTGGAAGGTTTTAATGCCCTTTTTTAGTAAATTCTGGCAAGTACATTGCAACTTTACTTCCATAGCACTTTTGTAAAGCAAATTGTACTTATTATTTATCCCAAGCTATTATCTCTAGGGCCTAAACCTAACCAAAAAGTACTAGACAGTGGAAAATATTGTGCAGAAGTTATAATACTTTGTGCTCCTTTATCCCTGAAAAAGGTATTGCGACAAATTTACCCAAGAGACCTCTTCTACACATTCTGTGTTTTTTTTATTCCAGCACAGTCACACTCTTTGCACCATCAAACGTCCTCTGAAGCACCAAGGGGCTAGCTTGCAGCTTTGACGGAAAGCTGCCTCTCATGTTGGCGTGAAAACAATGCAAAGGGCTTGAGCACTCTCTAGAACAAACTTGTGTATGTGTTTCCCAGATTAACTGTGCGTTTACAGAGCCCCATCCATCTGTGTAAGAGTCTGGATTGATGTTTAGCTAGGGAACAAAAAAATCTTTACAGTGGAGTAAATCCCCCAACTCTAATTCTCATTCCCAAGGAGCACTCCATGCACTCTCCTTCCCATCTGGCCTTTCTGATCTCGTATTTCGTATGGGCAGACGTCTCCTTTCCACATTACTCTAAATCATAGATGAAGAAAGAAGGGATAGAGAATCTAAAGAACAGAGGGCAGATGATAAATAATGTTATGGTCTCAGATTATGCAAAAACAAAGGAGCAAGCCAACTGTACTAGAATATGAGTTCAGAGTTCAACCATATTATGACAAAGAGGTTCTGGAAGTGGTTCATCTACAGTTTAAATGCTCTGGCCCAGTTTACAAGTTTAAAAAATGTGACCCAATTTATCTGCATTGTTAAGCACTTTGTTCATAGTGAGCTACAAACTGCAATGTATCTTCATGCCCGTATTAGAAGTATAATAACATGCTTTGTAGCAGCAACCTTTTTCTACATATTGCTGTTGAACTGTGAGGTATTTATTTAAGGGAGACTTACTTTTTTCCTTACACACAAAGGGATGGCACCAAGGTCTTGTGCTGGGAAACATAGAAGAAAACCTCAAGAGCTGAATATTATAAGATGGACTCATGCATTTATATTTAAAGCATCCCTAGTCAGAGAGATAATCTGTGAGTTGAATACAGATCTCACTTTACCTTTAACTGAATAAATGTAACATTTGTAAAAAGCAGGTGCAAAAATTGAAGCACTGTATTGTCAGATAAATAAGATAAGATAAGATAAGATAAGATAAGATAACCTTTATTAGTCCCACACGTGGGAAATGGTCTTCATGTACAACGCATTTAGACTGTAGACTGTTTAAAATATATTTCCAGGCACCAAATCCATGTGAGCATTTTGGCTGCAGCCACATTTGTAGTTTGGAGCCAGAAGTAAAGATATTTAGATGAGGGTGAAGTGCTAAATTATGAGCTACAGTTAGCAGGCTGCTTGCATAAACTGTACAGGTGCAATGTACAGACACAGATATCTGCTAATTATTTCTAAATAACAGACTGAAGCACAGATTTCAAGCAGGCTGTGCCACACAGCAAGGCATATTATTAGTCAGATAAGTCCAATCATGGTGGAGAGGCCGATTCAGTCATTTCAGTTAGGGTGAAACTAACAGACACCAATGCACTGCATCTCGCCACTTTGCACATCTGTTATAGTGGCTGTGCTGCTAATTCTGTTAACCCTACAGTCGTTATAAGCCGGGGGAAACTATCAATAGAAGCCAAAACTGTTTTTTGTTCCAGGATTTAAAATTGTATTTTAATGCTACTTAGTTGGGCAACATGGTAGTTTTAAGATCAGCAGGACGCACATCATGTGGAGTAAAAAGAGGACCCAAATGCAGATGACATAGCTAGGCAGGAAAAAGTTAACAGATAATGAACCATTTATTAATAATAAATAATAACTTGTATCAATAATACAAAACAGACAGGCAACAGTGAACTAAAAAAAAAAAAACTAAACTAAACTGGGAAACACTAGGAAATGGAAACATTAAACCTGAGAGACAAAGGGCAACAGAAGACTGAGACAAATACACATTTGGCATGAACCATGTCATATACCTGGAGACAGCTGGGGGACACAGCAGGAACAAATCAGACATAACGAGACAACGGAAGCAAACTGAATATAATGCACAAGAGACAATAGACTGTCAAAATAAAAAGGGAAACTGACAAACAGAGAACTCTAAATAATAATCATAATAGTTCACAAGATATAAGACTCAAAATATAAAACACTGGGTAAAGACCCAGAACCATGACAGGTAATCTTTGTGGACTGACTCGCTTTTTGCTCAAATTGCCACTAACAGATTTTTTTGACACTTCCCCACAGTAGCTTCATTTTTCAGCCTTAACAATTTTAAACACACGACAAAACTAATAGTAGTAGAGGTGTATTTTGGAACATGTTTACCAAGCAACAATAACCAGTGCTGAATAATGTCACTGTTCTGTTTGTGAAAGCTTTTTGCAATCGACTTACATCTGATGGATGGGAGGGTTACTGAAGTTGGGCTAGTTGACATATAATGATCTTACATACAACTGTGTGGCAGGCAGAGGTAGGATCCAAACGCAGGACTCAGAACCAAAGGGAGTGAACTAAAGGAGGCAGCTTTATTTGCTGTAATTTGATTCACAAAAGTACAAATGTAAAAAATCTCAGGAACTAGAGACTGGGAACCGGGGACTAGGAATTTGAGAGAAAAACATGACACACAAGGAAACACAGTAAACAGGGACAACACACCAATGAGCAGAGGGAGACTAAGGACTTAAATACACACAGGATAATGAGAGGATGGGCAACAGGTGGAAACATAGCTTGAACAGATACAGGCTAATAGGACAGCAGAAAGAAAACTAACCACAGGATGAGAGACTGTCAAAATAAAACAGCAAGTATGATAAACACGGAGACAAAGACTAAGACACACAGGTTTGACACTGGGACTGGAGAGATACAGACTGGGACTGGGAACATGACTGGCTGGGGAGATAGAAAGAGAACACCAAACACAGAGACAAGAGATAAACAACATGATGGTAGGGCTGACTAAACACAGAAGAATACATAAAATATTCATACTTTATACATGACGTAAAAATAACCATGAACCTATGAATCACATAGAATATTTAAAATAAACAGTATAATGTCCAGAAGCATAGAAACACTGGGTCAAGGACCAAAAACCATTACAGATGTACTATCTGTGGGTAGCTACGGAGCTATGGTTAGGCTAACATCTTAATGCAGGGAAACTGTAGAATGAGGATTAAATAATTCTCTCATTGAAATTTCATTGTTGACAGTTTCAAAACTGTATAAAGCAAAACCTTATACTATTATATGAAGAAGAAGAAGACATGAAAATGGACAAAACTACGACAAGGAGAAGTGAAGTGAAACTGATTAGTAGATATATCTACATGGTCACTAAATATGGTCACTTCTGACTCCAAAAAGAAGATGGGGAATGCGAAAACTGTAACAGCGAGGCTTAAAAATTTGGAATTCAAAGCCAATCAGTCATTTCATCATCATCAGACACACACACAGAGGCACACACAGGCACACACACATACGAAACATGAGTGATAAACGGATTTAGAAGCTTCCAATGTTTACAGTTTATGCTTACTTTGCTTTATGTTTACACAAAAATGTAAGGAATCTGTCAAGTTAAACAAGAAAATAAACCAGAATCTGTCACTCAATTCTAAAAATGATTTGAATTTTAGTCAAATGTATTATACTTGTAATGGACATTTCACACCCAGAAACTGAATGTGCTACATTTAAAATATATATTCAAATGAAACTTTGAATCATTAAGACAGTAAAAGCTACTTTAGGCTCTCCTCTTATTCATAATGAGCTGCCACAACAGATAGTGCTGCAGATTTGAATTGGCAGATTGTTTACACCGGGTGCTCTTCCTGACACAACCCCAAAGAGATTTGTGTCTCCTCCTGGGATCAAAACAGGGATGTTTCACTTGTTAGGCAAACATGTAAACCACTACAAAATGGAGATTAAAGTAGCTGCACTGACTGTTTCCATGAAATTGCAGTCCACTGAGGCCTTCTGTCATGGCCTTCATTCAACAAAGATCAGTCTGATTCTGAATGGAAACAGAAGAAAGAGAAAGACAGAATGTAAAACGTTTTGAGACTTGTCTTGAGAATAAAAGAGCTGAAAACTTTAATCAGCTTAAAATGTCACAGACATAGCAATAACCATGTCAAAGAGCAAGGAACAAACTACACTGGTTTAAAATTCTCTCAATGAATTCCAGCCTGTTTTAGAGGGGATTTGAAAATTTTATTGGTCACATTAGGGTTTCACACATTCATATCGTGTGACAGCTGAAATCCTGACCCCTGATAGCCAGAATTCTATCTGTTAGTAGATGATTTCTTTCCACAGGTAAATCTAGAAATACCTCTCAGGCTGCCATAGGAAACTGGCAGGGTAAACTCAATGCCGTTTTTAACACATTTAAAATCTCACTATTTAGACCTGTTTTCAGTTATTAATTTTTAATGATTTCTGCCTTTATGTTATTATTTAATTATCAAAATATTGACAAACACCACAATTACCTTTTATTTGTTTGATTATTTTTCGGCTGATCCATCATAGTCTTAGTGTTACAGGCCTTGTACACAGCAATGAAACTATTAAAATATGATGGCATACTTGGCAGAACAACCGCAATTAACCTGGATGTTTTCCTGGATTCAAATTTAATTAACTTGAAAGAAAGTATTTAATTGGAAACAACAATAACAACAGCAAAAAAAGGAAAAGTTAATTGATGCCAAGCTGGAAGAAACACTTATTTAGGCATTCATTATTCATGTGCCCGTAACAGCTCACAAATCTCAGTTTGCCAAATCACATTAGTGTGTTAGGACTATCCAGCAGGTGGCCTCAGCTCCCTGGAGTAGTGACGTAAAAACCAACAAGGATCCAAAAGAGACATTCAAAGTAATATGAACCTACTTCCTTCTCTGGAGCTGAAGCTTCCATTCCAAAGTTAGGCTTAAAAAGACAGATAATTTAGATATTCAGCATTGCTGCCAAGTAAGCCTTGTGGGTGCACAATATTTATAATTTAAAAGTATTGCTGAGAGATAGTACCTAATAATATTTTCAGTAGGGCTGGGCCATATCATACCGTTCACAGTAATACCGGTATAATGTTAGGCAATGATAAGAAAATGAAATATCGCGATACAATATGGGTAAAACGCGCATGCGCAGTGCCTTTGTTTTCATACGCACATGGTGGAAAAAGCATGGCTGCGATGGAGAATGAGGAGGGCAAAAGTGGATCGTTGAATGAAACAGATGAACCAGAATTGGTTTGTAAAAATGGTGCAACTTCAGTGATGTGGAACTCGTTTGGCTTTTGTCTGTCAGATACACACCAAAGCACAATTTTTCTTAGAGCATGCTAGCGGGCCTTTGTTATTACCGTGTTTTTCGGAAAATAAGGCACATTTAAAATCAATCCTTTGATTTTCTGAAAAATCGACCCTGTGCCCCTTATAATCCCGTGCACCTTATGTATGAATTCTGGTTGTGCTTACTGACCTCGAACCGATTTTATGTGATACACGGTGCTCAAAAATCTGTCAAAAAATTCTTTAGTACGACTTTGCTAAGCTACGAAGCCACCGCTTGATGGATTGTCGGAGCATTACGGCTACTGTAGTCAGGAGCCTCACGGAGTAATACGTACTGTGCTTCAACATAATGTAGCCAGGTGGAAGGGCGATGTTATGGGACATGCCACTGGATGGCGCTGTTTCTTTTGGGGTACCTCTGAGAGTGCAAGGGATGATGGGGATCTACAGAGACATTCACGGAGGTGCTAGCTTGCATTGGTGTTATGTGGGTGTGCAATGCCTTTTTCGCTGCGTGATCTGTTTTAAATGCAAAGTGTGGAACAGTTAAGGCACCAGGAGTCGCTGCAACCAACTTCGCTGTTCATCTCAGAGGGATCTGTATTCCATTTTCTGATGGATTAATGCACTGTATGTATTTGAGTTCACACTTGTATTATAATATCTCTGCGGGTAAGAGGGAAAATGTACCTTGTTAACTGTTTAATCTTGGCTCTGTATTTTAGCAGGAGAAGCCACTACAGTTATTTTTGCACTGCTAAGTTTGTTGTATTTCTGGATGGGTTTATATCAGTCACAAATTGACGCTAGACATCCTTGAGTTCCAGATGCTGATAAAGTTGGGGAAATAACCTGCAGTAGCAGTGGGTTACCAGTGCACAAAGCTGTTGCTGGATAAGAACTGTCTGTAACAATTTTATTTCTTTATTTTTCTGACCTTTTATTTTCCTCTGAGTGCTTACTTTATCATTCAGATTAAAAGAAACCCAAAGATAATCTGTGTTCTGGGCTGGTTAATTTAGCCAGGCTACAATAATATTACCGTATTGTGTGTGTATAACCTCTTTATAAGTTTTGTGGATATTATACATGCTGATGCTCAGGATATGTCGGCCAATTTCCACTGGAAATGCCTTTTGGTTAAACTGTCAGCAAGGAATTTGCATTGGCACTGTTAAATTTTTATATAGCTTTAATGCACATAAAAAACAGCTGCTTGTTTAAGTGAATATACATTGATGGGGTTTTTTTTTTTGCACTGATTCAGTAATAAAGTTGTGGAGTTGTAAAGTATTTTGTCTCGCATCAATTATATCGTCAGTTATATCGTTATCGCAAATTTTCAAATATATATCGTGATAAATATTTTTGGCCATATTGCCCTGCCCTAACTTTCAGAGTTTGTCTTTAGACTATATTTAATTAATCTATGAACATTTGCATAACTTAAACAACATTTGCATGAGTATATTGCATACCTTTCTGTGCAATAGTAAAATGATGCTTCTGATGTTCCTTCTTCCTGTGTGGACTTATGTAGCAAAGAAAAGATTGAGAAATAACTCTAAATATATCTTATATTTTAGATTTCTAAAAGTAGCCACTCATTGCTTTGTTGATAGCGCTGCAAACCATTGGCCTTCTCTCAATGAGCTTCATGATGTGGTCACCTGAGATGGTTTTCACTTCACAGCTGGCCTTGCCAGGATTCATTTGTGGAGTTTCTTGCCTTGTTAATGGGTTTGGGACCATCAGTTCTGGTGTGCAGAAGTCAGATTGGTACACAGCTGACAGGCCTATTTGAGAACTGTTAGAATTCATATTATGGCAAGAACCAGTCAGCTAAATAAAGAGAAATGACAGTCCAACATTACTTTAGAACTGACGGTCAGTTCATCCAGAAAATGAGCAAAAACTTTGAATGTGTCCTGAACTGCAGTTGCAAAAAACCACCAAATGCTACGTTTTAACCATGACATAAGGTGTGTCCAAACTTTTGGCTGGTAGTGTATCTATTTATATCCCCCAAGGAGCAGTATCCTCCATGTAGAAGGAGAGCAGAAAGGTGCAACAAAGAAAGTGCCTAAGGAGTACAGCAAGCTGTGCATAACTGCGGCCTTGGAAACTGTCAAGCAAAGGCTCACAGCCTTGGCCAGCCGCTTCAAGAGGTACACCAGAGAGATCGAAGGCAGGAGTGGATCTAAGAGCAGACCACAGCAACCTCCCTGAACAGGGTCCAGTAACCATCACAGTAGCAGACATCCAAGATCTCCTGTATGAAGAGGCCCTGACATGGTTCACGCCTACTGGCTGAAGAAGCTGACGGCACTCCATGAGTGTCTGGCAGCACAAATCAAGTGCGGGATCTACCAAGGAGATGCTCTGTCCCCCACTGGTGTTCTGCTCTCCCTGGCTCAGGAACAGTGCCGGCCACTTCCGGACCCTGGGAAGGCAGAGAGGAGAGAAATGGGTTGGTTCGATTCTATGCTATAGTAATGAAAGTAACTAAATGGTAAATGGCCTATATTTGTATAGCGCTTTACTAGTCCCTAAGGACCCCAAAGCGCTTTACACATCCAGTCATCCACACACAGGTGATGGCAAGCTACGTTGTAGCCACAGCCACCCTGGGGCGCACTGACAGAGGCGAGGCTGCCGGACACTGGCGCCACCGGGCCCTCTGACCACCACCAGTAGGCAACAGATGAAGTGTCTTGCCCAAGGACACAACGACCGAGACTGTCCAAGCCGGGGCTCGAACCGGCAACTTTCCGATAACAAGGCAAACTCCCAACTCTTGAGCAACTACACTGTCCAGTACTACTGATCGTTTTAATTATGCTTTAAGGTTCCAAAATGTATTCTTAACACTCTCAGCTGGACTTAATTTGTTTAGATTTGCTATTTTTATTGTGATTGATCCATGAGACAGTCCTGGTTGCATCTGCAGCTTAATTGTTTTAAGTTTTCATTAGTTCAGTGATCTAATATCCCGCAGTTTCAGCTGCAATGCTGCTTTTTAAACTTTTCTTGCAGATATTATAGACAGACCGAAAAAGCTAAAAAGCTTTTTATTTTCATGACTTACAAAAGGACAAAAAGATGTTCTGAACTCCTCCTCTTTCCTAATTGCTGTGATGTGAGATCATTTTTGGTCCATTAACTTGCCATGAAACCAAATGACCTTAAATTAGTTGGCAGGTTCAAAGACAGAAGGACCTCGAAGTGAGTTACACGTCACTGTATCATAAGTAAGACCTATAGTGAAATCAATAGGCTGCCGAGTTACCCAGATAATAGAACTATAAGCAGTTAATGTTTTAAATATTTATTAAACACGCATGCCACATTAAACACAACATTATTTATTATGATTTCTCAGCAATTATAGTGGTGTGAAAAAGTGTTTGCCCCTTTCCTGATTTCCTTTTTTTTTAATGTTTGTCACATTTAAATGTTTCAGATCATCAAACAAATTTAAATATCAGAAAGAGATAACACAAGTAAACACAAAATGCAGGTGTTTATTATTAAGGGGGAAAAAAAATCCAAACCTACATGGGGCTATGTGAAAACGTTATTGACTCCTAGACCTAATAACTGGTTGGGCCACCCTTAGCTGCAACAACTGCAATCAAGCTTTTAAAATAACTGGCAATGAGACTTTTACTCAGCTGTGGAGGAATTTTGGTCCACTCATCTTTGCAGAAGTGTTGTAATCCAGCCACATTGGAAGGTTTTCAAGCATGAACCACCTTTTTAAGGTCACGCCACAACATCTCAGTGGGATTAAAGGCAGACTTTGAATAGGCAGCTCCAAGTCATCATTTTGTTTTTCTTGACAAAATGTTTTTTACAATGAAAACGCTACATCCAGGTGAACAGAATTAACTTTTTGGAATTTCCTTACCTGGATAATTGATCATACATCAACACAACTGCAATCAAGCATTTGCAATAACTATCAGTGGTTCGACTTGTCCCCTGGCACTTCACACCCATACACTGTGTTGTGTTCAGTGCTTTTTATTTCCACACACGGGCTAGAACCACTTGCTTTGTTCCTCCCCGGCTCTAACTCTGCTCAGTCTAATCAGCTTACTCTGCTCAGCTCACAGTCCGTTCCTCTTGCTTCAGCAGCTACTGAAAAAGGGGGTAAACATAATTAGTGCGACAGGAATCAGCTGTGTCCACCAGCCTCCCCTGGCACTGCCCTCTAAACCTGCTCTTCCGCCTCTCCCCTGCAGCTGAGCAACAAACCATACCCTGCCACAGACTCTTTTACAGTGCGGTGGAGGAACTTTGACTCGGCCTCTCCAAAGTCTTCGTTTTGTTTTTCTTAAGGTGGACTTGATGTGTTTTTAATCATTGTCCTGCTGCAGAACCTGAGTGCTCTTTAGCTTGAGGTCATGATCAGATAGCCGGACATTCTCTTGACATGTGTGAAATATTTTTGTTTTTTAGTTTTTAGTGTTTATTTTTATTAATATTTTTTTTTTTGGCATTTTGCCTTAATTGGATAGTGATAGTGAAGATAGACATGAAAGTGGAGGTAGAGAATGGGGACGACACACAGCAAAAGGCTGCAGGTCGGACTCAAACCCAGGCTTCTGCTTTCCGGCCATGTGGCATGTGGTCACCTCGTCACCCACTGAGCTAAATTTTCACCCTGTTTATAGTGTTTAATCAGTTCTTTAAAAAAACCTAAAAATTAGTGTACAACAGGTCATACCAGCATTGGCACAGGATAGAAAAATATCAACTTACAATATCATATTTGGGTGCGGATGCATTTTTCTTTGTTTTCTCTCTTTTTCTCCACATCTGCAAAGTTGTATTTTTCCTACAGTCATGTAGACACCTGCTGATAAAAACGAAGTGCCTCAAGACCTTGGATACTGACAGTTTTGGAGCTGTTCATCTTTGCACACACTGAATACAAGAAAATTGTTATCATATTCCAGTAATATATAAAGATTACAATTGTTGAAACAGTAATTTTCCACTACAGAATCCAGACCTAACTTCAGAATTTGAATCAGCCATTGTTAACTCTTCTATTTCCCCACCTGGAGCCAGCTGAATCTGAACCAGAGCAGATCATCACCATGTCCCCAGGCATGCTACACTTGGAGTCTGAAATACTATTCTACCAAATGCTCAGCAATATGTGAACCAGAAGACTCACCAATGAAACTACAAGAAGAAGAGAAGGGGGGATAGATACATGAGTGATTCTGAAGAAGTAAAAAGTAAAGAATATGCTATAATGAATCAGTATATAACCATAAACAGTGTGACTGACTGTGTGGGACTGTAATGTCCAAGCTGGATAATGATTATTTGTAATGTAATCAAACAAGAAATTAGGAGATCCTTAAAACCTAGTGCATTTTACCCTAAGGAAAAAAATGCCACCTTCCCAAACACTGCTGTGAAACCATTGTAACTGAAAATTAATTACTAATATTAGGGGCATTACTAATATTAATTAGTAACTGAAGCTTTTTTATTTTTAAATCCCCAAAATATAATTAATATTTGATATGTATATTTCTGGCTGAAGTACTTTTAAAAGATTGAGTCATTTTAGGTGGAAAGTTTCTGGGAAGCTGGCATCCTATGACCCATCTCTGTCATGATCCTGGATTTTGGACCCAGCGTTTTCAGTTTTTGACTCTCACCTTTTGTTTGATATTCTCTATTTGAATATTACCTTTGTTCAGGTTGTATGTTCATTCATATTTGGTATTCGTAGTTATCACTGTTAGTATTTCTCAAGATTTTCCTGTCCTCCTACATTACTGAAATCAACCAACTCATCTACAACCACTGAGATGCTTGGCTGTAAGATGAACAGTCACAAGGAGCAGTACCAGCTTCTATGAAGAAGGATACTAGAAACCAATATCAAGGCAATGGAGGAAAGTTAGCCAACTATCAGAGCTGTAAAAAAGGTGTGATAAAGAAAGGGATACCTAGAGAAGTATAACAAGCTGCCCATATCTGAGGCTTAGAAACTGCCTTAGTCAGCTGCTTAAAGAAATACAGAAGCCAGGAGAATAAACCAGCTGTACTCCACTGAACCATCCAAGGTGTACTCTCAGTGGCAGGGGGAATATATGACAATACAACATATGTTATTCACAGTTAGATCCAGCAGAAATTAAAACTTACAACACAATCATAGTTTTCCATCCATCTATTTTCTTCCACTTATCTGGGACTGGGTCATGGGGTCAACAGCCTAGGCAGAGAAGCCCAGACCTCCTTCTCTCCAGCCACCTCCTCTAGCTTATCCAGACCAGCCAAGAGATATAACCTCTCCTGTCCTGGGTCTGCCATGGGGCCTCCTCCCGGTGGAACATGCTGGCAGGAGACATCCTTGTCAGTTGCCCAAACCACCTTAACTGGCTCTATTAGATGTGGAGGAGGAGTGGCTCTACTCTGAGCCCTTCCCAAATCCCCAAGCTCCTCACCCCATCTCTAAGTAAGAGGCAGCTAACCTTTGGAGACGGCTCATTTCCACCGCTTGTATCCAGTATTGCGTTCTTTTGGTACCTACCCATGGCTCGTGACTATAGGTGAGGGGAGGGACATAGACTTACAGGTGAATCAAGAGCTTTGCTTTTACACTCAGCTCTCTTTTCACCATGATGGGCCAGTACACCATCTGCATCACTGCAACCACAGATCCAGTCAATCTGTCAATCTCATGCTCCCCTCTCCCTTCACTTGTGAACAAGACCCCGAGACTTCTTAAACTCCTCCATTTAGGACAGTAACTCATCCCTGACCTGGAGTAGGCATTCCACCCTTAACCGGCTGAGGACCATGACCTTAAACTTGGAGATGCTGGTTCCCATTTTGCCATTTCACACTCGGCTGCAAACTGCTTCAGTGTGAGCTGGAGGCCACCACTTGATGAAGTTGAGAACCACATCGTTTGCTAAAAGCAGAAGACGCCTAAAAATTCTGTTCATAAAATTATGAACAGAATCAGTGGCAGGGCAGCCCTGGCCCGACTTACTGCCAGCAGTACAAACCAAGCTCTTACAATGGTTATATCAGGACTGAATGGCTTGTAACTATGGGCAAGACACTCCCGTCAGATGTCTCACTGTGTGTCACTTCTTGTCTTATTTTGATAGTCTCTTGTCTTGTGTGTGTTATGTTTAGTTTTGCTTCTCCTGTCTCATTAGTTAGATTTAGTTCGCCTGTGTTCCCTGCTGTGTTGCATCTCCCTGATTGCCTCACGTGTGTATTTAGGTCCCCAGTTTCCCTTTTTTCCGTGTCGTGTTGTTATCATTTTTCCTCATGCTGTGTGCTCTCTAGTCTGTCAATCAACATTAGTATCTGTCAGTTTGCTCCAGCTTACGCAGCCTTATGTTGTGTTATACCAGCCTTTTTGCCAGCTTACAAAGCTGTGTTATGATGGAATTAGGCATTTTCTGTTCTGCAGTTTGCCCTCTAGTGGTTGCTTTGTGTATTTTATTCTGTAAGATCTAGTCAGGGGGAGTTTCACCTGTGTTAATCTGGAATGGAATATGTGACTTGTTGCTGTGTGCACCTTTCGCTAAAATTGTCATTCATGCTGGTTTTTGCTGCTGCTCCAAATGAGGGATTTTTGTGTCTGTGTTGGTTCCCTCATTAATCACAGTGCTAATGTGCTGTATTAGAGATGAGACAAAAGTGTATAATATCCCATCTGTGCAAAAATGCACTCTAACTGCATTTTTATACAGATGGGATAAAAATTATTATCCCCTTCTGACATTGTGGTAAAGATTTGGAGGCGTCTTTTGGAGGGAACCCCATCGAGAAGAGGGATAAATGGACTTAGGAGGAGGCCCTCTGAGTTTTTGTGCACACTTATAATAAATAAACGTGAAATAAACAACTATGCCTTTTCACTAGGTTATTACATATTATTCAAAATTAACTGAGAAACAGAGTGAAATTTCAATAAAACAGGATATAGTCATTTGGAAATCATTTTAACCCTAATCTTTATTCTGATGATAGTACAAAGTCAACTTATCAAATGTTAAAAATGAAAGCTCTAGTTTCTTTCACAAACTATACACACATACTGGATTTCATGCAAGCAGTTGATTTTTTTTTTTTTACCCCAAGAGTCATATTGTCGGCACCTGGTCGTCCGGGTGGGCAGGTGGGAGGCATGATACCCAAGTTTGTGAATGAAGTGAAGTACTTTCAAGCTGATCTAGCCATGTTTATTATGCTAAAAGGAAACTATACCAAGTTGGTGTCATGCAGCCAACTGATGTGATTAAAAATGGGTAATTGATTTCACATTATTGTGATGTTTTTTGTGTATGTGATACCCATGAATTATTTCAGGGCACTTTGCTTTTATTTAACTAACTTAATGCTGTTGAACAGCTTTTTTCAGATGCTAAGCAGGCCTGTTAAAACTTTATTTTAGCATTTAAGAGAAAATAGACTGTATGCTAAACCTCATAAACATGAACAGTCATGTTCTGTTAGTTATATGATTTGATTTATATTGTTAACATTTTATTGCTGTAAATTGCAGTTTGCCATTATTCCCAGATAAAAAGTGATATACATGTTCTGATTTTATTTAGAAGCTAAGGTGCAAGCTGTTTCTGTATTTGTTGTAATGGATTGGGGAACGGGAGCTGGAAGAGCAGTCTTCTTTTCTTATTTGTCAGTCTATATATCCTACTTTCTTTTCTTCACCTCCTCTCCAGCCATTCTAAGTCTCTCCCACCAAAGATGCAAGCAGAGGAGGTGACCAAGAGACACGAGGAGGGAGAGGACCTCAGTCAGTCATCACTGTAGTGATGAGTGATGTTGGAGCCTAATTTTAGAGTGATGTCATTTAAAAGAGGTGTGGCACATCTGAATCATCTGCTGTCTTGTACCAGAGCACTGCTGTGTCTTCTGATCTCTGACAGGAGACAGCAGTGTAAAATGTAAATGAGAAAAGCCCACCATGTGTGAAATTTATAATTAATACCTGAACTCAACAAAAATATACTTCTTTTGAAATTCAAAACATAAAAATTAATATAAAAAATGTCTTTATGTCCCTTAAATGCATTGCTATAACTCACACGACTAACCTGTTTTTATTCAGAGAAAGTAGAGAGGAGACATATGTGGAGTTCAGTCTGCAGGTTCTTCCTCATCAGTAGGAGAGCCTTTGAAGAGCCTATCACACTCAAATATTCTTTCCATGTGACAAGGCCACAAAATTAATGTCCAAACTGATATCACTTGTAAAAATCTGTTTGTGAGAAAACACCTGTGAAGCAGTTTTTGCTTGTACACTTCTGTATTCTGAAGTCTATCAGAGTCTTTGGTGGGTGAAATTCTCATTTACCTCATGTGGGCTGGATGTGTTCAGCAGATCTTATAATTCCCAGTTCTGTGTAAAATTCTTTTTAAACTTGTGTTTTTATGTGTTTGTTTGTGTTTTGGAAACTATTTGTTTCAACGGGACTCAAGATTTTTTTTAAAATGGCTTCTGAAACTAATCTGTTTGTGATATTGAGTTCCAGGAACAGGCAACAATAAAAATATGATAATGTTATGTCTGATAGGTGTACGTGGATCAGTGAACCAATTTCACAATATACAGCTGGAATTGCTGGCTGAGTGCAGAATCCCTTTTAAAGAGGCATTTTAAAATAGCAAGTATAAAAGGAGACGGCGTTTTCTGGTGTTTTTACATCTGCTGTGTTTAATCCATTTAGATCAACTCGGGTTTGTTTTCCCTGTTGGCCCAATTGGGTGCGGAATAAAACAACTGCACAGAAATTGTTTTATAAATTAAAAAAGCTGTGCAAATATTATTTGTTTGTAATGTAAAATTGATAACTTTATGAAATCTTCATACTGCAATTACATGACAGCAAGGGTATATAACTATAAGTAGTACTTTGTTATATTATTAAAAATTAAGTAGGGTGGGCGTGTTGGCACCACAATACAGCAAATTGAGACCAGCATTTCTATAAAGACTAACCATCCAATTTTTAGCAGTTGTTGGCTTTTCCTTCTTTATAAAGAATAAACTGTGATGTGGGAATCAGATCAACAAAACAATTTATATGAAAATATTGCACATCAGTGAATCCCAGTCTCTATTTGCCTGACCTCCCCATTAGTCACTGATGTGGAATCATCAGGCTGGAACACAATTAGCTGGAACCCGAGATAAAAAAGAAGTTAATACTGCATAACTCTCCGCTGCTGCTAACTCCATTTAATAATTTACAGCCTGAATACATTTCACTCTTCACTTGGATTGATTTTTTTCTTACACTTTAATTTGTACACATTATTATTCATAGGACAATATTTTGGGGTTACTAGTTTGTTAAAATGCAAAATACCATGAGGATTCAAATAAAGACACTCAGAGTCTGATATTGATAAATTTGTTTTCATCATCTGATCACTGGCCTAATTTAGAAGTGTTTGGATGGACCAGCAAAACAGCGTATACTGTCAGTAGATAAGTTTGTGAGTAGAACTCAATCAAGCCTCTACTATGTAAATGAGTGAATAAAAACTAGTCACATACAGTAAGGCAACTATGGGCAACAATCTTCCACCAGCCCTTCCTGAGCCTGATTCTACTGGAGGTTTCTTCCTGTTGAAAGGAAGCCGCCAAAGTACTTTCCATAGGTGGTCATATAATTGTTGTGGTTTTCTCTGTTGTATTATTATAGTGTCTACCTTACAATATAAAGCACCTTGAGGCAACTGTTGTTTCAGTTTCTGGCGTATCTTAGTTTAGGATTCAGATCTGTTGTGTTAATTATTCTTGCATCCCGTTATGAACCTCAGTAAACGGCTTGTCTTTTGTTAGGTTTCCTGCCTCCAAGCATCTGCTTTTAGGTCCTCTTCTCTCCAAAACGTGATCTGTGTCCCGCAGACTGTACAACAAACAGCATTTACAATCTGTTTTGCTGCCCTTAAGTGAGTCAAAAATAACTCTTAATGCCAGTGTGTGCTGAACCATCCTCATTTCTTTCTAATTTGCTTCCCAGGAGCCAGACCTTTTATGTAATTTTTAAGTAGTCTTGAACAATAGTTCTCCAGGCTTTCTGAAGGTCATTTCTTTGGACATTGGCTGCTTTCTCATTCATTGTTAAGCCACTTATCATCACTGACCTATAGCTCATTGAAGAATAAAAATGCTACTAACTAAAGGGATGAAACAATGTTGTACCTACACATAAAAGACAATTTAGGAAAGAAAACAATTTTTAGTTAACTTTTAGCAACTTTTAGTCACTCCCTTACTAGCAGTCTTAACACATATATTGTTCAATTTTTTTAGATAGATAAACAAAACAAAGCAAAGACAATAGCCAAAAACATGGCATATCTTAATGCCAGAGGCATTAAAAGGGTGTCTCTGGTAGTAGTGCTGATTCTACGGTTTAATCTATTCAGTTTTATCACTCAGCTCTCTCATGGCCCTTTATTTGATGTTAGTTGTGCTTTAGTTCTCTTTTTTTCTGCAAATGGAGGCCAAGTTTGTGGATGGTGGCTCTTTTGTGCTGTAATACTCTTGCTGCTGCCCATATTTAACTGTGCTTATCATTTCATATTTTTGTAATTATACATTTTTTGTTGTAAATTTAATAAAGAACAATTTAATTGCAAAGAGTATCTCTCGTTTGAAAGCTGTCAGCTAAGAACAGAGGTCAATATTCTGTCTCCGCATTTTTCTCTAGATGGTAAATGACTAGTTGTAATCCAAAGCACTTTATACAAGTGCTTTGAACAGCATTCAAAGCACTCCATACAAATTATTGTGGTTTAGTCATTCAACAAATTGATAAAATACTCACTCTTAGCATATAAACTTCCAAAAAAAGGAAAATTGAAAAAAAAATTGTACCAGTTTGCAAGAAACTGCTTATTGAACAAAATCACATAAGAAACTCTCCAGTAAACTATTTTTCTGACAAAGCTTTGAGAAATAGTTGCAGATACAGTTAATTACAGTTAAGATGAAGTTAAGATAACAAAAACTGGAAATACTGTATAGCTGTATAATTATAATGTGACTAGTTAATTGTATTATCAGCCCAATTAAAAAGTATGTTCTCTATTTTTGGTTTTGAAACCAGTAACTTACACAATGTTATAATCCAGAAACTTAACTCGAAAAGTACTTTTTTGAGTGCTATTGTTGTTGCCTTGTTGGAAAAATGAAATCCATGCTCCAGTAGCATCCCACACTGTGGTTATAATTTTGTGCTTGATATTTTGAGACTGCTCCACACAAAAAGCTGACACATAGAGCGTTCACCTACGTGTGTACTTTAATAACCTGAGCTTGATTCCATAAATTCCTCCAACGCTCTCTTGGCAGCATAGTAGAACATTTTCTGCTTTTTGTGGGATATGAAGATGCAGCCAAGCAAGAGCTCCTTTGTCCTCCACACAAACTACAAGCGCTTCACTTCCCTAAGGTCACCTTCTGTCTGCAGGTGAGATGTCTGACATGCTATAATAGTCAACAATAGTCAGTGATCTGCAGCTTTTACCTTGTATGATGTATGTTTTTTCTTTGAAAACCTATTATATGTTCAAAAGTATTTTTCTAGAATATAGCATGAGAAAAAAAAGACCAGTTGAAAGCAGAAATATAAACTTGTTGTTCTCTGTGGCTACATATATATATATATATGTATGTATATTCCCCTCTCAACCCTGTGGGTGGTCTATCCTTCAAGCTCGGGTCCTCTACCAGAGGCCTGGGAGCTTGAGGGTCCTGCACAGTATCTTAGCTGTTTCTAGGACTGCGCTCTTCTGCACAGAGATGTTGTTCCTGGGATCTGCTGGAGCCACTCGCCTAGCTTGGGAGTCACTGCACCTAGTACTCCGATTACCACTGGGATCACTGTTACCTTCACCCTCCACATCTTCTCCTCCACGTCATGTTATGTATTTTCGTTGTTTTTTCCTATCAGCCTACCTCTCTGACATGTCTTCCCAATGTGATGTTTGTGTAAAGTTTGGTCAGAAGGTTCCTTTGTAAGTGCACATGCGCCATCGAAACTTTGCGTCTTTACCAACTGTTAGCATCTACGACACGTTCATCTGCTGTAACCCATAATTTCCTTCGGGATTAATAAAGTATTCTGATTCTGAAGTTTCTTGTGTTCCTTCTTCCTGATGTAGCTGTCATTCAGAACCGCTACACCGATCACTGCGCCCGTCTTTTTCTGTTTGTCTACCACCACTATGTCCGGTTGGTTAGCCACCACAATTTTGTCCGTCCGTATCTGGAAGTCCCACACGATCTTAGTTCAGTCATTCTCTACCACCCTTGGGGGCGTCTCCCATTTTGACCTCGGGACTTCCAGGCCATATTCGGCACAGATGTTTCTCGATTTTCTCAGGAGCATCTTTACACGGCCTGCACCTGGGGTCTTGCCTGGTGTGATAGACCCCAGCCTCTATGGATCTTGTGCTCAGAGCTTGTTCTTGTGCTGCTATGATTAGTTCCTCTGTGCTGTCTTTCAGTCCAGTGTAGATGTTGAGTGGGTGCAATGAATATAGCCAATTTTTGGTTTTGAATATAACCAGCTTTTAAAGAAAAAAAGAGTACTATATCCTGATATACTAATTTTGTGAACCAAAGGTAAAAAAGGCCAATAAACAAGAACCTGGACATAAAAAATGGATATAGTTTTAATATTAGATTTAAAACTGTGCTGTTCAAGCTTTGAAAATTGGGTGAAACTCATAATCGCATTGTACACAACGGGTTTTAATTGGACAGAACACATATTTCTGGTCATAACCGCTGTTATATGAATCATCACATTCCACACATTTTCAGTACTTAAATAGTTATTTCACAAAATGATATCCTAGAAATTTACTGAGGCCTGTGTCACACTGTTCCAAAAAATAGTAATGTCAAAGTATCTTACTGTATATTTTACAGTTTTGTAGTCTTTCTAGAATATCATTAAAGTCAGGTAAATAGACTGTGATTTCACATTTCAAATGTCAATTAACGTTAAATCACTGTAATGTAATAAAACATAATTTTCATGTTTATTAAATGTATCTGTCTGTACATATGCATATTTAGATTGTTAAAATACATTCACAAATGTATCATGATTTCACAAATATCTGTCCGTTATTTGAAAGATTGAACTGTTGAATTCAAATGTAATGCTATGGAAAAGTATATAACATGATTCCTATAAGCTTGTGTTACATCACATAAGTATTATTATCATAAATATCATAAAATGTTCCTAATTTAATGTCTAACAGCACCTGGAAAAGGCAGAATCCCATGTAAAATTAGCGCAACAAACTCTATTTTCATTACTGAAAATAACCGTATTTTTATGAGAAAGTTATTTTCTGTTATTTTACGGTACTATTTTGGCGCCCCAGCTGCCGGAATATTACTGTTTTTTTAGGATTTGGGTTTTTTTCCTATTTATAGGTAATTTCATTGTTTAATCACATTAACATGTTCCTAATTTAATGTTTAAAATCACTTGAAAAGGCAAGATCCCATGTAAAATTAGCGCAACAAACTGTATTGTCATTACTGGAAATAACCGTATTTTTATGAGGAAGTTATTTTCTGTTATTTTACGGTAGTATTTTGGCGCCCTAGCTGCCAGAATATTGCCGTTTTTTTAAGATGTTTTTTTTAACAGTGCACTCTAAACTAGGGCTGGGTATCGTCACTGATTTCTAGAATCGATTTGATTCCTTTTTTTTTTATTTTTTTTTAACCTGTCCCGTTTGGTTCTTTTGCCATCAGAATTATTGTCTAAAGGCGAAGAAAGATGCCCAACGGATTTACTTTACCAAATGGACCATCCCAGCCTTGCCGTAATGGTCCATTTGATTCACCTTTTATTGTTTATTTTATTTTCACTTGCTGAATACGGGACAGACTTGACTGGTGGAAAGAAAGGGGAGAAAGAAAGAGGGAAAGAAAAAAAAAACCTGAGAAGAGGGACGGGGAAAAAGGGCAAAAAAACAAAAACCAACAGAATAAGCAGACAAAAAATACATATATCGATCACCTGGATCACCTGTTGAGAAAGAAAAAAGAAAGCAAGCAGAAGAAAACGAGAGTAATAAACAAGATCACAATGATATATGGGAATATGACAGTAAATACTAAATATTAAACATTATTGTGCAGCACGTGAGATCGACAGCGCACAGTGTGCTTTGAGGTAGGAGCCAAAAAGGGTGTAGTTTGTGTGTGTGATCACCCGTGTGTACACCTGTGAGCATGAACGCGCTTGTTTTTAAAAGGTTCCTTCATGTAATGATCTGCTAGAGGGTGTGGGGGGCCACTGCCCCGTCCTCCAGGGCATGAAGCAGGTATGGAGGAGGCTTGATTCCGATTTACAAGGTCCCGATTTGATTTGATCCACGATTCAAATAAATCGATTCAATTTGAATCGTGGACATGTTGCCTCAGACAGTCAGAAATATTACAATTCTTATCATTTATCAGTACATATCCATATTTTTATATCTATAAAGAGAAAGCTGACACTTGTGAGACTTCATTAGAGGTGTAAGCATCACAGCAGATGCCTTTGTGTCAAAGTAACTGAGCATAAAACACAGAAAAACATGAAGGAGATTTTCATTCAGCAGTTGTTTTGTGTCAGCAGGGACATTAGAGGTTGCCAGGCCTGCATCATAGCCGCATACTATATCAAGCTACTAAGCTACAACTTCAATAAATGTTCTTTTGGAACACAAGTGTGTTTTCTTACAAGTGGAAGCTGATAATTAGAGACAAAAGAAGTTGGTTTTTGTGTATTTTTTGAGAGACAAAAAAGGCTGTGGCAGGTAAGAGGCATGACATGACCACGTTTCACCAATCTTGAACATTTTCTTTATTGCGGTTGCCGTTCACACAACTCGGCTTAGTCTCCCAGCTGCCAGCCACATACCACGAACAACAGCAACACCACAACAGGACCCTACACTGATCTTAAGCTGGCGAGGAGTGATTGCAATGCCGTGTAGGTGCGTCTGCCTTTCCTGCTGCGGCACCGTCGACCACACCCTGCCACAAAGACAAAAACAGTAGCTGATCGAAATAAATCTTTACCAAAAATCTGTATAATAAGAGAGCCCACCGTATTAATGGCCAGGACAAATGAAATAACACTCCAAGGAAGGATGTTCTACCAACCAGTCAACAACCAGAATACAATCCCTTCCCCTGTATTGTAAGTGATGAAGTTGCGCAAGATGATAGAGCGGCATTTTATAACATGCCAACTACTTCAAAATGTATCACTAAAAGTTGAATTTTGTTCAGTACTTTTAAATCAAGCAGTTGCTGGCTTCTTTCATTGACCAATTACAACCAACAATGAGACAATTGTAGCTTGTAGTTTAAACTTTTATCTCTTTTTATCTTTTTCCCTAAAAGTCTTGGGGATCATGATGATGTTTGTTGGCAGATTTTAGAGCCTTTGTGTTCTTTTTTGGTCAGCGGTGGTTTTCACATTGGAACCATTTTTTGCCTAGTATGTTTGGTGTTGTTGAATCACAAACACTGACTTTAACTGAGGCAAGTGAGGTGTTTTAGATGTTGCTCTGGGTTGGTTTGTCACTTGCTGCATTGGCGGACAGTGCTCTTTGTGCTCTTTGAGTAATTTTAGTAGGCCAGCCATTTTTCAGATGGTTCACCACTGTTCCAGGTTTTCTCCCAGTATATACAATGGCTCTTTCTCACCCAGAATCTTACAAATGACTTTGTAAACCTTTCCAGACTGAAATGTGTCAGTGCCTTTGTTTCTCATTTATTCTTGAGATTCATGAGTTCGTGGTATGATGTGCCTGCTCTTGAAAGCTTTTAGCCTACTTCATTTTGTCAAACAGGTTCTGTTTAAGTGACTTCTTGATTCAAGAGGTCTGACAGTTATTGGACCTGGGTTTGGCTAGTGAAACTAAAATCAGCTTTCTAAAACATGTGGTTAATCACAGTTAACTTTGTCTTGATCCTTCCATCATAGCAGAAAGGAGACACGAAAATAGACCAATCTTCAGTCGAGAGAATACCTGGGAATGCTGCATTCACAGCATGAGGTTTGTCATTGTTTGCTATGAAAAGATGACCATCTGAAACGTAGTAATTATTTTCTGAACCATTACCTAACTAATGCTAGGTGTCCAGGGCACCATTAGGCCATGGTGAAGCTTAAATGAAGGGGAGAGGGCGTTGGAAAAGGGTGATATAAAATATAATGAAATATCAGAATTTGACTCTTATGGTAATGAGTCAAATCTAGTTTAGCAGTTTGAGGCTGTGGATTTCTAATGGGAATAAATTTTACTAGAAATATGAAACCACGAGTAGCTCTCAGCCACCTTCATTTGATCAAGCTCTCAAAGGAAATAATATTCAAGACCTCTGAGCTAGTATAATGTATTTACTGTTATTGATCCATTATGATTATCTTACCTTTTTTCTCCTCATTGCAAAGTGAACTAGAATTACTTTCTCACAATTATATGCTTTTGGTGAACAGTCAAGTTGCAATATGCATTCATGTTTTCTTTTTCAGATGTTTCACTTTGGACTTTAGTTTGCTGAACTTATTTTAAAGTGCCAGGCAATAGGTCTGATTTGTAATACACCAACAGACTTTATTTTGTTAAGCTCTGTCGTTCTTCTTCATGTCTAGTGCATTAGTGTGTCAGTTGATTAGAGAAACAAAACAGTGTAAACAGAAGCCTCTCTCTCCTTCTGTTTATGAGCTCTAAAGTTATGACCAAAGGGGTCACTGACTTTGACCTTTCACCATCATTTCCAAAGGAAATGAACAGATACTGTTGGAATATATTTTCTGCAAACACCATTTACTTTCTGAGTAGTACTAAAACTTGAACAAGAGCTCCAGTTTGCATCGCAAACAGTGTTTTTCTCCAGCCATCAGCGGTTGCCAGAGGGTCACTAACCAGTCTCTAGGCCTGTGTGACTGGAGCCTTAGCTCTAGTGATGTGCGAATCATGAACGAATCGTTCAATACTCGAGAATCACTTTACTGACTCATGAATCATGATTCACAAGCCCAACTGACTCACTGGCCGTTTCTCAATTCTCAAGTACGCGAGTACGTACTCGCGTTCTCGGTGAGTATGTACTCGCCGAGAACGCACGGGAGTACGTACGCGCCGAGAACGCGAGCACGGACTCGTGATATGTACAATGGGAACACCTGCGTACGTGATGATGTCACAGGTCCGGAGTTTTTACTGCCGTCCCCTCTTAATTTAACTGTGAGTAACATGTTATGAAGCTTAACTTTAATCACAGCCAAACCGGTTTACTCAGGAACAAATAAAACACTGAAATAAACCAAACATTAACATTTAGAAGTGATCTAAGTGACTTATATATCATTTTTAACCTCAGTTGTGAAACCTCTATTAATAAAAATAGTGTACATGTACATACGTGTACATACCTTAATGAAAACAAGCAGGTGAGATGTTAGAACGCTTTTATTTCTATTTTAGTGGACACTCCGCTGTTGAGTTTTGGACGAAATGCATTCTGGGATATTTAGCTGTACCAAGTCCACACCGATGCATGCTCGATAAAACGGGCGGAGTGAGAACACATCCGGGACTTTTTCGCGTTCTCGGCTTGATGCGTACTTTGAATTGGAACAGTACTTGGTCTCCGACTGATGACGTATCACGAGTACACGAGAACGCAAGTACGCACAAGTACGCATATTGAGAAACGCCCACTGACTCATCCCTGTTGCTGTTAGCAAACTAATTTCATTAGTAGAAATATATCTAGCTTATAATTAAAATTGTGGAGAAAAACACAACATCCAGTATCTTAACAAAAACATTTCTGCTCTGAACTGGAAGAAAAAACCCTGAGTAGAAGCTCACATCAAGACAATAGCTCCTTGGTTCACAGTAGCATCGCTCTGCTAACATGCTAACAGCACATTTGAGCTACTCACCCCCTCCATTCCTGTGTTGAATCGTAGCGTAAGTGAATCACTCAGGACTCACTAACTCCCACCCTCCTGTGCTGAATCATAGCATGAACAAATCACTCACTCACTCACCCCCTCCCTTCCTGGCTCACAGCTTCTTCTTCTTCTTGGTTGGCAACCAATGTTAAGGCGCATTACCGCCCCCTGGCTCACAGCTCAGTGGACATTTAGATGAGAAAATATATATTTGACAAAATACTAATAAAATAAAAATTAAACAAAATAAATGTTCCCTTTAGAAATTTTTTTGCTCTTTTTTGCTCTATAAAATAGTTGTTTTCTTTTAGAATCACTCATCTTAGCAGTAGGATATACATGAAAAGAGAAACAAATTAAGTTTGAGTGAAAATGTACATTTTTGGCACTCTCTGGTCAACTGATTCAGTGAATTAAATGACTCAAAAAACCCAATTCACATTGGTGAGTCACTCATTAAAACTCGATTCAGTAAAAAGAATCAAATTTACCATCACTACTTAGCTCCAGTAGCCTAAGCCTATTGCAGCATAACTGAGGATTTAGGCTTCCCTGATCCAGTTTTAAGCCGAATCTTAAGAGTAGAAAGGATGTCTGTCTCCAAACTGGTGCTGGTTTAACAAATATGGTAAATGGCCTGATTCCTATATAGCACTGTTCTAGTCTCCCGGAGTACTCAAAGCACATTATACAACATGCCACATTCGCTTTCTTCTATGCTTTAAGTGCTTTCCATCTAAACATTCACACTCTGATGGATGCATTGGAGAGCATCCTTCTTGCCTAAGGATACTTGGCATACAGATCAGGGTAATAAATTACTCTTACTCTTTACCATATCACCCCAATAGAGGTGATACAGTCAAAAATCAAAAGGAATCCACACTTACTGTCAAGGCAAAGAGTAGGGCTCTGGCTATAGTTATTGGCTCTACCCCTGTCCCCCCTTAAATACTTGCAGTGCTGTTTAGTGGGTGGCTGCTAATTAGCTCTAGAGAAGATGGGCGTGTCAAAGACTAGGGAGAGAATAACACACTCTCTCACAAAATCATAATAGCCATGTTGAGGCTCAAACTGCTACAAAACACACCAGGAGCTTTGACGAAATGGCATTTTTACCACCTGGTTAAATATGAAGTGCTATAAAAGCAGCACTAGACACACACTCCGCTTTCACTCACTGTGCGTCAGTGTCAGGATGACCTCTCACCAAGTCAGACTTGGTCTTTGATTTGTTCTACTTTCTTGTGTCTTATACAAAAACACCCAGAGCTGAGAACCCACTCATTAATACAGTGCATTTCAAAAAGTAAATCCCCAACAACTAATTTCACTGTAACTTGGATATTAGTGGTTACTGCTGCCTTGCCAACAATATTCTCCTAGGATGAACAGATCATACATTTACTGCATGACTGAAGCGCTTTAAAAAGCCTTTGTTCACTTTCAGAAAATAGCAGACTGTGTGGGTATAGTATGTCTTTTTATGTTTTTTGGGTAGAGTTTAGACTCTTCATTATACGGGGAATTAATATGGGGAAATCAATGGCTTAGCATATTAAGTCAGGGATAAGAGGAATGTAGCACTCATAAATACTGAGATGAAAAGTTTAGAAAGTACTGTGCATCCTCGACCATCATTCTGACAATAAAAAAGAGACCCGGTGCACTGCTGACAGGGCAGAGAGTGAAATTACAGTGTTCATTAAGCTGTCGCTAAATCCTCACTCAGCTGAGAGCAACATTTGACACACTGGTTAGTACTTCAGTAGACACACACACTCACGAGTTCACATACATAATAAAGTATGGGATAATTCCAATCTTGTTAGGTCATGTTATGAGAAATTGCAAATAGTCTGTTTAATTATCTCAGAAATTGCTTTCATCTAATCTCATGACAGGAGTGCACCAAACCCAGCCAGTACATGGTTGACTGTAAAGGTCTCCAAAAGTTTCATGTTACATCCTCTAACTCATCACCACATGACTAATAAATGATTTACCACTAATATAACTGTAGTGCAAGTTTAACATTAAAGCATTCATTCTCATCACAGGCAGTACCTGCTAAGTTAATCGTTCTTGTTAATCTAGTGTTTACACATAAAACTGCTTAACGGTGTTAAAAGAGAATCATGCTATAGCTGTACTCAGCTGAACTATTTAAGGTGTACTCTCAGTGGCAGAGGAAAATATGAGAACAGCCCCACCAAGTCTGGAGACTGACCAATACTGGAAGAGCATATTCAATTCAATTCAATTCAATTTTATTTATATAGCGCCAAATCACAACAGCAGTCGCCTCAAGGTGCTTTATATTGTACAGTAGATACAGAGAAAAACCCAACAATCATATGACCCCCTATGAGCAAGCACTTTGGCGACAGTAGGAAGGAAAAACTCCCTTTTAACAGGAAGAAACCTCTGGCAGAACCAGGCTCAGGGAGGGGCGGCCATCTGCTGTGACCGGTTTTCTATGAGAGAAGGAAAACAGGATGGAAGACATGCTGTGGACGAGAGACAGAGATTAATAACAGATATGATTCAATGCAGAGAGGTCTGTTAACACATAGTGAGTGAGAAAGGTGACTGGAAAGGAAAAACTCAATGCATCATGGGAATCCCCCGGCAGCCTACGTCTATTGCAGCATAACTAAGGGAGGATTCAGGGTCACCTGGTCCAGCCCTAACTATATGCATTAGCAAAAAGGAAAGTTTTAAGCCTAATCTTAAAAGTAGAGATAGTGTCTGTCTCCCAAATCCAAGCTGGAAGCTGGTTCCACAGAAGAGGGGCCTGAAAACTGAAGGCTCTCCCTCCCATTCTACTTTTAAATACTCTAGAAACAACAAGTAAGCCTACAGTGCGAGAGCGAAGTGCTCTAATAGGGTGATATGGTACTACAAGGTCATTAAGATAATATGGGGCCTGATTATTTAAGACCTTATATGTGAGGAGCAGGATTTGGAATTCAATTCTGGATTTAACAGGGAGCCAATGAAGGGAAGCCAAAAGAGGAGAAATATGCTCTCTCTTTCTAGTCCCTGTCAGTACTCTTGCTGCAGCATTTTGGATTAACTGAAGGCTTTTCAGCGAGTTTTTAGGACATCCTGATGATAATGAATTACAGTAGTCCAGCCTGGAAGTAACAAATGCATGAAATAGTTTTTCAGCGTCACTCTGAGATAGGATATTTCTCATTTTAGAGATGTTCCACAAGTGGAAGAAAGCAGTCTTACATATTTGTTTAATATGTGCATTGAAGGACATGTCTTGGTCAAAAATGACTGCAAGGTTCCTCACAGTGTTACTGGAGGCAAAGGTAATTTAAGACATTAAATCTTTAAGACATTCCTGCAGTTTAACTAATTGGTGTGTGTTATCTGGCTTCATGGATGATAGATAGAGCTGGGTGTCATCAGCATAGCAGTGAAAATGTATGCTATGTTTTCTAATGATACTGCCTAGGGAAAGTATGTATAATGTAAACAGAACTGGTCCTAGCACTGAACCCTGTGGAACACCATAACTGACCTTAGTGTGTGAAGAGGACTCTCCATTTACATGAACAAATTGGAGTCTATTAGATAGATATGATACAAACCACTGCAGCGCAGTACCTGTAATACCTACAGCTGGGGTGGACAAGGCTGAGCATCACGCTTTCAAATGAATTAAAAGTCCGTCTTGGTCTTTGGTTGATTAATAGGCTGGTGTGAAAAATTGCTGCCACACTGCCCCCTCGGCCTGTGCTTCGAGATTTCTGGTAGTTAGAATGACTCTGGGGTGTTGATTCATTTACTCTAATATAATCATCCTGCTGCAACCAGGTTTCTGTAAGGCAAAGTAAATCGATTTGCTGATCAATTATTAAGTCATGTATGAGCACATGGACAGCACCACCGGCTGAGGGAGCTGACCGCACTCCATGAGCTTCTGGCAGCACAAATGGACCAGCTGCTAATGGATTATAGACACATCTCTACTGCCTGCTCATCCACTGATTAGAAGGTTGGTGGTTCGATTCCTGGCTTCCCCCTAGTCTGCATGCCAAATATCCTTGGGCAAGATACTAACCCCATGTTGCTCTCCGATGCATCCATCGGAGTGTGAATGTGTATGAATGTTAGATAGTGAGCACTAACAGATTAGGAAAAGTGCTTGTGTGAATGGGTGTGATTGGGTGAATTAATTAGTTGTATAAAGCGCTTTGAGTGATCAGACAGAGTAGAAAAGCGCTCTATAAGAACCAGTCCAGTCCATTACACATGCAACGGTTAACTGAAGACTGGACAGTCCTAATCCCTAAGGTTCCCCAGAAGGGACCAGTCCCATCCAACTACTGGCCAAAAACCTGCCTCAGTACCACATAGAAGCTCCTGTCAGGCATCACAGCGGCTAAGATAAACAGGCACAATGCTCAATACATGAGGGGACATGGAAAGGAATAAGCAGGATTACCAGAGGGGCGAAACACTAGCTTCTGGTAGACAGAACAGTTGCCTGAGATTTTGGACTGGAGAAGTATAGTCGAATGGTAACAAAGAGAGGGAAGGTAATCAGAAATGAGGGGAGCACACTACCAGAAACTACAACAATGGAGACATTGCAGACAGCTACAACTACCTGGGATTCCCACAGGCAAATGGGAACTATGCCCTGCCAGTGATCAGATACTCCACAGGGATAATAAGCTGTCCAAAAGAGTAGGTAGAAGCCACTGACATCAAGACAAGGAAGCTCCTTACCATGCATAGAGGGTTTCACCCCAAATTCAGCACCCTAAAACTGTTAACTAAGCAAAAGAAAGACGGCAGAGGACTAGTGAGTGTCAGAATCACACTGCAGGATGAGACAAACATTCATGAGTACATCAGGAAGATGGCACAACTGACTGCATGCTTAGTGAATACCTCAGGCATCAGAAACCCAAAAAGGAAGAAGAGCAATAGAAGGAACCATCATTAGAAGCAGTCCAGCCTAGAAGTAACAAATGCATGAATTGGTTTTTCAGCATAACTCAAATTTTAGAGATATTGCACAAATGAAAAAAAAGCAGTCCTATAAATATTTGTTTAATATGTGCATTGAAGGACATATCCTGGTCAAAGAATAACTCTGAGGTTCCTCATAGTGTTGCTGGAGGCCAAGGTAATGCTGTCCAGAGTAAGAATCTGGTTAGATACTATATTTCTAAAAATTTTAGGACAAAGTTCACTAACTTCAGTTTTATCTGAATTTAGAAGTAGAAAGTTGGAGGTCATCTAGGTTTTTATATCTTAACTAATTGGTATGTTTTATGTGGCTTCATGGATAGATAAAGTTGTGTCATCTGCATAGCAGTGAAAATGTGTGCTATGCCTTCTAATGATACTGCCTAAAGGAAACATATATAATAAAAACAAAATTGGTCCTAGCACTGAACCCTGTGGAACTCCATAATTAACTTTAGTGTGTGAAGAGGACTCTCCATTCATGAACAAATTGGATTCTGTTAGATAGATATGATACAAACAACTGCAGCACAGTACCTGTAATACCTACAGCGTGCTCTAATCGATCTAATAGGATATTATGGTCGACAGTATCGAACGCTGCACTGAGGTCAGAGATGAGTCCACTGTCAGAGGCCATAAGAAGATCATTTGTAACCTTCACTAAAGCTGTTTCTGTGCTGTGATGGGCTCTGAAACTTGACTGAAACTCTTCAAATAAGCCATTCCTCTGCAGATAATCTGTTAGCTCAGGGGTCTGCAACCTTTAACACCGAAAGAGCCATTTGGACCCGGTTTCCACGCAAAAGAAAACACTGGGAGCCGCAAATACTTTTTGACATCTAAAATGAAGATAACACTGTATATACTGTTTTTTGTGCTTTGTGTAAACAACTAAAGTAAGTAAGTAAAGTTTATTTATTAAGCGCTTTTCACAGACAGGCAGTCACAAAGCGCTGTACACAAAGATTCAAATAAACAATACAATCAATAGACATTATACACAATGTAAAAGATCAAATGTAAATAATGTAAAGAATATAAAATACGTAGATCAACAAAAGGCTTGTTTGAACAGAAAAGTTTTTAACTGCTTTTTAAAAGAATCCACAGAGCAACTAAGGTGTGTTGCTTATGAAATCCATGAAGTGCTACAGAGAAAATTACATTTTATTTATGTAATTAACACATTTTGAACTCTTAAAGAAATATAACAAAAGGAAAGACACCAACCTGAACTAAAATGATCCATGTAGCAAACAAAAACTGTTGTCAGCCGCCACCCTCACAACAGTTTTTTTTCCAATTAAAAAGTAATTGAAAAAAAAGCACTATGTCACTAAAAAGAATAGATATTTGCAAAATTCTGCCTAAACATGTATTTTACCTGGTTAATGTGTGTGGCGGGGCGTGGTCTGCAGTGCTGCTGCATGGGAATCGGACGCACCTGAGCGGCACCCGCAATCACGCCTCGCTGCCTTTAAGTCTGTGCTCTCTGCTGTTGTTGGTGTGTGTCGGGCTGTGAGCTGCAAAGCTACAGCCGGCTGTATGCGTACAGCAACCGTGTGTGAAAAGTGGTCAATAAAGAGATGCTGAAAAGCATGTTTATGCAAACATCGTCGGGTCTGCTGTGATATGTTTACAATGAGACTTCTGGTCCCGAACCTCGGCGCACAGCGTCTGCAAATCGGGGCTTTCATCTTTACGCAGGACTGTAAGCTGTCATCTGTGAGGCGTGAGCGGTGTTTGTTTATGCCTTGTTATCGGAAAGTTGCCGGTTCGAGCCCCGGCTTGGACAGTCTCAGTCGTTGTGTCCTTGGGCAAGACACTTCACCCGTTGCCTACTGGTGGTGGTCAGAGGGCCCGGTGGCGCCAGTGTCCGGCAGCCTCGCCTCTGTCAGTGCGCCCCAGGGTGGCTGTGGCTACAACGTAGCTTGCCATCACCAGTGTGTGAATGTGTGCATGAATGGGTGAATGACTGGATATGTAAAGCGCTTTGGGGTCCTTAGGGACTAGAAGGCGCTATATAAATACAGGCCATTTACCATTTAACATAATTTACGGTGGAGAACAGCTGTCGACATAATGTGAATTCGAAGATCCATAATTGGCCTACCTGGGGTTGAAAGTCTCGATAAATGCACGGCGTTTCAGCGGGTATACCGGCTTCCGCGAGTGTGACGCTTATTGTGAGCGATGAAATAATAAAATATAATTGTATTTTTATATTTCAAAATCACAATAATCTTCCAATTTAAGTCAAAAGTCAAAGTCAGTTTTATTTGTCAATTTCTTCAGATGTACTTGCCATACAAAGGAATTGAAATTACGTTTCACACTGTCCCATGCGTAGACATAGACAACAATAAAGTGCAGATGCACAACATTTAGGTAACATACAGGATATAAAAAGACAGGACCTAACATATAATAAAGTGTTCCAACAGTGTGCCCTGGAAAGTAGTGTACTAGTCTACTTGAGGTAGTCCCAGGTTGTGGTTGGTAAGTGTTTTTGTTTTAATGCAGCATAAGACTGTAGCAGCAGTAATAGTAATATAAATAATATAAATAGTGCTAAAAAAAAATACTAAAAATATATAGCAGCAGGTGTGTGCAATTGTAATGCAGAGGTAGTTGTTTTCAGTCAGGAATCCTTGTTGTGGAGTGTGTGTGTGTGTGTGTGGGGGGGGGGGGGGGGGGGGGGGGGGGGGGGGGGGGGTAGAGTCCAGTCTGTCTTCCTATAGTTCTGCCAATCTGGTGGTTCTGCTGGCTGGGAGCCGGGAGGGGAGAGAGTTCAGCAGTCTCACAGCCTGGTGGATGAAGCTGTTGGTGAGCCTGGTAGTGCGGGAGCGGAGACTTCTGTATCTTTTTCCGGAGGGCAGGAGGCTGAACAGACAGTGCGTGGGGTGGGTTCCATCGTTGACAATTGTGATGGCTTTGCGGGTGAGGCGGGTGGTGTAGATGTCTTGCAGGGAGGGGAGTGGTACACCAACTATCCTCTCAGCTGTTCTCACAATGCGTTGTAGAGCTTTCCTGTTATAGTCAGTGCAGCTACCGCCCCACACAGTGATGCAGCTGGAAAGAATGCTTTCAATGGTTCCTCTGTAGAATGTGGTCAGGATGGGTGGTGGAGCACTTGCCCGCTTGAGTTTGCGCAGGAAGTAGAGGCGCTGTTGTGCTTTCTTGGCCAGTGATGCTGTGTTGGTGGTCCAGGAGAGGTCCTCACTGATGTGCACCCCCAGGAACTTGGTGCTGCTCACCCTCTCCACCGCAGCGCCGTCGATGGTCAATGGGGGGTGACAGGTGTGGCCTCTCTGGAAGTTGACAATAACCTCCTTGGTCTTGCTAACATTTAGCAGGAGGTTGTTGTCTCTGCACCATGTGGTCAGGAGCTCGACCTCTTTCCTGTAGTGGGTCTCATCGCCCTTGGTGATGAGCCCCACCAGCGTTGTGTCATCCGCAAACTTCACAAGGTGGTTGGAGCTGTAGGTTGGTGTGCAGTCATGTGTCAGCAGGGTGAAGAGCAGAGGACTGAGCACACAGCCTTGTGGAGCCCCCGTGCTCAGGGTGATGCTGTTTGAGACCTTGTTGCCCACACGCACCGCTTGAGGCCTCTGGCTGAGGAAATCCAGCAGCCAGTTGCAGAGGGAGGTGCTGAGGCCCAGTCTGTCCAGTTTACAGATGAGTTGTTGTGGTATTATGGTGTTGAATGCTGAGCTGAAGTCTATGAACAGCATTCTCACATATGAGTCTTTCTTGTCCAGATGAGTTAGGGCTGGGTGGAGGGCAGAGCAGATTGCATCCTCTGTGGATCGTTTCGCTCTGTATGCGAACTGGTATGGGTCCAGGGTGGGAGGTAGGGTGGATTTGATGTGTGACATGACTAGTCGTTCAAAGCACTTCATAATAATGGGTGTCAGTGCCACGGGGCGGTAGTCATTGAAACAGGCTGGGGATGGTTTCTTTGGCACAGGTATGATGGTGGCAGTCTTGAAGCATGATGGGACAGTGGCTTGCCTCAGGGAGATGTTAAAGATGTCTGTGAAGACATCCTTCAGCTCCTCTGCGCAGTCTTTCAGCACACTACCAGGGATGTTATCTGGACCCGCTGCTTTCCGGGCGTTGATGGTGATGAGTGTCCTCTTCACGCTGGCAGCAGACAGGCACAGAGGCTGGTCGTGTGGAGGTGGTGGTGTTTTCTGTGGGCGTGTGTTGTTCTGTGCTTCAAATCTTGCAAAGAAGCTGTTCAGGTTGTTGAGCAGAGTGGTGTCGCTCTCACAGCTACGCGCTGCAGGCTTGTAGTCTGTAATAGCCTGGATGCCTTGCCATAGGCTTCGTGCGTCCTTGCTATCATTGAAGTGGGAGGTTATCTTGTGTGTGTAGTCCTGTTTCGCTTTCCTGATGCCACGGGACAGGTTGGCTCTCGCTGTTCTCAGGCCTATTTCATCCCCAGCTCTGAAGGCCTTGTCTCTGGCCTTCAGCAGCCTGTGGACATCTCCTGTTAGCCATGGCTTCCGGTTGGCTCGAGTTGTGATACTTTTCATTTGTGTAACATCATCAATGCATTTGGTGATGTATGAGCTCACCGTGTCTGTGTACTCCTCAATGTCTATGATGTTATTGTAGGTGGCTGCTTCCTTGAATATGTCCCAATCAGTTGACCCAAAGCAGTCTTGAAGAGCAGAGGTGGCCTCCTGTGGCCACACTCTTACCTCTTTCATAACAGGTTTGATGACCTTCACTCTCTGTCTGTATGCTGGCATTAGCATAACAGTGAGGTGATCAGAGGTGCCGATGTGGGGGAGGGGGATGGCTTTGTATTTAGAACTACAAGTTAAAAAAGCACTAACATAAATAAAATACACTTCAGATAAATACTTCTAATTTATTTTCCCAAACCACCCGGAGCCGCAGTATAAGGACAAAAGAGCCGCATGCGGCTCCGGAGCCGCGGGTTGCCGACCCCTGTGTTAGCTGTTTGACAACTACTCTTTCAAGAATTTTTGATATGAAAGGAAGGTTAGAGATTGGCCTATAATTAGCTAAGACTGCTGGGTCTAGAGATGGTTTCTTTAAGTAAAGGTTTAACTACAGCCAGCTTGAAGGCCTGTGGTACATAGCCGATTATTAGAGATAGGTTGATTATATTTAACATTGAAGCATTACTCTCCCTTTATGCTACAATTGGCAGTAAACTCTGTGATGCATTTTTCTGTAACTCGATTCTCACTTTCTCTGTACAGACAGAACAGTGTGTACATGCTCTGCAAAATCAGAAATTACCTTTCCTGGGTGTAGAAAAAGAACAACATTAAATTGTACCGAATCAGCGTTTTATATCCAGTTTTATGATGTCAGTTAGTCGATGCCATAAACCTGGACTGACTAGAATATAACCTAGCGCATAGTTATTACAAAATATTTATAAATTTTTCACAAGCAGGAAATGACCCATAGAGGCATTGTTGTAGATTTTTGTAGTTGTAGTATTTGTCTGTTATTCTTATGGGCTGAAGGCCAAGGTTGAGTGGTGGCACTGGTCCCTGCTCTTATAACACATCCCACCCCATGCAGGGCTCTAGAGTGCGACCAAATTTTTCAGTGGTGCGACTAAAAGAAAATATTTGGTCGCACAGGTGCGACCAAATATTTTCGGGTAACAAAAAAAAAAAAAAATCTCTGCAACTCTCCGTGTGGTCAACAACAGACACACTATTATGCCCCTATCGTGGACTAAACCAATCAGAGATAGTCAGGGGCGGGACCTCTCTGATTGGCCGTGGTCCAGTTGAAAGTGCAGGTGGAAGAGAGAGGTGAGTAGCTTGAATAAAGCGATATCAATTCATTAACGGATTCCACACAAAGACGTAAACAAAGAGCTGACCCGACGCATCAGAATCAGCTTTGTCTTTCTCGGCTTTCTCACCCCACGGCCCGAACACGGACACGCTGTCGGAGCTTAGCGATTCTGATGCGTCCGGTCGGCGCTGTGTTTCCGTCTTTTTTGCGCTGATTCTGAGCTGCAGGTTTTGTCTCTCCAACCAAAATTCGCCGAGCCAGCAGCAAAAGAAGCAGCAAACTACGCTTCACATTTGATCAATGTCGTCATGAATTCCCTCTTACTTTTGCTGTTTTGCTTCCACCACGATAAAAATCACACTTCATGCACAGCTCCCTCTCCCCCCCCCCTCTCTCTCTCTCTCTCTCCCTCTCTCTGTACTTCAAGAACAGTTTCCCGTCTCAAATCTGTTTTCTGCATTATCCATTCGCTTATTACCCACCAGTCTACCGTTGTTTACAGCGCTGTCGGCCGCTGTCTTTTTCTTTTCTTTTTTTCACTTAAATGATCTCGGACAAGAAAGCCTAATTTCTGCTGTTCAATACTGAAGAAATTTAAACTTCTTAAAATTATGCAAAATTGCAGAATATTGCAGAATATTTTTAAGGTTATCTGCTATAAAACGCCAGACCAGGAAAATCTCCTTCATGTTTTTCTGTGTTTTATTCTCAGTTACTTTCACACAAAGGCATCTGCTGTGATGTTCACAATTCTGATGAAGTCTCATGTGTATCAGTACTGATAAATGATCAGAATTATAATATTTCTGACTGTCTGAGGCTAAATTGAATCGAATCAGGACTTTGATAACCGGAATCGAATGGATTAGAAATCAGTGATGATACCCAGCCCTAGTGAGCAGCCTAGGCCTGACAGAAGTGGATGTAGCTGTGGGTAATAAGAAAAGATGAAAAGAACTATTGATAACTTTTGTGTTAAGTTAAGGACTGATCCGTCTGAAATTCATAGCCAGCTCTGACACGGTGCCATCAATCTTTGAATGCTGAAAAAACAGCAGTGTATCCAGAAAACACATTATATGCTGCAATAAATGCACTGCCCAAGTGTCCCCTCTCCCCACTGCCTTTCAGCAGCAGGCAGCAGCAAACAGGTCGTCAGAGGAGCCAAGATGATGATTAAGTTTAACATTTTCTACAATATTGACAAAGCAATTTAAGCACAAGTTTGTTAGTTAATAATTTAGAAATGAATATTGTCTGTATGGACTTCCCCCCCAAAGAAAGTGCACATGTAAAACTGCGGTGTTAAGCGATGCGGTTGAAAAATTTGAGTGTGCCTAACTTTTGTGCTGGTACGCCTAAATTTTTAAAGTTAGGCGTACCGGTGCGCCCATGTCAAAACGTTAGTCTAGAGCCCTGCCATGAATAAGTATCTGTTGTGTTAATAATGTGTGGAATTGGGTAATAACCAAAGATAACAAGGTGAATGAATACATTTCCTAAGAAAGTTGATAGAGGATGTGTACTATGATGAAGTGCATGGCTAGTGTCAAATTCAAAGCAAGCATATATTTTTGCATATATAGTTGTGTTACAGTATTTATTGTTATCTTCTGTTGCTGATTTCAGTTACATATTTTACCCAGCATCAAAAAGTGTAGATGTGCTGTAAAAATATGAACAGACATAACAACCAGATAATAAGGAATAATGGTGAGTAAACAAACTGCTAACAGTCAGGGAACATGTTGGCTCCTCACAGCTGTGAGCAGAATGTATCTGTCACTCACATTGAGTGATGTACGTATGGCTGAGGTTTGTTTTCTGAGAGGTATAATCCATCACTTGAATTAACTTAACAAGGAATAACAAGATGGGTAAAAATGATTGCCAGCTTGTTGAAAATTTCCCATGTTTTAATATGTGTGCAGAGAAAAGCAGACACAGTTCTGTCGCTCAGAATGATTGATGCTTTTACACTTGAAGTTTGGTTTTTGTGAGTGACACATTCCATTGGTTAAATCAACTTAACGAGAAGCTACAGGGCAGAGATCAAACTGTCTGGCATCTTGTTAAAAACACGGCACATCTCAAAACAATCTGATAGAGTCATACATGGAATCAACTACTGCCAGAAAAAAACAAAACGTCTGACTTGACATACATATGGAGCTGTTGATTAGCAGCAGTTAATCCATGCTCAGTGAGCAACATCTCCATCCCTGTCAGACAAGACAGCACTTCTGATGTGTAAATACACATGGTCTATGAAATAACATGTGAAATGTAAAAACTTCACAATTTTTTCTAACACTGCTGTTTAATTAATTTATACAATATCACATAATTATAATGGAATGGGTGGATTATATTGCCGAGGCAGCAGTTCACTACTAGGCCTATTTTGATGTTCAAATGATGACTTTATGGTCCAGTGTCCATATTTCTCTGTATCAGGAATCTTATTATGATTAATCCCTATTGTGCTCAAGTACTGCTGCCCTTTCATATCATCTGCTAGTTTGTTGTTGTGACTGTTTTTGTATAGCTGAGTATTACGTTTCCACAACTGACCTTAAAATGAAACTGCTGCTGTTTTTGGTTGTATAGAAAAGGAGACGGACACTGTAGATCCACATCAGTGATACATATCTAGTTAGTTTTGACACCAATCACATGGCCAGATGTTTCCGGGCACGTCTGATAATAGCTTAATGGCATAACAAATAAGATGAATAATAGATGTATTTAGATGAACTAGTTGGTTTTCATTCACGCAAATAAAAGGTGCTCATAAGTTAAAGTAATGGAGAAAAGAAATCACACACTCACCAACTTCTTTTAGGTGTCAGGACAAAACAACCTCAGACACACTACTGTTTTGTAGTGCATCATTGTTCATCATTGCTGTGTCCTTATTCATGTAACAAAAGTAATGCAAAATGCAAAAGTATGTACGCTCCATGATTCAACAACCTATAGAATCACCTTCAACAGCGATAACTTGAAGTGATTATTTTCTCTTTAAGTTAGTCAGTCTATCAAATCAGTGCAGAAGATTTGTAGCCCACTCTTCATTATAGCATTGCTGGTCTAAAATTTGAATAGGCCATTACAACAAATGTATTCTTTTCCTGGTTTACTCGGGATCACAAACAGTTCATATTTAAAAATCAGTGATTCATCAGTATTTTTGTACCTAAATTGGTTTATTGGTTTATATTCTATAAATTTAAAAGTAACATAAACCATGTGTCATGATGAAGGCCTGGCTGTCTTGGAAAATGTCAACACACATCTACTAGTATACTACTGTTACTACTACTACAGTAATATTAATAATAATATCTCATTAGAGTAGACATCTAGCTGTTTTTATACTGTTTTATTGAGTTTGTGACTATCAAAAAAATATATTCTTCATTTTATTGTGCCAGCTTTTAACAACAACAACAAAAAAACCACCTTTCATGGTCGTTGGTTATATTGTATCAGTTTTGATGGTGTTCAGTTAACACTGTTGTGCATTGGAAATGTGTGCTTTTATAGCATAAGAGGAGAAACATTTTTCATATCCCCATTTTTCCAAAAAATGCTCATTAAAAATTGTTGACAGATTTTTCTGTGTCATTCATATAATGTAAGGTGTTAACGACCAGAAATGATCTATTGTCACTTATTATACTTGACAGAGCCAAAATGTCAAACATAATCATCTTCAAATCAAAGGCTCATTGGAAGAAAAGTATTTACATATCTACATACCACTAAAGGAAAGAATGTGTTAAATTATAGTACAATTCTCACCTTTGAAAATCACTGTTGATTATCTGTCTGTGAAGGTTCTCAGTCATCCAGGTCATCGTAGTCAAAGGAGTTTGCAAAGAAAAGCGTCTGGACTTCTTTGAGTTGCTTGAAGACGTTTCACCTCTCATCCGAGAAGCTTCTTCAGTTCTAAGGTCAAATGGCCGAGAGTCCCAGATTTAAACCCAGTGGGAGTATCCCCCCAAAGAGGGACAAAGGACCCCCTGGTGATCCTCTAATCACATGCGCCAAGGTGTGAAAGCGGGTGTGGTACCTAATCAGCCAGGGTTTCGGGTGAGCTCATTGTGAAACCTGGCCGCACCTTGTCATGTGAATTCCTGAGGTCAGATGGCCCAGGGGGGGATACTCCCACTGGGTTTAAATCTGGGACTCTCGGCCATTTGACCTTAGAACTGAAGAAGCTTCTCGGATGAGAGGTGAAACGTCTTCAAGCAACTCAAAGAAGTCCAGACGCTTTTCTTTGCAAACTCCTTTGACTGTTGATTATCTTTAGGTTTCTTACCAGAAGAGTTCTGCCATTCATTGATTCTGGACCAAATTTGAAGAAAGCCAAGAAACACTTCTTTTTAAAAAATGTAGTGGGTTTTTTGTGTGTGTGTTTAACGTTATTAATTCATCACACTATGACCTTCCTTTCAGTGCTGTCAACAGCCAAAAGTGAACATGAATGTTCAGACAAGATATCCACACAGGGAGATAGAGTGAATGGCAGGGAAGCAGGATGAGGTATCGTTAATTAGCAGCTGATTGACTGCAAGACAACCAGGCATTTAAAATTGGAGGGCAAGGTTCAGACAGCAAGTCTCCAAAAAAGTGAGGTTTATCAGCTGTGCTCAGAAGTCTCGGGAACAGAGAGACAAGGAAGGTGTGCACCTTATCTTTGAAAGAGGTCAGCTCTCAAGAAGGAAAATATGCAGTGGGGAGAAGACAGAGAGGGATTAACTCCAATTCTAATTATGGGACTCCTGCAAATGATGTCCCAGCCAATCAATGCAGGAGGTCGCAGTAATTCCCGTTTGAGCCACAGCAGGACATAAAATGGAAAATGGTTGCACAGATACTTGGGAAGTGCCCTCCCACGTACGAGAGCAATCTGCAGACAGGAGGAGCATGTTTTAATCATCAGCTTCGGTGTGACTGTAATGTAATTCAGAGGTCTGATTGTGCTCACCGAATTAATTCACATACATTATATGGACAAGTACAGTATGTCTTTGGTCTGGAGGTGATGAAATATTTCTAAGAAACCCTACAACAGAAGCAATGATAAAACTTTCAAATAATTTCAGCCAAATACACACAAACGCATGCACATTCTTGAAAGAGTAGTTGTCAAACGTCTATTTTTTTTTTGCCTAGTTTTTGAATTGAATCCAGGTTTATTCATATAGCACCAAACAGTTGCCTCAAGGCACTTTATATTGTAGGATCTTTACCTTACAATATTATTTTTAGTAGACTAAATATAATACAAATATTGTAGACTCAATTAAAAGCCAATTTAGTTGACTAAAATTGTAAAAAGTGTAAAAGTTTGTAATGTTTTTCCCACCTTTCTATACAGTTTAATTAGTTCTGACTGGATCACAATTATCCAGGATGTTTTCATTTTTTTCACTGACAAAAACAGTTTTTGTCTTTGTTTTTATTGTCTTTTAGTTTTTATTTAGTTGTCTTGTTTTTTATAAGAAAAATAAGGTCATTGATGAAAACCATGATGAAAATTATTGCAAAATTAACACTTCAAGCAAGTGAAGCAAAGGGAGGTGTTACAAATTTACTAGTGTTATTCATCTTATCCAGGACGAAGGCCTGTAATCTCAGAGGAAATGATGATGTTTAAGTACTCTAGCTGTTCATGGGGAATCATGGGGACTGTAAGGTTTATACCCCTCAGTCAAAAGGCTGATGGGGTATTGTCATTAATCTCCTGGATAGCTAAGTGACAGCGTGGATGTCCAACTTTGTGAACACTATAACTTGAAAATGAGGTAATGTAGGATTTTCTCATTGAGAGATTATGTGCATCTCCTAAAAATCTTGGATGAGTTTAAATCATGTCAAGTATTCTGAAAACCTTGTGAATATGATAACTCCAGAAAAAATCCCAGCAAGGAGGGGTAGCACTGGTAGATGTCAGTATTTTTGGAGAATAATATGGGTGACCCTGGTGAGCTGAATAAAACCAGACAGAAAACAATGAGTAGTTTGATGCAGCGAAACATTTCCAGACCACCTGACTTCAGGACATTTTTTTGTGGACAGGGTTCTTATTCTGAGTGTATCAGGTGCGTTAGGCTGTGTACACACTGGGAGCAATTTGCTCGTCATGCATCACTTTGAAGTTGCCAGCTGGTCACTTGGGGTGTTGCAACTTCCAGTAACCTACTTTTTGTAACCCTCTAATGGATTTACTAGCAGGATATATGCCAACCAATGGTATTCTTCACTCTCATTGGTAGCCTTTTCAGTTGCTTGCCTGAATGTTTACGTTGCTGCAAATTACTTCCAGTGTCTATGTGGCTTAAGTGTGAAGTATTTTGTGGCCTGAATATTGAACTTGTTGCTACTGGAATGTTTAAATCCAGTTCAAATGGATGATCTGGGGTGACACTGGTCCTTCACTGAAATGTTACTGGGCCCCCGTCTTGTCCTCCCCTAAACTGGGTTATCAGATCAGGGATGATCTTTGCAAAGCATGCACGAGACACTGATTTATGTTTACCACTCATAAAAAAAAAATGTGAGTGATTTGTATTTAAAAACTACATTTTAAAAAAAGAGACACAGATTTGTGATAACATTTAAATTTACAATAATTGATTACACAGCAGCGGGGGGTAGACTTAATCACAGTAGATTAAGTGCTGTAACTAAGTTTAAGATTCTCATCCACTCACTGTTATCATCTTCAATGAGGAAATGGCGTGTCACAAATTTAGAAGATCATCATTTAGCCTGGAGAAATAGTTTGCTGCTTTATAAGAAAGCCCTCAGTAAAGCCAGAACATCTTACTACTCATCACTGATTGAAGAAAATAAGAACAACCCTAGGTTTCTCTTCAGCACTGTAGCCAAGCTGACAGAAAGTCAGAGCACTGTTGCGCCAACCATCCCCTTAACGTTAACTAGTAATGACTTCATGAATTTCTTTACAAATAAAAATGTAACCATCAAAGAAAAAATTACTCAAAATCATCTCACATATGCAACTTTTTCTACAGATACTTTCAGTACCATTGATATTCATTTAGTCTCTTTTTCTCCAATTGATCTTTCTGAGTTAACTTCAATAATTAATTCCTCCAAACCATCAACGTGTCTTTTAGACCTCATTCCTACAAAACTGCTCAAAGAAGTCCTGCCATTAATTAATGCTTCAATCTTAAATATGATCAACCTATCTCTAATAATCGGCTATGTACCACAGGCCTTCAACCTGACTGTAGTTAAACCTTTACTTAAAAAGCCATATCTTGACCTAGCAGTCTTAGCTAATTATAGGCCAATCTCCAACCTTCCTTTTATATCAAAAATCTTTGAAAGAGTAGTTGTCAAACAGCTAACAGATCATCTGCAGAGGAATGGCTTATTTGAAGAGTTTCAGTCAGGTTTCAGAGCTCATCACAGCACAGAAACAGCTTTAGTGAAGGTTACAAATGATCTTCTTATGGCCTCTGACAGTGGACTCATCTCTGTGCTTGTCCTGCTAGACCTCAGTGCAGCGTTCGATACTGTTGACCATAATATCCTATTAGAGCGATTAGAACATGCTGTAGGTATTACAGGTACTGCGGTGCAGTGGTTTGTATCATATCTATCTAATAGACTCCAATTTGTTCAAGTAAATGGAGAGTCCTCTTCACACACTAAGGTCAATTATGGTGTTCCACAGGGTTCAGTGCTAGGACCAATTCTGTTTACATTATACATGCTTCCCTTAGGCAGCATCATTAGAAGACATAGCATAAATTTTCACTGCTATGCAGATGACACGCAGCTCTATCTATCCATAAAGCCAGGTATCACAGACCAATTAGTTAAACTGCAGGAATGTCTTAAAGACATAAAGACCTGGATGGCCGCTAACTTTCTGCTTCTTAATTCAGATCAAACTGAGGTTATTGTACTCGGCCCTGAAAATCTTAGAAATATGGTATCTAACCAGATTCTTACTCTGGACAGCATTGTCTTGGCCTCCAGTAACACTGTGAGGAACCTTGGAGTCATTTTTGACCAGGACATGTCCTTCAATGCACATATTAAACAAATATGTAAGACTGTTTTCTTCCATTTGTGCAACATCTCTAAAATTAGAAATATCCTGTCTCAGAGTGATGCTGAAAAATAGTTCATGCATTTATTACTTCTAGGCTACTTCTACTTCTAATGATGGTTCCTCCTATTGCTCTTCTTCCTTTTTGGGTTTCTGATGCCTGAGGTATTTACTAAGCACGCAGTCAGTTGTGCCATTACTGTACTTCATTATTATCATTATTAATTCATTATTATCAGGAAGTCCTAAAAACTCCCTGAAAAGCCTTCAGTTAATTCAAAATGCTGCAGCAGGAGTACTGACAGGGACTATTAATCTCTGTCTCTCGTCCACAGCATGTCTTTCATCCTGTCTCCCTTCTCTCATCCCAACCGGTCGCAGCAGATTGCCACCCTCCCTGAGCCTGGTTCTGCGGGAGGTTTCTTCCTGTTAAAAGGGAGTTTTTCTTTCCCACTGTCACCAAAGTGCTTGCTAATAGGGGGTCATTTGATTGTTGGGTTTTTCTCTCTGTTTGTATTATTGTAGGGTCTACCTTACAATATGAAGCGCCTTGAGGCAACTGTTGTTGTGATTTGGCGCTATATAAATAAAATTGAATTGAATTGAATTGTGTCGGTGCATAAATTTGTGATCTCTTTAATAATAAGTCTTCATGCCATCATGCCATCTTGTTTGAATTGACACATGACCGTCAGCATGGACATGCAGCTCAACACTTTCTCTAACACCTGATTCAGACCAGCTGGCACTAGAGTGATGTCACTTCTGTTATCCACTGAATTGAAAAGGAGGAAAAGGAGGTGCACTGGTGTTAGTTCATTCCTAACACCAGTGGTAAATTTCTACATACAAACCAAATTGAAACAGGTATAGGACTAGTGGACAAAAGGTAGAATACACCCTGGACAGTTTATCATAGATGGTGTATTTTCTACAGAAATAATCTTCTCACATTACACTCAGACCTCCTCCCATTCAACTATCCAGCTCTGCTAAATAACCAGAACAGTATTTCTTTAACATCTGCTTTTGGTATAACAATTTAACTTGACACGAGTTACATATGTTTGCTTTAGAAAATAAAACTGTATGAAACCATCTGAATGTGAGCACAGGCTGATTTCCAATTCTCTCCTGAGAATTTGGTTTCCAAACATTTGTTACATGCATTTAGGTTTGCATCTCCTTTTCCTGTGGCAAAAAACACGTTACCAAATACTGGACTACACTGTGAAAAAAAATTTAGTTCCTTTAAATATTTGCTGATGCCATACCAAATTTTAAATTATATGTTTTAACAACAGGTTTACAAGTCTAAATACGTGGTCATGACATTCACATCAAGTAATTGTTTGGTGTGGCAATGTTTTTGGTCCTTTCAGTTATTATATTATACTGAAATATTTCAACAATTACTAGAAGGATTGCTCTGACATTTATTATAGACAGCAGATGCATGAAACTCGATTTAGATCTGCAGCCGATTCAAAATTGTGTGTGCAAAGGCAGAAATGTACATGCCCTCTCTTTTCTTCACATTTATAAAGCGCTGTGTCTGCATGACATCCTTTTACAACTTCCAATCTCTGTGCACGAGCCTCATCTCAGCTGCAATCATTAGCCATTAATAGATTAATTAATTTATATCTGCATATAAAAATGCTGTCATCACCATGAGTAATGAGAACATCGCAGTGACATAAGAAGCAGTTTTATTTAATGTGAAATTTAAAGAGAAGTGAGAAAAGAGAACATGGTGTTCTCAATGGCTTCAGTTCAGTAATCAAAAAAAAACAACTTAATGAACTGTAACAAGTACAGGAGGTAATCCACTCGGTGAGCAGTCACCCATGGCAGAGGGTAAAAAAGAAACAAAGAGCGAGCAAGAGAAATGGTTGGACTACAAGTCAGCAAAAACTTCTAATAACACCAAATTACCCATAACCATTAGGCGTGACTAATTATTTGTAGAACTTTTAGTTTTCAACTGGCAGTCCAAAGATATGCCAGAAATACATGTGAGATAAATTAGTGTTTCTAATCTGGTTCTAGGTGTGGATGTGTGTGAGTCTGTTTCACTGTGTTAGTCACTGTGATAGTATGACAAACTGTCCTATGCATACCCAGCACTTACAGTACAGTAATGTAAGGAGTAGTCAGCTCAGACGAGGTCATCTTTGCACCAAACACATTTCTTTACTTCTCAGCTCTGTATCTTTAGAATGTGCACACATAAAATACAGACAGTGAAAGTGAGCGAGGAGAAGAGATAAGAGAAACTTCCATAACCATAAATAATAGCAAAATAGAATAGACACATGAAAAAAATACTAGACAATGTTTAAGTCAAGCCTGAACTTGCCTTACATGTCAGTGAAGAGCTCCTCAGTCTCTTCCTCGCGGGGAACAACATGTTATCTTTGAAAGGACAGATGGGACTGGGGCACACAAATTTTTCTCACACCCTGTAATTGTGAAAAAATATATATTTTTGAGAACTTTTTGACTCTCAAGGAAAGCAATTGACCTTACACATAGAAGAGTATTCAGTAGAAAAGACTACCTTTCAGAAAACTGTTGTAAGACTAGCTTTCTTCACTAGCAGGGATAGGTGAAAGACGTGAATGGAGGTTTATCCCTTTCCTGACAAGTGCTTTAAACTACAAATCTATGTTCCTGTACATTTTCATAAAATCATTCATGACATTTAGTACTGCAGTTACACACTAGTGCATCTAAAAAACTATGCTAATAATAAAAAGTCAACATCAATATTTCCACTGCTTTAACAAAAGAATATCCCAAATATGGAATAATTAAATTATTATTCTATTTTTCATTCTCTCATTAGAAAATAGGGAATTTGTATTTATTTATTCATTCATTCATTTGTATTCATATGTATTTATTTATATTTATGTTTGTATTTATTTATTTTGTAGTTTACTTAAAAAAAAAATAATAGTAGTAGTACAAGTAGTGGCACTGTCGACAGATGCAAAGTCCTGGAAAAGAAAATCAGCATCTCCACAAATCTTATTAGCAGATGGAAGCACGCAGCGCTTTAAAACCTTCTGGTAGGAACTGTGTTGACCTTGGACTACAGGAGTGATTTAACAGTAGGAATGTGACAGTTGTAGCTCTTTTTCTGAAGATGTCTGTGCATGATGGGTCTTCGTGCACGGACACCAGCCTCAGAACACTCCTTGTGAAGCTTGAATCAGCTTTCATTGAGAATCCTCTCAGGGCTACAGTCATCCCTGTTGTTTCTGCACCTTTTCCTACCACACTTTTTCCTTTCAGTTCCTTCTTTAATTTGTCTCAAAACAGCACTTAAGCACAACCATTACTTTTCAGCAGTGATATTTTGTGCTTTTTTCTATGTGAATTAGCAAATTTAAAAAATATAGCATGGTGATTAATAAACTTTTAAAGTCATAATTGGTGCTTTTCTCCACTCTAGACACAGCAAGATTAGCTTCCCTCAGCTTGTGGTGTATTTAATGGAGGGAGATAATAATGGATTGGATTTATATAGCGCTTTTCAAGGCACCCAAAGCGCTTTACAATGCCATTATTCATTCACGCTCACATTCATACACTGGTGGAGGCAAGCTACGGTTGTAGCCACAGCTGCCCTGGGGCAGACTGATAGAGGCGAGGCTGCCATATCGCGCCATCGGCCCCTCTGGCCAACACCAGTAGGCGGTAGGGTAAAGTGTCTTGCCCAAGGACACAACGACCAGGACAGAAAGGCCAGGACAGAAAGGCCAGGACAGAAAGGCCAGGACAGAAAGGCCGGGTGATTGATGATCGGGCCAGATGATTTGAAGTTTATCATTTTATCTCATTCATGTACAAAAAAGAAATGTACAGCTAATACTATGGAAGGATTTCCAAAGAAAATCTTAATTTTGAAAATATTTAGGTGTTGTCATGAAACTACATGTGCAGAAAATCAAGCTAAAGCTAAACTTGGTGCAAATACACACACAATCTGCTGTGTGTCTGAAGTTACTGCAAGCTGGAGAGCTGCACACAATCCTCTAATATTACTGATGGCGTTGGTATTGCGCTTCAAGACGAATTTGATTTGAAAAAGTGATTGAATTTCAACTAAGTAATTAAGCAAGTATTTTGAGGATGTAATTGAACCTTATACTGGGGCCATTTCTTCATGGTGTGCAGAAATTTGTTAATTGAGATGTGAGGAATTATCATGCTGAACCATCTGGTTTGATAGGAGAACCCAGTATCACATAACCATGGCAACACTGAAGGAGAAATTAGACTGTTGTGAAGAACAAAATTCAAAATCTGGATGCATTTAATGGTGACTTGCTCCTGGTTTGATTCACATGTAAATTGCTACCTTTAACACAGAAAGGCAGCAGGTTACTACTCAATTTATCATTACAGTTTAGCATTTGCTCTACCTGCTGTGGTTCAGGAACCATTCGCCATGCTGGTGGTTCAATCTCTGACTGCTCCAGTCTGCAAGCCAAAGTATCCTTGGGCAAAATACTGAACCCCAAGTTGCTCTCTGATGCACCCATTGCAATGTGATTAGATTAAGGGTCCAGTGTTAGAGGAACGCTGACAGAAAAGACCTGTTTGTTAAATAAGAAAATACTGATACATAAAGAAGAGGTCATTAAAAACTCTTAAAAGACCGGATTCTCTAATGATGGATGGAATTTAGAGCCAGACTAAAAAACCTCACCAATATCGTTGTTGTGCAACAAAAACTGCAGCTGCTGTTAAACCACTTTCTCTAGTACTGCACATAGAAAGGGAATGATAGAGATTGATGTAAAATTTCAAGATTTGTCAGGATTTGTTTTCTTGATGAGAGGACGTACAATTGTATCATACAATTGTACAATACAATTGTATGATACAATTGTATTGTACAATTGTACATTAACTAAGGCTGATATTTCAATTTAGGACAGTATGATCTCAAAAGAGCAACACAATCGAGGATAGTATTGCAAATTTTGTTAAAAGAATTTAAGGATTCTTCTTAAATTCATAAGATGGAGGAGAGAGAGCATGACAGTTCAGCACAGAGTCTCTTTAAGCTATAGTGAACTGGTCAGTGGTGGTCAACGTTATTAGGCAAGAACACAGGTTATAAAAGATGATCTGCAAACACAGTGGATGCAGTGTGAAACTTGGCTTCCAGGGCTTCTGGGTCACCAGTATTTTTTTGATAATGTGACGGAAGCAGCAAGATGCATATTAAATTAAACAGGGATATGTTATCTGCCCCTAAGCAAAGAAGCTTAAGATAGACAATAATCCAACCATACAAGGTGTTTTTAAAAGTAAAGAAGTTCAATATGTTGTAAAGGGAGTTACTTGATCTCACAGTTTGCATTTCGGAAAGACTCTGCAAAATTTTCAATTGTCAACTTTTCAGTAGTTTGTCCATCTCAACTTGCTGTATCAAGCTTAGGAAGCAATCAGTTCAATTCAACATGAAAATAAAGCATGTTCATTAGTGTAACCATCTCTTCAGTCATGAAAAAATGAATCTGGTTAGTATCACATTAGTTTGTAGTTATATTTTACAATATGATTAAACTTATGGGTTTCTTCCCATTAGTCTTCTCTCAGGATGATGAGATCTAACAGTCTAAATTGATCTCCCACAGTTGCTTATTTTGAGCACTGAGGTGATATTACCTGAAATGACTTTGCATAATAATGGAAATTTAGATTTGTTGTGTAATTGCAGGATGATTAGAGTTACATTAAGCAAAAATACTTAAGTCTACAGGGAATGGCTCTGTTTTGTACAACATTTGACCACAGTGTCCCTCAAGCCTAGAGGCAATGTTATGCTAAAGTGGCCTTTCATTGCGATTCATGACTGTATCCAAACAGGTAAAACTGAGCCTCTCAAATGAAACTTGACTCTAAAGAATGATGAAATCTTCCTCAGTGCCACCTAGGTACAAGTGGCAGTCTGTGTCTCCTAGAATTATTTCCCCTTTAACTCTAGTATGAAGTTCAGCCAGTCCTCTGTCAGAGTTTCAAAGTAGTTGCCCAAACTCTAGTGGCAGAATGGCAAAACACGTGCCAGTGACTGTTGTTTCTGCCTTTGCCAGATTAATCATCGCTGCGGTACACTGCCATGACTACCATTTTTGCCCCTCTACAACAGCCAAGGCCGCTCATGGAGAAAATGACTGTATCAACTGGCCAGCTTCACTCCTCTAGGCTGAAGTGCGGGAGATCCACGCCAGCCTTTCAACCATGCTCAGCCCCTATGGTGCCACACACACCCACAACCACACACAGCTACATATACACACGCACACACAAAATCCAAGCAAAAACAGATTTCTTTTTTTTTTAAAGCATGTTGTAGCACCTTGTGAACATTAGCTTGGCATTGACTACATCTGATCGACGGATTATTTCTAATTTTCTTCTAAATGTCAGAAATATGTGGTAATTGAGTCTGTGATTAAAGTGAATTACCTGGTTTAATGCTGTTTGTGGTTCCACAGTGTACTAGTTTATCCACTGGTTGACCTGGGAGGACACACAAGTCATTTTGGGGTTGTGTCATTAAGGGTACCTGCCATAAAACATCAAACGTGAATAAGGGAGCAGCCAAAAGTAATTTCTTATTATCTGGTTTAATGCTGTTTTTTGGGTTTCTGTCTATGCTAGCAATATGTGAAAAAACTAATCTTTTCAGCTGAGACTTCTCAGTGCTGATATTGTGCATAGATATTTTGGAAAGTAAACAAGCTCATGGGCTCTTAGCCCACCATATAATATTACCAGATCCAGTCAGCCAGACAATACTTTTTGTATTCTTAACTAACATTTCTAACTAACAGGTTTAAAGTTAATGAGCTGGTAACATTTAAACCATGTGTCACAGGACAGGGTCCTGATGAGCGCTCTACGTCGAATTTTATGTTTGGAAACAGTAGGAACTCTAGGAACTCTCTACGGAGAACTATTTGGGATACCAAGCAGTGCTCAGAGAAACTTGGCGAGCTATATATGGTGATACTTTTATTACATGTGGTTTCACTTACCTAATACTTGTAGCTAATTAGCTAACAGTTTGCTTAGCTTACAATGCTCACTTAAAACAGCCAGACTATCTTCTTAAAAATTCTACTCCAAGCACCCGAGAAGATTGACTCCTCCTATCACTGAAACCTATTAGGTTGTGCTTGTTAACCTAGGAATCAATAATGACTTGGCTCAGCCTCTCCATCATGAATTACATCTAGCATATGGTTAATTACAGCAGTTGACAATCAAACAGAACAAACAACAAGAAGGCCAAAGGCTCACAGCCCATATTTCAGCATGTTCCAACACCGCAGGTGTTCATCTTTTTTTCTTCCATTATTTCCCTCTTTGCTTTTTGTCAAGCCAAAGCCAAGATAGGATCACTGCAGGAAAAAACCCATCATGTCATGAAAAATGTCCATGTTAAAAAGAAAGTTGGAGTGAAAGATGGGGAAGAAGAATGATGAGAGAAATAAGAGGCTGAGACCAGATGTACACATTGTGGAAATATAATAGATTTCTTCCCTATGAAGCTCATGTCTTCAACACGGCCAGGACATCCATCATGGTGCAGCTGGCAGGGAACTGTCCCATGAATACTTTATAGTTATAACATTTATTCATTTTCTCATTTATAATAGGACTGAACGTCTATCTGACCTGATATCTCTGTACACATTTTCACAGATTTTCAGGGAGTGTATCAAACCTCTAAAGTAAAGGTGACAAAATTATCTACCTTCTTCACATTATCACATTAAGTTAACCATATGCTGGAGCACACATGACTCCCACTGACACTGATTATTATAGTAACTCAACACAATCCACCTAGTTCAGAAATGACATACAGTAGCATTTGGAATGATTTGACACTAAAGCAAATCTTAGACATGAGCTCGCTGAAGATTATAGAAATCAAACGTCTATATTCACATGACTCAATCACATTTTACCATTTGTAAGTCAAAATCTAAAAATTTAGTCTTTGCGCCTAAATATACAAATAGGCTTGATGATATTCCCAAATGTTTTCATGCTTGGGATTACATTATTCCTTTAAAAGGAAATGCCAATATTATTTCTCCATCTGCATTACACAGATGGAGAAATAATAATGACCTTTTAATAAGCTATCATCACTAACTTCTTATTATCTGTTTTTCAGGACCTTCAAAGGTACTAATTGTAATTTTCTATCAGCAAAAACTGCTTAAACCCTTCCAACAGGATGTGATGAAATGATTGCTTTAACTTTGTAGATTTTTAGTTTTGTTTTTTTTTTTCCATTTTCAAGCTTTAATATCTCTGAAATCTTTCACCCGAGGTCAACAGTAAACTGTGGTTTATCCAGAAATCCAAATATTTCAGGGATATAATGCATCAGTTATTCTGAAATTAACTTGAGCTACGTTCCTGAGAGTCCACAGTTGTAGAGCTATGGTCAGTAGCGGTTTTTGATACGGGCGACACGGGCGGTTGCCCAGGGTGGCATCGTGGTGGGGGGCGGCATCACGGGCATCGGCAAAAAAGAAACAAAAAAGAAACAAACAATTGCTCGTACTCATGCTGCCCCGGGGGGGGGGGGGGGGGCGCCAGAGTGAGTGTTCGCCCAGGGCGCCAAACAGGCTAGGACCGCCACTGGCTATGGTATCATATATTAACCTATTAACTAAAAAAATGTGAAGGACCTAGATCAAGCAGTTTTTTAGAATTTTAAAATGACGCCTCAAATTTTAATTTGGGATGAAATGACCCTTCTGTCTAAACACTTATGAAAACAACACACAGACAAAAAAATGAGAGCAATACTTGGGCTACGGTTCAGATTATTAATAATAATGGCATCAAGAAAAAGATGAAAAAAATTGCTCCACCTTACTCAGCTATTTGTTTATTGCACCACGAAGTTGAGTGACTAATATGAGAGTGTTCGATGAAGTTTTAAATGCTCCCCGTGGCCCCTTGAGATTATGACCTCTACATTAAAGAATATGTGCAAGCTCTTATTCTTGTTCCATTTTTGCACTATACAACTGATGATGCGGCAGACACTGAGGACTATATATTGTAGCTAAAGACCGTCATCACATCATTAACTGAAAATACTGGCAACTGCTTTGTTTTATAGCCTCCTGAGGTTCATGGGCTCAATTAACAAGCTACCTACAGTAAGTTCCAGTCCACACAAAGACCTTGGTGTGATCTTTGTTGCACACTAATAACAGAGATTCAGTGATTCCTATAAGCTCAGAGTAGACTAAAAGTGAGTGAGGCTTTCCATGAGCATCAGTTACTTATTGTCTTCCCCGGTCTACCAACCAATGCCTTTATTAGGGCACAAAATGTCCAGAAAGGCCTCGCTTGGTGGTCTGTTGCTGTAGGTGCTCCTTCATTCATCTAGAAAGAAACGAAAGGGGTCAGAGGTACAGTTCATTATGTTCTGGGGCATATTGATCCTGTTGGTGTTTGTTACCGTCTGTCCAACGTAGCTTTCAAAGGAAAAGAATTCTTTATATTCTTCTAAATAAACCTATAACCCTTAATCTTTCTACAGTCACACACAGAACACTTAAGAAGGACTTCTAAGGCTTTCACATAGCAAGAGTAGTAAATATATGTCTGTCAATCAATCTTTGCACCCTGCTTTCAAAGGGACTTCAAGTGAGTAATATAGGTAGTGAATTGCTCTGTACACTGCAGAGCACAGAGTGATAGAACAGACCTTTACCTGACCTTCACAGCTGATGAGGCCTGCTTGTATTTCAACATGCACCTCTTCTGTATATGGCCCCCACACTGAAATCAATGAGGCTGCTATCAGAGTTTTTATGTGATTCTTAGAAACCTGCCAGCAGCAGCATTGAGTGATTTGATTCAAAGGGACTTTAGGGATTAACTAATCCACAGGTAGCAAGCCGCAACCTATTGGAACTCTGCCTGGGTGCAAATTCAAGAAGGTATTCTTCAGAAATCCTACTTGTGTGAGTTACAGATAAGGTATACGTGTGTGTGCTCACTGATCTAACATTCACTGCTGCCCTCTTGCTGAGCAGTGATAACCCAGTTTGCCCAACAGAAGAATGTATGACATTTTCAGGTGGTGTAACAAACCCTCTTACAGCCAAGTACTGGCAATCTTCAGTTCCTTGCCATTAAAATTTAAGCAGCATTTGAAAATGTTTAACTCCGAGTCACTTTTCTCCTAAGGCCTCTATTTTGAATCTTTAGTACAGGTTTTTTGTTAATTAGACTGAATACTTTAATCATCTTACAGTCAGCATGTTGAGGTGTCTATGAGCAAGAAAAGCTATTGAACCCCAGACTGCAGTCAGTTAGAATAAAACAAGAAATCAAGAAATCAAGAAAATGCCTTTGACTAAAAACTACTTCTGTCTGCTCCTTTATTCAAAAGGGGTCACCACAGCAAGCAGCTCTGCATGTCTGGTTTGGCAGATTTTTGCCAAATGCCCTTTCTGATGCAACCCCAAAGAGATTTGTGTCTCCTCTCAGGAGCGAATTGGGGATCTTTTACTTGTTGGTCAGTAATTGACTTTTATTAACCTTCTATTGCCCTCCTGAAGATAATTGACTTTTTCTTATTCCTTCTGTTTAATGAGTATTGAGGATTTTTTTTTCTAGTAATTCTCCTGCACTGTTAGTTACTGCATTACGTGGTTTATCTGTCTACTGAAAAGTATTTCATTTGCTAAGAAGGCTTTTATTTTTGAGATATGTGCAGGAACTGTTTTAGGAAATAAGCCAAATAGGATTATCTAATGCAGTGGTTCTCAAACTTTTCACAATGAGTACCACCTCATAAAATATATGGCTCTTAAAGTACCACCTTTATGACCGACATTAAAGTACAGTAGTATAGAACTATATTTAACACCATATACAGTTTACACAAGACAATTTTATTTCTTATATGAATGTTATTTATTTTAACTGTCATAAACAGGATGTGACAAGTGATATTAATAACAACTATACTGCATTAAAACATTAAAACATTTTTAATGTTCAGATTAAGCCTCTAAAAACATTTAAAAATGCCCATGCAGCAGTATATTAATATTATTAATATTATATTAATATTATACCTTGTACTGTGGATGGATTATCTCAGTTGTTCTCCTGACTGAAATTTGGTCCATTTACATCATCCCAACATGCAGTTGCATTTGTCCCTAACAATCAGGAACCCTCACGTTAACTTTATTGAGTGAAAAAAAGTTAGCTTTCATCCTCAAGCTTCACTGTGCTAATGTGTTTATATTATGTTAACCGTAGCTGTGTAGCTAGCCACCACGTAGCACATCATTACAAACCAGCTAGCACAACTTCAGTAACCCTACAAACATTACTGCTGTTCAGTTTTCTGTCTTCATTTATGTCAGAAGTGATAGTAGAGCTGTACGTTTGATTTTTTAGAAATCCCTCAATCAGAATATGATATATTTTTTAATCTTAAAAAATCTTTTGGAGACTTCCCATGTACCACCAGTGGTATGCGTACCACAGTTTGAGAACCACTGATCTAATGCTATGACTGTAGCACATGACTATATAATTGATCACAGCAGATAACACATCTAGGTAAAGAATTGTGAAGCTAGAAAGATATATATACTAAATGAGAAAGATGATCAGACAGGAAGAAGATGAAGATGAGGCTAAGAGATCAATGACTGTGTAATCTATTTATAAACTTTAAAATGTATAAAAATTTAACATGTGATCATGATGTCAGTTATAGTTAAAGGTACAGCGAGTTTTTTATGTTATTTAATGGTATGGAAAGAATTTTGTACTCATAAATATATGGTGATTTTTCTAGTTTGCATCTAAAACTTCCAACTAATTCTAATTAAAATTAGAATTAATCCATTAAAAATAAATAGGAAACTCCCATGTTTGCCTGCCATCTTGATTTGGGCTCAGTTGGACATCACTGTTCTACCTAATGTTCTCTTTTATTTATGTGGCTATAGACCGGCCGCTTATGTAGTATGCAGTTTGTGATATAAAATCACTAATTGCTCTTTCAGGCTAAATTTGAACATGTAAATTTTTTGTAATCATCAATTTTTTCATCACTTCTCTTTCCTCTTCTGCCTCATTCACCCCTGCTCTTGCTCCCCCTCATTTACACTTCATCCTTTTTCCTCCTCACCTCAAGGCTCATCTCCTTAACTGAAGTCAGGGCTCTAACACACAAAAAACGTGCATGAGCATATTCACTTCTTTCTTATATTGTTGCAATTAGCTCCCAAAAGATTTCACAGGAACACTCCCATCTCCAGACAGTAAATAATGCGCTGGCTAAACAACAACAACAGCTGGTTAAAAGCTACTATTAAACCAGCTAATGTTAGGGTAAAGCGCTCACTTCCTCTCTGATGAACAGGTTTTTCCATTCTCACATTAAGAGTTTTACTAAGTGTCCAACTCCAAGATTGTTAAATCGACTTCAAAGAAAGTTTCACTATTATTAGCTAACCACCACAAAGCAGCAACACTTACTGACAGAAAAGTTCAGGATCAACAACTCACCTCAGTATCACTGGCATCAATCACAAGTGAGAGTCACCGACTCATCAACTTGTATAGGACTCCTGTCACAAAGCCTCTTCCAGAGTAAATACATGTGGACACTTCACACCCAGCATATTGCTTAACTATAGTGTCCTACAATGGCTGTTGTAGCTAGGATTATGCACTGAAATTAGCTAAAACAATAAACTGAAGGTAAAACAATAAAATTGAGTTCACTGCAATCTGCAAACTACTGACAGATGAAATTTTCAACACTGTACCAAGTGTATGTAAATTTGCCATTGTGCTCAAATAGTTTTTAAGAGCAGCCACAGTTATACAGTTGCACTGCAAGTCTAACCTTTACCATCTTTTTTTCTGTATGCTTAATATACTTTTCTTCGGCCTGTGAGAAACCTTAGCAGAGGTAAGGTATGCAGCCCAGAGTGAAGGTATTAAAAAGGAAAAACAATCAGTAGAGTAAAATTTAAAGCTCTGAAATGTGAAGCTCTGCTGCTATGTAATTATATAAAAAGGTGTAAATTTTGTTTGAAAGTAAGTTTGTACTGTCCCTTATTTTAGATCTGTATACGGAAATTGTAAAGCCTGTAATTACCTGAGATTAGGCAGCAATTAAAAAGGATCACTGCTATCCCCAAAGCACATAAAATCAAGTGGATACAATCTGCAAGAAATCTCTTGCAAATTAAAACAGACATGTTTGTGCTAGAATTGAAACTGCAAGCAGAATGTTAATTAACACAATAAACAATCAAAGCAATAATTTGGGAAGATGAAATAAACAAAAAGTCCCAGAAATTTATATTTGTGTGAGCCACGAGTCGTCTCTGATGGTTTGATCTGCATTAAAACCCACAAAGGGTCACACTGAGGTGTTACAATTTTCTAAAGAATCTTTTGCTTTGGCTCTGGATTTGGTCCGTGGAGTATGATTGGCACTGTTAGGAAGCCAGTGAAGGAACGAGGTCTTTTTTTCAGCACTTATGACTCATACAAGTTGATCAAAATCAAGATATGAGTCTCCAGTCAAACCTCTGCTCATTTTAATTTGATTCAATAAGATCTGTGTGTGGGTACAAGTTTGTACTAGTGTCTCACCTTGTAGGGACATATTGCAGTAAACGGTATACAGAACTAATCAGAGCTAATACCATAGTATCATGTCTCTTGTGGAAGTATTCAGTATGGGGGAATGAGGGTGTGGCTAGGAAAAACAGGAAAGTATTTAAAGGAAGAGGTCAACAAAGAAAACCTGTCATAGTCAGGGAGATGAAGAAAGCAGACAGGGCTAGGTATACAGCAGAGAGAGAGGTAGCAAAGGAAAAAGAAAAGGCTTATAGTGTGAAGATGGACACCAAAGAAGAAGAAAGGACTTCTATTGATTGGCTAGGCAGACAGAGAATGTGCAGCAGGTTAATGTGGTTAAGAATACAGGGAGTGCAGAATTATTAGGCAAGTTGTATTTTTGAGGAATAATTTTATTATTGAACAACAACCATGTTCTCAATGAACCCAAAAAACTCATTAATATCAAAGCTGAATGTTTTTGGAAGTAGTTTTTAGTTTTAGCTATTTTAGGGGGATATCTGTGTGTGCAGGTGACTATTGCTGTGCATAATTATTAGGCAACTTAACAAAAAACAAATATATACCCATTTCAATTATTTATTTTTACCAGTGAAACCAATATAACATCTCCACATTCACAAATATACATTTCTGACATTCAAAAACAAAACAAAAACAAATCAGCGACCAATATAGCCACCTTTCTTTGCAAGGACACTCAAAAGCCTGCCATCCATGGATTCTGTCAGTGTTTTGATCTGTTCACCATCAACATTGCGTGCAGCAGCAACCACAGCCTCCCAGACACTGTTCAGAGAGGTGTACTGTTTTCCCTCCTTGTAAATCTCACATTTGATGATGGACCACAGGTTCTCAATGGGGTTCAGATCAGGTGAACAAGGAGGCCATGTCATTAGTTTTTCTTCTTTTATACCCTTTCTTGCCAGCCACGCTGTGGAGTACTTGGACGCGTGTGATGGAGCATTGTCCTGCATGAAAATCATGTTTTTCTTGAAGGATGCAGACTTCTTCCTGTACCACTGCTTGAAGAAGGTGTCTTCCAGAAACTGGCAGTAGGACTGGGAGTTGAGCTTGACTCCATCCTCAACCCGAAAAGGCCCCACAAGCTCATCTTTGATGATACCAGCCCAAACCAGTACTCCACCTCCACCTTGCTGGCGTCTGAGTCGGACTGGAGCTCTCTGCCCTTTACCAATCCAGCCACGGGCCCATCCATCTGGCCCATCAAGACTCACTCTCATTTCATCAGTCCATAAAACCTTAGAAAAATCAGTCTTGAGATATTTCTTGGCCCAGTCTTGACGTTTCAGCTTGTGTGTCTTGTTCAGTGGTGGTCGTCTTTCAGCCTTTCTTACCTTGGCCATGTCTCTGAGTATTGCACGCCTTGTGCTTTTGGGCACTCCAGTGATGTTGCAGCTCTGAAATATGGCCAAACTGGTGGCAAGTGGCATCTTGGCAGCTGCACGCTTGACTTTTCTCAGTTCATGGGCAGTTATTTTGCGCCTTGGTTTTTCCACACGCTTCTTGCGACCCTGTTGACTATTTTGAATGAAACGCTTGATTGTTCGATGATCACGCTTCAGAAGCTTTGCAATTTTAAGACTGCTGCATCCCTCTGCAAGATATCTCACTATTTTTGACTTTTCTGAGCCTGTCAAGTCCTTCTTTTGACCCATTTTGCCAAAGGAAAGGAAGTTGCCTAATAATTATGCACACCTGATATAGGGTGTTGATGTCATTAGACCACACCCCTTCTCATTACAGAGATGCACATCACCTAATATGCTTAATTGGTAGTAGGCTTTCGAGCCTATACAGCTTGGAGTAAGACAACATGCATGAAGAGGATGACGTGGACAAAATACTCATTTGCCTAATAATTTTGCACTCCCTGTAGAGCTGGAAATGTGCTAACAAGTGGAGAGATTGTTCTGAGAAGGTGGAAAGAATACTCTGAGGAGCTGATGAATGAAGAAAATGGGAGCATAAGGAGGAAGTGACAGCAGTTATGAGGAGGATGAAGACTGCAACGGCAGCTAACCAGATGACATATCTCTGGGGGTATGGAAATATCTAGGAGAGAGGACAGTGAAGGATGGGTTTATGGTGGGGGTGGGATAACAGGTGGAAGAGAGCCTGGAAGGTGGAGGTATGTTCTAGAGAAAAGAGAATGAAACTCAGTAAAAGTTGATAGAAGTAAAACAACATTTATTTATGTAAGAATAAGAGGGAGACATGTAACTGTGAGAGGTAGTGAGGGTAGATTAAATATCTGGGGTCAACCATCCAAAGTAATGAACTGTGCACAAAGAAGAGAATGGTTAACTGTCAGGGTTGATTTGTGACAAAAGGATAGCAGCCAGAATGAAAGGGAAACTTTACAAGATAGTAGTGGGACCTACTATGAAAAATGGTTTGGACATGGTGGCGCTAACAAAAAGACAGGAGGCCAAGCTGAAGGTGGCAGACTTGAACATTTTCACTGGGAGCAACAAGGACGGACACCATCAGACATGAGTGCATCAGAGGCTGTGCTGTCTGGAGACAAAGTTAGAGAGGCAAGGCTAAGATGGTTTGGACATTTGCAGAGAAGTAATAGTGGACATATTCAACAAAGGATGTTGAAAATGGAACTGCCAGCAGAAGGACAAGAGGAAGGTCACACAGAAGATTCAGGGATGTAAAAAATGAGGACATGGAGAGGAAGATGTGAAGAATAGGGTGTGATGGAAGCAGATTATGTGCTGTGGTGGCCCCTGAAGGAGCGGGTGAAGCAAGACGAAACAGGAGAAGAAGGAGAACGTGTGGCTGAGCTCAGGAGAGCCAGGTGTGCAAGTTGTCAGAACAGAGTGAGGTTAGTAAGTGCAACATTAAATGTTCAGTTAAAGCTGCACCTGTGGAATCAATTCTGCGGCTTGCCCATAACCAGCCACAGTTTTATTTAACAACAGCAAACTGTAGTTATAAAGGCTAGTCCCTATTCTGCCTTCACCATGGAGCAGACAAAATGTCTCTTGTACAACTGAGAGTAAATAATTAGTAGTTCCAGAGATTAAACCAATTACATGGATTGTCACAGCCATATACTGAATGTGTCAGTATTGAATATGTCTGCAATATCTAAGAGGGAGCAAGTGAATTGCCAACTTTTGTACTCAACATGTTGGAAGCAGGAGAAATAAACAGATCTGACTGCTTTTCACAAGTGCCAAATTACTTTCAATTAGCAAATTATAAAACTGCATTGTGCCAGAAACCACAGGGCACTTTCAGAAGTCCTCAGGAGTCCATGCCTTCTCAGGTCCAGACTGTTTTGGAACTGAGCGTAGGCCCAGCAGTGGGTGGTCATAATGTTTTGGCATGAGTCTATTTTGATACATGTAATGAAATATTTTGGTGTATTATACTGTTTGTCAGACCTCCAGGATACATGGGCATCCACAAATTTACAATCAAGACAGCATGCCAAACTTCTTTGTGTGTAATAAAATGCATTGACTCTTTGTTATTTCAAAACACTGCATTTGTTCAAACTGGAGTGCTACAAATGGCTGTTGGAGATGTCACACACGTAGGCCTATTTTAGTTTACAAATTAGGGATTAGGGATTGCCTCCTGGGTGAGGTGTTCCGGTGTTCCACCGGGAGGAGGCCCCGGGGCAGACCCTGGGAACGCCTTGGTGTTCCCCCCGACAAGCTGGAGGAGGTTGCTGGGGAGAGAGAGGTCTGGGCTTCTCTGCTTAGGCTGCTGCCCCCGTGACCCAGCCTGCATTGGTGGAAGAAGATGGATGGATGGATAGATGAATGGATTATTTCAGTTAATTGTGCCAAGAATTAAATTATTGTCATCATCAAATGAAATAGCTGTTAACATCTATTAACATTTTCAAATAATTAAGGTTATTGTAGGGCTTAACTAATGTGCCAATGTAAATAAGTTACTTCTTACTAAAGACTTAATATATAGACAGAGAATTACGTGGCTACTATAAATCCTATGAGGTTGATATAGAAAGCAAAATTCTTTGCCAAAGCCAAATACTGGTTGCTGCTTCACATAAACCATGGACAGCTAATATGTCACATAAAGATTGCTACCTCTGAGTAGATCTAAAAGTTGTACTAACCACCATGATGTTACCCATTACTTAGTTACATCCAGCTCAAGCCTTCTGATACCAGATGTGTGGCAGATCTGACTGAGAAACCAAACAATGCCGTAGATTCATTGGCTAATGACTTGGCAATCATGTCATGAGAACCACAATTTACAAAATTCCCCATAATAATAATGAAAATAATCATGAGAAAAATGGTAAATGGTAAATGGCCTGTATTTGTATAGCGCTTATGTGTGAACAGACATTATTAACACATTTACATGTATATACATACCAGCCGCCTAGCTTAATCATTTCAGGCGATTAAGCTAGGCGGCTGGAATGTACTTCATATGTTTTTTTGCACAGTACCAACTTCTTGGCTTTAAATATCTCATCTCCCCTTGCTGGTAATGCAACCTCTGTCCATTTCATGCTTTGGAGAGGCAAAGCGTGAAATTTACACTGTGGACCGGTGTCTGTATTACACAGTTTGCCGTGATACTGTGTTGTAACTAAGGTCACAGACCACGACTGCTGGGGACTGTTTCCTGATAGACTTTCATACACCCAGAAGTCTTTTTGCAAGTACAACTCCCCCCTGCTGGCCACTAAAATGATGCAGCTTTTTGGCTTCATTTTTTAGAACCAGAAGGCTTTATGTACATCTTTTGTTTCAGAAACATTTGTAACTGTTTTTGTCTCCTTGTTCGGGTTATTTAAAGGTTATATTCAAAATTAATTATAATCCCAGTTCAGTCTTTACACCACTGCTCAGATATTATGATAACTGAACATGATTTTATTGAATCTTATGTTTCCAATACCTTTTATTAGCTAGTAGGCAAATGAAAAAAACAAATAATGTTAACATATAAAGTGCCTCCAAGCCTCTACTGAGAATAGAATTTTTACTTCTGCTATATGAGGGTTATAACATTAGCAAATGGCAGACGCTGTTGCCAGCATTTATACTGTGCAGGTGTGACTTAGGTGCTCTGCAATTTTCTGATCAAAACACTGGCTACTGCTTGGTTTTCTCTCTTTGAGTAGATTTATCCTCTTCCAGTCAATTAAGAAAATACTGGCAGAAGAAGTAGCAGCCAAAAATGATTAGGTGGAAACAACAGCAATAATCAGTCAATCATAGTCACTGCATGGGTTAGCTGAAGTGATGTGCAGTTATATTTCTAGGTAGCTGCTGTGGTGCAAGTTACTGCAGAGGTTTAATACAGCATCATAAGTCAGTCAGTGTTAGTACTGTTAACTGTCATCTGTGAATAATTCATGTTCGTGTAAAAAGAAAAAACAAAAAAACTAAATGTGTGTGTGTGTGTAGGGCTGGGTGGGGTGGTGGTGGGGGGTGCACATGTGTGTGTGCATGTAGATATATGTATATATATATATTTAAAAGTAGAACGGGAGGCAGAGCCTTCAGCTTCTTTTGTGGAACGGGCTCCCAGTTTGGATTGGGGAGACAGACATCCTCTCTGCTCTCAAGATTAGGCTTCAAGCTTTCCTTTTTTGATAAAGCTTATAGTTACGGCTGGATCAGGTCACCCTGAATCCTCTCTTAGTTATGCTGCAATAGGCTTAGGCTGCAGGGGGCTTCCCATTATGCACTGAGTGTTTCTTCTTCACTCACTCCTGCAAGACAGCGTGTCTTTGTCCTGGCTCCCTCCCCTCACCCCCAACTGGTTGGAGCAGATGGCTACACCTCCTTGAGTTTGGTTCTGCCTGAGGTTTTTTCCTGTTAAAAGGGAGTTTTCCCTCCCCACTGTCACCAAGTGCTTGTTCATAAGGTGTCGTTTGATTGTTGTGGTTTCTCTCTATTATTGTAGGGTCTTTACCTTACAATACGAAACACCTCAGAGTAACTGCTGTTTTGATTTGGTCCTTCATAAATAAAACTGAACTGAGCTGAAATTGAATTGTAGATCTCTAATCTATAGCTTACATATTATTGAAGTACATGCAGCTTATGCACTCTCCATGGTCCTGAAATTAATTAAGTTAATATGTCACTGTTTATTTGAGTGCAATAAAACTTGAAAATGAGATTTCCCATGCCTGACACCCAACCAAGGCCTGATCTTTTTCAAGGGAGGGGCCAAAGTCCAAGTCTTCATCCCTCCATTCGCTCCGTTCTGGCTTTGAACCCCATTGTGCAGGCTGTTAAATTCCTGCCACAGAGCCACAGCATGTAAGAGCTGGAAGAAGTTTAATTGCTGCTGGTGTTGCATGGCTCCGTTTTGGCTGGAGGCTTGAGGTCATCTCTCAGTTTACTGAGCAAATTTAGAGTTAGGTGGCTTGGTAAGCTGTATATTTTTGTTGTAGTTTTTCTGGCATTCAAAATAAATTGAGTGGAGAAAGGTCTCACTCTGATAGCACAGGCTCTTAACTCTATGTGATGTCTCCTCCGTGCAGCAATAACTGCTGCTACATCAAGCACAAAAATAAGACGTGGTTTTTTTGTACTGTTTAATATCAGTGCAATTAGCAGTATACTGCACATTACAAAGATTAATAAATAAGTATGTGCGCTTGAATATTTTCCGCACTATATCTTTGTGCCTTGAGAAATTACACATAAAATTACTTACATTTCTTAGAATTACATATGCAAGAATCTATGAACTCCCTCCTCTTACATGCCATCATGTCACTCTGCTCTCTTTGTAAATACAGATTACTTTTTTGTGCCAGTGTGTGTGCGTGTGTGTGTGTGTGTGTATACTCAGTGAAAGTGAAAGTAGGGAAAAACATGTCTAAGTCAAGTGTACACCACCTGTCCACAGTACAACCACCTTTTGTTCAATACAAAAGCTTTCTTGTAGACCTATTATGAAAGAGTACTGTCAGCTACACTTTAAAAACATTATATTTCTCAGCAGTGTCCACAGAGGTAGCATAGTTCTACACAATTCTCGGAAGGAGAGAGTCCAAATGTATTTTTCTCAGATTTCAAGTGTATTGTGTGTATTATGATATATTATTAATGCAAAAGAAAACCAACTTTGTGTTTTGTGTGAATACTGCAGACAGAAGAGCTTACAGCTCCCCTTTGAGGAACCGATCCAACAGTGAAGTCCTTTCAGACACACTAGTTATGTGAGGCACATGGCCTTAGTCCAGCAGCTCTTCTAATAGTGCCTACTGAGACAATGATAATATGATTATAAGAAGGATGGTTAATTGAGCACAGGTGTCCTTCTTCTTGACTCTTCCTAGTCCTTCATTGTCAACCAATCAAATCCTATTTACAAAAAAAAGGAAAAGAAAAAAATCTTGAAATTTTGCCTGTAGATAATATTTTAGCTCTGCACAGAAAGATCCCAGAGCAACCAGCAACAACTTTTTATACATCAAACAGCAGTTGTACTGCAGTGTAGCTGAGAGCCAAAGCTGTTGCAACAGCCTGAGCAAAGCTCAGTGTAGCTTTATCTGTAGAAGGACTTTTTAACCACAATAGCTGCAGGGCTCAAGGGATTCTAGCGTGGGTGTGTGAGTCCTTCATTTTGGTCCAGACTGAAGTAGCTGAACAGATTTTGGATGTTATTTTGTACATATAATCACATGATCCCCGAAGAAGGGCTCCTAATGATGGTGATTTCCTGGCTTTTTTCTCATCACTCATTGACTTAAATCTTCATATTCTTTCTAAATAGCTGTGGTTTCTGTTGTACTCTGTCATACATTTTTCCTTTCTTTGTTTGTCTTAATGCTAGTGATTACATTTCTGGATGTAATCTTTAATTCTTGTATTGGTGATTTTTTTTTTCTTTCTATGTATTTTCCATCTCTTCTCTCAACTGTTAATTCATGGTGGCTCTTTCAGTTTAATTCCTGCTTTTTTTCAAGGTTTTTTCATCACGTGGCTTTATGTGCTTCTGTTTACTTTTTCCTGCCCTCATTATTGTCTTGATGGTTCACATGTGCCTTTTCCTGGTATCTGTATTTTATCTGTGATTTCTCCCTTACTCTTTGACGTGCTCTCTTTTCAACTCCCACTTGTTCCCAAGTAGAAACAAGTGTGCATGTGAGCGCTCCGTGTTTTGGATTTCGTTTCCTTCTGTAATTTTTAAGTCTAACCTGCCTCAATGTTCGTTTCATGTCAGATGGATTTTTCTTTTGCATGACATTACGAATAAAACATGTTTTTGTTAAAACAAGGTGGATTTCATACAGACTTGTGGTTCTACAGGATATACAGATAGTTTCAATGTTATGGTGTCACTGTCCTGGGTCGGTGACCCAGTGGTTTGACTTTTGTATTATTATTGATTGATTTTATCATGGTTAACTGCTAGTGTTTTGGTTTCTGTTTTGTATTTCTAGCTCTCCAGTTCTTCTTGGTTTGTGATTTCTAGTTCTTAGGTTTTGGTTCCTGTGCCCCTCATGTTTAGTGTAGGTTTAGTTCTGTCTTCTTCTTCCCCAGTCAGTCGTGTCTCATGTCACTCCAATCCCTGTACTCTGTGTGCCCTCTGTTTACCATCAAGTCCGTGCCTCTGTGCCTGTTGTGTGTTTCCTGTTTTACTTTGAAAGTCCGTGTCCTATGTCAATGTATTCTGTTTTGCTTCCTCCCAGTCTCGTCTCATCTGATTAGTGTCAGCTGTGTTCCCTGCCTGTCTGCCATTTCCTTGTTTCCTCATCTGTGTATATATAGTGGATGAGTCCCAATTCAGGGGCTGCATCCGAGAAGACCAAGAAGGCCAAAAGTGCGAGGCTGTGAAATGGGATGGTCTAGCCTTCAGATTTACGTCACCGCTGTCTCGGTGGAGTTTAATAAACGCAGCCATCTGCTCCTTTCTATCTAAAATCAGGACATTGGAGTAAATTCTCGACCATCTCATACTTCTGTTTAATCAGATTTTTGTTTGACATTTATTCAGCTGTGTGAAAACTAATTTTAATCTCAGCCAAACCGATTTACTCAGGAACAAATAAAACACTGAAAAAAGCCAGACAATAAAATTTTTAAGTTATCATGTTTAACCTGAGTAGTAAAAGACTGCACAGGGTTCTGAAAACTATGTGCTGGGAGTCCGGTGTTCTCGCCGGCTATAGTGAGCCTTGGCCACCCGGTCAGCTATCGAGCGGGTGGGTAACAGACGTCTCCGAAAACGTCAGAGCATTTATGCAAATATGTGATATCTTGATAAACCGAGCAGATATTTGAAGTTTACACAGCTACATTCTCACCTGAAAATATGTTAAAAGTTTATTTTGTGACCCAGAAAGAGTAATATTTCAAACTCTTTAGCCTCACTCATCCGCCATTGCCACGTTTGAAAAGTATTTTTTTCTTATTATACAAATATTTTACATAATAATTTAATTAATAAAGTACTGAACAGAGTAATAAGAGTAATATTACAAGTAAGTAGCTGCCGCCATTGTTGGAAACTGGAACTGGCTGGGCCATGCTATGAATTCTGGGATAGCTTGGGCCACGAAGGATACACCCGACCCATCCTTCAAATTCGGGAAAATGAAGGACGCATTTGTCGGCCGTGTTTGGAGCAGCCTTCGAATTGGGACAGCCTTCGTCGTGTCGCTGTGATGTAATCGGCCTTCAAATGCGGCCTCCGAAGGATGCAGCCCTTTAATTGAGACACAGCCATAGTGTGTGTTCTCCTTTGCTCCTCGTCAGTCCGTCTGCTTGTCATCCCCTGCGTTTCTCCTGTGGTATTTCTCCGTGCTCCAATGCTCCATGTTCCGTGCACCCTGTTTGTTTCTTCGTATCACTTTTTAGTTTCACCCAGTTTAAGTTTGTTCAGTGTAGTCACTGCCATGTTCAATTTTTGTTTGTATTTCATTTTTGGTCCATAAAGTTAACTCACAATAAGTCCTTCGTCAGTGCCAGCACTTGGGTCCTTTCTCTCATTCCTTCCACGCCGTCTGGCCGAAATATGGTTTAAAAATCTAAATCCCTATGGAGAATTTTATGATGGATTTTTACTTCTGGAATCTCACTGTTGAGCTCTGTAGTTTGATATTGATTGGTATACTTGAATAGTTGGTCTTGTATGAAATAAATGAATAAATATCATGCAGTTGTCAGCTGGCAAGTCTCCACAAAAAAATATCAGTTAAATAACTACAAAGAAAACAATTAGCATTTAACCACATAGCTATAAACAATTTTTCCTGCCCATTATGCAATGAAAACATCATAATTTAGCAAATTATAATAAACAATCAACATGGTATTGAAAACTTACATTTGTTTAGCAGTAACAGAATAATTAACTTAGCATATCTTTAAAGATTCCCTAATGAATAGTTTTTATTTTAACCAAATGTTGGAATTTACCTCAGCTCTGCAGAAAGCTTTAGAATGTTTTAATGCATTGTTTTGGTTTTGTAGCCAAGAGATCTACTGCCATGGTGCACTTCTACCACTCAACTATTCAATTATCCAGATCTAGAATGGTACTTTCCCATCACTAGACAGGACAAAATTGGACATTTGGTTACAATTAGAAATATAAATATTAGAGATTTTAATGCATAGTGTAGACATTTCAGCTTTGGTTAACTTCTCTTGTACATCTATGAAATTACCAAAATGTGTTATCATCATATATCTGTGGTGTTTTGTCCAGGTTAAGGTTAAGTCATCTGGCCACTAACAGATATATTGGTCACTTGCCATATTACCATTAAGGGGTAATGGTACTATGGAGTGCAGTAGCACAACAATGATCTACTATAACATTTTACCTCTGAGTCATAAAATCTTAAACTGCACATAAAGAAAAAGCAAAGAATTCTTTCTTAATATATGTTTGCTTTTGTCATGACCTGTGGCAGCAGGTGGAGTCAAATGCAGGACTCTGAGGTAAAAGTTCACAGGTTTATTTACAACAAACTAATGCAAGGAATTTGAAGGCTTTCCTGCAGTCAGGTTCAAGGCCAATCAGACAGGAACGTCTGCGGCTCCCATTTTCTCCAAACAATTTTTCCAACCTTATCACTTTGAGTTTCTGCACAGAAGAGAGGTGAGTTAGTCCAAAACAGAAGGAGCAAAAAAAAAAAAAGCACCAAACTGTTAATCCTATTAACAGCTAACAGGAGTGGCACCTGATGTGGTCTGGTGCCGTAGCCCATTTGCATCAAGGTTCAATGTGTAGTGTATTCAAAGACACTCTTCTGCATACCTTGGTTTTAAGGGATGATTATTTGTTACTGTCACTTTCCTCTCAGCTCAAAGAAGTCTGCCCATTTTCTTCTGCCACTCACTGGAACCACAGAGGTGTGTGTCTTGGGAAAACACAACAGATCAGCAGTTTCCTCTATCGGTAGCAAACGATTTCAGCTCCCTTTCCCATCCCTGTAAACAAACGTTGTTCTGATTGGCTGCCCCTCACAAATGAAAGGTCTGAACATCAGCTAGGAGGGGCTGCTGTGCCTGAAATAAGCACACTGAGATGATAAAGAGCTAAGAGCAGGAAAAAAGTGACATATTTGTACATTCATTGACCTCATCATTTAAAAATCTGGCCATCCAACATAGTAACAGTACATATATAAGATAGAAAATAAGAAAAAGAATAAACATCCAAATATACATCATAAATATACAATCCCACATGGCAAGCAGGTCTGGCCTGGATCTGGTATCAAGCCGGCACTGCTGGCTGACTTCTGGCATGATAAGATGTATGTCATCCAGATACGGGCCAGGCCTGGGAGTGATGCCACTGTCTATGCGGTGGCATGCCATATCTGGCTCAATTGTGGTTTGGTTAATGTGGCCCAGGCCCATAGAAAACAGGTCTGGATCCGGCATCAAGCTGGCACTTCTGACTGACTGGTGTCATGGCAGGGTGTATGTCAACCAGATGTGGGCCAGGTCTGGCAATGATGGCACTATTTATGTTCCTATTTTCCTATTTTAGTTAGAAGACCCGAATGGCATGTTGCAATACTATACTGCTGTGGTAGCCAACGTTTCAAATGCAGGTTTGACAGGTTTGTGAGTGTACACTTTATCCAAAACCTAGTGAGGGTTTACTAATGTTTACCACCGGGTGGCTGTAGCTCAGGAGGTAGCGCAGGTCATCTACTGATCGGAAGGTTAGTGGTTCGATCCCTGGCTCCTCCATTCTGCGTGTCAAGAGTGTGAATGTGTATGAATGTAGTTAAGAAGCACTCAGTTTAGAGAAAGTGTGTGATTAGGTGAATGTGGGATGTTGTATAGAGCACTAATCTGGGAGAGTAAAAAAGTGTTATATAAGAATCAGTCCATTTACTGTCTGAACAGAGTTTTGTAATGCTACTTTTGCACTATTATGTTCTGGCACATGTTGTTATTACATGGCTTGATTAAGGTACACATTAGGCTGACATCTGGGGCCAGAGCTGAAACCGTTCTAGGCCAGCACAGGACCACCAGTGTGTCTGCAACTGGCCCATGGCTGCACACAACTTACACATGACCCACATACCACAAAGAATGACGGCCCTTTGGTGGCCCAGATCAGGTTTGCCAGAGGTAATCCACACATGGGCCAGCACAGGACCACCAGTGTGTCTGCAACTGGCCTTGTGCTGGCTCATGTGTGGGCCACCTCTGGCAAACCTGATCTGGGCCACCAAAGGGCCGTCATTCTTTGCGGTATGTGGGCCATGTGTAAACACATGTAGGCCAGATCTGGGCCATACCAATTTTGCTATGTGGGTATGTAATATATATACACATATATACATAAATACATATATACATAAACTTAACAACAATTAAAAATTAAGTTTATAGAAAGCAATAAAAGTAAAACTAAAGCCACCATGTCTGAAATCATTTTAAATGTATGATCTTTAGCAAACTGCACGAGAGCAAATGAAAAAAAATCCTTATATTTATTTAACAAACATGTAGTTGTAAAACTGTTTATTTTAGGTTTGTTCCTTGTTATCAAGTGACCTTGTTATCCAGTTGTTGTAAGAGTTAATCTACAGTTTCTTGTTTTGATCAAAGTCTTTCTAATCTCTGGCTTTTGCTTTATATGTGATTACGTTTTTGCTGTCAAATGAAAAAAGAAAACATGTCATCTGACTAATTTGCCTAATGAGCCCCCTTGGGGTGGGTGGGCAAGAGCAGGATGGAAACATAGATAAAAATAAGACTGAACAAATTGTTGTAATGTTATTGGTCACTGCCTACAGGACTACACTGTCCAAGGACTTCTGTTGGAAAGAGTTTAACCATGGAATTTGTTACTACGTTTCAAAGTAGCATTAACCCTTTAAACGCATACAGTGTAAGGCCAAAACTGGCCTCTGGGTGAGACAGTTTCACTGAGTTCTTGTTAATCCAAAATTAATTGTGCTCTGAAAATGTAGCAAGGTTGCACTCTGGAATAATGAACTGCAAAATCTGGCCAATTATTCATTCCACAAATACTATATGTGCACTATGTTTTGTGAGAAACAAAGAGAAGGAAAAAAGGAGAGAAGAGGCTTTTCAAGCACCATCCTTTGTGCCAAGACACTTCTATTCAGCTCCAAAGTATGCACTGTTCCCAGAGTCTGAGTTAATTTTGACAGACATTTCTATCCAAACATGTTCACTTCAAAGCTGAGAAGGCAGAGGGATTTTACTGAATCAGACTTGCTCGTTTTTAATGAATTTGTCTCCCATCTTCTTTTAGGATCATGAAGTCTGACCATGTTACCCAGATAGCAGAGTTTAAATATTTAACATATACTCATATGTCAGATACGAGAGTCTAATCTGAGTCTACTCACATTTGACAGAAAGAAAGAAAACAATCTCTGACATTATTATGGAATAATTAATATACTCAGACAATAATTAAATTCAAAGCATCATTATCTTTTTTCAAGTCAAATAAAATGTGTATATCAAAAATGTGTGGATTTGTTAAGCCTTTATGCCGTGTATCGAAAAAGCTTTTAAAAAGCAGTCATCTGCAGGGTGAAAGGCCTGGTGGATACTAATTACAATAAACTTAAGCACGGCATTGAATAAAGCCTGCTGCTAGTGTAACCGTAGGTGGAAAAGGATTAGCCTGTGGTCTTTCACACATATGTAATATTAGAGAAAATATCAATCACATACTGTAGGTGATAATCATGTAGAGAAGTTAATATGCAACAAAAGCATTAGTTTAGCATAGGAGATGAGTGTGTAATTAAATGTAAATTTAGAAAACAATGAACTATAACGGCAACCCAAACATAATAGAAATGAACTTAGACAATCTGATGAACATAAAATACAATCATAAACATCAAAATATATTAAAACTCAAAATCCTGGGTCAAATGAATGGTCAGATTCTTATGAAAAAAAACAATATAAATTTCTTTGGTTTATTAGACAGTCAACAGTTTAAAGAATAGAATAGCCCTATATTGTCATTGTACATGCACAACGAAATTGTGGGTGCTCCACACCAACTGTGGAGAAATAAAATATAAATAGTAAGACAGCAGAAACAAATAACTAACAGGAGAAATATATACAATCAAGAGGAATATATACAAAACAAGACAAAGGAACACATTAGAGGACAGGCTGCAAAGTGCTTGGAAGTACTTTGTGTGAGTAGAGTCGATGTGTGAGTGACCTGAGTGATGAGGGTTACTCAGACCATGGGCAGGGGTGGGGTGTGTGGGGGGTAATGTTTGTTAACAGCCCGAATGGCCCAGGGGAAGAAGCTGTTAGTCAGTCTGGAGGTGTGAGACCTGATTGATCTGAGGCACCGAGCAGAGGGCAGTGGGTCAAACAGGTGGTGGTCGGGGTGCAACAACTTAACAACCAGGCAAGGAATACACTTTTTTTCCCCTCATGATGAGTATTTGCCAGGTTGAGGCTGACTGGCCTTTAGGGCCGTGTAACTGGACCCTTTGGTTAAATTATTAAGCATTTATTCAAGACAGCTGCTGCCTTTTTACCAACAGAGATTTTGACTTGGCTTGACTCTGGACAGCTAGGTTGATTGCCTGTTAGTGTGAATGGTTGCCGGGCTCTGCCAGCCCTGTGGTTGATCTGCAAACTGCTCAGGGTGTACAAATTCTCTTGAACACTATTACTTGGGATAATCTTCTGTGAACGTCTAAAAAGAAAAACTGGTATTGATAATGGATAAATGGAAGTACCACACCAAGAAAAGCACAGCTGTAACTAACAGCAATATCATCCAATATCCCAGTAAAACCATTATAATGTGACAATGAGCCAAGATGCAGAACCCTAAAATTGAAGCAGATAATACAATTGGGCCAGTATTATTTCGTTACACCTGTGCTTTTCCTGCTGAGACATATTAAAATTTGTTTCTTTGAAAATGGCCTATTACACTACCTGGCATAATTTGGTAATTTCACCAACAGCATGGCCTGTGATTGTTCACTGCTCTCTCTCTCTCTCTCTCTGTTTTTGCAATGGTTTCACTGGAGCAAAGGCAGATATTTTCTGTTGCACACAAATAAAGCTCACAATTACATGTGAATCATTACTGTAAGCTGCCCCTGTTATTTACTATTTCCCATGTCTGTGATGTGCTGTAATTAGAATGACATTTAAAACATTAGGGAGCAGTGTATTCCAAATTTTATGTGCAATCATCACAGATACATCCAGGAATGTAAGGGGGGGGGGGGGTCAGAAATTGTGGTCACTGGGCTGAAGCCAGTATTACATGATATCCAACATTCAGCTGCTGTTTTCAACCCATAACTGTAACTCATCTTCAAGCTTCCAAGCTAGCAGTGGTGGCCAAATTACTGACCATCAGGTCAATGCCTTGAGCTCATATCTCCTTTTTTAAGCAGGTGGCTCTTTATGCTACCTCTCTAATCCTGCTCACAGCTGTTTTCCTTCCTCATCTCTCACTCCAGCTCACATCAATTGTCAGTGTGCTACCTGCACAGCTAAAGACTTTCAGGAGAAGTAGCTGAAAATTGTTCCTCTCCCAGCAACAAGCTGACCTACCACCATTACGATCCAGCTAGCTCAAATCAAGCGTATGTATCACTCTTGCAATTATTGTACAATTTTCCCTTTGTGGTGCCTTAAATGCAATAGCTAATGGCTGACTAACTATCAGTTTTCTTTTAATCTAATTATAAACAAAAAAAAATCGTATTTCCTTCGATACAATTTGAATAGAATGATTTTACGATACTTTATATTTATATTCCATATTTATTTTTTTAATGTAAGTTTTACTCATTACTCATTATGCTCTTCAAGTGCTTTCTAATGAAAATATTTTTGGCCATGGAAGTACTGAACTACTAATGTAATAGCATATGTATAGTGCTTTTCTTGTCCTACTGTCCTACTCTTTAACCATGTATCCATACAGCACTTCATTCTGCAGTCTTCTACCTCATATCCACAGCTAATTTAGAATCACACATTAGTCAAACATTGCACTGAGAGAGGAAGCCAGACTATCTGGAGGAATCCCACCTAGGCACAGGGTAAACATGCAAACGCCACAGACAAGTCAGCATGGAAAATTAAATATAACATGTGCATGACTGCAGTGTTTTTTCTGTTATTTAAGTATTTGTCCTAACCTGCTGTCTGTAATTATGATATTTAGTTGATCTGGGCCAAACCCTTGTTTGAGTTCTCTCAGTTCCAAATGGACTCTGAGAGGAGAGGTTTTGTTCAGTTAGGAGGACACTAAAATCTTGGGTCTTGAGTTAAGGATGACAGCATAATGCAGTCTTATGTCAGTTTGTGAAATTCTGTTCAAGAAAACAATTTCTCATGTGTCTGGTCTCACATGTGACCTGATTAGAAATGGTGCTGTAACACTTTCCAAACCGATAGTCAGTGACTTTGTTGAATTCTGAATTGTTAAGAAACATATATTTTCCTTTTTTTTTTCTTGAACACAGTGTCTTGCTACCAGGGGATAATGTGTACTGTGTCACTCTTTCCACCAGCATTAGATTAAAAAATTTGTACTAAAATTTACACATATATGACACATTTGTTTGTTTTTTTAACCAAGGCGATTGATTACACTCTTTGCATTTTTACAGAAATATTTAGACAGAACAGCAGGCAAAGCATGCACACATGCCACACAGCATGTAGGAACAAATACATAAATATATACTATCGTACGAAGATAAATCAACATAAACTAATTGTAATAACATGTAGTTGCACACAAACGTGATCTGAAGCTGATGCTGAGGTTAAAGTAAAGCAGCCCATTTGGTTTCCTCAAGCAGAAATGTGAGATATTTTGACTCTGAAATATGTAGTATGCTGTAATTCATCATCCAGGATTAACTGCAGAGGCAGAAAATACTTCTAAAGTTTGCTGCTCAGACAGCAGTCGATCACAAACTAGGATCAAGTCTGTCAAGGCTGAGACAGATCGATGAAAAGCAAGCAATGATTTCATAAGCTAAAATACACATGGGTGTGTGTCAAAATGAAAGATCATTAGCAATGGTTCTGTATAATACTGAACTTTGTATGAATGCTAAGAGAAAGACAGTATTTAAGATACCCATTTTATGCTTTCTGGGTTTGCAGCATTATGTTTGTTATTTAAAGAGCAACTTTAGAAACAAAATATTCAGTTAGAAAGAATATAGGTTTATGGATTTCTGCACCAGCTTCATTTCTCAAAACATCTATCTGTCTTTCTAAGAGCTGTGTTGGTTTGACTAATCTTTATGTAACAAGTAATATTTTGTGTAAAAATTAGTTTGGCATATTGTGAAACAAAGAACGAGAAGCTGCCTCACAGTGAAGGACACCACCACAACTTAATTTACAGTGTGGAACATAATTATTAGATTGTCTGTTGAATTTGTTCACTTGCAAAGAAATTGATCATCTCTAATTTTATGGTAGATTCAGAGAAAGAATATAAACCTAAATTATCAACCAAAGAAGAAAAAAACTCTTCACATAAAGTAATAGATTGGTTTGCATGTCATTGAGTGAAAAGTTTTTGACCTTCTAAAACCGAGCCAGAATTCTGAGTCCCACAGACTGGCTGTCCTGTGCCAAGGACAGGACAAAGGATAACAAAACACTGAGACTAGACAGACTACAACAGGAGACACTGATGACAAGACAGAGACGAGCCTAGAAACAGACTAGACATGAAAGGGAACTAAAACAACAAACCAAGAATCATGAACTAAAAATAAAAAAGTCAGATGCACTACAGAATACAGATCTTAAAATCAACTAATACAGAAGTCAGATATGAAAATCTCACGACCAAAATAAACTCAAAAACTGGGTAGAACACCCACGACTAGCCCTAATCCAGCAGGTGAGCAAAGAATTATTTCCCCCATTGTACTGCTGTTTTGACCTAAACAAGATATTATGATTAAATTGAATCATTATGGTGGCTAACCAACATTACGGCAGAAAAATGAAAATGTCATTGGACTGTCTTGTTGGGTTTAGAGAAGAACATTTAAAAACATTAGTACAAATAGTACATACAGCAATGTATAACCAGATGAGCCACTCTATCTGTCATGGTTCCTGTGTCTACCCGGTTTTGGTAGACACGGGTTTGTTTTTTGTTGTTTTGGTTTCGCTTTCTCTCTCTCTCTCATCTCTCTGCCTGGGTGGAGCTCACTGCAAGCTTCCGCTTTTGGCTCACGCACCTGCTCCTAATCACGCACCGGTGATTCATCATCATGTTTCCTGACCACTTCTTAAGACAGTGGCTGTGAGCTCCTCGTCCCTGGACTATTGAGTTTGACACGTTAGTGCAAAATCTGGCGTTGTGAGTTCTAGTTTCTTCACGTGTTCCTATTCGTGACTTTCGTCTCCCCGTAAATACATTCTCCGGACCTGTCCTGTTACCCCGAACCCTGGAACCTGGAGCTTGGATGGAGCAGAGCGAGCGAGGGAGGGAGCATGTGGAGCAGTGATTTGGCGTATGAGTGAGAAGGACCTGTTTTCCTTCCCCGAACCTTCCTGTGGACCCCTGGAACCCCTGGCTTCTCCCCACCTGTGTATATTCTGCACCTGGTGTTTTTGTGTGAATAAAGAACTGTTAATTTGTGACTTTCAGTCTGCGCCAATCCACCTGCTGTGACACTATACCTGTAAGAAAAAATTAAGGCAGCAATATCCAGCAGACTTGTTTACTTGTCATAGTAGTCATTAGTGATTGCTTAACTACATTCACATTTAAATTGTATTATGGCTCAGTGCTATGGTTTCGTGGGAGACATTAATGCATTCCTAAATAAGTGGGCTCTTGACTGACACAGGGCTGTAAAACATTTGCTAACCGCCAACAGGGAAATAATACAATACAGCAAAAAGAAAAGAAAAAAAGAAAGAACTGAATAATTACAGTATGTACTTTAGCTTGAAGGTTTATTCTTGACCTTCAGAACACATTCAGTGGAAAAAGTGCATTCCAAAGTAGTCCGAAGTTAGACTTTTGTTGCAGATAGTTACAGAAAACAATAAATTATTAGTGGAGTAAATGTTTTTAAGTCAGTGTGAATTTTAAAACTGCAACTTTTTTTGCTAGTGTAAAAAATACTGAATGTGAGCAAATTGCTTGTAAAAGGGATGTTGCTAAGGGATGGATCAGCGTCACCTGAGCCCTAACTATGAGCTTTATCATAAAGGAAAGTTTCAATCCTAATCTTAAAAGCAGAGAGTGTGTCTGTTTCCCAAACCCAGACCGACAGCTGGGTCCGTGGTAGGGGGCTGAGCCCAGAATCTGAGAGCAAAGTGAAGACTTTAACATATGCTGGATCCTGATCATTTGAGTCTTTATAGAAGGAGGAAGATTACAAATTAAATTCTGGAAGCTAACAAAGCAGAAAGTCTTGTTTTATTACTATATAGAACATTTTACTGATACTAGGGTCTTGTTCCGTGCTGTGTTGCCTAGTGTTATATCAACATTTTCACTACATAGCATCACTTACTAATGATCATGTGCTCAGTATTGTGTAAAAACATTATTAGCACAATAACTGGACTGAAATGCTAATAGGCTGACTCACCTAGCATTACGTGGCAGCAATCACAGTGCTTAGACTGACAGGTATAGTCTTAAATGCCATGGTTACCAAAATCAGTTTTCTTTAGAGAGTGAAAACAATGAAGATAAAATAGAGATTCTAAGATGCTGATATATTTTCACCTCCAATAGCTGGAGCAGTCTTTTAATGACTTAAGTATTGTTCAAACTATCTATTTGATGATATGTTTATTGATTTTGTTTAACACCATGTGATTTTCTAGGTCCATCCGTCCATTCTCTTGCGCGTATCCTTGTCAGGGTCACCTTGCCTTTGACCCTACAGTAGCTGGGGTGGCTCCAACCCCCTGTGATTGTCTAGGTGACTTTCAAAAAGAACATCCAGCTGACACCAACACTGAAACCTAACTTTCATTTTGGTACTATTTTTCAATCAAGACTAAAAAGATGGTCAGCCACGGTTTCTTCAACCCAAGGGTAGAAATGTTGGTATGTTAGAGCTGTAGTCTAAACACCAACATTGCAATGACTCAGTCTTTCACTTCCGTCATTGCTCAAAATGCTGTAGGAAACAAAAAACTTGAAGAAATAATCACACAAAATCAAATAACACAGCATGTATATTTATAAGCATCTCATAAATGCAAACCAAAATAACCTCACACATCCCACAATTTACACAACAGAGAACAGAAAAAAAGAGCAAAAGTTGTAGCCAGTAAAGTTTTTGTGTCATTTTCAAATCACACAAAAAGTTTGTTTTGGCTGGCTTAGCCAGTACAGTGACAGTAATAACGAATGGCATTGCTTTATATTTGTCAACAAAGACAGAATATGTTACCATGTGGATATTTTGGTTACTGGCGGTGCACGCGTGCAGCCATGTTTGTGTCACGGCTCGTGCGCAGGGCCTGCCTGACGTGCTTATTGTTGAACGAGCTGATGAAATACTGACACGCCAGACAGAAAACAAATCATGTCAACCCAGAAACTAAATGACAGACACACAGCTGTCACACTCTAATGACTGTTAAAAAATAGATGCTGAAAATTGTTTGGCTGCCATGGAAATTTATGAGACTCCATGTGGCAATTTCCTTTGAAAAGTTTTTTTTCTTCCCCTGCAAAGAGCTGCTGGGAGATAGGAGTATGATAATAGAAATGATGATGATGATGATAAAGAGAAGTGATTTAATAACTGTTTAGCATTGAATATGGCACTTTTCGGTAGTTGTTTATTTTGACACGGTGTAATTAGTTTACACGTGATGGGGGGGGAAACAGCCCTCTTTAATTTCCTTTTTTCTTTATTTTATTGTTGACCATAAAAGTGTGTCTTTTGCGTTTCACACAAAGATTTTGATTTATGAATATTCCCTGAGTCTTGCTCTGTCCTTGTCTATGCTTTGACTGGAGAACATGAAGAATATTAATGCGGAGATAAACAGGCTACATATAAAGAAGCTCTTATTATGAACTACAGTCACAGTTCACGGATTAATAAGTTTGTGTTAAATGGGAGCTAGTGATGTCATATTTAGAGAGGGCAGAAGTAACCCTAGTAACATAAAATATTAAGTCATCTTACTCATGTTCAACGTGTGAAACCAAATACTTGACCCAAATGATCTTTCCTAAACACTAACCAAGTAGTTTGGCGCCTAAATGTAATCAAACAAGTAAAAATTCAAACATAAAAATTAAACTTAAAACTACATTCTTATAATGCCAATGCACGAAGCGCCTCGGCATGAGAACCTTGATAAACTAGTAGTTGTATTTTTGCTGTTTCCAAAAGAAAATGTTTGTTTCAGCGACCTAAAAAAAAGGTTGGAGGGTGGTGGTTGCTTTTGTTTGCTATTTAGTGGAGTGACGTCTTTTGTATGTGATTTTTGACACCCAGTTTTGGTCCATTGAAGGGGTTGTTTTGTAACGATAGGCAATGTCTTTTTTCTACATCTACTGAACGTTTAGTGTTGATGTCTGTAGGACCTTCGTGTACGTCCTATTTATAGTTCAAATGTGGTCGTTACTGACGTCTTTTCGATGTCAAACATAGATTCATTTTAGACATAGTTTTTCAACTGCTTCTATAGGCTCTGTAGTCCCTTGTTTCCAGAGGGTTGTTGGACATGTCTTCTATAGGCTACAAGTTAATTTTTCTGTAGCTTTGGTTACACTTTTATAGGCGTCTTCAGTTATTATCTGCGGCTGAGATAATCACTGAAGTTACCTAAGGATGATCTGGAACAGTATGACACCTTCTGAAATGGGACTACATCATAACAGTTATGTCTGAAGGAATGCAGAGTGATCAGCAGACATCTCGAGGATGGCGTGGACTCTTGATGCTAAAACACAAGTGAGCAGCTACACAGTGGATTTCAAGCATCAATCACAACCACATTTACTTCCTCTTACAATCATCAGCTCTGTACAATAAAACAGGATATATATAATGCAATGTAATATTTCAAAACATTTTAATAAATCACAGATTTAACCTGGTTACAAACAAATAAGTTGATTAACTGAAATAAATAAACTATTTAAAGAAAAAAACAGAAAATGTAAAATTACCACCAAAAAACACATGTACTGAATAAACCAGTAGGCTAGCACATAATAAATCGTGTTTGTTTATACTGTGTTTGTAATCTTTATTCATATGCATCATGTTGATAACAATAATGTTGATATTTGTAAATAAAAAATTATTACATTTATTAATCATGTAACTTTCCTGCACCTGTCATAGGCATCCACATGACGTCCAAACAAATTACCCAGTCCAAAGTTTCAAATGTTGAATATCACAATGACTCCAAGTTGGATCTCGGCTGGACGTCCAAATTGTGAACTTAGTTTGGATGTCACATAGATGTCCAGAATCCCAACATAAACAAAACTTCTGCCTTTATAAAGGTGCTCACACTTACTTATGATCAGTTAATCAAGTGCATTTGAACAGCACTATTCCTTGTTGGAAGACTGTACTTAGCTTTTCACAAGGATTGCATAGAGTCATGTGAAAACTCTTTTACATGGCCATATATTTGTTGATTTTGTATGTTGACCATGGGATTGTAAAATTAGGATCCTTAAATATTAATGAACTGAAGCCCTTAAGCTTAGTTCAGGTTGGTAACTCAAGTAGCACAGTATCGTACACTCTCCTCACATCATATATATAAAACACACCTTCCTTACTTGGCGATCTCTTTAAACTGCAAAACATCTTATTTCTCACTCTGTAAGTCTGTAGCCAAGACCCTAAACTCTAACTATACACTGCTGTTGTGTCAAATCAGTGATTTCAAAGGTGGTCTAAATGAATGGTGTAATCAAATAAATTAAATTGATGTATCCTTCCCAACTAATTTAGGATAAATTGTAACAAGCAAAGTTTTTACATTTAAACAGCTGGTTCTCTAGACTATTGGCTGGTTTCTGAGGAAAAAGCCTGTCAAATATAGTGGTGGTTAGTGGGGAAGCCTTCAGGAGGTACATGGAGCCCTAGCAAAATCCAGTCATGTGTCTTTTTGTGAATGCTGTTGCATCATGTATCCACTCAGAAGACAATGTGTTTATACAGGCATTACAAGTGCAACACAAACAGTGTCTGTAGATGGAACAGCCGTCAGCAAACAGGAAGCATCCCCTAAGCTCTACCTCTTCAAAGAAAGCGTCCTCGCCAACACAGCTGTGGGTGACTGTGCGCGGCACCAGCTCCCTAAATAAGGGCTTAAGCACAGATTGACGTTAATTTTTCAGTGCAGAAATAGTGATTGATTATATATGCACACATTTTAGTGACAGGAGTGGAAATCAAGTTTGTAAACATAGGATATCAAAACATTCCGTACAACTTCCAGGACAGTGAAAGCCGACGGACAAACAATACACCTCAAGCTGAATTGACACATGTGTGATGCTCTACAAAATGAGCCTGCACAGCTTTCTGTGGGGTTGAATGACTCTGATTGCACAAGTCTTGATGACTTTATATCCACCCCCACATTACTGACAGCTTCCATTTCAGACTCCAAGTCACCTAAACCTCCACTGTCTGCGCTCTAGCTAAAATGTACCATTGTCTTCACCATCACCTTTTCATGTTTGCAGTGCAATTTCCTGCAGATGATTTCATCCCCTGCTAGTGCCTGTGAGGGACTCTGCATTTTATATAATAACCAGCGACCCTGGGACACAGGAGTAGGGAGGGGGTGGCTTTTGAAATGTGCAAATGAAGGGAACTGTGCCTGCAGCCACCAACAGGACTCAAATTTCTATTGCGTGCACACACACACACACACACACACACACACACACACACACACACACACACATGTATACAGTATATGCACACATACTATCTCCCGCCTTAGAGCAGAGACAGACAGGCAGAGAGTGGCCTTATTTTCTATCACAATTCACCACGACTCACGAGCATGTGTGGGTTGTCTCCTTTTCTATCCTTCTTTTCTTTTAGTCTGTCTCCTGCCATTCCTCTCCTCTAATTTACCTTGCAGTCTCTCTCAGGAAGTATTTTTTAATACATTGCCCATCTATTTCTGCAATTCATTCTCTCCTGGTTCTGTCTCATTTTAAAAGAAAGCTCTCTTCTGTGTATTTTGAATAACTGTACCATAACACCCCGTCTTATTACACTGTGCCACCGCACAGGTCTTTTGCAGTTCTCTTAAAGTTCTCCTAAATTAGTCAACGTGAATTAATTAAATTTGAATTGAAAATCTCCTATTTGTTTGTTTTTCTAACAGTTGAGAACAAACAGATGTGCATTTGCAATGGCCATTCAGTCTCTTTCCCTGAAGAAAAAGAAAGGGTTTGTCTGATATGGTTAGTCATCTCTGCTGATAACAGTTATTGTGGGAGGTTTTTTTGCCTTTTTAATAAAACCAACATTTCTTTCTTTGGAATAAATAAGGTAATATCTAATTTAAGTAATGTCTGGAAATTTTATTTCAGTTCTAAATGAGAGTGGGTATAAGTTTTCCTGGAGTTCTTGTATTAAAATCAAAATAACTTGTCCCTTCCAAGGGCACTATTAGCCACCAGGAAAGTGGCTAATTAACATTAAGATGGTCCCAGCAGCTAAGCAGGAACAGTGGTTCACCAGCTTCCCCAGCAAGTAGTCCCTGCTGAAGAGGGCAAAGTCACAGCGAGCTAAATCTGGCAAGTAAGGCTGAAAGGTGAGTAATGATTATGGTGTTCTGTCGCAAAGAGACAAACACCACAGTTTACGTTCTTTGCTTTACAACTCTGGGAAATTCAGACTGTGGTGGATGAATTGATGCTGCACAACAATTTTGTAAACCAAAACACCACGACGGCTCCCGTTGTGGCTCCCATGGCCAGTAAAGAAGGACATCGGTTCCATGATTTCATCCACTGGTTTCTGAAATCCCATTTTGAAGCCTTGAGATTAACACTTTCACCATCGCCATCTGTGTTTCAAAAAACCCCGTGTTAAAGTGGGGTGGGTCTGACTGTCTTACTGTGTCTGAAACCACTTGCTCATTTGTTAACGACTTCTGAATCAGAAGTCATTAACCAGCAAACATAGCAAAGATAATTCCGCATTTTGATTGACAAAAAAAATCGTTTTCATTCAAAATGACCAAAAAGGAGCTACTGAGCTCATAAACTGAGCAGGAAAGTGTTTACAGAGGTCAAGTCAGAACACTGTTTTCCCATTTAACCTTTGTAGGACCAAGAGTCTTCTTGCAACCACGACTATCACCATCTAGTGGCCATCAAACAGAATGCAGGTTTAAGGTATTACTGTAATGGCTTTATTTTTCTAACATGAAACCTAACTCCTTGTTTTGCACTGTCTGTGGTGGCTCCTTGTCTGAAGTGTTTACAGTTTTCAACTCTGCTGACTCTTTAATTAAGGACTGTCCTCTGGTTTCTGGGCCATAGCCAGTTGTCTCTCTAAAGAGTACAGAAAGTCCTTATGATTTCTTGCTGCCACTTATATATTTTTAGAGGTTGACAAGTCTTGGATAGCAATGCTTTTAAACTGACAGCTTTTGTCATTTTTCTAAGAAAATCTCCAACAACACATGAACTAAATGTCCAGCTAAAGTGAGGCAGTGAGTGATGATGTGCAGGATGTGATATTGGGTCAGTATGAAAAATTATTAGATCCACCTTGTCATTTTAAAGTAGACATCACTACATATGGCTTCTAACAAGCTATCTCTGTCACTTCAGCTAGGTCTGTGCTCTCTCCCATTATAACAATCTGAAAGTTCAGGTTGAAACTTGAAATTGCTCAGGGTAAGGTAAGGCAAGCGCTTATGTCTCACCTCACCCAATTGACACCCACAGTTTAAAGCAGAAGAAAGGCTGGCTGCTGCTGTCATGCTGCTTTTTTCTTATTCCTTAATGAGAACATCCGAGGGAGAGGCGGACAAAGAGACAGAGGGAGCGAGGGAGGAAGCATCAGTGCGAGCTTGTAGGCCCAACAGCTGGTATCACAAAATATGGCTCCTCAGGTAGCTTGGCAGTTGGATCCTGCCTCAGTAACAAGACTAGAATAATGAGCTCCTTCACCCTCATCATCCAGTTCTCGCAAAATGCAAAAGTTAGCGTTCACGTCCCAGCCACACAGGGAAATATGAAAGTTCTACAGCACTCATCTTACACTTATACTCACTGGCTGGTATTTATCTGGGTTTTTTTTCTTCTCACAAATACAAATGTGTGTTAATTTTTCTTCCTGATATTTATATTAATGAATGTGGTACCAAAATTAGAATTGCACAGTTCCGTTTGATATGTCTCAACAAAGACTTTACTTTATGTCTCTGCTTGCATACTCACTTCTTTGCTCCTCACACTGACAGACAGCACCACTTCAGGCAAAGTCATAACTCAGCCAATGCTGAGCCAGATGTGTGAGCATTTTTCCACAAAACTATGAACCTCTTAATAGCTAGTTACTCTTACACCATTGCAACTGGGACACTGTGTGCTGTGGATTAAATCCAAGAAAACTGAGTCACTTTCCAAAGACTAGTGTTAAAGTGTGCAATTTCAGCCATGAAGACTGCATTTTTACAGCACAGTAGCAAAAAAAAAAAAAAGGTGTTCACACAGATTTCTATTACAGATCACCTGTAGGTGGGTGAATATGGATATAGTTAAGGCTTAAATAAATGTGTAGCCATTTTTTTGATTGGTCACAGTAGTCTATTCCTGTATCCAAAGCTTCACTTCTGCCATTTCCAGACATTAAACTGGACTTCTACATTCTATCTGTGATGTTAGAGACTAACAGATAACATGAATTCTAGTGTGATAGAGCCCATCCAAGTGAATTTCTCTTTATTTGGATGTTATCTAATATTGATTAGCATGTATTGTTGGTTACTGCTTTCTACTAGAGTTAGCTGATAACTTATCAATCAACTCTCCTGGCTAAATACTCTCAATAACGCCCCACAAAGCGGTGGCCAAAACCTTAACACAATCATATTTATCCCCTATATTTGGTTTATTTTTGCATTTGCACATATATAAAATATGGTGTCTTGGTGTCTGTGTTTCTTCTTATCTGCTAGTGACCTGCTAATCTGAAGCTCTGCAGCAAAAAGGATTTTTTACCTTTGGTTAATCTGTGATGTGACAATAAAGCTGAATCTTAATCTGAATACAGAATGTGTAATTAGGTTATCCAGACACTTTTTAAAATATTGACACACACCTACTTAAATTATTGCTTAAATTTTGTATTTAATAAAATTTAAAAACAAAATCAAAAGGTTGCTCAAGTGCTACTGGTTGAACCATTGACCATTTCAAACTGGTAAGTTTGGGGGTGTAACCATATGTGCAATCAACCCCAGCTATTTTATATTTGGTTCAACATGCTATCCATCCATCCATCAATTTTCTTTTGATTCTCCAGTTCCGCCTTGTGGGAGTGCTGGAGCCTATCCCAGCTGTCATACGGCAAGAGGGTGGGGTACAACCTGGACAGGTTGCCAGTCTGACAGGGCTAACAGAGAGAGACAACAACTACTCGTTCATACACTTACAACCAGCTGACATGAACTAAATGGCTGTGATTAGGTTAATCACCAGTTAACCTAATCACAGCTAGAATAGCTGGAGAGAACCCAGAAAGACACAGCAAGAACATCTAAACTCTACACAGATGGACCCTCAAGTGCATGTTGCAGCATCTTACAGTAGCTAGGCCATGTGATGGACGATGTACATTTTTCATTGACTATGATGTGTTAACTCACACAGCTCTAGAAGACTATTTAAGTTAAGTTTTAATTTTCTGCAATTTTCTGGTCACACTGTCCAGGTCCAAAAAAGAGCCATTGTATAGAACAGCCAATCTTTTTTGCGCCACGGACCGGTTTATGTCTAATAATATTTTCATGGACTGGCCTTTAAGGTGTCATGGATAAATACAACAAAATAAAACCAGTACTGGTACCAAAAAAAAAGAAGATCTATTTATAACACGTGGGAAAAGACCCAGGGAAACTGAGTTAACGATAAAAACAACAAAAAATAACCATAAAAACCCTGAAAACCATAAATTTCACACCCGAGCCTCAACTCTCGCAGCCCGGTACCAAACAACCGGGGGTTGGGGACTGCTGGTATAGACCTTACACTGAGGGGTAAGTCTGACACTGCACGGTTGGCTTCAATCGTTCAATTAAGTAAAATATGAAATTTCAGTTGTTTTTATGGGCATATTTATTTTATTTCTTATATATTTGACAGTGGACAGTTTAGTTTTATCTTACTGACAGTTGCAACACTGTCAGTGCTGTCAGTGTTATTGTTGTTGCACATAACATTATAAGAACAGTAATCAGTTTCTTTTTTCTAAAACAATAACAAAATAAAAATATTCTGCTGGTAGAATCTGATTGAAATCAAGCTGCAACTTCTGGAGCTAAAGATGAAACCAGTGCAGAAGTGAAGAAATCTCCAGTTACTCTAGCAGTCACTTGAAGCTGGCATCAAAGGCATGTCAGTCTCCATAAAAACCCATGTTAAACTGCGTTACTTCACATTAAAAAAACACGTGTACAGCCTGGTAAGATTTCAGTCTCTATGGACTTTCACCCTTAAAACAACTGTGTGGTCAGTGGAGGTGTATATTATCTCACCCATTTGAATAGTCTTAAGGCTTAATGATAGGGGTGTAGCTGCTTTCATTGGCAGGTGTAGCCAACTGCTTTGTGATACAGTTTTTCCAGGAAGTGCGTACAGTTGAAATCCTAATCTGAGGGAAATGCCAGTATGTTTGTATTTTTATCAGTCTGTTACTTGGCATTAGCATTAGCATTATTTCTGGTTCAGAAACCTGATCACTTCTTAATTCTTAGTGTGCTTTCAATGCAGGTGATGGAGCATAAATGTTACAGCTGTCACTTTGTGCTGAAATTAAATGATGATACCACATTACAACTGCAGATTCTGTATCCCATCACTTAATCTAATCTCATCTGGCTGCCTGACTGTTTTTGAAAGCTGTGGTGTTATTTTGTAATTGTAAAAATCTGTGCATGCCATGTCTCTGTTTTTTAATTAGCAGGTCGGTGATAGCTGAGGAGGTTTTGCTACACTGTGGTGAACATGAAGGATTGTTGAGGTGGCAGTGCTGCAGAGGACTGCTAAGAAATGAACATTCCCGCTGCATCTCTAAGCCTTAAAATTCCCTAATCCACCTCCCCCCCAAAACGCCATCCCATCTTTCTATGTTTAATATCGCTGGCAAAATCATTACACAAGTCTGAGCCAGGTGATTAGCATATAGCCCTGAAGCTGAATTGCTGCAGTCCAGCCATTACAACATTATAAAATTGCGATCTGTAAGCTGTAGGCTGCAGCTTCTTGTATAAGAATTTTAACGTATGTTGAAGGACTGCGTGGAGCACCCTTGGGAAAAGTATTTAACCTTTAACTGCTTCCCTTAATGTCACTCCGTCCCAGATAAGGGCCACAGCAAAACAGAGGGAGAAGAGCAAAATACTGTGGTGCAATGATACCCCCATATGGCGGCAGTGAGAACAACACAGGCAAAAATACTGAAATTGTCTTCCTGTAAGGATTCTTCCTCAATTAAAAGTAGTAACAATAATGTGGGGTACACATTTTAGTGACTGCAATCAAATCTTACATATTTACATTAAAGAAATAAAATAGAAAATATAATTTTCACTCCCCTTTTAAAGGGTTAAATTATAATGTGTTACAATAGTAGTTCCCAACCTGGAGATTAGATGGCTTAATGGTTCCCCAAGATAAGTCTGGGGCTCTAAGTTGAATTAATGAGCACCAGTTCTTTAAATGGAACTGTAAGTTAAAAAAAAAAAAAAAAAAAAACTACACTTCTCTATTGATATAAAATACTTAACTGAAAGTGACAGCATGGAGCTTTTTAAGTAAGAAATATATTTATTATTTCATTTCATTCGATTCATACTCTCCCTTTCATACTCAAACCCCCTTCTTATCAGGAGAAAGCTACTACATCTTTACATGCCGTAAATGTAGCCTATGCTAATGTTGGGGGGGGGTAATATATATGTAGGATGAAAACCCACTGGTTTTGGATTTTCAGCTTTTTGAAGCTTCAGCATTTTGTGTTTTGGTTGTCACCATGTTTTTTGGAGCAAGAAGTTACCCTAACCCTTACATCGAGGAAAGACAGGAGTGCTAAGTTATCAGCTAATGGTAGCCAACTACTTAGCAAGCTGCATACATAGACTGTGCAGCTGCAACATACATACATACATACATTGGCTAATTGGCGCTAAGACTAATGAAATCCCAGAATTTCACCCATCTAGACTTCTGGCAAATATATGGGATGGTCTGCACCACACTGCAAGCTGCACTCTTGATCGAATAATACATTAAAAATGCTTCAAATGGCTTTAACAAACACACACAGAGTAGTGGATGAGGCTGAGCTGAGCAAACTACAGGGCTACAGCTGCTTGTGTTAGACACCTGTCAGTCAACAAGTCCCTGACTCAATTATCCAAGGGGATGACATATAAATAAATAAATCGGTAAATCCTTTCACAGTTGTTATGAAGGGGGAAGCTACCTCTGGCTACCTATGGAGGCCAAAAAAGTTTCTTGTACCAGTCTTCAATCATGATTTTTAAAGTTATGAAGGTGGAGATCTTTATATATAGAAGTCTATGGAGTCAGTCACATCTGGTATGTAAAGGAACTGCATTTTTTCCCACTTCTGTATTATGGTATCATTTTTCAGCTATTCCCTATTGATACTGCTCTGGATAATGCCATAGTCTTCTGGATTTTTGTTTTCACCCCTCTAATATTAAGACAAAGTTACATTGACTCATATTGAATGCATCACGGACTACATCTGATGTCTGTTCATTTCTGATTTTGTTTGTGTGCTTCATTATACTGGCAGTGATTAATTATTAAATTCTTAATGGACAGAGCCCAACCCTAATCCTTTCTTGTGAGACTATGCGTTGATTATTGTTTTTCCTTTTTATGTATAAAAAAAAGAAACATTATTTTAAGGAGTAGTAGTAGGAGAAGTACAACAGATCGTGGCTATACAAGTGTCATAAAGGCACAGTGCTACATACTCTGCTAAGTTTATTAAAACTTCCTAAATACAAAAGGATTTATACAAGAGGTTGTTTTGGGACTGTGACTGATGGTGGGTGTCACTTTCTCTTTCAGTTATGTAGTTTGGACTAACAGAAGCTATTTTAAAACTCATTTGGCCAGAAATTAATTTGCTGTGCCTGCAGGATTTGCCTGGATACCCTGGCTTCATGAATGATCTATGATCTATAACAGGAGACCTGTCCAGGGTGTACACACCTCTCACCCAGTGTCAGCTGGAATAGTCTCTAGCCTCATTGCAAACCTGGTTGGATAAGTGGTTAAGGAAATGGATGGTTACATTCTCTGCATTTTTAATTTAATCCTATAATAGTTTTATAGTGGTGTAGGTCATGAAAAAGAAAACTTGGGGCAGGTTTCTCTTCTATTGTCTATTGCTGCCCTAAACAGTCTGAAAGTGATGATTAGTGTAGTTTTGCTGTAGTTACTTTCAGCTGCTCCTTTGTCACAATAGGCAGTGTTGGGGAGTAACGGAATACATGTACCGCCGTTATGTATTTAAAATACAAAATATGAGTAACTGTATTCCGTTACAGTTACCGTTTAAAAGGGTGGTATTTAGAATACAGTTACTTTGTTGAAATAAATGGATTACACGGCGGTACTTCCCTGTTTCATATTGTCGCAAGTCAACTGTTTGGGTTTTGTTTGACATCTACGTTCTGTTGTTCCAGGCGGCAGCGTTACGGTTGCCATGGTTACAGGGTGACGCGCTCTCTCTCTGCGTGTTTCCTGGGTGAGAGAGCGCATTTTTGTTGTTGTTGTGCTAAGCTAATAGGCAGAATGCTACAGGCATAGCTCTTAAGAATGTAGCTTCATAGGCAGTGTAGTCCGTGCTGCAGGGAGAATGGACTGCCGTACTCGTTATGTGTCTGTGAGCGAGGGAGGGAGAAAAAGGAAAAGTTGTCGCCGAGCAAAAACGGGAGCTGGAAGCATGTAAATATAATAATAACCACTGCAGCCAAGAAGAGTGCCTGACGAGCCCAGTTGTAAGTAAGCTATTAAGACTCGACTGTACACTGTGTTCGTGTTTTCCTCCGGAAAAAATAAGTTCAGTTGGAGCGGCCTTTCAACGCCTCTTTCTGTCTCCCGCAAGCAAAGTGACCCAGACAACAAAGTAAAGCTATTTTTCAGCTACCAGCCCGACACGGAACCCACCGTATTAGCCAGAGGTCCCTTTACTACTGTTCGGAGCCGCGGACCTTCAGTAACAGTAATAAATCACAGCAATAGTACATTCACGTAGTTGTAAACAGCATGATAATATATTAAGTAATCCAAAGTATTCAGAATACGTTACTCTCATTGAGTAACGTAACGGAATACGTTACAGAATACATTGTGGGGCATGTATTCGGTATTCTGTAATGGAATACATTTTAAAAGTAACCTTCCCAACACTGACAATAGGTCACCCCAGCATGCAGCCTTACATGTTTGATTTGGTAGTTTTACACCGGATCCTCTACTCAATCCAAAAGAGCACTTTCTATTGGATTGGAATGAGATTTGGTGACTCTGTGGGTCATTTGAGTGAACTCACTGTATGTTCCAGAAAGCAGTTTGAGATGATTTGAGATTTGTGATATAAAGCATTATCCTGCTGGAAGCAGCCATCAGAAGACAGATTGTGGTCACAGAGTGATGGACATGGCCAGCAACATTTACTTTGTAGAGTTCGGCGTTTGTACTTCCCTTTTACCTTCGTCTCTCATGTAATCAAACGTTCTGCTTATGCTCCCTTTTTTTGGACAGTTTATGAGTTTTACTCAATTTACAGTACTGTGCAGAAGTCTTGAGTCATCCCTCATTCCTTTATATTTTGCTTCTGAAAAGTCAGCCTTGTAATTTGTTTAAAGTTCTCCGGTCTTTCTGAAAGTCTTTTAAAGTTTCAAAGTTAACATCGACTGAGTAACATGCATAAAAAGGCACCAATGAACCAGTGTTGTGTCTACACATAATAGACAACATAGCAGAGAACCAATTAAATGATACTGTGTCTTTAGGCACTTTATTACCAACAGCCTGTTGTAAAAGCACATCGTTTGCACCCATTTGTTTAGTTGACTCTGTGACAAATATCCAAAGATAAAAAAGTTTGACAGATAATAAAATAATATTTAATTGTCTGTATTAATGTAGTATTATAGTATTTAAGACCTATAAGTCAAAAACATTCTGGCTAAAGCCAGGTCGTTAGGGAGCAAAGGCTCAGGTATACCAAATTACAGAAGAACTGGACTGAAAATCAGTGGAAAATTCCAATTTGAAATTTTTGGTTTAAATCATCCTCAGTAATGTGCAGAGAAGGTCAGGAGAGAGGTACAATAGTAAGTGTCTGCAACCATCTGTAAAACACAGCAAAGGCCCTTTCATGGTTTGGGGGCTACATTTCAGCCAGTGGTGTTGGAGATCTGGTCAAAACTGATGGAATTATGCATGCATAAAAGTACTGTCATGTTTTGATCTGCAATGCAATATCATCTGGAAAGCATCTGATTGGCAACAATTTAATTTTACAGCAATGACAATGATTCCAAGCACACTGCCATTACGGTAAAAGCATAAATACATTAAAAACAACACCAATACACAATTATTTCATCTATTCCCCTGTTTGCATGTTTAAGTACATTACTGCACCTATTTCCAATTTTCCTAGTGTAATAAGTGACTTGAGACTTTTGCACAGCACTGTATATTAACTTGTGTATGTCTATTGTTGGGTTAAGTTTCCTTATACATGTGAATCATGTCTTTAAGCTTGGTCCCAGTTGAGTTATACAGAGACCCCAATATCTCAACATAACCCCATTACATTTCTTGAGCAAATGTATTTTTCTTCTTCTGCAACTTGTTTCCAGTTGGAACAAGTTTCAAAATTCCCAAGGTTTGTGAACTGACAAAAGACTGTAAAAATATCTCACTGCATCTGAAATAAATATAGAATAAGAAACAAGAAGACAGAGTTGCAGTGTTTTATTTGCCATTCCCTGTGGAAAGGATTAGTGAAATAACACAGACTGCAAAGAATAACCTGTGAAAACTCTCCTGCATTCACAATGTGAAGTATATACAAAATGTGATTTTTATATGGATATACAGTGCTGCAAGTGAGAACCAAGAGTCACTCACGTCAAACATATTATAGGCTGTGTGAATACATTGGCCTTTAGTTGTTGCCACGGTAAACTTACCCCACACATAAACACTGTCATGGAGCAGATATGATTTACACTGGCAGAGCTTACAGAGCTTTGTACAGCTGATCTGGACAAAAAGCTTATTGCAGCTTTCAGTGGCAGCTCCATTAGTATCATAGCCCTGTTCAATAGATGTGATGGAGGAATTTTAATCTGGATGCAAGCTGATCTTCTAGGCAGAGTGCCCGACAGACACATCAACATGACATCGCCAACAAAACCTGGGCAAAGTCTTTTTTTTTATCAAAGCTCCTACATTTCTGACAAATAGACCCAATTTACTGAATGTGTCTAAGTTTGTTTCATTTAAAAGAGACCTTACTGAAAATATCTGATCTCTTTATTCTGAATCACAAAACACTACTTAATTCTTTTTTTTTTTCCTCACTCGATTCCAAGAAGAGAAATACTGTTGCCTCTGCGGAGGGTCATAAGTTCCAGTCATAAGTTTTATTAGGCAGAAACCACTTATTTATCCAAGTCAATGTTGCAAAGTAGTTTTTATAGTAAGCGATCGTACTTGCTTTTTAAAATAATTTGTGAGGAGGCCTGAGAGGAAACGTGAAATCCACTACTTCCTGCAAAACACTTTAGACAGGAGAATGTTTCACTCCTCCCAAACTGTCGATCAATTTCATTACATTATCAATTTCAATTGTCTTTATCCTCTCTCCATTTGAGGGTTTCCTTCTTCTTATGTATCTAGAGCACTTGTCATTGTCTTTTTGCTTGCCCCATACTTTCTCTGTGGGTTGTGTTAGTTCTGGACTATATATATATATATATATATATATATACATATATATATATATATATATATATATATATAAGCATAGATAATTTATGAAAACACATCATGTACAAGTACAATATGTGATTAAAATGAAGACATTACATGTAAGCGGTAAATTTGATGTTCATCAAGCAGCCCTTTAAATATAACCTCCCCTGTCCTCTCATTCTTATCTTTCTCCATGTTTGAGTGAAGTTATCTCTGTTTGTTGAGCTGATAGAAACGTTGAATTTGACATGAACCTGCCACTTAAAACAACATCACTCTCTTCATGCTTCCTGCTCTTCTGCAGAGCTAGCTAGATTGAGAATTACCACAACCACAATTTAAGGACAACTGCACTTCTTCTGGCCCACTTTAATCCCAGAGTAAAAACGCAATAAATTATACCTTTTAACCAAAAGTAACGAGTCAGTTTATTAACCTTAAATATTTGTAGCAGAAATATTCATCCAAATAAAATGTTTCTACAGAATGAGTACATTAACGTTTGGTATTTTATATACAGTTTTCCAGTAAGAATTGCATAGGTTTCCATAGTTTTTGATTGCATTGTGTCACATCTGCTGTGGCACACGTGGAATGGAGAGAGTGTGGACCCAAATGCAGACAATGGAAATGGAGTGAGGAGATTTACAAAAAGCGAGCCTTTATTTGGGGCTGCACAAAACTACAAACAAAAGCAGAAAATGACGAAGACTAAACTAACAAAAACCTAATCTGGGAAGCAACTAAAAAACAAGCACATAGAAACTAAAGACCAGAAAACCTGAGACGTGGAACATAAGAAACACAAGTGGACATATGCAGATGATCCAACAACAGGCAAAGAAAGACAGGGGACTAAATACACCTGAAGTGTAATGAGGGGATGTGAAACAGGAGGGAAACACAGATGGAGACAAACGAGATGGGGAGGAAGCAAAACTGAACACATTAACATAGGACGTGAGATTGTCAAAACAGGAAAAGTGAGACACACACTTGACACTGTGACTGGAAAAAAAAGCAGACATGAGAATGTAGGCGACTGGGGAAGACAGAAAGGAAACACAGAAGGCATACACAGAGACGATACACAGGCTAAGATAAACACTGAGGGAGGGAGAGCTAAGATCACTAAGAACCTAAGACATAAAGATAACCAAAAACCATCATCAGATGCAAGGATTTGCTTATTATCTCTGTTCAGCCTTGCTGTGAAATCAGTATCACAGGGACTTGGACTAGAAACCTTACAAGAGAGATATGGTACTTAAAGAATGGAAATTTATGGGAGAATTCAGCAACAGGAAAAAATGGTAACCTTCAGGGGAAAAAAACCTTTTTAACAGGATTTTTGAAATTGCACTTTATTTACATAATGTTTGAAAATAACTGCCCAGAGGTGTTATTAGGACAGCATGCATCTGCACAGCTCACATCTATTAGATCTTGGTTTTGGACTATAAGTCAGACATAATCTTATTTCTTTTAATGGCTAAAAAGTACAAATAACTAATCCTGCTTAGACACTCCACTTGAGTGCATGTTTTCCAGGAGTGTATAAAAGACGTATAGTTAGTTAGTTGTAGATGTATGTATAGTTTATAAATCTGTAAAATTAAGCCAACACAAAGTAACCTAAATCTGCATTTTTTTAATAGCCATCAGGTGGTAATATATGTGATTGCTAAAAGACTTCTGGTTCCATAAAGCTTTATTGGAAAGCAGCCCTCTGCCCTGACCTCTTTAAACACTTTTCTGATGAGTTTATTGGCTCAGAAAGGAGGATTATTAAGTATGGTAGAGGTATGGCTAATATGAGGTATGTATGGGTAATATTTTTTGGAAACAGGGCTAGCATTAGCAACTAAATGACCTTTACTGATTTATCATCGTAATGGATGGATATTATACAGGCATACCATTTAATAAATGCTAATATCAAAAGTAGTGATTACATCCTGTGATCCAATACAATACAACTGACACCAACTGCACATTTTTTTTCACTTTTTTTTGTTATGATTTTCTTTGTAAGGCAAAGTATGATAATGCATGAAATAACAATTGTACAACAGCAAAACAAATCCCATCCTCCTAAATGTACCTTGATATAACCTACAATTATTCTCCTGCAGTTTATCATTTCATTTCACACTTCTTCAAATGACCAATTCATGGGCCACACTACCAATCATCTGCACTCTGCAAGAAAATCTTTTATAGCAGGACTAATGTACGGAGCATCGTGTTCAAATCTAGAAACACATGAAATTGCTCTAAAACATTTACAAACCATCTCTATTGTCTTCTATTGGATTTGACACATGTGACAAAAAAAATAAAATGTGTGGTCCATCTACCTTTGCTTTTCACCCACGGAGAGAATTAAAACAGATTTGTGCATTTGCTGAGATGACAGCCAGACAAGCAAGGCTACTGCTACAAAGTGCGTTTTTAATGACAATGACAAAAATAGACATGAAATATTTCTGCTTGCTCAGATAATGAAGTGTCTGCATTTTATGGTAAACAGAAAAAGAAGCCGCTTATTACGTAATCTTATTATGTAATCTTTAAACACCTTCAAAGTAGTGTGAAGGCTGTGATGGAAAAATGCCTGCCTTTTACCTGATGTTTACCTCTAGGGTCTTTACAGGTCAGTGTAAAGTGAAATGTTGATCCTTTATAACCTCAAGAAACACAAACATGAAACACATCTATGACTCGAGTTTCCTGGTCACTAACCAGGTGCTCTTTTAACTTATGAATCCTCCACTGTTTTTGTGCAATATTTTCACCATCTGGACATGTTTGGAAAGCAAAACTTTACAGTATGGTTAAGGTCTGGGCCTGTATGATTTACTCAACATTAAATGATTAAATGTTATTTATTGGGTTGAAGTGTGTACTTTGCTAGATCAGTGAAAGATTAAGTACTGGTATTACACTGATAAATATATAACCACTGTGGGCAGCACAGAGGTTAGCACTGTTGCCTCACAGCAAGAAGGTCCTGAGTTTGCGTGGCCTTTCTGTGTGGAATTCTCATGTTCTCCCTGTGTTTGCATGTGCTCTCTCTGGGTACTCCGACTTCCTCCCACAGGCCAAAGACGTGCAGTTAGTCAGGTTAGGTTAACTGGTGCTTCTAAATTGCCCATAGATGTGAGTGCGAATGGTTGCCTGTCTCTCTGTGTAAGCCCTGCGTCAGACTAATAAACTATTAGTTTCATGCTAAACTAGTCTGTCTGTGGGGGTCACAACTTTGTGGGAAACACAAATCTAGAGAAAAGTTTCATGTTGTGTTGATCACCCATTCTCCCTACCTTGCTACCTGTGCAGACTTTGTGACTCTGTAGTGATATTACCTGACTTCTTCTTTGCTCCAATTATAAATAGCAGTTAGCACTGCTATTCTTTAACAACACAGTGAACATTAGATTAGAACTTACGAAGAAGTCCTACAACCGCTCTCTCTTGCAAACCAAAGGTTAATCTTCTGAGGTCCAAGTCTTCGTTGTTGGTGCCCACCCAAACATTGATCGCAACCCTAACTCTAATCCTATGCAGTATGTAATTTTGCTTTTGTTATGTCGTTTTCCCAAGTGTTGCTGGGGAACAAAAAAGCTAATCATTGTGACACACATTAAAATGTATTTTAGTTTCTTAAAAATTCAAATAAAACAAGAGAGGTGAGGAAGAGAACAGAGTGGGTTAAGACGACTGTTAGGGGTGATTTGTGACCTGCTATTATCAATGCCTTAAAGACAGTGGTACTGACGAAAAAACAAGATTAGGAATGGAGGTGGCAGAGCTGAAGATGGTAAGACTTCCGCTGGGAGTGACCAGAAGGGACAAGACATCAGAGGGACAGTTCGGGCTGAGCACATTGGAGACAAAGTTAGAGGCAAAGCTGAGACATTTGGATATGTGCAGAGGTGGGATAGTGGATATATTGGGCAATAGGATGTTGAATATGGATATGGATAGGGTTAGATGGACGCAGATTATTAGCTGTAGCTACAGACAAAAGAAGAAGCCCTTCTCCAAAACATAGGGTCTGAGAAAGGAAAACATAGCTTATGTCCAGGTGTGACAAGTTAATGCCAGCCTTTCAGCTATATCCAAACTTTTCTCAAGTTTATGCTTCACTCCTGTGTAGAGCCTGGGTGTATCTGTGAAACAAACATTGCAACAGTGTCACGTACATTTTCCAGTTCCAGTATCTTGAGCATGTAAGAAAAGCCCCTGTTTCCACAGTGTTGTAGTGCAGCGGTCCCCAACCTTTTTTGCACCACGGACCGGTTTATGTCCGACAGTATTTTAACGGACCGGCCTTTAAGGTGTCACAGATAAATACAACAAAATAAAACCAGTACCGGTACCAAAAAAAAGAAGATTTATTCATAACACACGGGAAAAGACCCAGGGAAACCAAGTTAACGATAAAAATGATTGAAAAAATAACGATAAAAACCGATAAAAACCCTGAAAACCATGAATTTCATACCACAGTTTCATAGTTCATACTCAACTCTCGCAGCCCGGTACCAAACAACTCACGGAGCGGTACTGGTCCATGGCCCGAGGGTTGAGGGCCGCTGTTGTAGTGGATGATGGATTCTGTGGTGTTTCTTCAACTTGCTATGACTTGCGAAGTAGCTTTGTCAAGTTAATGCCTGATTTAGACTTCTGAAGGAAATCTAAAATCCTTATGACCCTAAGCTGTAACCTTATGTGCACCTCCAAAGAAGTCTAACGACACATTGGGTCAACGCAGCCCACAATGATTTAAATGGTGTGGAAAGTTGCAGTATAGTGTTAAAAGAGGTTTGCGGTTACGTCATAAGTTAGGACAGAGATTTCCCAGAGAAGTCTAAATCAAGCTTAAGTGTTTCCTGTGTAGGCCAGCTTCGTCACCATAGGCTAACATCATCTCAAGATGGTGACCTGACAGAAAAGAATATTATTCCCAGAGTATTTTACGTTTATACAACACTTCTTGCAAATCCCATGTGTCATACCCATCTCTGTCATTCTATCCTTGTTTTTAAAACATCCCAAATAAATCCATACTTTTAATTTAAATATACATTGCAGTTTTCAATCCTTTTATTTAAAAAAACAAACCCTCAACAACACATAACATCTGCTGGACTGACAAAGCCATTAATTGCATTATTATAGTACTAAAAGGCTAAATTTCTATTTGTATTAATAATTGTTGTCCTTTTATTTCATGCAATATAATTACATAAACGTTTACGATACTGTGCTGTATCAATTCCCCCCACCTGCTATGTGTTAGCTATCAAACCTCTGCAGTGACAGTCAAGAATTCTGCTGCCCACTTGCTGTTCAACCTCCAAGATATACCTCTATAACTCTGCTTCTGTACTCGCTGTATTGGCTCCTTGTTGCAGTTTACAAATCTGTTTTTAAGGAGTTGTTTATTCATATCTCCAGGCGAAGGTCAAACTCTAATCTCTGGTGAAATCATTGTGCTACTTGGTTTCTGAGCAGCCTACTGTATCGTTACTTCAAAAACTCTGTAGCTAAACGAAGTCAACTCAAAGCTGTTCTTGGTTTTAGCTCTATAACTGTGGTATGTACTCCCCACTGAAAACATTGTTGGTGCATTACCACCTTTCGTACTAAAACCCAGACACCAAGGACCAAGCTCCATTTTACTTCCTAACCTCTTTATCATACATGAAGTCACCGGTGATGTTTCTAGTATAACTTCAAATCATTTATTTCAGTTCAATTCAGATTTATTTGTATAGCGGTAATTCACCACAACTGTCACTTTAAGGGTAGGGTTTAGGTCAGGGGTCAGCAACCTTTAACATCCAAAGAGCCACTTGGACCCGGTTTCCACGCAAAAGAAAACACTGGCAGCCGCAAATACTTTTTGACATCTAAAATGAAGATAACACTGTATATATTGTTTTTTATCTTTATGCTTTCTGTGAACAACTAAAGTGTGTTGCTTATGAAATCCATGAAGTGCTACAGAGAAAATTACATTTTATTTATGTAATTAACACATTTTGAACTCTTAAAGAAATATAACAAAAAGGAAATACACTCAGTTGAAGGTCTCTTAAATGAATTTAAAAGCTGAACTTAAATGATCCATGTAGCAAAGAAAAACTGTTGTGAGCCGCCACCCTTATATCGCCTTTGGGCTTTTGGAACGTAAAGGAGCCTTGACCTGAATTTTAAAAAATAACTGGAAAAAAATCACTATGCTACAAAAAAAATGAAAAATAAATATCTGCAAAATTCTGCATAAATATGTATTTTACCTGGTTAATGTGTGTGGCGGGGCGTGGTCTGCAGTGCCGCTGCATGGGAGTCGGACGCACCTGAGCGGCACCTGCAATCGCGCCTCGCCGCCTTAAAGTCTGTGCTCTCTCTGCTGTTGTGTTGTCGGGCTGTGAGCTGAAAAGCTACAGCCGGCTGTATGCGTACAGCAGCCGTGTGTGAAAAGTGGTCAATAAAGAGATGCTGAAAAGCATGTTCATGGAAACATCGTCGGGTCTGCCGTGATGTGTTTACAATGAGACTTCTGGTCCCGAACCTCTGCGCACAGCGTCTGCAAATCGGGGCTTTCATCTTTACGCAGGACTGTAAGCTGTCATCTGTCAGGCGTGAGCGGTGTTTGTCTTTAACATAGTTCACGGTGGAGAACAGCTGCTGACATAATGTGGACCCAAAGATCCATAATTGGCCTACCTGGGGTTGAAAGTCTCAATAAATGCACGGCGTTTCGGCGGGTACACCGGCTTCCGCGAGTGTGACGCTTATTTTGAACGACGAAAAATAATAAAATATAATTTTATTTTTATATTTCAATATCACAATAATCTTCCAATTTAGAACTACAAGTTAAAAAAGAACAAAACACAAATAAAATACACTTCAGCTAAATACTTCTAATTTATTTTCCCAAACCACCCGGAGCCGCAGTATAAGGACTAAAGAGCCGCGGGTTGCCGACCCCTGGTTTAGGTTATGCTAACGTCAAGTAGAATCGTTACTTATTTAAAACATCCAAATGCAAAAGCTTTTAACAGAAAAACTCTAATGTGAGAATAATTATATAATAAAAATTTCAAGCAAATTGACAGGCCTGTCAGGCCTATTTAGCTATCTAATTCCAGTAACAAAACCTATACCATCTAAAGATCTATACCATCTATACATATATATATATATATATGTATATATATATATACACATATATATATATAGATAGATAGATGGTATACCATCTATACCATCTAAAGATTTACTTCTATTTTCATCTCCTGTTTCAAGAAGCAAGAAAGTTGAGCAAGGTTGTTGATAGCTGACAAAGAAAATTAGACACTATTCTGCTATTCTCTTACCTCTGTTCGGTGCTTTATCTCCTGGTTTGTTTCAGCCCAATGTATGTAATTGTGTTTGCTCTATAAGTGTGATATAGCTGCACATGTGTTGAGCCATGTGCAATGTTTTTATTATGGGGATCTTTAGATGGTATAGGTTTCTAAATTGCCAATCTATGAGGTGCAAATATAGTGCTGAGCCACGTGGCTCCCCCGCAGTTCATAAATGAGCAGAGTGTAATGGTTAATATAGGTACAGGAACACATTATGTGTTTCATGGTATTATGGAAGCCAAGCTGCTTTCTTCATTGGTTGCAGTCATAATATCCTGCAGTGCAGTGCTATTGCATATACTGTTACATAACCATGTATGTGTTTCACATGTATTCTGGTATTTATAGGCTTATTATCACAGGCAGAGTGCTGATTACTCGTTGGCATGTCACTCCTCCCCCGATATGTATTCACACATCAGCTCTCCTCATTTCTCACTTTATTCTCTGACAGAAGAGTGGGAGGACTATTCATCTACAAAGAAATGCATGCAACCTGTTTTTAAACTAGCAGTGTATGGACCCCAGCTTGGCCAAAAATACTGATGTACCAAAAAAACCCAAAAGCAAATGTTTAATCAGAACAAGTCACTTACTCCAATTTTATTTGATTATTCTTTAAATTGCACGTCTGAATCATGGAGACTGAATGTGCTTGTCAGGGACCAAGCAGTAAAGCATAAAGGACACAGGTGGTTTAATTCAAAAAAGGGGTTTTATTGACCCAAAAATATGAAAATATATTTAACAAAGCCAAAACTTAAACAGGCAGACCAATAAAAGAGATCAACTCAATAGACTAAACTCAAGATAATAGTTAACAAAACCTCAAACAAACATAAGGTAAACTGACCTCCTGAAATGACACACGGGGGAACTTAAATACTGGTTTAGCTAAACCAAATGACACACACGGGGGAAAACAAAATGGCTGCCATATAACCGACTAATACAAAACAATTAAACAAACATGAAACACCCCCCAGGCAATGAAGCATGTGGTTCTGTCCAATTAGGCTGTCAGTTGTATTTCAGCTCTCCCAGCCCTTTGCCACACCTTTTGCCAGACAGAAGGAGAAGACGCCAACCCCCAGGTAACTCAAACAAAGAGAGATGTATTATTATAACATAAAAACAGAACTTAGACCTTGCAAGGTTAATATGTGTGCACGCCATATAAACATTGGAAGGTGTGATGGAAAAATAAATACATTTAATAAAGAAACAATATTGAAGAATAAGTAGGATATTTTAAAGTAGTGACTGTAAATTAAACTAAGGTGAATCAACTGGTGGTGAGGTGTGGACCTTACCATGTGTGGCATGCCATCACACACCTCCCCTCTTCAGAGCTCTCGCTGGAACAGCGAGAGAGATAGTCAGCAGTAAGGTTCTCCTTGCCTGGTACATGGTGGACAGTGAATCGGAATGGCTGTAAGGCCAGGTACCAGCGGGTAATTCGCCCATTTGTGTCCTTCATCTTCTCAAGCCACTGGAGTGCTTTGTGGTCGGTTTCCAAGGTGAAGTCTCTTCCCAGTAGATAGTAGCGGAAGGAGTCCAGGGCCCACTTGATTGCTAAGGTCTCCTTCTCTACTGTGGAATATCGAACTTCCCGTGGAAACAGTTTCCGGCTGATGTAAGCCACTGGATGGCGGCCTCCCATGGTTCCCTGAAGGAGGACAGCTCCCAGGCCCCGATTTGAAGCATCAGTCTGTAATATGAACGGTTCATCAAAGTTGGGACTGTACAAAACCGGTTGCTTACTTAGTGACTGTTGGATGTCATGAAATGCTGCCACTGCCTCCTCTGTCCACTGGATGTGATTGGGGGAGCGTGATCCCATCAGGTCTGTGAGCAGAGCTGCCCTGTTTGAGAACTGAGGGATGAAACGACGGTAGAAACCTGCCATGCCCAAAAAGGATCTCAGCTGCTTCCTTGTTTGGGGCACGGGGGATAATTCCATGGCCTCGATTTTGCTGACCTGTGGCCTGATAACCCCTTTGCCGATGACATGGCCCAGGTATTCTGTCTCAGCAGCAGCGAAAACACACTTTGACGGATTCACCGTCAACCCAGCTGAGTGCAGGTGGTCCAGAACAGTTCGCAGGTGTTCCACATGCTCCTCCCAGGTGTTGCTGTGGATAACAATATCATCCAAGTAAGCAGCAGCAAAGTCAGAGCAGTCATGTAATACTTGATCCATCAGCCGTTGGAAAGTGGCTGGAGCTCCATGTAATCCAAATGGCAAAACTGAATTGGAAAAGCCCCCATGGTGTTCTGAATGCTGTGAACTCTCTGGACCGTTGTGTGAGTGGGACCTGCCAGTAACCCTTACACAAATCTATTGTGGTCAGGTACCTTGCTTTCCCCAGACGTTCAAGTAGATCATCAATTCTTGGTGTCGGGTAGGAGTCAAACATGGATATGGAGTTCAGGTACCTGAAATCAATGCAGAACCTCATACTCTCATCCTTTTTGGGTACCAAGACCACAGGGTTACACCATTCGCTCTTAGATCTTTCAATGATCCCTAGGGACAGCATCAAATCGATTTCCTTCTTCAAAGAAGGCAGCAGACGTTCTGGGATCCTGTAACTTAATCGTCTCACAGAGGCACCTTCTCGTACCACAATATCATGTTCGACAATGTCAGTTCTCCCTGGATTCTCTTGAAAGACTGCTGATTTACACATTTCTCTCACCTGCTGCTGCTTGTCCTCTGGGAGATGGCTGAGATCATAATCTAGAGAGCCAGCAGGTGGTAGATATTGCTCATCTGCTTCATCTTCTTCAGACACTCGCCGTATGAGCATTGCATCCGCCTTGTGTTCAATACGCTCCACCCACTCCTTCAGAAGGTTTATATGTAAGACCTTGCTGGAGCGCAACTGCCCTGGGGTGGACACCTCATATGTGGTGGGTCCCAGTTTCCTCATAACTTCAAATGGCCCCTGCCACTTTGCCAACAATTTGTTGTTGTCACTGGGGAGGAGCACGAGCACCTTTTGTCCTGGCTCAAACAAACGCTGACGAGCAGATTTATCATACCAAGACTTCTGCTGCTGCTGGGCCTCCACCATATGTGATTGAGCAAGTTCACTCATTTTCTCCAACCGTTCTCTCATCTGAATGACATAAGACAAAATGTTCTTTGGTCCCTCCTCTGCCTTGTCTCCCTCCCAGATCTCCTTTAACAGAGTTAGAGGGCCACGAACCTCATAACCATACAACAGCTCAAAAGGGGAAAAACCTGTGGAGGCTTGGGGGACTTCTCTATAAGCAAACAGTAGATATGGCAGCCATTGATCCCAATCGTTACCACTGTCGTTGACAAACTTTCTGAGCATCTGTTTCAATGTCTGGTTAAAGCGTTCTGTCAGCCCATCAGTTTGAGGGTGGTATGGTGAAGTTCTCAGGCTCCGGATACCCAACAACTGATAAACTTGCTTTAACAAAGTAGACATGAAGTTAGTGCCTTGATCAGTTAGTATTTCTCGTGGAAACCCAACTCTTGCAAAAAACTGCACTAAACAAAATGCAATGGGCTTGGCCTTTATAGATTTTAAAGGGAACACCTCAGGATATTTTGTGGCATAATCTGTTACAACAAGCATGTAACGATTTCCTGCTTTACTCCTCTCAACAGGCCCTACAATATCCATTCCAAGACGCTCAAAAGGAGTGCCGATGACAGGGAGAGGTTGGAGTGGAGCTCTATGGGGAATTTTAACAGATGTTATCTGACACTGTGGGCAACTTTTACAAAACTGAGCCACATCTTTGCTAAGACCGGGCCAGTAGAAATGATGTTTGATACGAGCTGTGGTCTTGTGTTTACCAAGGTGGCCAGCCCACGGAATAGAATGCCCCAAGGTGAGAATGGCGTTTCTCACCTTCTGGGGAACAACCAGCTGCAACACAGACCCCTGCTGACGATAGAGAATGTCATTCTCTAAGATGTACTCACTGTTGAGAACCGGTTCCGCTCCAGGTTCCTTTTCTTTGGCCTTCTGGAAAAGAGATCTTAAAGATTGATCAGATTTTTGGAGTTCAGCAATTTCAGTTGGAATATGAAACCCTAGAGGTGACGATGTTGGCTCAGCGTCTGTTAGTGTCTCCACAGGTGAAAATTTGAATTTCTCCTGCCTTCTTTGTCTGCGGGTCTTTCGTGGCTTCACCACAGTTGTTTCAAACTCCTCATTAAAAAAAGGCAGGGCACTCAGGATCTCAGAGTGGGTACTGACTTGCTTAGCCTGAGCTCTGGTAACGGCTACATTGCACTCCTCAGTCTGCTCAGACTCCAACAAATCAAAAAGCACAGGAAGGTCTCGCCCTAACACGGCAGAGTAAGGCAAACTGTTCACAACACCCACATTCAGCAGATACATCTGGTCCTGAACTTTAATGTAGATGTCAGCTGTCGGATATCTTTTCTCATCTCCATGGACACAACAGATTGAAATTGTATCACTGGTGCGAACAATATTAGGTGGGGCAAAATCTGAGTGAATAAGAGACCGAGAACTGCCAGAGTCAAGAAGGGCATTGAGTAGAACCCCATTCACTTCAATCTGACTCATTTTGATGGATTTGTCACTCTCCTGCTCAGGATCAACATTAGAACGGGGGGCAAAGCACATTTGCACCATTTTAGCAGAATTTCTTGGGCACATGGGTTTCGTATGGCCCTCTAATCCACAAAGATAACAAATGAGCTTCTTACCGGAGGCCTTTGGTGGTCTAGTGGTAGACTGAGGGGTCTTACTGGTGCTTGTATTTGCTGAATCCAGATGGTTTTGCTGAGGTATCTTCCGGGTGTCCCTCGATGCCTTCCATGCATTATGGCTCCATGCTTGCCCCTTCTTTCTGGCAGCAACAAAAACATCAGCTAACCGGGCCGCTTCCATTGCTGAACCAGGGTTATGTTCTCTGATCCAAACCTGAAGCTCAGGAGATAACATTCTGAGAAACTGCTCCAGGATTATAGTTTCACCAATGTCCTGAATAGTTTTACCCTTTGGCTGGATCCATTTCCCATAAAGCTCCTTCAGTCTCGCATATAGCTCACGAGGGCTTTCATCTGGTTGAACGTCCAGGGATCTGAATCTTTGCCTATATGTTTCAGGGTTAATGTCATATTTTGACAGAATAGCTGATTTCACTTTATCATAGTCTAATGAATCATCAATGTCCATGTGAACGTAGGCACCTCTAGCTTTACCAGTAAGCAAGGGTATCAAACAAAAAACCCAATCTGATTTCTGCCATCGATAAGCTGTAGCCATACGTTCAAATGTGATCAGGAAATGTTCAATATCATCAGCTTCAGTTAATCTTTCCAATCTACCCTCTATTTGTAGGGGGAAACTGAAATGCTGGTGAAATGGCTGGATTGGAATTAGTCATAACGGGTTCAGCCTGGGCCTGCTGAGCAGAGGAAGAAGGATGATTATCAGACTCTAATGAATCAGAGCGAGCTTCTGCAGAATCTGATGGTGATGTTCTGACTTGGATTTCTGACTGCAGAAGTCTAAACTGATGTTGAAGGGCTTTAAATCGCTGTTCTTGTCGTGCATTTAACTCACTCTGTTTTGCATCCCGGACATCCTGTTGTCCCATGTGAGCATGTAGCATATTGACTAGATCAGACAAAGTAGGCTCCTTTTCCACTCTCTCCACCATTTCAGTGACTCCTGAGGCTCCATTTTCCTCCTCTTCGCAGGTTTGCTGAGCAGATCCCTTTTTCTTTTCATTCTTGCCACCACGATGCATTCTTCTTCCTCATGGGGAAAAACAGAAGAAAAAAAAAGAAAGAAAAAACCTGTGTCCAATACTGGATGATCCCACTGCTGCCACCAATTGTCAGGGACCAAGCAGTAAAGCATAAAGGACACAGGTGGTTTAATTCAAAAAAGGGGTTTTATTGACCCAAAAATATGAAAATATATTTAACAAAGCCAAAACTTAAACAGGCAGACCAATAAAAGAGATCAACTCAATAGACTAAACTCAAGATAATAGTTAACAAAACCTCAAACAAACATAAGGTAAACTGACCTCCTGAAATGACACACGGGGGAACTTAAATACTGGTTTAGCTAAACCAAATGACACACACGGGGGAAAACAAAATGGCTGCCATATAACCGACTAATACAAAACAATTAAACAAACATGAAACACCCCCCAGGCAATGAAGCATGTGGTTCTGTCCAATTAGGCTGTCAGTTGTATTTCAGCTCTCCCAGCCCTTTGCCACACCTTTTGCCAGACAGAAGGAGAAGACGCCAACCCCCAGGTAACTCAAACAAAGAGAGATGTATTATTATAACATAAAAACAGAACTTAGACCTTGCAAGGTTAATATGTGTGCACGCCATATAAACATTGGAAGGTGTGATGGAAAAATAAATACATTTAATAAAGAAACAATATTGAAGAATAAGTAGGATATTTTAAAGTAGTGACTGTAAATTAAACTAAGGTGAATCAACTGGTGGTGAGGTGTGGACCTTACCATGTGTGGCATGCCATCACAGTGCTTAACAGCAACAACAGCATAAATGTTCAGTTTGCATTGAACAAGTCATGTCTATTGGCCTGCATCCATGTCATGTGACTGTCACGTTTCTTTGTAGTTTCAGAGAGTTAAAGAGCCACAAAGTCCACATTTGGAGTTAAATACTGTAAATACATGATTTATACAGTCTGCTTTTATTATTATTGCTGTTATTTGGGGGTTTTTTTGGCTATTGTTTGTTTTCAGTTTATTTAAGTTGTAGTGAATTAACATGATTCTTTTTTTAAACACTCTTTTGTTGTTTTTAGTTGATCTTTCGTTTAGATTCAAGCAAAAAAATACTTGATTATGTCTAGGAGAAGATCATGAGAATAGATCCTTTTACGATGTTTGTGTGGCTCCTCTAAGCTGTAAGTGGTTGTTGTGAAAAGCTCTGCTTCCTGTAAGCAGCACTTTGAGGTGAGGGTGTGTCTCAGACAACCTTTTCATGATAAAATGATTTTCACTAAGTGTAATTTCAGACATTAGCATCCTCCTCTACTTTTCTTTTTCATCCCAAAGGATTTCATGCACCATAATTGGTCCACGATTACCGTCTCACAAACACCATAAGACTACATCCAGCGTATCTGAATCCATCTTTCTTAAACAGATGGGCTTAGCAGATATTTTCATGTTTAGCAGGAGAGCACTTGATATTTTCAATCTTCAAGTTTGAGTTTCATTTTCTCTTGGAGAAAGTTGTTGTCTGGTTTTAGTTGTGGATTGTAACCAGCAGCTTTTAGGGGGACATTGAGTCAGTTCTTTCTTTTCAATGATCTCAAAAAGAGCTGCAGGCACTTTTGGAAGTTATCATTGTTCACAAGAATTTTCTTGCTCCTTCTTCATGTCTTTGCTGAAAGGAAACTTGTAAAGACTATTTTTCAATTCAGTTCAATTCATTTTAACTGTATAATGCAATATCACAACAACATTCACTTCAAGGCACTTTATATTGTAACCCTACAAAAATACAGACACAAACCTGTCTGAGCAAGCACTCTGTGGAAGGAAAAACTCCATTTAAACAGTAAGAAAACTGAGTCAGGTTCAGGGAGGGTCAGCCATCTGCTGTGACTGTTTGGAGGTGGGGGTAGGGAGACAGGACAACAGACATACTGTGGAAATGCAGAATGAAAAAAGGTTCATGAAGGGGTAAGTACATTGTGGGAAGCACTCGCCGGCTTAGACCTATTGCAGTGTAACCAAGGATTCAGGGTCATCTCATCCAGCCCTAACTATAAAATGTATCAAAAAGGAAAGTTTAAGCCTAATCTTAAAAGTAGAGATGGTGTCTGTCACCTGAATCCAAGCTGGGAGCTGGTTCCACAGAAGAGGGGCCTGAAAGCTCCAGGCTCTGCCTCCCATTCTACTTTTAAATACTCTAGGAACCACAAGTAAGCCTGCAGTCTGAAAGCAAAGTGCTTTTAGGGGGTGATATGGTAATACGAGGTCTTTAAAAAAGCCAAGAGAAATTTGCTCTCTCTGGTAACACATTGCATAGGTCAAAGTATGTATGAAACAACAACATGGATTAGTGGAGGAGGGCCTTTATGTCACAGTAAGGTCTACATGTCAATAGTTGTCATTCCTTTAAAACAGCAGTCCCCAAACCCCAGGCTACGGAGGGCTACCGATCCGTGAGTCGTTTGGTACCGGGCCGTGAGACTTGAGGCTCGGGTGTGAAATTTATGGTTTTCAGGGTTTTTATCAGTTTTTATCATTATTTTTTTTTATCGTTTTTACCGTTAACTCGGTTTCCCTGGGTCTTTTGCCGTGTGTTATGAATAAATCATCTTTTTTTCTGGTTTTATTTTGTTATCTTTATCCGCGACACCTTAAAGGCCGGTCCGTGAAAATATTGTCAGAAAAAAAGCGGTACATGGTGCAAAAAGGGTTGGGGACTGCTGCTTTAAAAGGTCAAAGTCAGTGACAGTAGAACTCTATACATCTCAGAGTATCTCATGTATTAGTGCTGAGATATGTGGTGTAAGAGCTCCTCTTAGTATAAAAGGAAGCTTTTTCACACTGCAGATCTTCTGAGTCACATCAGCAGGTACAAAAACATAAATCACAAGCTTTCCGCTGAGCTGTATGACGATTGCACAGCATGTGCTTTTAGGCTGCAACACAGGAGGATTTAACTGAAAAGGCCTAAAATGTACTGTAGTTGAGTTTCTTTTCCATATCTGACTGCTGACATAAAGCGGGATGAGGTAAACAGTGGGCAGAGGGAATAAATGACAGCTTATTTTGGTAGCTGGGTTCTTATGAGATGTGGTATTTGTTGGAGTTCACTACAAACGGGTTAAGTTCCAATTTGGTATCCTACATGAAGTCCTTGTGTTTTAATAAGGAGTTTCAAAGATTTGATCATTTACACACCAAACGCTGCATTCGAATTTCCATCGACTTACTGGCTCTCAGCGGCTTTACTAAGCACAAAACAGCAGCCCTGCTGAGAGACATCTGATTAAAGAGTTCACATTTGCTGTGTGTGTGTGTGTGTGTAGACAGTGGGCTGATTGAGGATCCTTATCATCTGTTTACCAGGACAGAATCTCTGATTGCAGTACTAATAGTATATGTGCTCCCACATCCTCAGCCATAATGGAAAATAAGTAGTAGGGAATGCAGAGTCAATTCTGTTGAGAAGGAAGTGATTAAACTTTGTGCTGCAAATCAGCGAGTATTGAGATGCTTCTGTGTGCACAGCACAGGCAAAGGATTTCTCTGTAAGCTCAGAATCAAAGTGGACACAGAACTGAGGCATGTTCTGTTTACTCTCCTCTGGTTTTTGACTAGAACTGCTCCAAAGGGAGTTGTCTCACAACTGAGCAGTCGCCCTCTATTACAGAGGTTAAATCTTGATTCACATGCAGCCATATCAGACGTTTCATCTGCTCTCCGTTGGAAGTCTTCTCATTTGGGAATTCCAATCAAAAGTTTGTGGCATGAAGCGGAGAAAAAAAAATGTTGGGTAAATAATATTAAGTGAAAACAAACAAATACCCATCCTGACCACCATCATCAATCGTCATCATCATCAATAAATCCAAGCAAGAAGGGCCAAGTTCTGGTTTTTCGGAACAGTGACCACCCGTAACCCCCAACCATTTGTTTTGGTGAAAAGTTTAAACCAAAACTATGAGCTAGAAGAGACCAAATTATCTGTGTAGAAACATGTAGAAAAAGCTGGAGCTGATATTCTGCTGTTGTTACAGACATGTAGAGTTATGTTTTATTCTGGAGAAACACAGATTATGTCATATACTCAGAGTGCTTAAAACACAGTTTATAAACCACAGCTGCTCTCCTGTGTATTTTGCTTTGTCTCCATTTTTTTGTTTTTTTAGAAATGTATTTTAAAAACTGTAGAATGAGCTGAGTGGAACTCGGGAAGATCAACACGGCAACAGATTGTCTGCATTTGCTGTTTGTTCCTTCCACATCTGTGCTGCCTTGATTTCTGGGAGTTACCTCACTCTGGATAGCACTTCAAGGTAGACAGCTTATCAAGATGACAGAGTGTTGGCAGAAAGCCTCAAGGTGAAGTGTTGCATATTGTTCCTTTCACTCGTTTAATAATAAACCTTTGAGTGCACATCTGAAGGGCTGACTCACTTTGCTTTAGTCAATGCGTTCCTTGTCTAGAGGATGTTAGCACATATGGTTGTAATCCAAAAAAGCATCATATGAAAAAGTCAGTAAAAAAACAAATTTAATCATCTGTGTGAGACCGAATTTTATTATAGCAGTTTTAACTATTATTTTAATGCTTACAGACAGCCTTATTAACCACTGCTTTTTCAGACTTAGCAGCTCCAAGTCATCCTTTTTTTTCTTTTCTTTTTTTTTACAATGGGACCCTTCAGAGGGCGTTCCTTTCTTCTTATCATCAGTGCTGACCCAGACCAATTTGCAGCAGACTCTCTCTAAACCCTGAGGAGAGCCCACTCCATAATCAGCATGTCAGTATAATCAACACTCATCACTCAGTGACCTTCATGATGTTTTTGAGAAGGAGAAGCCAAGACCAAATCCCAGGAGCTTGTCTGCAGCTAACTTTTGCATTGGATAAAAAACTTATATTTTCACATTTGGTAATGAAAGATAAAACAGTATCAAGGAAAAAGTTTGTCAAATTGAATATATACAATGTGTTCTCAAAAGAATTTGCTCATCCTCCCTCACACACATATGAATTTGAGTGGTATACCACTCATAATCCATAAAGTAATATCATGTCGGCCCACCTTCTGCATCTGTGACAGTTTCAGTTTTTTGGGAAGATTTTCCACAAGGTTTAGGAGTGTGTTTATGGGAATTTTTCACCATTGCAGCATATTGGACAAGAAGGTCTGGCTCACAGTCTGTGCTCTAATTCATCCCGAGGAGTTCTTTTGGGTTAACGTCAGGACTCTGTGCAGGCCAGTCAAGTTCTCCCACACCAAACTCACTCATCCATGTCTCTATGGACCTTGCTTGTGCACTGGTTCACAGCCACGTTAGAACAGGAAGGGACCAGTCCCAAACTATTCCCATAAAGTTGGGAGCATGAAATTATCCAAATGGCAGTATGCTTTATATAGCTGCATCCAACACTTTACATTGTGCTTGTTGATGTAAGGCTTGGAGGCAGCTGCTGGGCCATGGAAACCCATTCCATAAGGCTCACTATGCACTGTTCTTGACCTAACCTGTAGACCACATGAAATTTGGAGGTCTGTAACGATTGATTCTGCAGAAAGTCGGCGACCTCTGCACACTATGTGCCTCAGTATCCGCTGACCCCTGGGTTTTTGGATAACCTCAGAATCAGTATAAGTTTAATCTGTTTTTTTCTCTGAGGTCCTTTAAATAGCCAATATTATATAGTGCTAACCTGCCTGGCTTCTCTAATTTTTCTCAAATAAGAGCCATTTCAAAAGCTTGAATAATTTTAGTGCTTTTCCATCCTTACTGTGGACTGAATGAAAGACCATGACTAACAAGGCCAGGTAAAAAAATAAAAAAAAAGCTGGACCTTTTGTTAGTTTTTAAGTAATCAAAGTGTTAAATGGTTGTAACTAAGTTAATGCTTGAGTCTTCCTCATGACACTGTTGGGTCACTTAGTGTAGGGTGACCAACCGTCCTCTTTTCCCCGGATATGTCCACTTTTCACGTTCTGCCCAGGGCGTCCGGGGGGGATTTTCGAGATTGATGAAAATGTCCGCGTTTTCCTATAGTCCGACAGAGGACCCATGTGTTTGACGTCAACGCGCAGCAACGCGCTTAAAGATCCCAAAGCTCAAGTGCATCATTTCAAATGAACTGCAAAAGAAATTTCCCTCTTACCGGCCCAGTACTGGTAATTTTTCTTATGCAGATGAGGCATTATTTCTGTACCATTATTTAATTCCAGAGGCTTTTAAGTTTGTTTGGTTTTTTTGCGCTCGTTGACTTTTAAAAACCTATATGACATTTTTCGTCCACACGTAAACGGCGTTTCAAATCAACGAAAACTGAGATTTTTTAAAACTCCTGCCAGGTTGGAGATTTTCGAAAACTCAGTTTTTGCGTTTAGGTGTGGACGAGGAATACGGAGTTCGTCACGCAACGTCGAAGGTATGTGCCTTTTTTCCCGTGTGCGCCACGTTATTGTTTACATTAGATGAATTTCTACAATCGCGGATAGAGACAAAATACTGTTAATCTTACTATCTTTAGGTTTTACACGCTTACATATACACACGCAGTTACTGTCCCTCCATTTAGAAAGGCAGAGGCGTCGTGGTGTAATTATTTTACGTGTAGTTGTTTTTTTTCCTGTGTAATTATATTCAACATTGCTATCAATACATTTTTCAAAAAATGCCTCTCTGTGCAAAGTGGGTTCAAAAACATAAACAGCTGTGGGATACTGTTTGTCCGTGATTTGAACGGGGGGAACAAATTACGGCAGGATCAGCCTGTTATTATTTGTATCCCACTGTAACTTTACTGCATAAAGAGCTAACATCTCAAAAATGTCAGGAGTAGTTAGTCATTACAAGAAGTGTTTGTGAACTAAAAATCAAGGATGTGGGATTTGGACAGCCCAGCACGTGCTCCCGACGCAGGGGAAAGTAATTCTGTCGGGGACACCTACCTTGGCAGTTGTGCAGGTGAAGCCAAAGGCAAGATATGCTTTACCATATTTTCTAGTATTTGGCGATGTGTCATCCTCTGCTTTGCATTTGTGTGGGAGCCCCGTCGAAAACCTGTCCATTACGCTAGCAGTGTCCAAGCATTCTTTTTTTTTTTTTTATTAATCTCCCGCAATGGCTCTGCCCCCACCCAGCGTGCAACCCAAAGTTGTATTACTGTATTATTAAAGCTCTTCATGACTGAGCCTAGTGTCCTCTTTTTTGAAAAACAAAATATGGTCACCCTAATTTAGTGTGCAATGTATTTTAGCAGATCTAGTGTGGTAGGTTATAGAACAGACATTTCCTATATCCATGATGTGTTTTATATATTGTTTGTTTGGCCTGGTGTATTGTTGCCTCACAGCAAGTTGGTCCTGAGTTTGACTCCACCATCTGCCTGGGGATACACAGAACCTCCTTTCTGTGTGGAGTTCTCCCTATGTTTGCATGGATTCTCCCCAAGTTCTCCGTCTTTTTTCCTCCCTCTGTGTGTTGTAAATCTCAGTGCTTCACCTTGGTCATGCAGGTCTTCACCATTCAAGCCTTCTTTAATTCCACTACCAGTGTCTAGACTTCAGGAGGCCATGCTCTGCTACAGTACGTACATTTATCTAATCGCCAAATATCTTATTAATCAAATTCTGTGTCTCAATGAATCATGTTCAGTTCTTCCTTTTCCTTTTTGCCAACTGCACTGTTACCAAAAACCCAGTGTCAGATGGTCAATGTTCATTCCTGCTGTATAGTGTCTTGGTGCAGTTGAGAGAGAACACTGGACACTAAATCCTAAAATGTGATGCCTGCAGTTGTGCACCTGCTTACCTGCTTATAATTTTTTGGAAGTGGCCCAGAGGGGCACAAGGAGAGAACTTTGAAGGGGGAATCAGCCAGATTTAAGTGAGGTATGATTTGTGCTTTTTAAAGGGAGCTTTTTGTTGCTTTCCGATCACACCCTCCAAAGATGTGGAAATCATCTTCATTTTAAATGTCGCAGAAAGACAGTAACACAGACTAATGCTACAGTCATGATGATGACTTTTGATGATTTTTTTAATTCACATTATTCCAAAACACCAAAAATTATGTTACATAAAATCAGATATGGTTTTAAAGGCTTTTTACATGAGTGAGTTGAATACATGAAATCGTTGTTCATGTTGGATTTTGGTGAGCTTTGAACAGCCACAGTCAGTAGATTCCTGCCTTTGCCTTCTTTGTATCCAAGTAACAAGACATGCCTTTGCCTGTAGCTTGATTTTCAGCCAGACACACGGGGGATAAGTGCACTCCTAATGACGGTTTGTAAGTGTGATAGCCAAACAACAATAGCAGAGCATCAGTCAGTTTAGATGAGATTTTGGTCTCAGTTTCCCTGCCTAATATCAGTCTGCCAGCTGACAAACCACTCCAGGAGTAGGGAAAGGGGAATGTTTCACCAAATGAAATCTCTGTTGTTTCTTTTGTTAATAAAAAGTGCCACAAACAACTTAAAAAATATAAAAAAGAAAGAAACAAATATTCTCTGTGAAAGGATTTCAGTTGTACTTCAAGGCCTCAAACAGAAAATTACAGCACATAGTTCACTTACATTGCAGTTTTATTTCCAAAAAAAGTCTAGGTTGTACTTGGGGTGATTTTAAATACAAATAAATGCATGTTCTTTGCATTGCAAAGCTTTACTATACTGGATTTTCTTCTTTCTTTTTTTAAGTCTCTCATAGCTTAAATTTTGAAGAATGGCACATAGCAAACAAAGCAAGAAGAGACTTGAGTAATGCCTAATTTATGATATGGGAATATACTGTTTACCCAGCCAGAAAAATAAACTCAACTTTTACACCCTCAACAGTTCATCTTCTATTCAGATATTCTCTATGGAGGAGGTGGTCAGAAAGAGGAAACAGTAGGCAGTGGGTTGTAATTCTGGCTCAATGTTTAGGTTATATCTGCCAACACAATGCTGTAAAACCCCTGTGACACAAACATATACAGTATATACACTGGAGCAGAAACCAAATCCAAGTGAACCACAAAACAACATAAGTACAATTGAGAATGTCTGGCATTGTGCCCAGAGCAAAGGTTTCATGGTTAGTGTATATTTTAGAGTTTGGGTGTGTCTTCTGGGACAGAAGCAGTGAACCAGAGATGATTCAGTAAAGAATAGCCTGCAGCCACCAGCCCCGTATACATTTATGAGACAGTAAAAGGAGAAAGAGAAAGGGGAAAAAAAGCAATACTGTAACAGAAGGAGAAGCGAGGAGCAGTGATGTGTGTACAGTAAGTTCTGTCTTGTCTGACTGTGTGCTTGTAGGGGTGTCAGCTATCTGTCCATCTTCATGGCATGGTGTTGCTTCTGTGTTGCATGCATTTCCTTTTCACTCACATATCTACCTACAATATTTGTACTGCAATATGGTTGCACATATGAAACCGATGCTCAACAGAAGACTTTGGTACACACTAATAGGAAGTCTCATTACATGAACTTTAAAGTGTATTTCTGTAGAAGAGAAAAGCACTCTGGATTTTATTACTTAATCTCAAAATAGGGGAAGGATGAACAGTAATCACTTTGTGTTGGACCAGAGAAACAACACCGAACATAAAACATGTTCTCATCTGCAGGTGTGTAGGCCCCACCATCCTATCAGCTGATTTTAGGTTCCATGCAACAGCGTTTGAGTTAAAGCACATGCTCATTTTCACTGCAGTGAATATGTATTTTCATGCTTGACAGGAGAGAAGTTAATCCGGCAGCCTGCTGGGAAACTTTCCTGTGGTTTGTCCAAATGCCTTCAGTAATGAATCTGTACTCGAAGCTGCCAAAATGAGTTTTAATGTCAGAAATATTACTATAAATGTATTGAGTTTTTTAGAGGGCATCTCAATGGATTTCCTCTCCAAGATATTTTTCACATATTGCAATTTTAGGCTTAAAAAACAAATCAATACTCTTTGAAGGCCAGACAGTAAGAACACAGTCTGCAAGCCTTGAAAATATTTTGTTACCTGCTGTGAAGTTAAATTGGAATCTCGCTGAGGAGGAAACTTTTTTTCTTGTTGTTCTCCCAGTCTGCTTCCCCAGAAAGAAGAGCTACCCACCAGCTGATAAATATTTTATTTCTTGAATATTAATTTTCCTTAATGGGATTCAGATGAGACAGGTGTGCTGACACAGACAGCAGCCGTCTGCTACACTTCAGCTCCTCTAGCTCAAGTCAGCCTGACCTCATGAGCATGTTTGTGCTTTTATCTCACAAGTAATGCGGCCTGCTATGCAGCTGTATGACACTCTAAAAAGGCTTCGCTTAAGCAATTCATTGTTTGTATTTTATATTTGATTTTTATAGATTTGGAGACTAAGCAGAAGACGTGTCTGGGCACTGTACCCATACATTTCCATGGATGCTGCTTACAAACCAAGGTTTCTAGCAATGGTGTTGTGGGAATGCTTGCAAAACTTTAGGATAGTTCTAGAACAAAGCACAGCAAAGTTATCTGATGTTGTAACATTCACTAAGGTCTCTGTTATATAAACTGGATTCTTGCATAAAGATATTTTCCTGCAAAACCTCCATGAAAAGTGTCCAATGAAAAAATTGTCATGGTTCAATAAAGTTAGTTGAGTTTAATATATTTTAGTCAACTGATTGATAAGTTAAATATCAGTATTTTATATTTTTATAATTTCATATCTAATTTTAATAAATTCGATGCCACTTTCATACCTGTGTATTTTCCTTTAGACTTTAAAGCCGAACACTGAATGTACCTGACACAGTCACAGCTCATCTGGTGGGGGGGGGCAGCAATACCCTGTCAGCCTTTTACAGCTAAAGGGTAAATTTCACTTTTATACACTTTTTTTCTCTGAAAAGGACTTTTTGATTATCTCACATACAGTCAGGGACATGTGCTAAGGCTGGGGTGAGTACCAATGATAAATTAGGCAGTGGACGCCATTTCATATCTATGTTGTGAACAATATGTGTATGGCTGTGGTTTGAGGCTCAGGAGCAGGGGAGGGGTGGCGCAGTGGGTTCAGGGTGTGGTGTCAGGGGAGGTTTGAGTAGGATGCCAGGACCTGATGAGAGAGCTGTGTGATGTGTTCATCTGGAAAGTTGCACAAATCTAAAGAGAGGAAATAAACATTCACTTGCCTTGCAACGCTGTACAGGTCAGGTCCTTTGTCATAATGGCATTTTGCTGTGAGTTGCATCAAGGAATGTAAGTTGAGTCTTTGACTGTTTCTGCTATACTTCTGTATTCTGGACATCCCTACTTGAAGGTAGATGCTTTGTAGCCACTATGTTAGCTGTCGTTAAAATACAGCTGAGCTACACTGAGACTAATGTAGATACTACTGAATATAAATGTGCAGAATTCAACAGACTGCTGCTGTCTATTATTTTGTTGATCTCTCCGTCAATAAAATAATCATTTCAATAAATACTATTTCCATTTTTTCCAAAACCTTCTTTGCTTATCTCCCAAATCCTTGGTTTAGGATTAGACTTGGAACGGGGTCATCATCAATCCTGACTAATTAAAATAGGCCAGAAAGTCAAGCTTCCTATCATTTTTATCTCATTGGATTCAATTGCATGACAATACTCCACATTTGGGAAATATATCATTTAAAATAAAATCAGTGTTTTTGTTGCATTTTAAAACTCTAAAGAGCTAAAGAGTCTGGCACAAGAAGTACTGACCATCCTGAGGCCAGGCCACTGCAATTAAATTAGCAGGTTTCAGCAAAGAGAGGGCTCGAGTCTGGCAGGTGAAAAAGCTGAGCTGTGTCTCCATGAGTGGCTTGTCCTGGAACAAAAATGATTTTTTGAGTGATTACTGGGCCCCACTGCATGTGGCAAATTAATTACTTCCTCGGGCAACAGAAATCAGTCACAACCATCCATCAAAAATGCTCCAAACTATGTGAGTATTTCTTAGATCATCTCAACATCTTTCAGTTTCTGACAATAAAACTGATTTAGCAATAACAGAGATATAGTGTTTTCAGCCAACCACCAAATAAATTATTAGCAACTTAATTGTGTTGCAAATGAAAATGTCTAGCAGTACTTCTGCTATAGAATAATCCTACCTTGCAGTTTCTGTGGCTAGATTGCTTGGAGGGGAAAGCAATTTCCTTTAATCCTTCCTTTCCTATGAATCATCTGTGAAATTCTTGCAGTAGTCCCTCTCATATACCCCTTTTCCACAGGGTGTTGGGTGTCTAATCCAGAGGCAGTTTAACACATTTCCTTTTTTTTGTTTGTTTTTTTCACCGAACTGGTGCAGGTGACAAAAATACAGGCACCAGCATGACACCATATAATTGCTGGGTCCAAAGTTGGAACCACTGAGTCAGTCACTAGCTATTGGAAGGGCTGCCACAAGAAATCCACTAATGATTGGCAGATACATGTCACAGATTCTGTCATATGATATTACTGCAACCTCTATGAAATGCATTTTCATTTAACCAATAATTTGCCATTAAATGAGGCTTTTAACAAATCAAACTGCTTGAAAATGTATTAAAAATTCATTTTTAAAATATAAAATTCATAAAAAAAGAAATAGCCCTAACAAAATACAGTGTGGGTCCCTCGGTAAACATGTTTCATGGTTTTGATTTTTAAGTATAACTTTGCAAATTAATTGGGAAAGGAATGAAAGGGAGTAAACCAACTCACTGTCAGGCATATGAAGTACAATTTTTCAAATGCGTTCAGTGCACATTGATTTGAAAAAATAATCCAAAAAAAGGGTATCACCAGTAGTTATGGTTTTTTTTTTTTTACTTCTTCTGTGTTAATATAGCTTGTTTTCAGTGGATCTACATTTCACTCTTAAAGTTTTCCTTCAAATTTGGCCAGATAGTGACTAAAAAATGTACTCTTTTTTTTTTGCAGTTGTCTGCTTGGCTCTTTTATGGAAACCAGTCCAATAAGTATAACGTCATTGAACTGCACAACCTGTATAAGGGTGTATGATTGTGCTCAGTTCAGTGAATTAACTTAAATCTCTTCATTGACCTCAATTTGCACTATAATTCTGAAAATGTTTTGAAAAAATGTGTCACACAAAAGACCTGTATTATGCCCCAATAACACTAAGATTGAAATTTTGAATTTCCATGTATTTCAATAAGTGCCCTGCAAAGGCCTAAATCATAGATGATATAAAAAATGGACGCAGCTTCTAGGTCTGAAAAGAGAAGGCAATGTAGAAGTCCCTTAAGCCTGAATTGTTTTTAAAAACCATCTTGTTATTTCTAAGTTTGTAGAGTAAGACCCTACAATAATGGATTAGAGAAAACCCCAACAATCATATGAACACCTATGAGCAAGCACTTTGGTGACAGTGGGAAGGAAAACTCCCTATTAACAGGAAGAAACGTCCGGCTGAAGCAGGCTCAGGGAGGGGCGGGGCCATCTGCTGCAACTGGTTGGGGTGAGAGAAGGAAGACAGGATAAAAGACATGCTGTGCAGAGAGGTCTATTAACACATAGGGCCTTTCTCAATATGCGTACTTGTGCGTACTTGCGTTCTCGTGTACTCGTGATACGTCATCAGTCGGAGACCAAGTACTGTTCCAATTCGAAGTACGCATCAAGCCGAGAACGCGAAAAAGTCCCGGATGTGTTCTCGCTCTGCCCGTTTTATCGAGCATGCATCGGTGGTGACTTGTGTGGACTTGGTACAGCTAAATATCCCAGAATGCATTTCGTCCAAAACTCAAACGCGGCAATGGCGGACGAGCGGGGCTAAAAACTTTTAAATATTACTCTTTCTGGGTCACAAAATAAACTTTTAAGTTATTTTCAAGCGACAATGTAGCTGTGTAAACTTCAAATATCTGCTCGATTTATCAAGATATCATATATTTCCAAACGCGCTCCGACGTTTTCGGAGACGTCTGTGACCCGCCAGCTCCATAGCAGACAGCGAGGTCGAGGATTATTAGAGCCGGCGAGAACAGCGGACTCCCGGCACATCGTTTTCACCCCCCCCGGTCTTTTCACTACTCAGGTTAAAGAAACCCCAGCAGCTGTCTATCGTATTGAGTGTCCACTAAAATAAAAATAAAAGCGTTCTAACATCTCACCTGCTTGTTTTTATTAAGGTATGTACACGTATGTACATGTACACTATTTTTATTAATAGAGGTTTCACTACTGAGGTTAAAAATGATATATAAGTCATTTAGATCACTTCTAAATGTTAATGTTTGGTTTATTTCAGTGTTTTATTTGTTCCTGAGTAAACCGGTTTGGCTGTGATTAAAGTTAAGATTCATAACATGTTACTCACAGTTAAATTAAGAGGGGACGGCAGTAAAAACTCCGGACCTGTGACATCATCAAGTACGCTGGTGTTCCAATTGTACAAATCGCGAGTCCGTACTCCCGTGCGTTCTCGGCCAGTACGTACTCGCGTACTTGAGAATTGAGAAACGGCCATAGTGAGTGAGAAAGGTAACTGAAGAAGAAATACTAAATGCATCATGGGAATCCCCCAGCAGCCTAAACCTATTGCAGCATAACTAAGGGAGCATTCAAGATCACCTGATCCAGCCCTAACTATATGCTTTAGCAAAAAGGAAAGTTTTAAGCCTGATCTTAAAAGTAGAGATAGTGTCTGTCTCCTAAATCCAACCTGGAAGCTGGTTCCACAGAAGAGGGGCCTGAAAAGTGAAGGCTCTGCCTCCCATTCTACTTTTAAAAACTCTAGGAACCACAAGTAAGCCTGCAGTGCGAGAGTGAAGTGCTCTAATAGGGTGATATGGTACTACAAGGTCATTAAGATAAGATGGGGCCTGATTATTTAAGACCTTGTATGTGAGGAGCAGGATTTTGAATTCAATTCTGGATTTAACAGGGAGCCAATGAAGGGAAGCCAAAACAGGAGAAATCTGCTCTCTCTTTCTAGTCCCTATCAATACTCTTGCTGCAGCATTTTGAATTAAAGTTTAAGGCTTTTCGGGGAGTTTTATGGACATCCTGATAATAATGAATTACAGTAGTCCAGCCTAGAAGTAATAAACGCATTAATTAGTTTTTCAGCGTCACTCTGAGACAGGATATTTCTAATTTTAGAGATTTGGCAAAAATGAAAGAAAGCAGTCCTAGATATTTGTTTAATATGTGCATTGAAGGACACATCCTGGTCAACAATGACTCCAGATTAAGTATCTGGTTAGATAACATATTCTAAGATTTTTAGGGCCAAGTACAGTAACGTCAGTTTTATCAGGATTTATAAGCAGAAAGCTAGAGGTCTTTGGAGGTTGGAAGACATTCCTGCTGTTCAACTAACTGGTGTATGTTATCTGGCCTCATGGATAGATAAAGTTGGGTGTCATCTGCATAGCAGTGAAAATGTGTGCTATGCCTTCTAACGATACTGCCTGAAGGAAGCATATATAATGCAAACAGAATTGGTCCTAGCACGGAACCCTGTGGAACTCCATTATTTACCTGTGTGTAAAGAGGACTCAATTTACATGAATAAATTGGAGTCCATTAGATTACTACAACCCAGTGCAGCGCAGTACCTGTAATACCTACCGCATGCTCTAATAAGATAATGTTACATCTGTGAGATGATTATGAGTAATTTTTTCTCTAATGATTAAAATTTTATTTGTGAAGAAGTTCATGAAGTCATTACTAGTTAATGTTAAAGGAATGGTTGGCTGGTTGGGGGTGTCGCTGAGTGGGGAGAAACAATTAGACACATGAACTGGTTGGTGTACCAGGGGCTTCTGTTTAAGACTACACTTCCTCCTCACTGTCACCCAGCCATCTGGTCTCCCCAGCTGCTCGGGACAGTCCGTAGGGGGGACAGCTAGGGGGGCCTACGCTACCTTCGGCTCCACTGGCTACAACGGCCTGGCTAGCTATTTTGAGGGTGCAAAGCAGAGTCTCCAGTTCAGTGATCCTGGCCTCCAGAGCTGCGAACAGGCTACACTTAAGTATCATTATTGCTAAAGGAGGCTGAGGAGTAATTAAACTTACTTTTAAAAAAAAAAAAAAAAAAAAAAAAAAACAACTTTGTTTTTGTTAAAAATATAAGTCTAACAAAAAACAACAACCAACCAACCAACAAACCACCACCCCCCAAAAAACAAACCAAAACCAAAACCAAAACAAACAAACAAACATACATTTCTTTTCCAGGGAAAAAGTTTAATCGTTGTCATAGCGAACATGGTGAGCTAAGACAGCTCTCTGATACACAAAAACAAACATCTGCAATTACAACCACGTTTTGGGTGAGGCTTCTCAAAAGGCTACCGACTGAAGGCTGGCTGACAATTATAATACAATGCATCACTAGTAGAACACATGACAGAAATACCACTCAGTCTGGGAACCATATTTCTCTTGCTTTGGTCTAAAATCCATTTCCAAAATTTGGGTTTGGTCTGCCTTGTGTACTTTTAATTCCATCAATAACTGCTCTGTTAAAAGGTTGAAAAACACAGCTGTTTATAAATCGAGGACTTAACACTCATTAGAACAACCATGCTGTCACACAGCTGAAAAATTGGGTGACTTAAATAATAAACATGCTCCTTACAACAAAATTATGACAACGAAAGTAATAAGATGCATGGACTCTTAAACTGAGTGGCATTTCCTTGTAATTCTGTGGCAGTTGAAAATAGCAAAATGTTTTTGGAAGAGTCTTCAAGAAGCAGGCAAACGGTCTTTGTTCAGCAACTGTGCATGTGTCACAATTCTTCAATGTCAAAAAAAAATAAAAATAAAAATGAAATGATCAATGATTCATCTTTTCAAGTGAGCATTTCTGAAGCATAAACATTCATTTTGTTTTAAAGTGGAGATCTGCAAACAGTAACTACACAAACAGACAACAGTTCTGCCTCTTGAAATCCTCCCCTGTGCTAGCAGAGAGAACATAACCCAAAATCTACCAAAACAATTTAAATTAAAAAAAAAACAAACAAAAAAAAAAAACCCAACAACAACAACCAAACAAAAAAAAAAAAAACTATTAACACCAACATTCAGGTTGTGACTCTCTCTTATGAAATTTTAGTTTATAAAAAAAAAAAAAAAGAAAAAAAAGAAAAAGGGATGCATCTCGCATGTTTGCATCAGATTCTGTAGTTTAAAGTGCAGAGCTGCTGTGATGAGCTGCATGTGACACAGAGTGAGTCAAAACATGTAGTGTTGCATGTGGGAAAAGAAAACTGCTTCTGCACAGCATCGAGGCAGCGATGCCTGAAATGTATGATTCCCCAGTTGACCTGTGATTCTTTTTTTTCCGCCCAATGTCTGGAAAAACCTTTATAAAATATAATTAAGAAAAACAAAAGAAAAGATAAAATCTAAAATACATTACCAATCACAGTGCAATAAATTCTGAGAAGATTCATTCAAACTAAATTTCACCATCTATTTAAACTCTGTGAGAGATCAGTTGTATAACCATGTACCACTCATCTGTATCACCCTTTTCTGTATAAGTGCTGCATTATGAGCGTCCACCGGCAGGCAGTGCTGTTACACTGTATGATGACAGAACAAAAGCAAGGATGTGGGCACTGAAAGCAGAACAAAAATGGACTTATGGCTCTGTAAACAAATATATATCGTTACACTACTACGCACATAGCAATTACTTTATAGTTAACAGTTCTATTCATGTGGTCCATCCTGTTTTACTGCATTTGTAAAAAGGCTATCTACACAACAGGGCTCCCTCTGAAGTTTTGAAACAGACTTCAAAGAAGGTAACAGAACTCCAATTTTATTGTCCTCCACTTCCATGAGAGATGCCTGATTTCTGTGATTAGGGACAGTACGGCTACAGAACCAGAGTCCTTTCTGATTTTGAAATAATCACAAAATCGTTATGAGAGTCTTGGTGCAGCATAAGTTGTGGTAAAGCTGTCACACAGAGAATCAATTGGATGGCTTACAAACAGGTCCATCTGTAAGCTATCCAAAAGTTGTAATATTTCAATATGACGCTGATTTCTTTTTAAAATGAACCAATTTTATTCTTTTTTTTTTTTAAATTGCACTGTCTATGGCTAAAAAGAACAGATTTCTCTGTGAGCTTTACTGTAATGACACGCAGACACGCCAATAAGCTGTGTCCACATTTGATCAGTGGCCTCAGTGTCCAGTACAGTCAAGCAACCCTGTTTGCTGTGCATCAGAGCGCTCTCCAACATCATTCTGTGTGCGCATCAGTTTAAAATGCTGTTCATTTCCTTCTTTCTTTGTGGTTCTTTCTCTGCACATTGAACAAATTCAAGGAAACTCCCTGAAACTGTATGCATGTTCTTAAACCTTAAATAAATTCAAACAAGATGGAATTCTTGGCAAAAGACTCTCGGTGCCGGCAGTGTAATGAAGCCATCATCGAGTGTTCCCAAGCAATTTTTTTTTCCCCCATGTAGACATTAACGGCTGCCTGTAAATATGGTGGAGTATTTTAGCTTTTTTTTTTTTTTTTTTTAAACTTTATTTTTAAAAATCCATCAGAGAGCACAATGCCATCTGTGATTGAATTACTAGTACGAAACATCTTTACTCATATTTTGAATGTTCAACCATTGCTAATCAGCTAGCCTTGGCTATTCCTATTTCTGGTTTTCCTACTTCCTGGTCAAACAGACTGCATGGACAAAAGTATTGGGCCACACTTTTTAAACTTTGAATTCAGCCATTTCCAGTTCTAGTGCTGCAGTTGTAAAAATCAAGCATCTAGCCATGCAGTCTGACTTTACAAACATTTCCTAAAGAGCTTATTGAATTTAAGCACGACACTGCAATAAGACAGTTTAATGTTTCTTTCCTCCTAGATATTCCACAATCAACTGCAAGTGGTCTTAGTCCAAACTGGAAGCATTTAGGAACTGCAGCCTCAGAGTGTTAGACCACATCAAGTTACAGAGTGAGGTCACCAGGTGCTGAGGCACATGGTGTGTTACCAACACTCAGCACAAAAACTGTGCGCCAGGAGATCATAGCATAGGTCTCTATGGCTGAGCAGCTCCTACAGGTATTATGGTAGGTGACCCAGTAGTTTGGTCCATAGCTGTGCAGCTGTTCTAGTCTTTGATGCCAGGTAACTTCCAAGAACAAGCTCATCCAAATATACAATCTTGGACACCACGAGTTCTTGTTCTACTCTGGAGAATTATCACAAGCTCGACGGTCACTCTAACCAGAAAATGCAGTCCAAGATGGAGAGCCTTTTTGGGAAAAAACAGAAGATCCTTTCATGGCACAAATCTAATGATTTGAAGTGCTGAAGTAACATTCGAGGTTGATTTTTGATGTCTCGGCCCACTTGGGGTGAATTACATTCCTCTAAATAAAACAAATAAAATCTTTAAAGACCTCAATCAACAAAAACAGCTACAGTACCAAAATACGGTTTTCCTCTGTGTGTCCATAGTACACATGCAGATGCCTTCAGAAGGAAGCTGCCTGACTGTTACTGATTAATGCTACACATGAGGCCCAGAGGAAAGCTGTACGGTTCAAAGCCTATGCCAAACGGAATGAGGGAGTTTGGGCTCTTACAGTCAGTATGCAATGTTGTATCACCAGGAAATCTCACAATGATGAGAAAGTATGTTTGCCCATTGGGCGTCTGTTCTTTAAACTTACTGAAGGCGGTGGGCGGTCAGCAGCAGCAGTTTAGGGGGGCTGCCATATAAAGGAAAAGGAAGGTGAGCAAGGCTTTTGGCTGCTGTTAAACTTCTTCAGAGGACACTCACTGCCAGCAGCTTTCTTGACCAAAGGTGAGCACCAGTTTAAATCCAGACCACAACGCTTGGAAAATAACTTTGAAAAGGTCCATCCTCTCTGAACTAGAAGCTTAATGGTACTTGGTAGACTTCCGCTCTCAGTGCACTTCATGGCGACCGTGGTCAGTCAGTTAATGACTTTGAATTTGAGGGTTGGGGGTGAAGTAAAGTTCAAAAGTTTGTCCTTCTATTGCCATCTCATCTCCCAGTCCTCCTCATGGTTCTCACATGTCCACTCGGTTCACAATCTCTCTTTTGGAGGCACAAGAGTCAGCCAGAAGAAGCGCCAGCTGATGAGAAGTGAAAGTGTGTGGAAGGAGAGGGGCGGTGGTGGCATTACCAAATATGGGATTCACAGTGAGTCATTTTAATGACGCCCACTCCTCCACCTAACCGGCGGTAGTTCATTCCTCCGTACAACCTAGAAAGAGGAGACAAGTCAAAAAATGTCAACAGTGCAAACACAGGGCTGCACAATTAATCTAATTGTAATCTCCATCACCATTTTTGCTTCCCACAATTATATAATCACAATTGAGCAATATTTAAAATTCTTGCTCTGCCATTGAAAACACAATGAAAAAGCAACTCAAGTACTCCCTAAAACTCAGCCCCTGTCCACATATCTGCATGTACTAATCACAGCTGTTCACTGCATCATGCATCATGAAGTTTCCTGCACGAGTCTGTGTGGCTATAACCAGAGTTAAGATTAGCATTTGTGTTCAGTGTCACAGCTATGAATTTATTTAACACATTTAGATGCACATCACATAGCTAAGTGTTTGACAGCTGTACTTGATGTATAGTAACTAAAGAACCGATCCTACTAGAATGCCATTTACCTCCATGTGTTGGCATCAGGGTCATAGACTTCTATAGTTTTCAGATACGTCGTCCCATCAAAGCCTCCAACTGCCATCAGTTGACCATTAACCACGGCTAAGCCCACCTACAGACACACATAGTTACTCCAATGCTTTACACAACATATGGTATCATTTAAGGTGTGCATTAAAATACATAAACATCCATCATGACACACACACACACACACACACACACACACACACACCACTCACCCCACTCCGTCTGGATGTCATCGCCACTACAGGAGACCATTGATTGGTCCTGGGGTTGTATCGCTCTGCGCTGCTTAGCTCTGTGGTGTCGTCTCTACCTCCCACAGAGTAAATCATGTCCTGATAGACCGCACAGCCAAGGTGCTTTCTTCTGGTTCCCATGGGGGACACTGTGTGCCAGCGGTTCTCTTGAGGGTTGTAGCGCTCCACTGAAGAGGAAAGAATGAGGTGATTAAATAACAGGAGAAAATGACAGAAATATGTAGACAAATTTCAATCATTGGTTCAACTAAGAACATCGTTCAAATGTGGTTATCAATGGGAAACAAGAAACACCACTGACATACAGTATCAGGGCTCTACAGGGAGTGCAGAATTATTAGGCAAATGAGTATTTTGTCCACATCATCCTCTTCATGCATGTTGTCTTACTCCAAGCTGTATAGGCTCGAAAGCCTACTACCAATTAAGCATATTAGGTGATGTGCATCTCTGTAATGAGAAGGGGTGTGGTCTAATGACATCAACACCCTATATCAGGTGTGCATAATTATTAGGCAACTTCCTTTCCTTTGGCAAAATGGGTCAAAAGAAGGACTTGACAGGCTCAGAAAAGTCAAAAATAGTGAGATATCTTGCAGAGGGATGCAGCAGTCTTAAAATTGCAAAGCTTCTGAAGCGTGATCATCGAACAATCAAGCGTTTCATTCAAAATAGTCAACAGGGTCGCAAGAAGCGTGTGGAAAAACCAAGGTGCAAAATAACTGCCCATGAACTGAGAAAAGTCAAGCATGCAGCTGCCAAGATGCCACTTGCCACCAGTTTGGCCATATTTCAGAGCTGCAACATCACTGGAGTGCCCAAAAGCACAAGGTGTGCAATACTCAGAGACATGGCCAAGGTAAGAAAGGCTGAAAGACGACCACCACTGAACAAGACACACAAGCTGAAACGTCAAGACTGGGCCAAGAAATATCTCAAGACTGATTTTTCTAAGGTTTTATGGACTGATGAAATGAGAGTGAGTCTTGATGGGCCAGATGGATGGGCCCGTGGCTGGATTGGTAAAGGGCAGAGAGCTCCAGTCCGACTCAGACGCCAGCAAGGTGGAGGTGGAGTACTGGTTTGGGCTGGTATCATCAAAGATGAGCTTGTGGGGCCTTTTCGGGTTGAGGATGGAGTCAAGCTCAACTCCCAGTCCTACTGCCAGTTTCTGGAAGACACCTTCTTCAAGCAGTGGTACAGGTAGAAGTCTGCATCCTTCAAGAAAAACATGATTTTCATGCAGGACAATGCTCCATCACACGCGTCCAAGTACTCCACAGCGTGGCTGGCAAGAAAGGGTATAAAAGAAGAAAAACTAATGACATGGCCTCCTTGTTCACCTGATCTGAACCCCATTGAGAACCTGTGGTCCATCATCAAATGTGAGATTTACAAGGAGGGAAAACAGTACACCTCTCTGAACAGTGTCTGGGAGGCTGTGGTTGCTGCTGCACGCAATGTTGATGGTGAACAGATCAAAACACTGACAGAATCCATGGATGGCAGGCTTTTGAGTGTCCTTGCAAAGAAAGGTGGCTATATTGGTCGCTGATTTGTTTTTGTTTTGTTTTTGAATGTCAGAAATGTATATTTGTGAATGTGGAGATGTTATATTGGTTTCACTGGTAAAAATAAATAATTGAAATGGGTATATATTTGTTTTTTGTTAAGTTGCCTAATAATTATGCACAGTAATAGTCACCTGCACACACAGATATCCCCCTAAAATAGCTAAAACTAAAAACTACTTCCAAAAACATTCAGCTTTGATATTAATGAGTTTTTTGGGTTCACTGAGAACATGGTTGTTGTTCAATAATAAAATTATTCCTCAAAAATACAACTTGCCTAATAATTCTGCACTCCCTGTAGAGTGCGACCAATTTGGTCGGAAATGTGACCAAATTTTTCAGTGGTGCGACTAAAAAAAAAATAAATAAATATATATATATATATATATATATATATATATATATATATATATATATATATATATATATATATATATATATATCTGCAACTCTCCGTGTGGTCAACAACAGACACATTATGCCCCTATCGTGGACTAAACCAATCAGAGAAGAGTGGAAGAGAGGTGAGTAGCTTGAATAAAGCGATATCAATTCATTAACGGATTCCACACAAAGACGTAAACACAGAGCGACCCGACGCATCAGAATCAGCTTTGTCTTTCTCGGCTTTCTCACCCCACGGCCCGAACACGGACACGCTGTCGGAGCTTAGCGATTCTGATGCGTCCGGTCGGCGCTGTGTTTCCGTCTTTTTTGCGCTAGATTCTGAGCTGCAGGTTTTGTCTCTCCAACCAAAATTCGCTGAGCCAGCAGCAAAAGAAGCAGCAAACTACGCTTCACATTTGATCAATGTCGTCATGAATTCCCTCTTACTTTTGCTGTTTTGCTTCCACCACGATTTAAAAAAATAAAAAAAAATAAATCACACTTCATGCACAGCTCCCTCTCTCTCTCTCTGTACTTCAAGAACAGTTTCCCGTCTCAAATCTGTTTTCTGCATTATTCATTCGCTTATTACCCACCAGTCTACCGTTGTTTACAGCGCTGTCGGCCGCTGTCTTTTTCTTTTCTTTTTTTCCACTTAAATGACCTCGGACAAGAATACCTAATTTCTGCTGTTCAATACTGAAGAAATTTAAACTTCTTAAAATTATGCAAAATTGCAGAATATTTTTAAGGTTATCTGCTATAAAACGCCAGACCAGGAAAATCTCCTTCATGTTTTTCTGTGTTTTATTCTCAGTTACTTTCACACAAAGGCATCTGCTGTGATGTTCACAATTCTGATCAAGTCTCACATGTATCAGTACTGATAAATGATCAGAATTATAATATTTCTGACTGTCTGAGGCTAAGTTGAATTGAATCAGGACTTTGAGAACCGGAATCGAATGGATTATAGAAATCAGTGATGATACCCAGCCCTAGTGAGCAGCCTAGGCCTGACAGAAGTGGATGTAGCTGTGGGTAATAAGAAAAGATGAAAAGAACGATTGATAACTTTTGTGTTAAGTTAAGGACTGATCCGTCTGAAATTCATAGCCAGCTCTGACACGGTGCCATCAATCTTTGAATGCTGAAAAAACAGCAGTGTATCCAGAAAACACATTATATGCTGCAATAAATGCACTGCCCAAGTGTCCCCTCTCCCCACTGCCTTTCAGCAGCAGGCAGCAGCAAACAGGTCGTCAGAGGAGCCAAGATGATGATTAAGTTTAACATTTTCTACAATATTGACAAAGCAATTTAAGCACAAGTTTGTTAGTTAATAATTTAGAAATGAATATTGTCTGTATGGACTTCCCCCCCCAAAGAAAGTGCACATGTAAAACTGCGGTGTTAAGCGATGCGGTTGAAAAATTTGAGTGCGCCTAACTTTTGTGCCGGTACGCCTAAATTTTTAAAGTTAGGCATACCGGTGCGCCCATGTCAAAAAGTTAGTCTAGAGCCCTTAGTATGGTTTGCTTTACCATTAACTTTAACCAATAAGAGTAAGTGTAACTCCTTAGCTATTAGTCATTAAAGATCATCATCAATTCTGTAATTGTATTCAAGCTCCAAGTTGCAACCCCTAAACTGGTCCCTGTTGGTCAAACTTAATTGAAAAAGTTTCCGTTTTTAATCACACTGCTTTTAGACATAAGCTACAGCATTTTGTGAGATGAAGTATCAGTTTTTACATAAAAATATAATTTAAAAAATTGTTTTAATGTAAGTATTTTTAAAAATGTTGCAGTTTTTCTTTAATCCTCAGCTTTTCAACTAAAATCTGTCTAGTTGTGTTTAGTAATTATAGTAGTCAAAATGTGACACTGCAAACTGGAAATATTTCTAGTGATCCAACTAAAAGAAAGAAAGATGTAAGACATTTGAGACCCATTCAAACTGAGGCATTTAAGACTGCCTCATGTTTGTCATTTGTATTAGTTTCTGTGCATTTTTGACATTTGAAATGTTTATTTTTAGGCCTTTTTGACACTATAGTGGACAGGAACAGAGAGCAGTGAATGACACACAGGAAATGTCCAGATCCGAACTAGAACCCAGGCACCTGCAGCAGTCTTTATCTAAATGTGGCTCGCCTGCTCTGTGAGCTTTTCTGGCAGCAATATTTCAGACATAAAGACTTCAACAACCTTCAGGGAGAAAACTGAAGGCAATTCTTAAGTGCCAAAAACTGCAGTTCCTGTAGTGGCCATTTGAGCTTTTCCAAACATTCGTCCATCAATGACTGACTGTTAAAATGTTAAAATAAACTGCATAAAAACAAAGAAGTTGTTTACACTCCTATGGATTTTTCCCCCCTTTACACATTACAGTGATCATTTTTTGTGCTGCCATATGGAGCTGTACCCGCTTGCTGTTTGGTATAGACAATCTACGCTCTCATTTGGTGAGTGAAATGCCACTATTTGAGATTAGTCTATTACTTGGCACCAATTAGCAGGTATCTGATAACCAAATCTTGCTAAGGTTAGCAGTTGACTTAGTATTTCTCCATCTTTTTTAATACAGTCCATGCCTACACATGATTCAGTGCACACCTGTGTTTAATGGAGATGTCCCATCAGATCCTCCTACAGCATATAGAAATCCTCCCAGTACAGCCACAGCTACACCCAGTCGCCTGGTGCTCATGGATGCGACACGAGTCCATTTGTTCTCCTTGGGATCATACCTGAACACAGCCAGATTGGCCATTTAATTCCAAAGAATCATTTTTACATTAAACTAACTTTTATCTAGTAGCCACCAATGGGACTGGAAACCCAAATAGTATAGTACAGGAAATCTGCTACCTTTCAACTATGTTGAGACAGGAAACTCCATCCTGTCCTCCCACTGCATACAGATATCCTCCAAGTACAGCGACGCCAACACTGGTGCGACAAGTACTGGTGGGGGCCACATCGCTGCTCCACTGGTTGGTTTTAGGATCGTATCTAAAGTGTAGGTAACCACGTAAGTAGAATAAAACACACACACAAACAAACAGACTGTTGGAAAGCAGTGAATGTCTACAGTGAAAGCCTCAGGGACTGCCGCTGACCTCTCCACAGAGTTGAGATATGACGAGCCATCGTGACCTCCCACTGCATACAATAGATCATCCAGGACACTGACACCAACTCCACATCGCCGCTTACTCATTGAAGCCACCATCCGCCACTCATTAGTCTGCGGATCATAGCGCTCCACACTAGAAATAGCGTCACCGCTGCACCAACCTCCAACTGTAAGAGTAAGAAAGAAAGGAAGGAATTAAGAAGTAAAAAATAAAAATCAGGCTTTTCCTACAAAATACTAACAATCGACTGGTAAGGATTTAAATAAGAAAAAAAAATGCAATATTAGGAAATCATGGTTTTAATTTCTGTGCCTAAGATACTGACCTGCAAAAAGGACCTCTCCACATCGGATGGGTTTCCTGGGTCGGGTTCTGGGACCCTGCATTAGCGGCCTCTCCTGTGGCAGCAGCAGGTAATTCTTGGCCTCATCCACCAAGTCTCTGTAACATCAACCCCAAAGTAAACTGTTTCATATTAACCATAATAGCATATATTTCCTCAATTATATGTGCACAAGCAGGATTTTTACCACTACTCCCCTTACAAACAGCACTCACCTGCACTCCTCGTCACTCTTGATGAGTGGATCTGAACCCACTGTGCCCACGAGGAACTTGGGGCTGAGGAGTGGCAGGCGGACATGCTGCAGGACCTGCAGAGCAAATACAATTAAACAAGTCAAGCTAGAAACATTAGTCAGAGAATAGGACAACCAACTAAAAATGTAGTTCACAAACTATCAGAAAAACACTAAAACTAAACTAACAAGGAAAAATGGACTGAGAGAATTAAACCAAAAGGAGATGTTGAATGTACCGCAGGCTTCAAACAACAAACCTGGGGTAGCTGAGGTCTTCGCTCCTGGATGCTGTATTTCACCCAGGCCATCACGGCATTGAAAACCTGCTCCTCACTCCGCACGTTCAACTCATCACTGGAGATTATGTCAATGAGCTGGTTGGCAGGAAGGAGCATGAACTCCTCACTTTCCATTACCTACGAAAACGAAGTGCAACAGACAGTCAAAGAGAGAACTGTTCATTAAAGGTCTCAGCACATCAGTCAGCAAATCAATTTTCATTACCATCAATGTCAAATAAATTGTATTCACACTTTTTAAAGCAATTCACCTTTCTCACAAAAGCATGATGTGAAATCTAATTTCTACACTAACAAAAGCAAAACCTATCACGGGAATAATCACGCTCTGTCTTTTCTTCTCTCTGTTCTTTGTTTTCCAAAGACAAATTGGCTTGTAGCTGATGACATTAAAAATAACTGAGGTGAGGTGACTGAATAGCTCTCTTCGGTTCATTCCACAATATTTCAGTTGGGCTAGCATCCTGACTTTCTTCACTTAAGATCATTGCCATGTTGATGCCTGCTTTGCTATTGCCCTGTAAAATGTGTTGGCACAACTTTGAAATCATTGCGTGAACATGAGGTAGCAAAGTGCTATTTTTAACGTGATGGCTTACAGTACTGCAACAGTACTGAAAACAGAAAATTCACTTCAGGAGAAAAGTCTTAAAGGAGACCTACAGTCCTGCTATAACACTTTCTCAAAGTGTTACTGTGGACCAAGGTAATGCCACCTAGAGTAAGTATATGGTTAGACACCACATTTCGAAGATATTTTTTTATGAGAAAGAGTACAATAACCTCAGTGTCTGAATTTAGCAGGAAATGATAGGTAATTCAATCTTTACCTTTAAGACGTCCTACAGTTTAATTAGTTTGTGTATTCTGGTTTCATGGATAGATAAAGCTGGGTATCGTTGCATAGCAATGAAAATGCAAGCTATAACTTACAATAATATTGCGTATAGAAATGGCCCTAGCACAGAACTCTTGTGTATAAACAAGACTCACTATTTAATAAGATAAGATTCAAACCACTGTAGTAAAACATTGTGGTCAGCAGTACTGAATGCTGCACTGCGGTCTAGCAGCACAGAGAATAAGAGTAAGATCATCTGTAACCCTCACTAGTAGGGTTCCTGTACTGTGATGAGATCTGAAACCCGACTGAAATTCCTCCGCAGATGAAAGAATAGCTGTAACAGATAACTGACAAAGATTTTTTTTTTTTTTTTTTTATAAATAAAAGGATGGGGAAAAGACTGGTCTATAATTAGCCAAGACAGCTGGATCAAGTAAAGAATGATGACACAGCTGTTCAAATATGTCTCTAGAAGGGACAATACTTTGTGTACAATGCCTTCTGAAAGAAAGGTTTATGGTCAGGGAGTTGGTAATTAGGTTCAATTACTTTAATCAGCTGTTTACAGCCACCATTTTCAATGGACGGTAAGGTCTTGCATCATGCATGCTTTGCACTGTGCAGGTGTATTTATGGTGTTACTTGCCTTTGTGGAAACATGGTATTGATAGTTTGCAGTGCATGCTATTCAGCTTCTTTTTCAGACTTTCAAATTCAATTTTATTTATATAGCACCAAATCACAACACCAGTTGCCTGAAGGATCTTGCGCCCTGTGATATTTTGGCCCTTTAAATAGCCGAAATATCATCACCATCTTTTTCAGTATTTTCCTCGTCTTTGAAGCCTTGGGCTAATTGCATTGGGGTGTCTTCTTTAATAACACTGGTGCTTCAGTTTCTGTTTTCTAGTTTCATTTCGTCTTTTATCTGCTCACACTCCTTACGCACTGGTATGTATAGCTTCAGTATCCAAAACAGTACCACATGTGCTTCCGCTGGCCACTTCCCTACACTGTATTCGTCAAACTAACTTGAGATGGCTATAACACTGTTCCAACCAGATGACTGATCTGGAAATGTATATAAAAATATGTATATAAAATGTCAAATTTTATAGCAACCATGTTTCATATGAAGGTTATTTTGTGATAATCTTCTTTATTGTTTAATTGCTCAGCTCCAGTCCCAAGAATAGTTACTGTGATGGTTTCCCTGCCCATCAGTGGGTCAGGTTGGTTGTCACCTAGCCACAATATGTCAAAAGTCTGTTTCCACTTTCTACTGACTCTCAGGCAGTACACTAACTTGTTTCTGTTATTAGATTAGGTTTAGGACTTGAGGTTGTAAATGTAATCTGGCCACTTTAAGAATTAACATGCAGGTTGCATCACCTCCACCACCATGCAATCAGTGTGTGTATCTATCTATCTGTACACACACACACACACACACACACACACACCCCCCTCAGAGTCTCTGGGAGAAATCCAAAGAAAAGGGCAACATTTGTACATACATCAGTATCAAGATTATGAGCTGACAAATGCACTTCATTTATTTAAGTGCTAAATGAAAAATTACATATAAACACTTTACTACTTAAATGAGTAGTACTACTTACTTTACTACTTAAATGAGTCAACTCTTTGCACTATAAACATAGTAATAAATAATAATAATAATAATAATAATAATAATAATAATAATAATCATTATGTAGCACTTTTAATAACAAAGAGCTTCACAGTTCAAATAAAAGCCACACACTAAAAATAAATGTACATGTTAAAACATACAGACACATAAACATACACACCTAAGCCACACCAACAGACATTCACTCCATCATACTGCATGTGTGGTTTCAAACAAATGAAGGGGAACGGATTAAGGAAATGCCAACCTATAAAAATATGTTTTCAGCATTCGCTTAAAAGAAATAGCAGAGTCAGCCAACCTGATTGACTGAGAAAGACTCTTCCACAGTTTGGGCGCTACAACCTCTAAAGCACGATCACCTCTGGTTTTAAGATCAGAGCAAGGGAGAGTTAGAGGGCCCTGGTTAGACGACCGGAGAGACCGACTCCATTGATAAGGTGTTAGAAGCTCAACTGGCCTGAGGCATGGGGCCTGTCCATGTAGAGCAGGGGTGGGCAATCTCAGTCCACGAGGGCCGGTGTCCCTGCAGGTTTTAGATGTGTCCTCGAACCAACACAGCTGATTTAAATGGCTAAATTAGCTCCTCAACATGTCCTGAAGTTCTCCAGAGGCCTGGTAACGAACTAATCATGTGATTCAGGTGTGTTGACCCAAGGTGAGATCTAAAACCTGCAGGGACACCGGCCCTCGTGGACTGAGATTGCCCACCCCTGATGTAGAGCCTTATGTGTCAATAACAGAATTTTAAAGTGGATTCTGAAATTCACCGGAAGCCAGTGAAGTGATGCAAGGATAGGTGCAATATGTGACATTAGCAGCCTTGCTGCTGGTTCTGAATTAAGTGGAGATGAACTATGAAGGACAGAGATGCATGTAAAAAATAAATTGCAATAATCTATAATAACTGAAAATTAAAGTGTGTACTAAAAGTTCAAGATGATTGACTGACAATAAAGGTTTTATTTCGCAATATTTCTCAGATAAAGGAAAAAAGGTTTTGAAACTCATCTCTCAAAGGTTACCCAACATTCAGGTGCTGATCAAATGTGGTACCAAGGTTTTTACCATATGATGTGATGTTATTGGCGAGGGGGCCGATGTACTGACTAACTTTCTTAGAAAAACTGTCTGGGCTGAGCATTAGAACCTCAGTTTTACCAGAAATTAGAATACATCCAATTAGTAATGGCAGAGAAACGTTCCTTGAGGCAGGAGAGGCTGTTGAGGTTGTTGGGCTTGACAGAAAAATATAACTGTGTTTCATCTGCATAGCAGTGGTAAGAGATTCCATTAAAACCATTAATTAGGTGGCCCAGGAGTAACATATAAAAATAAAAAAATAAACAGAATTGGTCCAAGGCTTGAACCCTAGGCACTCCACATACCAGCGGTGCAGATTAGGGCATACATTGATTAATATGAATTCTGAAATATCTGTTTGATAAGTATGGAAAAAACAAACAAACAAACAAACAAACAAAACCAGTATTTAAGAGCAGTACCGGTGATCCCAACCCAGCTTCATAGTATGCTAATAAGAGGAGCATTATCAACAGTATCAAAGGCTGCAGATAAGTCAAGCAGGACATAAATGGAATGCTCACCTTTATCCAAGTGCATGAGGATATCATAAATAATTTTCAATAACGCTGTTTCAGTGCTGTGTCTGTAACCAGATTGGAATTTACCGAAAATATTATTTACTCAAAGATCCGAAGGAGCTGACGACCAACACCTTTCCTAAGGATTTTGAAAAGAAACAGTTTGGAAATTGGCCTATAATTATTTAAAACAATGGGATCTATGGAGGTTTGTTTTTTAGTAGAGGAACGACGCAGGCTGGAATCCAGCCAGATGAAAGGGACTGATTGACAGGCAGGGTGAAGTGCACAAGTGTGAGACTATACTCAAAATATCTGTTGAAGAGATTATTTTGAACTCGGACAACAGAACTGGGTGAGAGACTTGGGGTGGTTGAAGAGGTACAGACTTGAGCTGATACTGTTGATCTTGCCAGTGAAGAAATCTAAACATTTTTCACAGTCATTGGAAGACATGAGAGTGATGGCAGACTGACAAGGTGGAAGAAGGTTGCTGATGGTGTCAAATAAAAACTTTGATTAACGATAACAAACATAATTCAAACTAGTGAATTAAGATCTTGTAGCATATTTTATGAGTTGGTTGAGTGTGACTGATAACTCCTTCATATGCAGATAGTGAACATAGTGAGCAGTCTTTTTCCGTCTATGATCAGCCTTTCTGCATTCTCTTCTTTGGTGGCAGACACGATCACTGACCCACGGAGGAATTGGTAACTGGGGCTAATCTGACTTTTAACAGCGCGACATGATGCAGAATTGAAGAGCATATATTATTAAACCAGTTAACTAGGTCACTGATATCTGAAAAAAATAGTTTTTGATGCAGTTACATCTGGGTTGCACATCACCAGCTGTTAGTATCTGCACCTTCATAGCCTGTTTGTACTTGACAGTGTGTTTTTGCCTGAAGTGGAGAAAGTGATGCTTTCACCTTTAGCAGGAACAGATTTCTTTTTTTATGTACTGTGATTTGTTGGTTTAAAGTCTGAAGCTTTGAAGTAGCTCCAACTGTCGTATTTACCTGGGTTTGTCTTCTTGTTGTGCGCACCACAAAACGTAAATGTATGGCCTTACTATACCAACAACACGATGATATGGCACTTTTAGATCATTTACAAATGTAAACCATTTTTATAACAGACGCGTGTGGCACGACAGAAAGAAACCTTTATATCCAAAATAAGAAATAAATAAGAATGTGACAGGCTAAATGTAAATTTTGCGTATTCAATCTAAAGTGACATGTAGAAGCATTATAATATGTAGCACTATACAGCGATTATAAAGGACAGTGAACAGTTGTATGTGGGTTCTTACCTCCTGAAAATTGTGCTGGGTGAACTTATCTGCAATGCGGAGCAGCTCGCGGCAGGAGTGTGTGTCAGCAAAGGCCCTGATGCCCAGGCAGTTAGATGGATCCAGCTGCCTCTTAAGGAACTCGCAGCACGCCTCCTGGATCTCAGCAAGCTGGAGGAGGCAGGCTGCAGGGAGCAGCGTCTGGACATTCCCCTCCTCTACAGTCACCTGAAAGGGTGCAGATCAGGACATCAGATACACTGAGTTTTTTAGCTTTAGCAACTGATTGATCGCAATGTGTGGTCTCCACAGCTCCTCCGTTTTATGCATTCAAACTGTGGCTCCATGTCAGTCTCCTCACATCTTTTGAGAAAGTTCTGCTGTAGTCAAGGTTATAGCCAAGATACATGTTTTTCATTTTAATCATAGACCTTACTGTACTCTGCAGGACATAAAGCCGCTTGCAAAGGTTTTGCTCTCCTGATTCGTACTTTTCAAAGACTTTGCCATAGGAACTGACCTCACAGCCCATTGTTCCTTCAGTGGGCTGGTTTCAGTCATTATGCAAATGTACTGTTTATAAGGTTTGGGGAAACCTGCAGTCAGCTGAGACTGAAGAAGTCACTTGGATGAGTGACGAAACGTTTCTCCCACAAAACGCTACGTCCAGATGAACAGATTCAACTTTTGGAGATTTTGCTATAGACTTGTTTGGAAAGGTTTTTTACATTCCATATGCAGTTTCATCAGTTTGTCTTTTTTTTTTTTTTTTTTGTAAACTTAATGTGCACCTGCACCTGTGGTTAATTCTAATAGCATGCTACCATCCCTACCTGTGATGTATAAGCAAAGTCAATCAGCAGCTCCATGGCTCTCTCATCAATGTCACGAATAACCACTTCCGTCTGCCTGCTCTCTGCCAGCTCTCCAGTAAACATGGCCCTGAAGAAGAAGGGGAAAAAGAAAGATGACATTATTTTTTGTGTCACAGCAATCACTCGAGCGCAGGAATTTTGCTGTAAAATAAACTAGCCTGATGTGGGATCGCACAGTGTCTCCTCATACCTGAAATAGGGGCTGCAGGCAGAGAGGATCACACGGTGCGCGTAGATCTTCTTGGCACCCACCACCAGCACCACGTCACAGAGCTCCCGGTGTTTTCTCAGCAGGTTGATCACCTCCAGGGTCTGCCTCGGGTGTTTGTCTGAGACGTAGGGCATGCGTGCAGGCTGGGGGACCCCTTCAGGGAGCTTGTTGGGGTCCCCCAGAGTACAGCGGCTGGTGATGTCCATTCCAGTGGCGTCCTGACGTGCGCTGGTGGCCCTGACATTAGTACATATCCATATACTCTTAGTTACATTAAATTAATTTAAATTAAAATAAGCTAGCCAAGAACCCACAGTGACGTTAAAGCTGAGAGAATGCTGACCCCAGCCAGGCAGTCGGACCACGAACTTTAAAAGGTAACAAAAGCAGTGATGAGTAGTCAGGCTGCACCCTCCATTTCTACCCACTCATGTTTCTAAAGTAGAATCACCGTAGCGATCACTCTAAAGTCTCTTTGTGTTGTATTCATATCTAAATACTATGGAAAAGATCATGTGTGTTCTCATTAGGATGTGTTGGTGTGTGAGACTGTAGCTTATAGGTATATATTTGTAAATGACAAGTGCGGGACAATGTGTTTCAGGACATTTTGCAGAGAAACACATAGGTAACAAATTACTTTCTCCTGGGAGTAATTAAGTTATATAGTGCATTACTTTTCTTGTAAAGTGTTCCGAGTACATGCATTACTTTTTTTGAGCAATGACCCCATAACTGATCAGAACAGAGGGGAATTCCCTCGAACATCCACAAACACTTGACCAAACAGCATGCACTTAATTTGCACAAATACAGTGTCTTTGATATTTTGCGTGGTGACTCTTAACGTGGAGCCAACGAGAACCTGATGAGAATCGATAAGGAATCAAATCAAAAAATGATTTTGATAATGAAATCAGAATCGCCAAATTCTTATCCATCCCTTACCAATTCTGGTACTCTGATCTGATCATCTTTTAGTGACATTTAGATGACCAATAATGGCTTACACAGCAGTGGGGAATACATTTCACTACAGTAGATGTTTTTCTTAAAGTTTAAGAATATAAGTCCTCCACTGTTCAATGCCATGTGCTCACACAGTGCAGAGCAGCTACATAAACTCTGCTCCCAAAATTGTTAATAATTTTACTAGAGATTGACCGCTCCAATATTACGTATCGGTATGATACTGACGTAAATTACTGGATCGGATATCGGAGGGAAATAAAAAATGTAACCCGATCCATTAAATATCAAAAAAGCAGCTCACAAAACTTGCGACACGGCGTAACTCGGCTCATAACCGTAGCACATCGGAGCAGTATGCGTTACGTGATAGAGTGGCTGTGTGTATTTGTAGCCTCGCTAGCAATCCGGCATTTCATCTCCGAGGAGGTTATCCCAGAGAGAAGTAAAGCAAGTGTGTAAGTTCATCTCTGGATGTTTGTAAAGTATTCCCGCGTTAAGCTTAACAACGATATATGGAGCGACTGCCTCTTCTCTCTCCCTCCCTCTCCTGCTGCTACTTTAATCATGAAACTGATCAATGATCAGCTGATCGGCTTTTCTGTCACGAGTCCGTCTCTCTTGTTTGTTTATTGCCCACTTCACGCCAGAAAGAGGAAACCAGCGGCTGAACAACAGCAGCACGTTTAAGCTTGATAAGCTGTTGTTAGAATGTATTTAATATTACTTTCTCACCAGGATCCTGACGGCTGGTAACTGTGCAGGGGCGGATCTAGCAAAGTATAGCCAGGGGGGCCGATAGGGCATGAACAGAGAAAAGGGGGGCACAAAGACATACTTTTCTTTCTTATTCTCATTTAAAATGTCTAGCTTTTAATAAATAATTATCCGAATCTTACACCCAAAGTTTTAATCTGATGTAAAATGTATAGAAGTCCATTACTGTATATAGTAACTATTAGGTCTAATATACCCTAGTAAGCTATAGTATTTTTTCCTTTGGGAAGGTACAATCTGTGCAGTCTGCAATTCTGTTGAAGAAAGATGTTGAATCTATTTAATTATCCTTGAAAAATAATTGATTTCTGTGCATTTTTTTTTTTTTTTTCCCACACTGCATCAAATTAAAGTTGATTACGTGGATTAAGCATCACAAGGTGGAGGGTGGGTGGTTCCCTATTTTTTTTTTTTTTGCTGGGAGTTTTAGAACCCTATTAGTTAGGTTGCTTACTCTTTAAAATACCAGAATAGGGAGGATGGAGTAGGTTTAAGTTTATTAGATTGATCAGTATTGCTGAACTATGAAATATTTTGGGTGCAGTGTATTTTTGCATACAGGTATAACAGAATAGCTTTAGTGTTTTGTTTTGTTTTTTAACTTCAGTATCAACTTATACAAAAAGCAGCAAGATATTTAAAAAAAAAAAAAAAAACAACAACACAGTTTTATTGATAAAAAAAAAAAAAAACAACAACATCAACAACAACAACAACAACAAAAAACAAACAAACAAACAATATCGGATTCATATCGGTATCGGCAGATATCCAAATTTATGATATCGGTATCGGACATAAAAAAGTGGTACCGTGCCATCTCTAAATTTTACAGCTTCACTGCCAAATGGCTACAGCAAGAGTATGGACAGGGACTAGGAAAAAAAGCGCATATTTCTCCTATATTGGCTTCTCTTAATGGGCTTCCTTGTTAAATAAATAAATAAATAAATAAATACATACATATGAAAGCCTGCCCCTCACATACAAGGTCTTCAATAATCAGGCCCCATCTTATCTTAAAGTCCTCGTATTACCATAACACCCCCCCGAAAAAAAGGCACTTCACTCTCAAATTGCGGCCTTACTTGTGGTTCCTAGGATATTTAAAAGTAGAATGTGATGCAGAGACTTCAGCTTTCAGGCCCCTCTTCTGTGGGCCTAGCTCCTAGTTTGGATTCGGGATACAGACACCTACTTTTAAGATTAAGATTAGAACTTTACTTTTTGATAAAGATTACAGTTAGGCTTGAATTAGGTGACCCTGAATCCTCCTTTAGTTATGCTGCAATAGCCTTAAGGCACCAAGGGTGGCTTTGCTCACCACCCCACCGTCATCACACAGATGCAGTTATTTATACCCGCCACTGAGGTGCAAGAAGCCGAGGCAATATTTTCCTAAACGAAAGATGCCGCCACTCAGACAATTATTGTGTCATACGCAATGAAATAGAGGAGAATAGGTCAAAACAGGAAGCCAAGACTTTGTCAAGTGTTTTTTTTTTTGTTTTTTTTTCTCCGCAAAGTTATTTGCACAAACTCAGGCTTTCAAACAGCTGAAACTCTGCCCCCTGTGTCTGTGTGTCTCTGAGCTTCTTTGCAGGATTATCATTAAAATGCCGGTAAAAACTGGCTCGATCATAGCCGTCGCATTTCTGCCGGGGGTTTCTTCCTGTTATATGGGCTTTTTTCTCTTCCCAATGTTGACAAATGCTCACTCATAGGGGGTTGTCTGGTTGTTGGGGTTTTCTCTGTGTTATTGTAGGCTCTTTACCTTACACTATAAAGCGCCTTGAGGCGACTGTTGTTGTGATTTCATGCTATATAAATAAAATTTAATTTGAATACAGTGTCGGTCTATGGCCATCAGCTAAACCTAATATAGCAAGGTCAGTACCCTGCATATGCCTCAGCCAGTGTAAACTTATCCACACCGGTCGGTTGACTTGGTGTACCCATGCATCTTTTTAAATCCCAGGATGACTTTGGGTTTGGGATTTACTACAGCTCATGTTCCCAGTACTGGCCAAGAATTCCTAACACCTGAACGCATCCTCTTCACTTTGTGTCCTTACCATTACAGATGGGAGAAATTACATCATTGCACATACATGACCTTTGTTAAAGACATTTTGTGGATTGTATTTAATACATAATGTACAGTTTCAAATCTTAGTCAAATATCCTTTCAGTGACATATTTTCACATAATAATGTGAAAATAAAATGCAATGTAATCCAGGGCAACTCAGCGACAAGACAAAACAGCTGTGATATTTTTAAAAAAGGAACTTCATGTAGCCAGCATTCACAGGAACTGTTGGCCTGAGAATATGTTACTGAGGAGAAAAAGTCATGATACCCTGAGCCTCTGCTGCTTTCACTCAAAACATTCTGACCTTTCATTATATCATTTGAATTGCCCTAACATAGTGAAAGTACAAAATTAAAAAGCTTAAGTAGGTCTAACGTTTTAAAGACTGGAGTCAAAGTAGTGGGGTAAATGACAAGAGACATAAATGCTGCACCTATAGAGATTTTGATTTAAATTTAAACTGCTCCAGACTCTAATCAGAGGCATTCAGACAGTTTTTTTCTACTCCTGTAATTGGATGATGTCAGAGTAGGGGCCATTCCTACACGGTTAGCTTTGGCTCTGGCGACACTCCACCGAACTTATGTTTGTAAGTGGCAGCCAATCAGATCAAAGTGTCATAAATGTGGGTGGTCTTTAGAGGGCTAAAATAGCTCATTTCAGACAGAAGATGAACTGAGGGGCCGCAACAAGGCAGTATAAGATAAATAAGCATCATTTTGAACAATGACTCATACAAAGCTACTCCAGTAGCCAAAGATTACAATTATGGACCTGAAAATTGACCTAACGAGTATCCTTTAAAGCTGCTGGTTGCACAACACAGGCAACTTTTAACTATGAAGCATAAAACAATAATTAGATTCTGTCTTAGTGTTAACGTCTTAAATTAGGTCCTACCTACCCAATTACACACTGCTATTGTTGTTTTATATAACAAATGTAGAATTATAGCGTTTCATTTCACATTAATGACACTAAAACTGCCTTTACAATTTAACTTCAGGAAAATCGGGTCAGGATATTTTCTTTTCTCAGACAGAACACAGAAAGAGTTCACCTCAGTCACATATCCAACATTCTGTGTGGTTTCTGCTTGGACTGCATGAGTTCATGGCTGCAGCACATGCATGAAAAAGCTCATGTTTATAATCTGGATGGGACCTCAGCCCTTATATACTATTATATTACATTATACAAAAATGCTCATTTTGATCATTCTTCGACCACCCAAAAGAGAAAAACAAAAGAACAAAAACAATGTCCATCCCGTTTCACCTGTAATATGCACAACAGACTCCATGAACACTGTTTTTGCATAGTGGCTCTGGTGTTTCCCCTTACTGTGAAAAGTTTATTTTTAGCCAGTCTTGTTTCACAGACTCCTGCTCTGCATCGTGACACCACCTCTCTCTCCAGTGGGCCATCAAACCTAAATTTAAAAGCCCAACAAACCAGCAGAGCTAAGATCAGGACCACCAAGTGCTATGGAGAGTTCTGGGTAGAACTCCTATTGAAAACCCCCCTTTGATTCCGTAAGGCAGGGATTTTTCTGCCTTTTAAGCTTATGTGGTGACATAACAAGGTGTCAAAGAGACATGGAGGATCTTTAACTCCCCCACTGAAGGAATTTGAGGATTTTCGTGACTACAATATTTGATATGATACTGCTGCTAAAAAGAAAATTGGTAAACAGTAACCAAAGAATCTGGAATTAACAGCCACATATTTTTGCCATTCTTCCCAGAAAACTACCACACCTACCTGCGCATTGGCTTTGCATCCATGCACTGAAGAACAATGTTTGGTCCTACACTTTCAAGTTAACCTGTGAAGAAAAACAACACAAATCAGCATTTCCTGCAGTTAATCTGACCCCCACAAATATAAGATAAAAACTAGTAATTTTTTTTTATATCCGATTTATGATTCCTGCCTGCTGATGGAAAAAGAAAATTACAACCTCTTGTGACAGCAGAATAATCATTTTTCACTGTAATTTATGCCACACCACCATCCTACCTACCAAATTAACCACTTCTGTCAGCTAGACTGAGACCAAACAATCTACTGCTATCAAATTAGGATCCTGCAATAAAACCTACCTTTGTATGCGTTTTGCTGACACTATGTGTGTGCACACGAGTTCAGTGAACACATCTGCTCCATCATTAGTACACTCACGTAAAGCCTTCTCTCTGTAAATGTTCAGGAACTGGTGACTCACAATGTCTTTCCCCTTCCTTCACATCTCACTCCACTATAACAAATTCTTATAGCCTTCCTCCATCCCATCAATTATTTCCTATCAAACACTTATACATCTTATTATAGCCAGTCTTAATTTATGTTTTTTTTTTCACATCCAATAACTTTTTTGATACTCACTAAAGCATGGCTCTCTATAGGCAATCATATTCCTCTTTTCCTCTTACCTGAAGCACACCTACACCAACCCTGGCTAGTGGGGATTGCTGTCATTTTTCTTTTTAATTTAATGCATTCCATTTTACTGTGTAGTACAACTTCATTTGAACATCTTGGCTTTACCAGAAAACTCTGAAGACCCTGGAATGATTTTAATATTTTACAGACCACCTAGGCCAAACAATGTTTTATCCAAAAAATTCCCAAGTTACCATATTTTACTCCAAAATTATGATCAAATTCTTATCCTCAGTGATTTTAACATTATTAAAATTGTGTTCTAACTGGGCAACTATCAATGACCATTCTAAATTTCCCTATACGAATGAAGCATTCATTCATTTTCTTCTGCTTATCCATTTCATAAAAATCACACACTTGATTATAAAAATAAAATATCAATAGTGTAAATAAAAATAAATATCTCAGCACTGGCAGCAGCTCTCTGTCTCTCGAGTGGCACAGAATGCTAAGCTGGCTTCCACCAACTGTTGAGGAGTTAACAGACTGCTATCTATCTCCAAATATAATGCTACAAGTACCTCTCACTGTTTCAAACTTCAAACACACTGCTACCATTGCAGTGAGAGGGAAAGAGACAGCAGTACATGATTAAGCCTACTGTAATTAGTGAAGATCAGTGGACAGAAATGAGCTGAACAGCTGAAGGTAAATATCAAGATTTTAATATATAAGTAAGAAGTAAGCTAATTCATTACATAGTTTAACAGTTGCACCTTTTGTCTAAAAGCAAACCTCTTCAAAGAAAACAAACAAACAAACAAACAAAACAAAAAAAACTCCCCAGTGCCTTGATCCAAAGCTGGTGGTGGCTGGGTGTAAAGCCTGAATTAGCCATTTGCAATATTGGATTTTTAAGTAAATATATAACAGCAGTCTTTAAAATATAGTACCATTTGGGCTCTACATGATATATATGCAGGTTTCTCCATTCTGTGTGTGTTTAAACAAATAGATTTAGTCTTTAACCAAGTTTGACAGTATTATGATCAATACTGGCACTTTGGAGTGTATTAGTCCCACATAACATGTGTGTTTTCCATGTTCTTTATCTTGTAAAGTTAAAAATAAGGAGTTTAATATATTTTAATATCAAATAAGTTAATTTCTTGTGTGCAGCACCATGGCCTTGCTTCCAGCTGATGCCACTCATTCAAAACCTGGAGTCCCTCCTTCACACACACACACACACATTCTTTTTTTCCTTCTCATTTTTGTCATATGGTTACACTGAGGTGTCAAGTGTTTCAGCCAGCTGCTGCTGCACTAGATTAAATTAACCTAATCAGAAATATACATTAGATTCACCTATTCAGAGAGAAGTCAGAAAACAAGACCCCAAAATGGAAAGCGCTGTGTGGGTTCATCCAGACAGTAGCGGGCTTAGAAGGCTCATTTTAACGTCAGCTTTATTTCAAAAATATCCCCGATATCACTCCATCGGTCTACGTTAACACAAGGCAGCTCTCTGTAAGTTATTTATTTCTAGCTCTTCGCCATGTAGCTTAGCTAAGACACGCTAATTGTTGGCTGATAGCTGCCTTAGCAGTTACCAGACTAGTTGGCGATTAATAATTTCCAGTGCTGTGGTAAGAGTTGTGTTAGTATGTGACTTAGCCAAAGAGGAGATAAAAGGAGAACTGACGTCTTCCGAGGCTAAATGCGTTCCAAAAAACTGAAAATAGGGACTAGCTTCTTAACGCTACTTAACTTCCCGAGGATATGTGGGAAAGCTAGTGCTACAGCTAGCACTGAGATAGGAATTCCCTTCACAATACAAACGTTAAAACAACTTAATAATAGCAGAGACAACAAATTTAAACTATAAACGACATTCAAGAATAATCCAAAGCGTTTAGAGTATCTCTGGTCGTCAGAGATGCTGTTTTAGCATCAGCCCACAAGCCACGGATTGAATATTATAAACTGTAGTGCTAACATTAATTAAATCAGCAGTGAGCGGTATATGCTGATACTATAAGCAATGACAACTACGTAGGAAAAAAGCAAGAGTGTACGAAATGGGTTTTACCTTAGAGTTCCATCCCAACCACAGACATTAGTCAGCCAGGCTCTTAATGTTTACAGTTTTAAGCCGTCGGTTGTTTAACTCCGCAGCTTTTCTTCCTCGGTAATATGCGCATGTCAAGCGCCACTTCCTGATAATTTGCTTTCAAAATAAAAGTAGGGGATTATGTCATCGCACGTAAAGATAAATTTAAAATAAAATAAAAATGTACCTGAAATACTGTGCAAAAGTACGGAAGAGGATTAGGGCCACTGGAAAAAAAAAAAAAAAGTGGGCACGTCTTTTTTTTTTCTTCTAAAGTCAGAATTCTGAGAAAAAAGTCAGAATTCTGAGATTAAAGTTAGAATTCTGCGTTATTGTAATTTCTTTAAGTAGTCTTCAAGAATAGTTCCAAAGCTCTTCTTTGGATGCTGACTGCCTTTTGTTCTGTGCTCTGTCAGGATAATCCCTTAGTGCTTCAATAAGTTTGAGGTGATACTGTTCCGTTGTGTTTTTCTATCTGGACATACTTTTATTGCACTGGTAGTGTGTTTGAGGTCATTGGTATGCTGAAAATTGAATTCACTGCCAATCAGAAGCGTTCCACTTGGTGAATCAAAATCTGAAGGTACTTTCTGAATTAAATATTCCATCAGTTTTGACAAGATCCCCAACATGATTGACTGAAATAGAGTCTCCACCGTGATTTACAGATGCCTGTAAACAATCACTGCTGCTCCTCTCCTGACCTTCTCTGTACATACTGATGATGATTTGATCTTTTTTTTTTTTTTAAATTTTAGCTACCTTTCAAAACACTCAAGGTCACCTTACACAAAAGACAAAAACAGATAAACCCCCATATATCAGCAAAGTCATTAAAATAAGTTTACAACACAGAAACATAGGCTATGACAGCTGGAAGACAGTAAGAAGTAAGCAATAAAGAGTTGAAGCTGAAACAGGATTTGAAAGTGGTGAGAGAGTCAGAGTTACAGATGTCTAGTAGGAGGGAATTCCAGAGGTGAGGAGGAGAACTACTAGACCCCATGGTAGACAAACAGGCAGAGGAACAGTGAGCTTGAGAGAAGAATACCTGAGACTGTGAATGGGTGTGTTGAGATGCAGGAGCAATTCAATTCAATTCAATATTGAATACTGAATATATTTTTATTCATTTGGCTCCAACAACAACAGTCACCTCAAGGCACTTTACATCATTAGGCAAAGACCCTACAATAATAAAAATAAGACTCCCAAAATAGCACAACCTCCTATTATCAAACAGTGGAAAGGAAAAACTCCCTTTTAATTGGGATGGCTGTAGCTCAGGTGGTAGAGCGCTATATAAGAACCACTCTATCTCCATTTACCAACAGGAAGACACCTCTGCATGACCCAGCCTTAGGGAGGGGGAGCCATCTGCTGGGGGTGAGAGCAGGGAGATAGGACTCTGGACACATACACACACACACACACACACACACAGACATATACACATGCAGATATACACTCATCCCCCTCCCCCTCCAAATGCCTTCGACGCTTATTCCCTTCCGATGCTGACGGTGGATCATGGAGACCAGCGCATAGGCTGCAGGCCCGGATGTACTGTCTACATTGGCTGTCTCTCACCCTTTACCCACCCCTGTTGCTTGTCATGTGTTTCTTTGGTGTATTATGAGTTTTTTCATGTGCTATGTGCAGAGGTGTTTCTTTTCTGTTCTCAAACTGATCTCCCTGTTGGAGCTCAGTCTGGGGAGAGTTATTTTTTTCTCCTTATCTTTCCTCATGTTGTGCTTTTCCATGTTATACCCCTCTGACCTGTCTTCCCCATGTGATGTTTGTGTAATGTATGTATGGTCGGAGGGTAAGACGGCGCTGGCACGGCTGGCAGCCTTAAACCAATTTCCCTCAGGATGAATAAAGTACAATCAATCAATCAAAAGACAGACTGTGGAAGAGAGCCAGAAACTAATAATAATTAATGATTAGTGGACTGGTTTCAGTTATTGTGCAAATGTACTGTTTATATGGTTGGGGAAACCTGCAGTCAGCTGAGACTGAAGAAGTCACTTGGATGAGTGACAGAAGGTTTTTCCCATTGAAAACGCTACGTCCAGATGAACAAAATCAACCTTTTAGGAATTAATGATTAAATGAAAAGTGGTGTATTTCACATAGAGATCAAAAGATCACTCCATTATGTTACATTTGTTAAGGTGGATTTGATGCCACTGAGGAGTACCCTTTTTTGACACTGTTCAATATTAGAAAGTTGCAGGTGAATCTGAGTCTTGTTGTCACCAATTTTAGTCTAGTTCTTGTGTAATTTGGCTTACCTTAGCTTTTTCTCCCTACGTGTGTGTGTCTGTGTCTGTGTGTCTGTGTACGTTTTAGAATTACAAGAATTATGTATTCATCATTAGGGTTATAGTTAAACCTGTTGCTTGTATAAACAATAATTATCTACGATGGTGGCTACAAAACAATTTGAAACAATTTTAATTTAGATACATGCATCAAAAAATGGATATTAATGGGGACTGAATATTTTCCCTCTTTATCCAAGTCTTTAGACAGATGAACAAAGGCTCTTCAGTTGGGAGGTTCTTCCATTTTCACATCTAGAAATATAAATTCTAGGGAAGAAAGGCTTTTTAAAAACTTATTTTGAGATAAAATCAGAAATCTTAAAAGCTGTTTGTTTTATCTGATTTGACTAGTGACAGGGGCGGCTCTACAGAGGTGGCACTGGGTGGTATGTGCCACTCTAAAATAATCTCTTGCCACCCCTAATGTCGATGGACATGCCTCATCTCCAAATCGCACGATCAATTTAAGATTCCATAGCAACAAGCTGCAGCCATCTTGAATCTCCATTTCAACTTGTGTTGAAAGTTTGGACTTCAAACTATACACCAGTTTTTTTAATTTTATTGATAGGCCACTAAAACCAGAGTTATATTCATAAAAATATACAACATGTTTATTTCTGAATAATATCGACACGTTTAGTGTCAGATGAAACAGTAAAAACTGTGTTTTCTAAGGACAGCCCAAATAATAAGAAAAAAATACCACCCCTTTCCTATTGGTGTAAAAGTGTACCATGTTGACCAATAAAAAATGATTTGACAATGCGCGGGATTTGATTATTTAGGAAGAGGAGAAAGTTTTCAGAATGCCGGCTGTGCGAGAGAGAAAGAGAGAGCAATGTCGACAACGTTTTTGAGATGTGAGAGATTTGTGACGTTTAGCGTGTTTGGAGTGTGTAGTTAGTGTGTTGTGTTGTCTCGTGCAGTCGGTGTGTATTGTAGCCATTTGTTTTGTTTTGTGTGTCATAACAATGAAGGCAGTACTGAATGTCACAGTAGCTGCTAAAGAGCCACCAAAGTTTGATTGCAGTGTAAATGCTGTCTGTAGAAAACAGGAGGAGTGGTTCACTTCCTGCTGTCAGGCCTGCAGGGTTTAGGCCTGTGGTGTTCTCCTCTGTGCTGTGGCAAAAAAACAACAACTATTTTGCACTGGCACAAATAATTTGTGTGGCATCTTGTTTTTATTGCTATCTAATTTTATTTTGCATTTTTGCATGCATTTTTAGGTAACTAGATGTATATAACTTTATTGATTACAAAATTTGTCCATAGGTTTTTAAAATTTATAATTGATATTTGCATTTCAGGTTGTGAAAATAATTATCTGAACAGGTTTGTGGTTTTTACAGTAAAATCTTTAACTTTTTCCCTACTCTGTTTTTGTTTTTGTGTGATTTCAGATCAATTAATGCAGCATGTCAATGAAAAAATAATTTTAATTCAGACATGTGAGATTGTGCTGAAAAGAATGATTCCAAACAAGGCAAACAAGGCAAGGCAAAAAAACAAAAACAAAAAAACATGTAAAGGTGAAATGAAAAGTAGTGGAAAAAATGGCCAGTTATACCCTGGAGGCTTAACCCAATAAATCATGGAAAATTAGGTTTAAATTTTGGTGAAAAATGTTTCATGACAGTGCAGATTTCTGGCATTTTGTATTAATTTAAGCAACAATTTAATTATTTCTAAACTTTTGAAAAAGTGTGAAACTAAAGTTAGACTTGGGTTTGAACCAAATGAACCACCACATGTTGTGTAGCTTCCTGGATTTTATACTTGTTGGGCTCCATATTTATGATACAGGCTATACAGTACATAAAATCAAAATTCACATGTTTTATGTAACTTAAATGTTTAATTATCTGGGCTAAAAAAAAAAATTAAGTGATAGACTATATTTAACCCTTTCATGCATGAATTATGACAACCTCAATCAGCATTTTTTTCTTAAGTATTTTTACTCATCTTTAGGCATGAAAAAAAGATTTTTGAACTCCATTTTTTTAAACATGTAGTTTTCAAAGAGTTTTTTACATGTCCACTTAGGTGGACAACTGATGTGTATGGAGTGACACATCAGTGTCGAATGTAGTAGTTTATGTGCAAGTATACCATCAACACTGACACAAATACATGAAAACAGCCTTTGAATAGCTGTCCACTGTAGTGACCACTATGCATGAAAGGGTTAAATGAAACATGTGTGTACTCATTGTATTTGGTGTATTTTAACCATATATAATGCATATTACAGCATGTGTAAAAACATGACTTTGATTTTGCCACCCAATTTGATTTCTCTATCTGCCCCTGACTAGTGATTCTATACCTGTATTTAAAATGTCCTGATGACCACTGAAATCAATTTAAATTTACACAATGCTTCAAAATAATGGGTGGATTTTGATCAGACACAAAAAAACCTTTAAAAGGCAGAAAGTTTAGTCATGACATTGATTTTGTTAAATGGTGCAGTGAGTCCTAATTTCAGTGAAACATTGAAACATGGCAAAAGCTATATATATATATATATATATATATATATATATATATTATGTATATATGAAGTCCATTAAGGGGTTGTTGAACATTCCTGGTATATCAGTTACAGCAGTTAGCTGGTTATATTGGCTGATACTTTACAACACACACCCTTTATATAGTTTCATATTCGTTCTTCTTTACGAAAGCTCATAGTCCCAAAAAACACCGCAGTATAAAAACAACTTTGTTCCAACAGCCATCACTCAAATTAGCAAATCATAGTTTCTATATCCTACAAGAGTGCAGTGTAGACTTTTAATGGCTTTCTACATATTTGTGGTTTTGGATATGTGCATGTGAGGATGGATGACTTGTCTGCTGCAGACCAAGAATACAAGTTCAAATAAAGTAACCTAAACCTGAGTACTGTATGTCAGCTCCAATGTCCAAGTCCACTCACTCAGTGTGTACTTCATACAGAGTTTCTATTAGAATCTAGCATTCATTCATTAAACACATTTATTGTATTACTTTTTAAAAGAATATCACTACTGAGCAACAAGTGTTCATTTAATTTTAGTCAATAACACTTTCAGTGTCAGCTGGAGAATACTGACGTTTTGTTTACATTAGCTTTTTTAATATACAAAACATGTATTCTACATGTTTATCTTTGCAACAAAAAAAAAATGACTGTTAGTAGTGTAACTCAATCCTGACTTTTCTAGTAGTCATAAGACAGGAAAAAATGCATTTTAAATCCCATTCCCAGTTGCAACCTTAACAAAAACGTCACTCAAAAAAAAAAGCAAACAAGCAATTTTACATCATTTTCAAACAAAGTGCCTTATCTCATCAAATCCTTCAAATAAATTAAATTTAACACATTAACAAAAGTTTCATCTTACAAACATCAGTTTTCACATAAATTCTCATCCATTTCATTTCATGAAATTAATGCAGTAACTTGAGCTGATGAAGTGTCTGCTTACATTAGGCAGCAGTGTAAATTCAGTGCTCTTCATATGCTGGACAGTTTATGAATTTAACCCATCCAGTCCTTACGAATTCATTTTAAACCAACTCCTCTCACTCTCTATTATTTGCTCATCATCCAACCATGAAGCAATCAGTGGCTTTATTTTTCAGGCAGCACGCTGAAGCTCAGGCATGACTGACTGGCAGTTGTGTCAGTGAATGGGACATGTGTGGCTGCAGCAGAAGTGGGTCTGGAGTTTGGACTGTGGAAGTAACAAACTCAAAGTTATTCAATGATCACAGATGTCAGTAAATAAGCATGATTTCTAACAAGATCTCAGACTTTGATTTTAACAACAATAATTGATTCCCAGTACTGAAAATGGGATTCCTCCAAACTATCAGCAAGTGATGCAGAGATTACCTTTGCTCTGAGTTTGCTACGTAGATTCAAAGACTGGTCAGCATAGCAATGACCGTATTTGTGTCTTACCATCCATATAGGTCAGTGTGGTGAGGAGAGGTGCATCTGGAGAAATATAGGTGGTATACTGGAGATCATCCATCAACGGTGGAGACAGCTGACCAGGAGCAAGTGATGTCATCATGGTTGACTGCGCAGGATTTGGGTTAATGTGCTTCTTTTGACGAGCTCGGCAGTTCTGAAACCAAACCTGTATGAAAGAAGCCTGGATTAATCACTGGTCTTGGAGTGATGGTTTCCCTTAAAAGCGCAGAGATCGTTTTTTTTTTTGTTTGTTTTTTTATCAACTGTGCAAATACCCCAGATTTCTCACTATTCTCAACTTGAGGGAAAACTGGAACTTTGCAAGTTCATTATGTTACTTGCTGGCATTTTAAATTCTGGATTTAGCTCCAGATTCTAACTGTTTACATTAATCCAACAATTAGTGCAAAGCAACGCACCAAAAGCTGCACTTATGTTATGACCAGTTATGAAGAAATCTGACAGTTACTGCAAACTTTAAAATTCTTACAAAAATTGCCACCCACAGAATTTAATTATGACCCAAAATTTGCTCACTCCAACCAACTAAGCATGCGTCTTTTTAAAGGGACTGCTAAATTTGCTCACTTAATCCTGTGACACCTTATTGCAGGACCTCCCTGCAGTCATTTAGTATTGTCATTCAGGTCTGCTTTACCTGAATAACCCTGCGGCTGAGTCCAGTTCTGTCTGCCAACTTTTGCAGCGTTTGTGCATCTGGGTTGTTATCTTTAGCAAACTGGGTCTGCATCACCTAAACAAGTGGAGATGACAGATGGGTAAATGTTTACATCACTGAAATCTAAGATGAGTTTCACTGTTATTTTAACAGACCATGGTAGCAGGGTCCTATGGTGTTCAAATGCCACTAGAGGGCAGAAAAACATCAAAATAAGCTAAACAAATATCACCGGCTTATATTGTTCTTTCCTCTGAACACACTCAGCAAACAGAGCCCCAGTAACATTCACTAGTCACCATACAATCATACACAGCCATCATTTTAATATTAAAACAGTAACTTAACAGTGTTCTCTCACAGAAGAACAAAGTATTCACTAGATATTAAAAATGTAGACATGAAGGACAAAGTGCTATTATTTTAGTCACTCGTGCTAGTGGTTGAACTTGTTGTGACACTTTTAAGTGTAAATGTTCTAATGGCAGAGCAGGAGTTAGCATGCAAAAAAAAAAAAAAAACCCAAAAAACAGTGGACAACACCTGTAACTGGTCCACAGTGAAGCTGGTCCTGGCCCTCTTAGCTGGCTTGGGCAAAATGCTGAGGTCATCTTTGTCTGCCATCTCTTCATTTTTTGGTTGTTCTTTAGGAAAAACAGGATTAAAGGACATTTTAAACAACTGGTCCCATTTCAGATCAGATCCCCTGCAGACATCACCGGAACACGAGTTCCATCTAGAAGACCCATGTGTTAGAAAGGTGTCTTTTTGTACAGGATCAGGCTATATCATTCTTCAGTTTGTGTAACATGGTGGTAACAGGAGGATTCAGCTGTCTCACTGCAGAGTTTGTCTAGGTTTGGTGTGATATTGTGACAGGCAGAAGCATTCGTGTTAGCAGTACAGATATATTTTCAAAGTGGTTGTTACTAAGAACTTCTAATATTTTCATTTCTATCCTTGAGACATTTATGCAAGTATTTGATGTTTGAGTGAAACTAAAATTCCTCTTGCAAGCAAGCATGGCATTGTACTGTAATGTCTGGAGTATTCTAACCAACCATAGTTTTTTTGGAAAGACTATTCCAAAAAATAGTTTACATGGCAGCAGAAATGACATACCTCAGTAAGATGAGCATGTGATCTGTACATGACATTTATGTGAACATATGTCAGTTGACTTCTTCACTGAGGATTACTACATTAATTGGTTACAATTATAACATGCACTACAACAAAACCACTAATTAGCTAATAGCATGATAGATGCTGCATCATTCTTTATTACAAAAGAAGGCGGCTAAACATGAGGCTTATCTTTCACTTAACTTTAAATTTCAAATTTGAATTTTACACTTTTTGTTTTGGTGTAATATTAGTTTCACAATCATTTTACAGTTTACTGTAATTCAGATCGGACCCTTGTCCATTCATACACTCACTGTTTTCCTTGGCTCGTTTGAGATTCTCTATCATAATATCATAGTGTGGCCGGCAGAAGACTCGATTCTCCAGAAGTCCGCATTCTTCCCCTGTAGAAAGCTGGCGTTTACACGAGGTGCAGGAGAAACAAGCCAAGTGGAAAGTGCTACCTCTTGCCCGACGCACCCAGTCACTAGAATGGATGTTACGCCCACAACGGGCACAGCGAGTCCCATACCGCCTGGAATAAAGGAAAAAAAGAAAAGAAAAAAAATAAGGAGAGAACTTACAAATTACTGAAACTGAAAAATCAGTATTTATCTATGAAAGACTTTCGTCAGGTTCTCAGTCCATCCTTGATACCCCATTTTTTTTAAAGAAAATGTCATTTACATTTTTTCCTGTACTTAAAATAAATTTTTAAAAAACCCCTCACCCAAACAAGATTTTGTTACCAATTATAATGTCTAAGGCATAATCCATTGACATTTTCAGCCTTTCCTGTCAGTTCACTGTGCCCACATTACCTACATGCCTCAGTATGTGCTGCATGTGTAGCAGCCCGGCCCTGACCCTGCATGAGGGCTGATATCAAACATCATCTGAGATCAAAGTGCATATGTACCTGATCGCAGATGTAAATATAACCAGACAATCCATTTGAAACAAACATATTCTTCTCCAGTGATGCATTTGGGGATAAGCTGCAGCAGCTTGCCCTTCTTATCCCCAAACAAGAGAAGTTGATGTGTCATACTTTATTTGGACTTCCTTAAGAGTCATGTTTTAGTCAGTTGGAATAGTCTCCCTCTGCCAAAAATATTAACTATTAGTCAAAATTTAAACAGGATGGAAATGACAGGAAGTTTCTAAACAACTTTAAAACTGAAAGCAAAAGGCAGCCCAATTGAGAGGGGTTAAATATTTTCACCAGTCAGTTGATTCTGACTAAAATTAATTCACGCACGTAACACACAGATCACATAGTTTTATGCTCTTTGATATCATTACTTAAAGACTAGATGTGTACTATAAAAATTATGAATATCATATATGCAACAAAATCTTACATTAAATTATATTAAAAAATTACCTGGGGGCATAGTCCCCACCTTTTTGCATTTAAGAATGGTTTCCTCTGGCAGGATAAGCATTTGGTTAGGTCAGTTTGTTATGGTGTTCTGGTTCTTCTAGCCAAATTGTTTTGTTTAAGCTCATTTTCATTCCTTCATGTTTTGGATAAAATCTTTATGGTCTTTTGGGGTGAAGTGAAAGCTACATTTTGAATAGTAAACCTGTGTGTCCTTTGACTGCTTGACAGAAAAAAAAAAAGAAAAGAAATCATATACCGATAATGTTAAACTATTCTTGAGTCCCAGATTCCCACAGTCTGACATTTTATACAATTCAAATTTAGAACAGAACTGCATATATATAGGATACAGGCGGTGTGCGTGTGTGATGTACCTGAAGTAGTCGAGTTTGCAGAAAACCTCTTTGTCTCTGATGTAACAGCTCACGTGTCGGCCCAGTGAAGTCTTACACACACTGCATGAGAGGCAGCGCACGTGCCAGCACAGATTATTGACCTAGGATTTCAAATTTTGACAGAGTTTAGAATTATTTAAATACCCTTTCAAAGTATATTCCATCATCATTACTAAAGACCATAGAGGCTCCTGGAATTATTGGTAATGCTTTTATTTTTCTGAACGCACTGAGATATTAGTGTTCTCATTTGATAATTAATAAGCCTTTTGTGATGTGATTGCAATTCCAAAATAATACTAAATGTACATCCAGAGACAGAAAAGCTTTAATCAGCCAAATGAAATTTGACTGCACACTCATCCATTCTGTCCTTATAGGCACAGAAGTGTTTAAAAAATTAAATAAAATGTTTTAAGGGATCGCTTTAATTTATTTTCTAGAAAGTTAAAAAAAAAAAAAAAGCTGAATAATCATGTTCCTAGTGTTGTGATTCCATAATTTCTGCCAGGGTATCTATTCTCTAGTGCTAAATAGAATTCCTTGGAGTACTTTAAAGGACAGTACAGATACAATGAGATTTATGCATCTTAATTTAACAAACAAATATTTAAAAAAAAAAAAAAAAAACAACCTGTCACCGTATCAGTACTGTCCTCTAAAGCACAAAGAGGACCCCATGCCAGCGGTTCAACAGCTGTACCTTAAGAATTGTGACCCCAATGACAAGGTGTTCATAAATCTACAGGCAAAATGAAATGCTTTATTTTCTGAGGGTGAAGATTAGCACGAAGCATTAATGTGCTGCATAAAATTGCAGAAATACTTGTTCTGCTTAGGCTAGCTCATATATTTCTATCAGTTTTCAAAATTAATAAACCTTCAAAATGATTTAATTCCTCTTGTAGGACAATCAAATCCACATTTTGTTATAAAAAGAGCCAACTTTGCTGTACAACTGTATTTAAAGAAAGCTAACAAGTACTGAAAATATCTGAACTGCCCCCCCTCCCTTTTCTAAGAATGATAACTGGACTGCTTTGTACTAAAACTGGCCTAGTTTGGTAGTGTTGTCAGTGATATTTTGGCCAGGCATAGTATGTTAGTTTGACCTTCAGAAGGTATCTGTCCACTATCTCCAGGCCGCAGGAGGTGCACACCGGTTTCCCCTGCACACAGGCCTCGGTGGGGACCGCAGACGAAGAGGACGAGGAGAGGGAGGACGGAGAGTAAGAGTCCTCCTCAAAAATATCATCGGGACCAGAGGAGCCCTATCAGAAATAACAGTCCCAAAGTAAAAATAAATAAAAATCAAAATGATTAAAAAGGGACAGCAAAAAAATAACTTTACACTTTTAAAAAATATCCTCAAATGTGTCACGAAATTTAGGAGCATAAGTCAATTTTTAAATTAATTGGAAAAAAGAAACGATTTCGGAATTGTTGTCAGTAAGCTAAATGCGTTTGTTTTATGTACGTTTGGTGCTACTCAAATGCGTGCACTCAGGTGTGCTCCTCGCAATTTCTGTGTCAGTCTCAAGCTGTTATCCCCACGGGAAAAAGAAAACGCAGTTAATTTGACAGTGAAACACCTACTGTGTCGCTATAAATATGTCCTTGTTGTAGCTGAGTGAAAACAACCTCCGTCGATGGCCTTTCTTCTTCTGACATGGTGTCAACCATAAGTCTGGAGTGACGCACTAGCCTGACTGGCACCTAGTAAAACTTATGTCTTCCTCATATGACATATGACAACCACAGAGATAAACCTTCGCTTTCTATAGGTATGAATGTGCATTTATTTTATTTAAGTGGACATGGGTCCAGTCATGGCGTCGAGCTAAATATTATTTTTATTACGGAAGCCCACACATGACTTAAAATATTCTTTTAGCATTGTGGGGAAAAGAGGATGCATCTGTTTAATTAGCAGCTCGTGGGACCTCATAGAGCGGCCGCGCGCACAGCTGAATTTAATTCTGACTGATTGTGTGTTTAGTAACGCACGTGCACAGGATAAAGACCACTGTATGCTCCTCACGCTATTTGGCTACAGTCTTCCAGAGTCAGGTCACAAATCAGGCTTTTCGCCCTTTCCATTACCTTTTTAAAAGTGGCGTAGGCTACTAAAATATGAAACGTGAAGGTGCCCGTCTTTATTTTGTATTTGTATTGCTAACGTCTGCACAAATAAATCATTTATATTTCGTTTTATTTTATATTTATTTATGTACTGTGATGCGGAACTTTTGCAAATAGAAGAAAATGTGTCACTTATTTTTAGAAGCCTGTACTTGACTTTATCAAAAACAAAATATTTTACCGGAAAAAAGCTCGCTGAACCCTCTAGCTTCAAATATTGCATTATATTTGGGCTATCTTAAAATTTCACTAAGCTAATTTAGGTTGTTGGCCCACAGTCGTCAATTGTTCGTTGTAAATGAGCACGGGGATACACAAGGGCAGCTGATATGTAACGAGTCTGTTTGAAAATATTATGTAATTCAGTTTCCGAAATAAACATAATAATAATGATGATAATAATAATAAATAACTATAAGCTTGTACGAAGTTTGTTTTACCTGTGATTAACTTACAGAATGTGACTTAATGATAGATTTGTACTCACCACGCTGTTGGACACACAGTTAAACATTTTCATGAAGCATCCCAGTTCAGCCAGATGTTCACAGCAGCAGCGGTTCGCTGTTTTACCCTCCTTGTTTAATTAGTCCACAGCGCTTCTGCCGACTCGCCTGCTTTATTGTGACGCTCAGACGTTTGTTTCTCTTCTTGCCACTTGTTGCAAAAAAAAAAAAAAACGACAGAGAAAGACCGGCGCACCTCCCACTGCGTTAGTCTGAGACCGCCCGCTGTAGCAAGAACTCCATTTCGGGTAGATTGGTTTAAATCGTTATTGTTGAATCAAGAAAAAAATACTTATATTCATATCGATGAATCGTGAGCTTTAAGGCCTCTAAACTTTAGATATCAATGTCAGTCAGTGAAAAATTACAAATTGTTGACTGAAATAACAAAGAAATGAGCCAAAATTTTATGTTTGGAAGATGTTTTGTTTCACATTTTTGCTTAAAATATAGCAATAGGTCCAGTAAACGAATTTGATTTGGAAATTTCCCGTGACGCAATGTAATATACAGTTATTTACTGGAAAACGACTTTACAGCATTGTACTTGGGAAAAATGTTAATATTTGCACACTGACAGTTTAGAAAGTGAATTTACAGCATACAGCTTGTCAGTTGAAAACATCTAACCCAGGATTTTATATGGAATCACAAGATTTCGGTTTATATCATTTAGTTTATTTCTCATAACTTGGAAAAAAACATACTGCAACACTTCGAGAAAATCTTCCTAAAAAGTGATCTTTCATAGATCTTTTCCTGTGAGAGACACTTATAGGTTCAGTTAAGCCCAGCCGGACTTTATCACCACTCTTCATCTTTTCCTTCCTTGTCATTAGGGACCTAAAGAAAACATCATAGGTTGTGTTTGGGCGCTGAATTATATTTATTTAGACATCCACACCATCTGAGCAGCAGCTAAAGTTGTTGATTTAATCCTTCAAAACTGCTCACAGTACATTAGAACAACAGTTTTAATGAATTAAATTAAGTGACCCTGCTGTTCTTTTGCTGTGCAGCATTGAAATAACACCCAGTGTGTCTATATTTATTACTATAAATAAATATTGAAAGTTATGCTATTTATTGCAATATTATCATATCACTTTCATGACTTTTCATGAACCTTTTATTGTCCCCTTTAAAAAAAGAGAGCATGCTCCCCCCCACACACACATCTATTCTTTGACGATTACCTTGTAAGACATTAAGTAAAGATGAAGGCTGACCAAAGACTGGGGTCGAAAAAGGCATGAATGAAAACATTCTCAGAGGGCACTTTCTGAATGGAGAATCAAGAGGCAGGTCAAGAATTCCTTCGGGTCTTATCTGCATATGCAACCCAATACCTCAGCCCCCTCAGACTTCTAAAATTGTATCTTTGAGGTGGAATTTAATGGCTTGATGTGTGCTTAACCCTGAACAGAAAAGTCTGCTTTAAAAACTATAATGTGAAATATGAAAGTAGCAGCACCACAAACATTCAGTTATTAATGGATGTCATCTGGACTTTTTCTGAAATAGCTATAAGAATGTATGAACATATTAAATGGAACGGTCTTTGTCAGCACTTCCTAGGAACATAAACTTGTTAAACTGTCTAACAGACGGAGCATTGTATCTTTGTCATAAGATGGTACTGTCATTAAAATGAACATAATAACCTTTTACAGTGAAACAGGCATTTATGATATTTTTTGCCCTACTGGAGGAATGGCCAGCAACATTTGCGCAGTGGTTAGCACTCTTGTCTCCCAGCAAGAAGGTTTGAATCCACCATCTGACTGGACCCTTTCTGTGTGGAGTTCATGCAAACTCCACACAAACTCCTTGCTCTCCAGGTGGTCTGGCTTCCTCACACAGTCCAAAAACAACCAAGTGGAGGGATTTGGCTAATTGGTGATTCTAAATTGCCCATAGGTGTGAATGTGAGTGTGACTGTGTTAGCCCTGTGACTGACCTGTCCAGGCTGTACCCTGCCTCTTGCCCTATGGTAGCTTAGATAGTCTCCAGCGTGGATGGATGGATGGATGGATGGATGGATGGATGGAACTTATCATCATATCATTATAACTCAGAGTACACCAAAATGGCAGATAATGTTGTAAAAAGTTAAATCTAATAGGAAGTTCCTGTCTTTTTGAAACAAGGACTCCAACCTCCTGTTTTGACAAATAATCTGTTATAAAAGAATCTTCAGTGTCTAGAATATTCATGGAGTTTTACATAAAAAGATTTTAAATGTTACCAGAAAATATCTGGGAGTAATTGTAATTGGACAAACTCTTGAAAAATGGCCTAGCCTCCCTATCAGCACCCAATGCAGAGATCCAAAATGCCTCTCTAAGGTGTAGTTTCCCTTGGGCAAAGAGAGCTCTACTGTAACTCATCTCTCTCTCTTAAACACACACACTGAAGCTGATGTAAGAGGATGTTTATCTCCCAGTGATGCTGATTACAGACATGCAAACCCTTACTTGCTTCTTCTCTACAAATCTGAATGGAACTGAATGGTTCAGCTCCATCAAAAAACAAAACAAAAACTGCCCTGTCTGCATTTGCATGAGATCTGACATTAAATTTGAAAGTTTATAGTCGGACAGTCAGCACGTGGTAACTCTAAGGAAATCTTTGTAGCAGAATTAGTTTGATCTTCCTTTTCTTTCCTTTCACTTTAAATATCCACTTTAAATGTTCTGCCAAAATAAGCTCAGGCTAATGAACATTTAGTAAAACTACAGTGTGTTCCACACTAAGTCAAAGCCATGAATGGCTATCATTCTTAAACAGAAAACACCGTTTTTGCAAAAGAGTTACCCCCTGCACCTACTACAGCTTTCTTCAGGCTTTATTTATTTTTATTTGCAGCAATATGCATTCATCTCATGTCAATGAAGCTTCCAGTTGAGGACATGTGAGATGTTCTCAAACATTTATACTCATACATACAATGATTTACTGCAAAACTGCATCAACACTATGAAAGCAAATGTTTTATTTGTCTTAATGTTACTGTAAAATATTCTAATAACTACTGGCCTCTGTGCAGGAACAGAAGCCCAGTGCCCTGTCCCCCTCCCCTACACAGTGGCAAGTTTACTGTCATTAAGTCAGGGTTCGTGAGCAGTGGCAGTGTTTGTCAATGGGCTTGGTTTCCCTCTTTGGTCATAAACATCCCAGCATCCTAAAAACACACAGTTATTTTTGGTTTAAGGCAGCTTTTGCTTTTAGTTTGCCTGTGACATGCTACGGCTTATCTCGCTGCTTGGAAGTTTTCTCAGTACGGGTGTGTCTCTGTGCATCTTTGTGTGTTTGTGTGCAAGTTTATCTGAGATGATTTTGCTGAATATCAGAGAGAGTTGCTGCTGAAAGATCGGTTGGGACTGCGTGCGTCGTGTCTGCTCACTGAACGTGTGGTTGAGAGAGGAGACCACCTTCCTCGCCAACTGCTAGTTTTCCATAGGTTATCTGACCCTTGGCAGGAAGTGTTTAGTTGTGACAGGTATGGATGGAAGAACATGACTGGAAGACGGTGGTCCTTTCATTCTGTACACTGGAAACTCTACAGACGGTTACAATTAGGCAGGGCAGCACTTTGTGTGTGCGTGGATATATATGTGTGTGTGTATACCTCTTTAGAAATCTTTGTGGGGACCAAAAAATGGAATGTTACTATACTCGTGGGGACCAAAGGTCACTTTGAGGACAAAAGTCCCTGTCCTCGTGAGTTTGAAGGCATTTTTGAGAGTCAAAATGTGGTTTTAGTGTCAGGGTTACAGTTAGGTTACGGTTATGGTTTAGGCTAAGCGTTAGGGTTAATCCTTCATTTTTGATGGTTAGGATAAGCATTATGTCAATTACATATCCTCACTAAGGTATAAAAACAAGAATGTGTGTGTTTGTGTGTCTGACAGAGAGTGACCGATGTGAGCACATAAATCCACCAACGTTGTGTGAACTTGACTTTTACCTGGGGTCAAAAAGCAAATGCTTGTAACTGAATTCAGTTTAATTTCAATTCAATTTTATTTTTATAGTCACAGCAACAGTTTCCTCAAGGCACTTGAGATTTTAAGATAAAGACCCTGCAATAATGCTTAGAGAACGCCAACAATGACCCCATATGAGCAAGCACTTGGAGATGGTGGAAAGGAAAGACTCCCTTTTAACAGAAGGAAACCTAAGGCAAAGCCAGGCTCAGGGAGGTGTGGCCATCTGCCCCGATCAGCTGTGGGTGAGGGGAGGAAAATGGGATCAAAAGACGCTGTGGAAGAGAGCCAGAGATTAATAATAACTCACAATTAAATGCAGAGTGAAAAGAAGTGAGAGAAGAACAAACGCGCATTGCTTCATATTAAGCATCATGTGAAGCATGATGCTTAATATGATGCAGCAGTCGAAGCCCATTGAAGTGTAACTAAGGGAGGATTCGGGATCACATGATCCAGCTCTAACTATATGCTTTATCAAAAAGGAAAGTTTTAAGCCTGATCTTAAAAGTAAAGAGGCTGTCTGTCTCCCAAATCCAAACTGGGAGCTGGTTCCACAGACAGCCTGAAAGCTGAAGGCTCTGCCTCCCATTCAACTTTTAAATAGTCTAGGAACAACAAGTAACGCCACAGTCTGAGAGTGAAGTGCTTTATTTGATCGATATGATAATATTAGGTCTTTAAGATAAGATTTTTGGTTTTGAAAATTTTAGTTTAGTTTAGGGTAATGGCTGACGTTACTTATTTAAATTATTTCAGTTTTAGTTGATTTAGTATCATAAGATTATTGTTGACTAAATCTAAAGTTGATTCAGTTTACTTAAATATGAAGTGTTTACAAAGCCTCTTATTTTGAGGCTTTGTGAACACTTCATTGCTGTTTTGTCATGTTTCTATGAAAAACATTAAGCATGGGAGTAAGGTCGCTGACATACATTAGCAGTATGAAATTAACAAGTGACGTGATAGTTTTGAAGCCACAAAACAGCTGCCTAACGTTCAGAGCACAAGGTTCTTGGTATGTTCACCAAATGCAAAGTTTTTGTGACACAGATTGCATACGGAGTCTGTGAAATATGGCTTATTAACATGACACAAATTTGTGCGTGTCAAACCTTTTCAACTTGGGTGAAAAATTTGCTTAGCTCTCCAGGTGGGGGTTAGAGAGAAGTGAGCAGAATAATAGGATTCATCATAAGTTATAACAAATGCATTACTACAACCTCCTTGTTCTGTTGGCTGCTGAGCCGAATATTCATGGGTTTCCAACATGACTGTATCCAAATCAGTAATGGGTGGTGAAACTTTGCTTGTCATTTAGTGTGAACACCACTATACGATTTTCTCCAAACGTCTCAAGTCCACTTTTTTACTTTTGTCTGAAATGTCTGCTCCACATAGCAAGCCAGATTTTTTATTTTCCAGGTAATTCCACTAAAAATGCTCCAACCGGCACCGACGGGAGAATCACAGTCAATAAGTTTAATGGACAGCAGGTTGAATTATTTCAGAAAACCTGATAGTTAAATCAGCCACACCACTAACTCTGGCACTGAGATAAGTGATATAAAAACAATTCACACATGTTAAGGTTGTTATGAAGTTGTTTTTCCATATCTACTAGAATGTAAACATGCTTTCAAACATTGGTTTAGTCCTGGTGGATGGGTTCACTTTTGGAACCAGACCCGAGTGAACACAAGAGGGCCAAACACCCAGATTTCATCTAGAAGCGAGGTACTAGGTCTAAAAACATGCAAGAGGAACCCCCAACTTGTTCAGTGTAAAATCAAAAAGACCATAAAGGAAATAATATGCAAAATGATAACAAAAAAACATGATAGGATAAAGTAATTTAGTAATACAGACTGCCAGCTAATGTAAGTGACAACCAGCCGTATAGTCTATAAGCAAATAATGTTCGTCCATCTCTATATCATTACCTTCTCCTATTTTATTTCAGCTCCAAAAGATCTCCAGGACACTGGGATAAACAGCACGATTCTGGGTACTGTATTGCTCTGACAAGGATAAGTTGGTAGGGGCCGGGGTAACCAGAGGAGTACCACATCTGGGCCTCATTATCTAGTGACAGATGAGTTGTATTCCGCCGGGCGACGCAGCTTGGGGCTGGGTAGAGGTGTATTCTGACAGAGGGAAATGACATCATGAAGAGAAATGATGATGATTCCTGGGCCTCGGGGAGCCATTTCTAGTCTAGAGGCATTTAATTTAGTTTCATTTTATTGGGATTGCCATTAACTGATACAGTAAAGAGAGTCTCACTGCGTACTGCTAGGCCCATGTTGTATTTCTTGTATTTCAGAAGATCAAATACACCCTTGTGTTCTGTTGTAAGCACATTGCATAAATGTGTGAATGAATGAATGCTCCTCCTCTCGTTCATCATTTTGCTATATTTTCCTCCTCCTTCCTGTATTCCCTTTCAAAAATGGAAATATATGAGAGTGCAGATTTAAATTACAGTATCTGTAAAAAGTTAAATTGTGTAAAAAGAACATTGTAGGAAATACATTAGAACTTTCTAGACACGAGTAAAGTAAAGTAACATGGACACAAGCATGATGAGCTTCTTTCTTGAGCTTCTTTCTTGCATCACTTCACTTCAAAGACTAGCACAGTCTGATATTATGGATGCCACCTGTGGAGGAGCTACAAGGCATCTGTTTGTGTGTGTCTGTTTGTTTGTTGGTCTGTTTGGTGTTGATTTTTTTTTTTTCTTTTTTTTTACAATTTCCCGCAGGGAAGAGCTGCAATGTACAAGAATATTCACATGAGTTTAGGACAAGTTCATCTTTTCTTTTTCCTTTTGAATTAAACTAATTCTCAAGGGCTGAGGTACCAGACACGAAGGAAGAAAAATATTTTCTAATGATCCTTCAGTCTTTTACCAGGACAAATTTGGTACATTTGGTATCAGAATACAAGTAATAGTTGCTGAAAAGGGACCTACACAGACAAATTAATCATTAAGGGGATTTAGGATTGGCTGCCCCTCCCTGAGCCTGGCTCTGCCGGAGGTTTCTTCCTGTTAAAAGGGAGTTTTTCCTTTCCACTGTCGCCAAAGTGCTTGCTCATCGGGGGTCATATGATTGTTGTTTTTTTTCTCTGTATGTATTATTGTAGGGTCTACCTTACAATATAAAGCTCCTTGAGGTGACTGTTGTTGTGATTTGGCGCTATATAAATAAAATTGAATTGACAGTTCTAACACTCATTTTTTATCACTTCAGTGATAAGAGAAAAAAAGGTCCCAAAACATTTGGGTGGTAGTGTATGTGATCATGTTGTAAGGACCGCGAGTATATCTGACTGAGCCAACCACGATGCAGGTGTTTTTCTGTAGACAGATTGCATGTTCATGCAAGGGCTCTAAGTACATTCTAGGGAGTACTGGTCTGAGTACTGGTCTGAAGGTTTGTGTTGCATCTTGTTCTCAATTGTGAGACTGAAAATATTTTAAAGACTAATATAACAATGGAAGAATTTCTTATTCTCATCAGGTCTTGCTATAGTTCTGTTGGTTATTCAAATTAACAAGATAAAAATTTATTAAATCTCTGTGGCGACCTGTCCAGGGGGGTACCCCACCTTTCAGCCTATGTCAGCTGGGATAGGCTCTAGCCCCCCACACTCCGCAAATGAGAACTGGATAAGTGGAACAGGATAGATGCATACAATTCATTATGCTGCTGTATTCCAGTTTTTTTCTTATTTTTCAGTACATTATCTTTAGCTGAAAGGGAGTTATGTTGTGCTGAACATGGTACAGAGATGTTGATTGATTGATAATTACCAGTCTAAAGATCTCAAGTGGCAAAGAGGAGATGAAAACAATGCAACGGACTGAATTAAGAGGTTAACTTTGTCTCCTGCTGTGTTACAAGCATGAGTCTGCATGTGTTCTCTCATTGGCTTCAGTTTAGCTGAGATGTTTTGCTTACCCGTCATTCACATCAAACTCACTGAATCTCCATTTCAGCCTGTGGAGTTTTGAAAGCTCCCCATTCTGCTCCAAAGGAAACAGTGTGCTCTCCTCAGAGGCTAGCTAACATGCTAGTGCTCGACTGAGATTAGTGCGGTCAGTCGTCGCCTCTGATTTTCAGTGGCTGTATTGCAACGGAAACGAACAACAGTCTCTTTGATGTCGGCACTCACATATTGAAATGGAGATTGCTGTAATGCATCTGGGGAGGTTAAAAAGACCTGAATTCTTTGTTTTTATAGTATCCCTCTGTAACGACACACCAACAACCTGTGAAAATGTGCAGTGTGTAAAATGTTAAAAAACAATGCAAGGATTTACAAATTTCATAAAACCATATTTTATATACAATAGTACATAGAAGTGTTTAAACTGAAACATGTTATTACAAATTTTGAATTAGACGGCAGCAACATATCTCAAAAGTTGGGACAGGGACAACAAAAGGATAGAAAGTTCAGTGGTACTATAGGCTGAAAATAATGTGTAGCATTTTATCACCGGCGCTGAAAGGTAAATACGCATTTTAGAGTAACACATGCTGCCATCCGCACAATGGGCCAGATTTCGTAAACAGGGCAAAATGGCAAGTGAGAGCAATCCCCAAATAGCGCTAATAGGAGTGATTCACAAAAGTTGTGTTGTCTTACTTGCAATCTTGTCACTGTGCTGTCTTTTTAAACTTATTTCGACTGCTGTATAGGTAACAGGATGCTAAACAGTGGTAAACATGGTCCTGGCCAAAAGCAGAAATGAATAGCAGAAACAAAGTAACGTTAGCTTGTTATTCAAAATGTACTTATGAAGAATTTTCACATACTCGTTGATTCCCTGGCTATTTCCATTTTGGTGCTACTTTAGAGTACGACCCTTGTCACTACATTTTCTGCAGCAGCAAATAGTTACTGTGCTTTTTAAAGCTTCTTTTGGCTGCTCCCTTATTCACTGTGTTGGGATCACTGTGGTGGCTAACTCAGTATATTTGATTTGGCGGATTTTGACACTGGAGGTCCTTCCGTATGGGGTTAGGGTTAGAGATTTATATCTCCTTCTGGAATCAAACCAGGGATCTTATGCTTGTTGAGTTTAAACCCCTACACTATGACTACTACCTGCTTTGTCAGATTTTAAATAAACCTATAAAATTCATGTTATTTCTGAAGATTAAAAGAGCAGTTACCAATATTTTGGGGTGTTGCTCAATGAAAAACATCACATCTGTGGTTGGTTTTCCACTGTCATTTGTCAGATGTTTGCAATGTAAACAGCACATTTCAATGCCTTTCTCTGAGGTCAGAAGAAGAAAAAATATCCAATATTTAATTGAAAATCACAGATCAGAATAAAGAACAAATGGAACAAAATATTCAATTTCTAGCTGAACTGTCTCCTCCTGATCACCCAGATTTATTTATGCATTTGGTTAAAAGGTTAAAAACTGGAAGAAGTTCTGCATTACTACATTACTGCATTAGTAAAGTTTTACCAGGCTTTGTGGGTAAAAAAAAAAAAAAGTATTTTTGCCGCAAAGTCTTTTTATATGCTAGAGCTGCATTTTTATTTTATTTTATTTTATTTGTTGCCATTTTAGACACAGCAGTCTACATCTTTATGAAGTGTAAGGTTAAGCTGAAGCATGTGCATCATCACATTTTTAAGTGCAATGGATTATATATAGGCATTAAATAAATGTTTTGTATTAAAAACATAAAAAACATAAAAAATATTAAGGTCACAACTACAAACTGTAAAAGGTTTTCCTGTTGTTTTTAGGAATGAAGACTGGAGTGTCGCCCAGCAGTCGTGAGGCAGGGTACACAGTGTGTCAGTCTGTGACACGTAGAGACAGACAAGCATTTAGAATCACCTGTCAACCTCAGATGCATGTCATTGGACTGTAATACAGGGTGGGCCTTTTATATGGATACACCGTAATAAAATGGGAATGGTTGGTGATATTAAAGTCCTGTTTGTGGCACATTAGTATATGTGAGGGGGCAAACTCCTCAAGATGGGTGGTGACCATGGTGGCCATTTAGAAGTCGGCCATCTTGGATACACCTTTTGTTTTTTCAATAGGAAGAGGGCCATGTGACACATCAAACTTATTGGTAATGTCACAAGAAAAACAATGGTGTGCTTGGTTTCAACGTAACTTTATTCTTTCATGAGTTATTTACAAGTTTCTCTTTGTTCACAGCCATTGACATGTTGAAGAGGTTAACACGTGAGGAGCGGATCGAAATTGTGTTGATATCTGGTGAATGCAGTAACCAGGTCATTGCAGCAGATTTCAATGCAAGACACCCTACGAGACCACCCATCTCCCATGCTACAGTTAGCAAACTGCTTGCTAAGTTTCGTGAAACTGGTTCAGTGTTGGATTTGCCAAAATGTGGACGCAAGAAAACTGTTACTAATGAAGAAACATCAGTGGCTGTCCTAGCTTCATTCAGCAAGAGCCTACAGTGTAGCACTCGCCGCATGTCACTGGAGAGTGGCATTAGTCGAACATCCCTTCAGCGGATATTAGCTATTCACAAATGGCACCCTTACAAACTCCAGCTACTGCAGCATCTCAACGAGGATGACCCAGATCAGCGCACAGAATTTGCAGAATGTGCAAAACAAAAATTGGAACAGGACCCTCAGTTCACGCAGAAGATTTTGTTCAGTGATGAGGCAAACTTTTATGTGAATGGTGAAGTTAACAAACAAAACCACCGCTATTGGTCTGACACTAGCCCACATTGGATGGATCCCTCCAAGACTGTTGGAACAACAAAAGTGATGGTTTGGTGTGGTATATGGGGTACAACGATAGTGGGTCCATTCTTCATCAATGGAAACCTCAAGGCCACTGGATATTTGAAATTGCTACATGATGATGTGTTTCCCTCTTTATGCACTGAAGCTGGCACGTTCCCTGAGTTTTTCCAGCAAGATGGTGCACCACCACATTATGGGAGCCAGGTCCGAGCATTCCTAGATGAACAGTTTCCTGGAAAGTGGATTGGTCGTCGTGGGCCAGTTGAATGGCCCCCAAGGTCTCCCGATCTGACCCCCTTAGACTTTTATCTTTGGGGTCATCTGAAGGCAATTGTCTATGGTGTGAAGATACGAGATGTGCAGCACCTGAAACTACAGATACTGGATGCCTGTGCTGGCATTTCTCCTGCGGTGTTGCTATCAGTGTGTGAAGAGTGGGAGAAAAGGGTTGCATTGACAATCCAACACAATGGGCAGCACATTGAACACATTTTATAAGTGGTCAGAAACTTGTAAATAACTCATGAAAAAATAAAGTTACGTTGAAACCAAGCACACCATTGTTTTTCTTATGACATTACCAATAAGTTTGATGTGTCACATGGCCCTCTTCCTATTGAAAAAACAAAAGGTGTATCCAAGATGGCCGACTTCTAAATGGCCACCATGGTCACCACCCATCTTGAGGAGTTTTCCCCCTCACATATACTAATGTGCCACAAACAGGACTTTAATATCACCAACCATTCCCATTTTGTTACGGTGTATCCATATAAATGGCCCACCCTGTACATTGAGTTTTGTACTACACAAGATAAGCTACCAGTTGTGCTTTTTCTAAAATAGCCTCACTGCCCACTCTGGCCATCAACCATCTGTTTTCTGAAACTGGAGTTTTTGGCTCTTACTGTGGTGTTAGATTTTCAGTAAAAGATTTACTAAAATGTTTGCTGTGTTTGTGAGCTTTTTGGGTGCAAATTGCTTCATATATTTGACAAAGGGTTTGTTTGTTTAGTAATTCCAACAGTCTATATTATTTATTAAGGTGTTTAAAGGTCCTTCATGATTAAAAGTTTTTTTCTCCTTCCTGCTCCATTCCGTTTTGTGCCCTTTTCTTCTCCTGTGGTCTGTCTTCCCCCTTTCTTTCTTTTACTATTTGTGTGTCACTGTGTCTCTGTCTGCTGTTCCCTGCTTTATACCTGATGATGATAACCTGCACTACCATCATCACCTGCATGTGCTGAACATTTCTGCATGCAGCACCGTGAACATGCATGCGTGCAAGATATGGAGCACATTTACTGATAAGTTCAAGGACTAAATGGCAAACTACTGCAAACATCTGGATGCATTTTATTGAGCTAAAGGGTTCATATAGGTCCTTAAAGTTTAAACACCACACTTTATCCATGAGTGTTCAGATTTTTATTACAGGTCCTGACCAGTATAACAGTACATTTATTCACAATTATATTGTACAGTGACATTTTTTTTCTACTTGTACACCTCTGAATAAAAAAGATTTTCATGTGAGGTCAGCATATTAACAATATTGCAATTGTCCTACTTTAATCTCATTTACATTATCTTACTATAATAACAATAACAATAACAATAATAATAATAATAATAATAATTTATATGATTAATATTATTACAGTACATTTTAACACTGTACTACTCCTGTTACTGTTTTGTTCCACAGTTTGCCCACTTTACAGATGTTACCTTGAACTAAAACGCAGAATGTTGCTGCATTTGTTGAGTTTACAGTGTACCTGTGGTCACAGGGTGTCCATTTCAAGCCACTATTAGACAAAACAGTCTTTACTTCAAGTAAAACGCAAAGCAGCACAAGTTTTCTCAGCTCTCTTTCCAAGTTTGTCTTGAGGCCTCACTCTGGTGCTGAGAGCTGAAACCTCAGCTTCAAAGCTCTGTCTGTCAGCTGATTGGCTGACACAGCGAACAAACAAACTCCAAACTCACTGAAAGCCTATTGCTGGTGCTGACAGAACATTTTCATCCCATTTCTGTATCCCTCCACTGGCACACACAGATATGTTGCTGTGAAGCGTTTCGAGTAAAACAGCCTGCTGTGTGTGTGTATGTTGGACAGAATGTTGGATTCCTATCAAGCTATGTTGAAGGATCTGAAACAGGCACTTCTTACCCCTCACACTTTATTTAATACATCTGCAAAGGCTCCAATGCAAAACTAAATGGTATTTTATATATATATACATATATATCAGGTTACAACTAAAGTGAACAAGTGTTGCTGGTGTCTGGAATTGTTTTTTCCTAGTCAGCCATATTTAAAACATGCTGCCCTGGTTCCCCTGCATCACCTTAATCTAAACTCGCTGTGAAAAATTATTTTTGCCAATGAAAGCTGACTTAGCAAATCGAAATCTATCAAGTGAGGGTTCACCCTGGACAGGTCCTAGTCTGTCACAGGGCACAAATAAAAATAAATCACTTGTACTCCTTTCCAGGGTTTCCAGCAGTCTCTAATACCTCTTCAACAAATGATAACCTCCATTCAGTTGCATTATGTTAATATAATTGGGTTGTTTTTTCTTTTTTTCTTTTTTTTTTTTACAAATACTGTAGCTGCATTAACAGGGATCCATTGTGTTTTCCTTAGTTTCTGTCATATCTGACACAAGTTTCAAATCTGACTGAAATCACGGTCAGACAACATCTCTAATATGGTCATCTCAGACAACACTGTTTGTGAGGGCCACCGCGAGGAGAAAGTTTGTGAAATGAAACAATCATACAGGAATAGGAGCTAAAGAGAATGAACTGAACGCCTGCACCAAGGCACAGTATAAGAAAAAAGGAGGTATCGCGCACAACTACTGTAGTAGAGTCTGAGAACAAAAAATATAAAGATGAAAATTGGTGTAATAAGTTCATTTTCAGTGTTTTATTTTTTGATATTTCTGGCCACTCTGGGGGCCACTCCAGTGTTGCAGATCAGATGGTTCTGCAGTGTGACAGAATAAAGGATAAAAACTGTGCGGGGTGTTTTGCTGTCATCTTTTGGATCCCATTTTTTTCTCAGTGACTTCTGTGATGAAGCATTTCTATCTTTATGGAACTGCTCTCTCCTGGGATGGCAGTCGCCCCCATCGGTAGAGCACACAGGCTCACCGAATGGTTGATTTTTGGAACATTGTCTTGGACAGTGATTTCCAATGTTTTCAAATTTATAGTGAGACCAGATTGTCATCATGCAGAAATAGTTGTTTACTTATCTTTACAACTCAATTGTACTTCAGTCGTAAAGATGATGAAAGAAACCCCCAAAATCAGTTACGTCCATCACTATTATCAACAATGAGAGAAATCAGTAAGAATCAAAGAGAAAGAGCACAGACACACCTTACTAAGACACTAGCAGGGTATCAGTCACAAAACATCATTCAGACAATGTTTTTTGTTTGTCTTTTTTTGGTTATAATTTAAATAAATTGTCTTTTTGGTCTCTTACAGTGATGCTGCTTGCCTTTTATACTTACTATGAAACATACATCTACGAAATCCTAAAGTCAAAAGTCAAACCTTTAAATTATTATTTTCTCTTTTATTCTTCTAAAGAAATATTCAGATAATGACACATTTGTTTACTTCCAGTTGTTTTTTTAATGGTGTAATATTCTGCTGTTTTTCGTCAGACGTGAATGCTGATCAAAGCTGCGTCTGTCAGTCTGCTGACTAATGCTGCTAAAAACCATAACCTCTGAGTCACTTCTGTTTTAGAAAACTTTCATCGCTTTATCTGCCGGGGCACGCACCGCAAGCCACCGCTGTTTATCGAATCATATCATAATCACAACAAACCACTTTGGAACTAAAAGTGGACTTCAAAGCTGTAGGAAAATATTTTTGGCTGCCTTTATCCTTTCTTTATTTCTTTCTTCATTAAACCATCTGGACCTTCTTCCTCTTTTTTCGTGATCTGTCCTTCCAGTTTCCTTCCTCCTCCTCTCTTATATTCTACCTCTGTCTCATACATTTCCCTCCTTAAGCCCACATTCACCATTTCTCCCTTATTTCCCTCTCAGCCGTCCTTTTTCTATCTGTCCTTCCATCTCTCCATCCTGCTCTCTCTGACATGTCTTTGTGTTTCCTGTCCTTTGTGAAACCCTCCTCTCTGTCACATCTTGTTTTCCTCGTTCTATCCTGTTTTAATCCAGTTCCCGCCCCCCCCCTCGTAGGACAGAGTCACGCTATTGGAGGAAACGGGTGAATAGTAAGCGCTGAGTGACAGGTTATTCTGGTCCGACTGTGGAGGTAAACATCTCGAGGTAATGGAGGTAAACGTCCGGTCAGTTGGCTGGGTGGTATACAAACAATAGGCCAAAAGGTTCTGGTTGGGCAGTGCCACAGTCAGGATTGTCTGGTGGGCCAGAAAACTCACACAAACTAAATGAATCTAGTCTACTGTTTCACAACTAACTGCAAAATTCTTATTTTCATATCATCACAAAACACTTTAGTGAATCACCTTGTCCAAGCTGGCAATGTAATTTTTCACTTAATTTTTATTTTAGTTTCTCAAAGTTAAAAAATGTGGAAAGGCCAGACTAAGGACCCGGTAATAAGGTTTACTTATAGACTTTAATATTCCAAGGATAAATAATATAATCAACCAGATTCTATTTGAAAAGGCAATTATGGATTGTAGGCTAATAATTTATCTTCAACCAATTTACCATTTACCACTAATATGGTCGTCATTTAAACCTTAGAACATATTTAAACAACTATACTACAATTATAAATAATATGTTTACAAATCAGTAGTAATATTGTACTTATTAGCTATTGTTATTAGTAGTAGTAGTAGTTTGTGAAACAGAAAGTAATTATGTTAAAAAGTATATATAGTATTATGTATGGTATTACAGCTTATTGATTCGTGATCGATGAGTCCATTCAGTCAAAGCAGTTGGTGTGTCAGGGATATGCAGACACACCAACAGCTTTGACTAGTTTCCTTTAGTGAAACTAGTCTCACTCCCAACTTGTCACATTTTAGCCTATTAGTTCTTAATGATGGTTATTAGAGACTACTGCAGAGTGGCTTATAGTGCCGTGGTTTACATGTTTACTTGCCAAGTGAAAGGTCACTGGTTCCAGCCAGATACCCAAATCCCTTTGGCCTGGTGTCAGGAAGGGCATCCATGTAAACCTGACTAGCTTTAACAAGACAACAAAAAAACCAAAAAAAACCCAAATCGTTTCCTGTACAATTAATATTTCGGTGCTGTTTTGTGGGCGTCGTTTAATTTCACTAACTGTAACGTTTTGTAAAAAGGATTTTTTCCAAGCATCCAAAGTGGTTAAAATAAAACCTGATATTATAAATGAATGCAACACTAATATAAGTGAGTTCATGTACAACAAGATAGTTTCTTACATGCACAACTAAATTATATATTTAAAAAAATCTTCAGGTTACATATGTGGCAGTCTGCTTTTCTTTCACAGGATGCTGGATCAAAGAACATAGCAGGTAGAGGTTGCTGTTGTTTCTGTAGTTTGACCTCACAGTAGCAGCTGGGATCGGCCCCAGCCCCCCTGCCACCCTCATAAGGACAACCAGAAGAGGATGGATGGCTGGACCTCTTGAAGGATGTTGCAGCAGCTCCATTGCAGGTTTAGCCCAGAACACCATATTCTTTGTTTTGATGACAGGTCTGCGGATGAACATCGAGCTCTGGTCTGTGAAATCAAACCAGAGCACACTCATAATTATCTCTCCAATTATCTGTAGTTTTCTAATCTATTTATTGTTATTGTTATTATTACTATTATTAAATAAGAGACAGTTACCTGCTTACCTCATCTTTTTTGTTTTTGTTTTTTTGTTGTTATTTTTTCCCCAGATTTCCGTTGCATTTGTTGACCTGCCATCCTGTTCTGGCGATGATAAAGTCAATTTGCAGGCTCAGACAGAACTCGAACCGCTACATTTGAAAGGTAAATAGGGGTCACATGTGTGTGATTTTATGTGTGTGTGGTACAACTGTCTGTGCAATAAGCATTCTGTGTGTACACGCACAATCTAGCAACCACACAAAAACATACTTTTCATGCGGGATGTCTCTGTGTTATGGCTGGGTGCTCTCAGAGATGAAGAGTTAGTGGAGATGCTGAAGATAAAGAGAAGCAGACAACATGTACTCTAGCAGTGCTTACAGCAAAGCCACGGCAAGAGGTTTCATCTGTTCTTCTGGGCTAGATATTCTCAGTTCAGATAAATGGCAACATTTATTTAAACAGTCACACATTTTTGCTTTCTCGTCAAACTATCCATTGTTTTTCAACAAGGCCACGAGAGTGAAATGTAAAACTGTGACCTCAATCCCTCAGACCACCCTGATTAATGATGCTATTGCTTCACGACAGCAGTAGCATCGCGATCAAGTCGTAGTGGATCAAGTCACAGTCATATGTTTCATTTCATTTTGTTTGATTATTGATACTGTTGTTCAATTAGTTCTTAGTTGTTCTGACAATTAAAAGCTACAAAGTAGCCATTCATTTGACCTGAATCCTTGAATCTCTTGAATTTTCTTACCACATGAATTTCATCTTCCTCTGTTTCTTCCTCACTGCTCCACAGCTGGTGCTAGCAGCAACAGCCTCCTGTGACTGAGAGGCCTGGTTACTAGTTGTTACTAGTTGTTGCTGGTACTACTGCTCACAGTGCATCAGTTAACATGTTGGTTAATTTGACACATTCTGCTGCATCTATTTTCAGATTTTCAGCTCCACCCTTTCACCACTTGATCTACAAGCTCCGTGAGCACACAGTGAAGGTAGCAGAGGGGTTGGTCTGATTGGGCAATCCAGTGTCAGTAATGAAAATGAGTGAATGGGCAGCTGTCAGTGCTTGTACAGCCAGTGTGCAGCAGTCCTTGAGGCTGGCAGATGCTGTCAGCATGACTTTTTGGGTTTAAATTGTAAGAAGTAAAGTTGGAAATTACAGAAATCTATCATTTAATTACTTTGGTGTATTGTGAATGGCCATGGGGGAGGTCTTTATTGGTGGGAAAATCTGTAAAATATGTAAAAATACAGTTCCCTTCACATTTACCAATGTCATGCAGTGGGCCAGATTGGAGTCTTTGCCGGGCCAAATCTAGCCTCCAGGCCTTATGTTTGATACCCCTGTCATAAACATACTTCATGGTATTCATGTTATTAGTGGATGAACAATGCTCTGCTTGATTAATTCTGTTTCACAATGATAATAAGAGTCAACTTCAAGGGGTCAAAGAGCAATTATCCCTGTGGTGTCCCTTTATGTTGCTCTTAAACACGCATAACTCAGTCTTTCTTTAGGCAGCTGCTGTCTCATCATATGACCAACTTCTGATCTAAAGAGCAGAGGAGGAATCATGACAAAATGGCTTTGGATTAGTGCACATGGCTTGGGTAACTTGCAAAACTGCAAAGGCACCATTAATGCTAAAAGAGAAACAGAGGCTCTGGAGCATCTTAGGTAAGTCCCTGCATTTTCCAATGCCAAGTCTCTTACTGTACATTTTACTGTTACATTCTTCTTTTTCTTCTTTCCTAGCGGTTCATGTCCTTCTGGATGCAGGGTCCTCTGTTTTGCACACCTTCCTCCACTTCTTTCTATCCAGAGCATCTTCCGGTGTGACGTTAGCAGCCTTCATATTGTCTTTGATTCGGTCCATCCAGCACTTTTTTGGTCTTCCTCGTGGCCTGTTGCTGCCTCGGTCTAATCGTTGGCCTGTTTTCGCAACGGCGTTATCATTGCAACAGACAACATGGCCGTACCATCGGATACTTGACACTCGCATCTTATCCATGGTGGGCGCAACTCCCCATCGTTTCCTGACGTCTTCATTCATCACTCAGTCGAGTCATGTGAGACCGAGGGGCCACCTCAGCATCTTCATCTCCATGGTGTGAAGAACTTGCTCGTGCTTGGTCGTCGCTGGCCAGCACTCTGAGCTGTAGAGTGCCACTGGGCACACGATCGATTTGTTGACTTTCCCCTTGAGGTAGACTGGCATTCTCTTGTCACAGAGGACTCCAGTGACCTGACGCCACTACATCCATGCTGCGTCTGGTAAAGTTTTACAGTCCGAGGTGATGAGGGACCCGAGGTATTTGAATTGGTGACTTTGGTCAGTGGCTTGCCGTTGATGTGATAGTGCCGTCAGTCTGGGGGCCGCATTCGAGGTACTCAGTCTTCTTGATGTTCAGGCGCATGCCGTTTTCGGAGAGCCGATCTTTCCACACTTTTGTTAAAGTTTGCAGGGCTGGGTGGTCTTCTGTTTCCGATAGGCTCACGTCATCTGCATACAGGAGGCTCCATGGGTGTGGTAAATGCAAGTCGGCCATCGCAGTGTCCATACAGAGGATGAACAGAAGGGGCGAGAGGGCCGAGCCCTGGCGGATGCCGATGGTGATCGGGTAGGCTGCCGATCATTGGACCGTGCTTGTAACATTGCAATAGAGCAGTTGACTCAGTTTCACATAAGCTTCTGGGGTGCTGTGGGTTCGTAGCGATCGCCAAATCAGCTCGTGAGGGACCCGATCGAATGCCTTTTCCAGGTCCAGGAAGACCAGAACATTTTACTGTTATATTAAACATATTATTTGCACTTGTATTTACAGTTTTTCCACTCTTTAAGACAGAATGTTAGCGTTGTTATTTCCAAAATCAAATGCTAAAAATCACACCAGGTGTCACAAACACACACAAAAAAGAGAAAAGAAACAGACTGTCAATCTTTAAAAAATGAAACTGACATCAATATCCTGTCTCTGCCTGGAGGTGTTAAGCCAAGAGGGACACACACTCACACAAAGGAAGTGTGTGAGGCCCTCTCTGTCTGGCAGAGTGGAAGATGATTCTCTTCAAGGAATGGGACCACTTAGTAATTTATTCACATTGCTGGCCAATACAAACCATCTCCTAACATTACACTGTTAGATCTAAGCACGCAACAAGAATATGCAAACTGTGAATGAAAAAAGATACTATCATTTTCTCCAAGTATGTATTCAGGTTTGGCTTCTGCCTTAAGGTATTTTAAATCTACACTGGTTTTAATGTTTTTATCTTCTGTGACAGGCACATTGAGTTTGCATGTAAGCAAATGTGCTAACAAATAAAACTGCCATTGCCATTCTGTTTAGGTGAGAAAATAATGACTTGATGGCTTGGCACACATATATTGTTGCAGGCAGAATTCCTTTCACTTTAATGTACATTTGAGTTTCTTTAGTCACACAGTTGTTACAGCAACCAATGGGATGCTCCAACCAAAAAGCATTAAAAATAGTCCTCATAAATACAGTAGCGTTGAGACCAACATCGCTATTAATGCGAACCAATGTTGTTTCATTTTCACCTTTTAGTTGGCGCAAGCATATGCCTATAAAAATAACTGCAAGCTTGCTAATGCTAGCTTTACTTTATCTGCAACTTAGATTCATCCAGCACAGTTTATAAATCACAGTTCATGTCAACATCCAACTCAAATCGAGAATCAGTGGCTCCTACACAAGCTAGGCTTCCTAAATCACATTTCATCTTATTATATAAAACACTGCACCTCCATTGCGTAATTGTTTTTAACTAACTTCTGTTTAATGCCTGTTTTATTCTGATTGGGAACTGATTACTTAATTATTAATTACTGAATGAACATCAAGTTTTATTCAAAAATAAGACTCGAAACTAGTGAGCAAGAACATTACCTCGTTAGAGATCCCATTAAATCATATAAGCTGAGATCTTTTTTCTTATAGAAATCTACTGTTTTTGTGACGACCAGTGGTGACCATGAGAAAACAAAACAAAACCCACAAAACTCCCAAACCCTGAAAAGCCTGAACCATAAAATAATTTCCAGAAAATTTTAATTTTTTTAACTGAGCTGTTAGTGAACCTTCTGACAATTCGTTGAAAGAAATTAAATCTTAATTTGTACATGTGACTTTTAATTTCTATCAATTTTGTGTAATTTATTGCTTGAAAATGTATCATGCAATTTATTCTGGTTGTTCAGGAAAAAAAAAACACACTGATGATGTAGAGGTCTTATTACATTACATTACAGGGTTTAAGTTTTATAAAAACTATTTAATGCATGACAATGGAAGCTGTAAAGGAAACAGTAAAGTGGTGTCAAGAGATGTTGGAATTTCTTCAACCCATTTGGACTAAAGTAAAACATCACCTTGTGTAACCAAAATGAAGAAGCAAAGGTACCAGACAGCTACTGCTGCCATGGTGCCACCTCCCCCAAAAGGTCCGAGTTCAGGAGGTAAGGGATATGTGGAGAGAGTAAATGAGGAGAGTGGGATACAGAGGGGTGAGGAAGGGTAGGGAAGTAAGAGGAGACCTCTGCACCTTCTTGGAGTGTTTATATAAGGGTGGTAGGATATCCTGCTACATGATGAAATCATTACAGACTTGTGTAGTCTTGGATTGTGTGTGTGTGTGTGTGTGTGTGCGTGTGTGTGTGTGTGTGTGTGTGTGTGTGTGTGTGTGTGTGTCTGTGCGTGCGTGTGTGTGTGCGCCAAAGGTCAAAACTCTTTGTTGAATTTGTTGAATCAAACCAAGTGAGTGAGATGAGTTAGTTGTTGCATGTGCTGCACAGGTCTTTATGAGTGGGAAACATAACAGTTAAAGGTGCTCAGACTGCACTGTAAAAATCAACTAAAAAACTAAAAGCTCAGGAATTCTAACAAAACAACTGTAATGTTTTTAGTTTATGGCCATTTAAATCAAATGGGCATATTATGTGTTTAATATTAAACATGACCAACGTTTGTAGAGGTAATACCAATCAGACCTCAGCCCGCTCTGCATTCTCTGATGTCCTCAGAGCAGATATGTCTGATCTTGCTACTAACTTACATATTTGAATTCAGCCTGTTTTAACTTTGAGATCCTTGCAGTAAAAGATGCATTATAGTGACCAGCTAAGCACTTACAAACTTTTGAAAACTGAGTTTACCGTCACAAAAAGAAAAACAAGTTTCAAATTAAATACATATTGATATTTATTAAATAATTACATGTCTCTGATTTTTAATTTTCTGTATTCGTTGTTGAGCATTCAGTAGGACGACTTCAGTTTGTTCAGAATGCAAGAGCCAGAGTTCTGACATTTACTACATTTACTGAACATATTACCCCAACATTGAAGTCTTGTCACCAGCTCCCAGTTTGATACAGAATTCCCTTTAAAATTCTTCTGTTAGTTTAACAGAACTCTCTGCGGTGTGTGTGTGTGTGTGTGTGCGTGTGTGTGTGTTAATAACCACAAATATAAAAGAGTGAAAGAAAATGCAGTTTTCTTACAAAAAAACCTTCTGACTCATAGTCGTTTACTTTGACCTTTCAAAATAAACCTGCAGAGCTTGTTGTCAGCATGTTGTCAGTGACACAAACACTGACATAAAAATGAAATCTGATCATTGGCATTGAATCCATTATATTGTGTTACTCACTCGCTTATCTGCTGCTCATACATGAAGGATGTTGGTGTGTCTAAGCACTTTGAGGAGGGAAAAAAGGTCACCAGGAAAGTCTCCAAATCCTTTAATCTTCACTGTTAAACCATTTCCACTGTAATAAATAAATGTGCAAACAGTCAGACATAAAAGACAGGAAATAGCATTAGTTTCTGTGGCTGTGCTATAGTAATTAGATCTTACACACACTTACTATGGCTCATGTGATCCAGCACAGATCACTTTACGTAAGTTCCCGTTTTCAGTAGAGCTGCCTGTGTGTGCGTGTGTGTGTATGCATGTTTGTGTGTGTATACTTTCAAGCTCAATTTGAGTTTTAAAACCTGGGAGTGATGAGATTTGTGAAAAGAGGAAACCTCACTTTGAGATAACATCTGTTTGACTTGTTTCAGACTAGGTTTCAGGGTTTGGGTCAGAACACATCTGACCCTCTAACATCGTCTAACACTGGGGTAGAGAAACCCCTACCTAACCTTCCAGCATGTGCTTACTGCACCCTCTCCATTCTCTCACAGTTCCCAGTGACATATCATATGGTCACATATCAGCATCAACTTTAACTTCAACTGCAATTGTGGACTTCCTCTCCTGGACACCGATATGACTATTTTTATCCATTTTGACCACCCTTCTGAAGTTGCTCACTTGGTTGCCTTTCAGAAGCATCCTACACTCAGCCTGGTCAAATTAAAGCATATATACTTTCCATATCCACAATGCCCTAGGTCAGCTCAGGTCCCAGTCATATAAATTTTGTCATCATACTGTTAGGATGATAAATCTATGTTAGCAAATAAACTCAGAGCCCATTAGGTGTACATCAAGTGTAGCCAAAGAATTTACATTACAGTGTGTCAACTACACGTATGATGGCTATCAAGTAGATGTCATGGAAGTAGAACAGGAATGAGTACTTGGCCGTTGGGTCTTCAGCAATCAGTGTCTCTAATAGAGTTTAATGTATGCTTAAGCAGACCTTTAGCCGCACAACATCATCCTCTGCTGCTCAGGGTTCTGGAAAACCAGAGTCGCTCTGCTCCCCACTGCCAACAGTAATAAAACATTTTCCAACCACCACTGAACAATGGACAAGAAGTAGTTATCAAGTCAAAAAAAAAAAACCCTAGATTTAAAACTAATTCCCAAAAAAGTTCTCCCTGTATATTAGGCCTTTTGAAATCAAGAAGACTCTTAATGGTAAGACTTTAACTAAAACTGTGAGAAGTCTGCTAATTTTTCATGCGTCACACTCAAAGCCTGTATTTGCCAGTGCTCTCTTATTTTGTTTGGACTCCGGATTCCCTTTTCTGTGCCCACTATCTACTGATCCTGTACAGTCTGCCAGCCCTTCTACTCTTGCTTGCCTGTCAACACAACCACACGCTCCCCTGAATTAATATCTTTTGGTAGCTTAAACCCAACTCTGGTCTTCTGCACCCACATTTGAGTCAATCTGTTTAAAACAAGAAATTTCCTTGAGGGGTCTTAAAGCATTATATCCTGTTACATGAAGACCAATTTTATGTTCTTTAACCCTATAACGCCCTTTGTATTATATTTGATACATGAGTTTCTTAGACCTCTGTCTCATCAAAATGATCAATACTTGCTATGTTATGGACAAAACTCTTTTTTTGTCTAAAATTAACATTGTTGTTAACAAAAACTTGCCAAAAACACCCAGTGTATCAAATGCAATAAAAAAATATATACTAAATATATAATAAAACTATATCATACACAAAATGATATAGCAAAAAAAAATGTGGATTTTGTTATAAGGGTTAATAAACATCTCAGTTCCAAAATAACAGAATTTTCTGGCTATTTTTTGATGGGTTGGGTCTTACAGGGTTAATTTAGTAAAACTCACATTATCAGTAAGAACTTGCATTGATAAGAATGGACCTGCATTTTCTTTCATTAAATCTGACATTTATACGCGTATAACATTCTCTGTTGTGGTAAGCATGACTCTACAGAACTATGTTCAATTTTTTTAGGTTAAAAAACTGACCTCACAGCCCATTGTTGGCTAGTGGTGCTAGTTTCAGTCAATATGCAAATATACTGTTTATAGGGTTAGGGAAACCTGTAGTCAGGTGAGTCTGAAGAATTCACTTGGATGAGTGACAAAACGCTTCTCCCACTGAAAACGCTACGTCCAGATGAGGGGTTTTTTTTTTAATGGCACTCACAGGATTTTGACTAATATCAAATAGTATGCACAGTATTGTGTCTTTAGTTACTTTCATTTTAATGTGTGGTTTAATCACCAAAATCTTTTCCTTCTTTTACACAAAAGCACACTGCATAACAGGTTGGATGTGGTCTTTATCACCACTCCCATACTAAAAACACAGAGATATATTTCCTGTGCTTGTGTCTCACAAACTTGGTAGATTCTTTGAGGCCGGTAATGTTCTCTTTTTGTCTCTCATGATGTGAATGTGAGTGTACAGTCGTAATGGCAGACACACTCATGCACATTTCCTCGCCCTATCTAGGAGGAAGTTTTACATTTGTCACTCTCATGTCTGTCTTCCTACCTTGGACGTGTTGTGTGGGATGGAGTGTTTGTCCTTTTGGGGGGCTGTTTGTATTCTGACTTGCACAAAGTAATGCAAAGAGTGGAAAGGTGCTGAAAAGCAGAGAGCTGTAACATATTCAACAATGAAGCATGGATCACCCAGAGGCTTATTCATACAAACACAGAGCAGGAGAGGAAACAAGAATGAATGGATTGATGAAAGAATGAGAGAGTAAGAGTCCATGCGGGAAAGAATGTTAGTCCTGTGTGTCTGCAAGAAGCCCAACCGACACCTCAAGGCGTATTTGGTTACCTTTGCTTTTTTCATTTCAAAATATATATACCGAGTGCTTTGAGAAGCAATTTAGAAGTGAAATTATCTAAATCCAAATCGCGTAGATGCATTTTAATGTTTAAAGTTGAACTAACAATAATACAATTTTGAACTTTGCAGATTGAAGCTAATCCTGACTCTATTTCAATATAATAACGGTATTTCCAGGGCAATTTCGGTTCACAGTCACTGAAGCCTTTAAAGCATGTTCATGTAGTCCAAGGTTAGAGTTCAGAAAATGAAAATGCTGCCCTACAAAGGCAGAAAGCAGTAATTACACAAACAGTAAAGTGAGGAAAAGGCCATATAAATAGGTTTATCCCAAATGTAAACCATGATATAACTAGAGAATGCATTTCCTGAAGAAAATGCAGTGGAAATGCTGATTTTTAGCTGAAATCCTGTAATTGCTGAAATATTTGGGAAGCTTGTTAAATTTAACTGAAATACACTGAATCATTTACCTATCAGCCAAAATCTCCTATTCTTCCAATCACTTTAAGAGTGGAATGATGTATTTTAAATGTCTAAACTCAAGAATCTCAAATAAAAAAAACAGAATATTAGCAAAACATCTGCTGTGTGTGTGTGTGTGTGTGTGTGTGTGTGTGTGTGTGTGTGTGAGAGAGAGAGAGAGAGTATCAATGAGTTACAGAGTAAGAAAGGCATCAAATGAGGAGGTAAATTAGTTTTTAATAGTTTTTTAAACTATTAAAAGCAGATGTCTCACTGCAGTCTTCACACAATATGTTGTGTGTTAACTTTGAATATATTTGTCAGTTCTGGTGGTAAGTTGAATTTATTTGCCACAGACACTGACTAAATCTAATGTACTCCTGACTCCGTGGGCTCCGACGGGAACTTTGAACACATACTTTTATACTTCAGTTAATGGTTGTCAAATAGACTTTGAAGCATTAGGAGAAGCTTTAGAGTAATTTTTCAGAAATTAGTAAGATATAAAAAAAACACAAACAAAACGAGCCCACAGCTCCATTTTACTGAAGGTCAAAACGTCTACTGGGAACTTTAGATTGGAAAAGGGAGCAAAGAGAACCACATATCCAAGATCTTCAAGCCCCCGTTTGAAACTCCACCAATGTCCAATGTACTTCCCAATGAAGAACCTCCTTCTGAAAGTCCACCACTGTCTGATGTTTCTCCAGTTGAAGTTGAACGGTTTAATCCCCCAAAAATGTACAGAATAAAAGGCCCCTTTTCCATTAGCACCTACTCGGTACCTACAAGCATGCAAACAAGGTACTACTGGGTTGTAATGGAAAACTAGTTGATCCGAGTCAAGTCGTGTCAATTCGCGGCAAGTCGACCCCAGTAGAAAAGGGGCTAAAATAACATCTCAATACTGTGAAAGCTTAATCAGCATTCACACTAATAATATAAAAACAATCAGAATAATCAGTTATTTTCCAACAAATAAAAAGTCAATGTCAATGACATGCAATAGTGACATACAAACACACAAGAAATAAAAGCAGAGGATTGGCGTGCTCCTCTTCTTCCAGTGCATCACAGGAAGTTCCCCAGCAAATAAACCCAGAGTTAGTGGGTTAGGTTAACTGGTGATTCTAAATTGTCCTCAGAATCAGAATACTTTCATAATCCCTACGGAAATTATGGGGTTACATAGAGGTGAATGTGGTTGTCTGTTTCTTATGTGTTGTTGTTTTTTGGGGGGGGGTTATTGTTTTCTGAGTTTACAAACCCCCATAATGACCTGCGTGAACAAATCACTTTTCATCACTAATAAGATGATCAACTTTCACTGACACGAGATGGAATAAAGGATCATTTCACTTTGCCTTAAAATATTAGAAATTAACACTTCTCCTGTAGACAGTCAGACTGTATACCACATCATAATTATCAACCCGTCTTTGATTGAGCAAGTGTCAAAGATAAATATCATGTAGCAGGCAAAAAATATTTTAATCCATCCATTATTGTACTGACCTCATGATATGCCCTTTCAGCCCCATAAAAAAGATAAAATATGAAAGTATTTAAAAAAAAACAAATTATATTAAAGCCGTAATCCCCCTATTGTCCGCTAGGTGGTGCTGTCAGTTCCTCTCATATTAGCTCTGGTTTCGTGGCTTTTGAATTGCTGTCTCACAGTTTGTGCTCTTCGGGGGTTTTTTCACTTGTAACAGGAACTGGAGTTAACTGTTTCACTGGACTATATGAGGCAGATAAAATCATTCAAATAAAGTAAAAGCAAAATAAAAACAAATCTAACAAACAATTATCTAATATCAGTCAATGTATTAATAAGCACATTTAAAAACAACACAGGTTGACCAAAGTGTTGTACATAGTACATACATAGGAGAGAACCGACTGTCCATACTTGACCTTACCTTTGTTGCTTCTAAAGTCTCATTAAACATTTTCTTTACTTCAAGCACATCAGCTTTCAGGCCTTCAATCAACTTAGCTGTCTCTGAATCCAGGCCTTTATTCTGTCCTTGCTTTTTCTTTGTGGCACCTCCTTCAACTCCCTTTGTCTGAGTTTCATCCTTTCTGTCTGGTTCACTGTTCAAAGGTGGCTGAGTGTGGTTGTGTTGTGACTCTGTTGTACCTCATTTATCCTTGGTGTTTTTACTGTAGTATTTCTCCTCAGTTTATTTTGTCGCTCTAATTCAAGGCTGGCTGCTTCATTTATCTTCTCAATCAAAACCTCATCTGTTACTTGGTAGTTGCTAAGATAAGGCTTTTTTTTTTTTTTTTTTGTCTGTCCCATTTGGTTCTTTAGCCGTCAGAATTGTTGTCTGAAGACCAATAAGGATACCAAATGGATTTATTCTGCCAAATGGATCATCATGGCATTGCCGTATTGGTCCATTTGATCAAACTTTGTTGTTATTATTTATTTTATTTTCAGTTGTTACAGATGGGACAGACATGACGAGGGGATAGGAAAGGGAGAAAGAAAGAGAGGAAGGAAAAGAAAAACAGAAGGGAAAAGAGACAGTGAGAAAGGGCACTTACAAAGACAAAGAGAAAGAAAAAAAAAAAGAAAAAAAATCTCCTGGATCACCTGTTAAGAGAAAAAGAAGAGAAGACAAGCAAAAAAAAAAAAACCAAACAAAAACAAAGCAACATACTAAACACAACACCATCACGTTAATCTAGCTAAGTGTGAACATCAGTAAATACTAAATATTGAAAGTTGTTGTGCAGCATGCAGGACAGACAGCGCACAATGAGCTTTGAAGTAGCAGCTAAGAAAGGTGTAGTTTATGTCTACGAACAGTGAACACCCGTGTGCACACCTGTGTGGATCAACGCGCTTGTATACAAAAGGTTTCCCCATGTAACGGTCTGCTAGAGGGTGTGGGGGGCCATAGCCCCGTCCCCCAGGGCATGAAGCAGGCATGGAGGAGATCCAGGCTCCAGACGAGCCCAGCCCCAGAGTGCGAGAGCCCAAGGAGTACCACCGGAGGGGCATCCGTGCCACCTTCCTGGGAAGGGCTGAGGAGATCCCCAGACGAGGGGGTCACCCAGTAGCCACGGAGCAGAAGCCAGAGGGGGCTGCACCGGCGTGCCCGCCGGCTCTGCCGGCAGCCAGCTGTGCCAGAGTGAACTGAGTTGCAGGCCCCGAGGCCGGAGGCCCGAGGGCCCCCTTTGCCCCGGAAGAGGCCTGACCGAGCGACAGGCACCAGGCCCCGCCAAGTAGCCACCGGAAGTGAGCTGGTGCATACCTGAGCGCCCAGCCCCGGACACCAAGAACCACCAATGCACCAACCCCTGAGGGCATCAGTTACCAGCAGGGAGTGTGGTGAGGGGAGATAGGCCTCCACACTTGGAGGGCCTGGGAGTACCCAGGGAGGTGGAGTCTAAGACCCGACCTGACATATAGACACAGACAAACAGGCACACACAGACATAAACATGCTTTCCCACCCTCATGCACACATATACAAACACTCAGCACTCACCCAACGTAGGGACAGACATACATAGACATGTACACACAATCATACTCCCCAAACATACTCTATGCCCCGGGTCCAGGTACCCTCGCCCCCAGAGGGGGAAACGGCACCCAGACCCAAGAGATGTGACCCTTTCCCCCGGGGTGGAGGCAAGCAGACCGCCCCAGGCTCCGCAGCAGCAGGGAGGCCAATCGGACAGCCCTAAGATAAGGCTTTAACTGAAACTTCACGGCTTCACTGAGGAGGCGAGTCTCTAATGAGCGCAGGAACTTGCGCTGAATTAAGTCTGGGCTGAACTGCTCCCCTTCATTGCCATCACCAGACTTCCAGAGCAATTTCTCTCTGAGTTCTATTGCCCTGAACAGAAAGCACTGAGCAGATTCTTTGGGGTCTTGGGATATGCTCATGAGTTGATGAAGCAGGTCAGCTGACGAGTCTACTTTGTAATGTCCCCTTAATATAGTTCTTAGTGTGGGAAGTGTGAGGTCACGCTTCACTTCCAGCAAATCTCGAAGGTGAAGGCCAGGGCGTACTGCCTTAATCACAGCTTCAATAATTTCAGTCTCTGAGTAGCCTTTCTTAAGCCCGGAATCAATTTGGTTGGTCAAACTAGTGAAAGATAACTTGTCTTTTTGTCCTGCTTCCCCAATCTGACCCCAGATCTGAAAGTCTTTTCTCAGAGTCACTTCTGGTGTAGTGAAGGGTGCAGGCTGACTTACTTGCTTTTCACTTATCCCAGCTGCACCTCTAAACTCGGTCCCCAACGCTTCAATTTTTTCTTCCAGAACACGTCATGCTTCTGCTTGAGCTTGTTGGAGCTAACTGTACTCTTGTTTCAGTCTTTCTATCTCACTGAGCTCTGCTCGTTGTATCTCCACTTCAGTCACAGGATGTTCTTGTAATGACTGTATGAATGACTGGAGATCACGGATGAACTGCTGAAACACTTCAGATTCCTCTGCTTTTTCTCTGCTGGTTCGCTGCACTTAAGATGCTGGCACACCTTGGTGAGTTCGGGTTTCCCAAGTGTCCACAATGCTGTGCTGATCTCATCCTGTAGTTGTTCCATCTTTATCAGATTTTGATTTAACGTGTTCTACGTTCTTGTCTGGAGCAGGAAATATGCTCCTGGCTGCTGGCTCGCCAAATTATGTTACACACTGAAGGAAGACAAGGTTCATCCAGGTGCACATGAAGGTTTACTGCGCTGAAACACAGCAAAACAGTTTAGTGTTACTGACGGCTTCCATTGCAATAACTGGCCTGCGTTACTTTTGTAGCATTACGTGTAATGGCCCTGTATTAATCAGCCCTTAGCACACAGAGAAAATGACCAGTAAACAATAGACAACATAACATGTACTGGCTGGTCTATTTCCTATAACTTTAACTGAAACCAGCTAACAGTTTTCTTTCACATTATTGATAGAACAACATGGTTACAGAGATTAATGCAGGAGGCTAACATGACTTAGCTAGCGCACAAACGTTACTAGCATTACCCACAGATAACGTGAAACAACTCCCTTATTTGCTCACATTAAACACCATATAAACAAGAATTACACTCCAAACATGTTGAATAAGCATCAATTTTACATAAATGTATGTAGTGCTCGTATATCGCTCTCACCTGAAACACAGCAAAACAGTTCAGTGTTACTGACGGCTTCCATTGCAATAACTGGCCTTACTTTTGTGAGGGATTAATTTGCCAGTTACCCGTTTGGCTGAGCCGCCACTGCCACTAATATATCGCCCTAACATCACATCAGGTGGGAGCAAATGAGCTTTTCGCTCTGTGTTATGATGCAAACTATTGTCACAACAAATAGCAAAAAAGATGATGGGGGGGGCATGAACACATAAGGAACACATCTGAGACTTGTTCTTAAAGCTCAAAATACTCAGGGTGCCACACTACACCTAACTCCATAACTGAAATAAACAGGAGAAAACAATACAAGAAATAATAAGGCAGCTCACGCTTCTGTTTCAGTGTCTATTTACAAGTGAACTAATTTACACACTATATACAAAACTCCATAAATCTCAGGAACCACACACACGAATAACACAGGGTTTGGAAGCCAGGGTCAGGTCTGCTGCTGCTGTCAGTTGCTGCCACCAACAGCTGCTGGTGATGGATCTTTTAAAACAGCCACATGAACAGGGGACCAATCAGCTGCCGCAAGCTCTCTAAAGACATAGCACAGAACAAATATCCAGTCGGCCAGGGCCGTAACATAGCGATTGAAGATTTATGTAAGTCTGACAAGCTGAACGCATTCTGTACTGTACAGGAAACATGCCACGGAGGAGATTGATTGATCTACAGCCAATTAGGACACAGGACACAATGCGCTGTAAAAAAAAAAAAAAGAAAAAAGAAAAGAAGAAGCAAAATTGTACACAAAAATCCACAAAACAGCAAGGCCGTGAAAGGTGAACCTCGTTACAGCAAGGGACCACTGTTATCCACTATCCCTCCTCTGCAAAGGTCCAAACCATCTCTTGTCTCTCTACCTCTATTTCCAAACCACTCCCATTTCAATTTTCCATCCTGGTGACTTCCAGAATGAAAATCCTAACATCTTCAGCTTTGTCACCTTCACTTCAGTCTCCTTTTGTTAGTGCCACTGTGTCCAAACCATACATCATAGCAGGTCTCACTACCATCTTGTAAACTCCTGTGGCTATCTTTCTGTCACAAATTGCCCTGACACTTGTCTCTACCTACTCCACCCTGTTTGCATTCTCTTCTTCTTCTGTCTTGTCCACTGTCCGGTGCTTAAGATGATTGACCCCAAGTATTTAAACTCATCTACTTTCACTATCTCTACTTGCACTTTTCCACCTCTCTCCCTCTCATTCACACACATGTATTCTGCCTTCATTCTACTGACCATTCCTCTTCTCTCCAGAGCACTCCTCTGCCTCACCAGTTTCTTTTCCACCTGCTCCCTACTCTCATAATTAATCACAGCGTTGCCTACAGACATCATAGTCCACAGAAACACCTATCTGACCTCATTTGTCAAGCTGTTCATCACTCTTGTAAGCAAGAAGGGGTTCAGAGCTGATCTACACCTCAAAAGACCCATCTGTCAAAATTGTAAATTTTGCAGATGACTGACAGTTACAGACAATGATTAGTCTGCATACATATGTGAGGTTCCGCAGCTGGCCCTGTGGTGCAGTCAGAAAAGCCTAGAGTTGAATACACTCAGAACTGTAGACATGAGAGTGGCCCCTCTCCATTATCCTCCCTCACCTTACTCAAGTAATTACTCAAGTCTAAAGTTATACCGATCCAGACGTCACCCAGATTAACAAGGTCCGTATGAGGTTCTCAAGATTTAAGAGTTGGACAGCACCAGGTCCTGACACAGTTCACACCTACTGACTAAAGAAGCTAACTACACTACCCTTCTGATAAGTAGAGCAGTCACTCAAGACTGTAAGACCAAAATGACTATCCTGTGCACCACCTGGATTGATTACAAGAAAGCCTGTGACACAATGCCCTACACATGGATCCTGGAACAGTTAGAACCATACAAGATCAACAGGAGCCTAACAGCTTTCATTAGGAATTCGATGGGGAGATGGAAGAAAACCCTAGAAGCCAACTTCAAGACAATAGTACAAGTCGCCATCAAGTGCGGGATTTACCAAGAAGATACTTTGTCCCACTGCTGTTCTGCTAATTTTTAATTGTAAAAAAAGTTGGCCCAGCAAAAAAAGTTTGGGAACCACTGGGTGAACTGGAGATTCTCATTTTGTTAGGCCTGTTGCTCTCTAGAGTGTACCCCATGAGGGCTGGCACAAGCTCCAGACCCCCATCTCAAGCCTGAATAGGATGAGCAAAAGAAGATGGATGGAAGTTGTATTTCAATCAGAAAAATGAAACTTAGTGAATCACAAATATTTCGTATATAGTTTTTGATCTCTGTACTCTCAGTAGCCCGCTGAGTTTTGGAAAAAAAATTCCAAATGAGATTATTTATGATATTATGAGTTGTTGTAGTGTTGGGGTGTTGGAGTGGTTGTGGCTCAGGTGGTAGAGCAGATCAGCTACTGATCGGAAGGTTGGTGGTTCGATCCTTGACTTCCCCAGTCTGCATGCCAAATATCCTTGGGCAAGATACTAACCCCAAGTTGCCCTCCGATGCATTCATCGGCGTATGAATGTAGTTGAGTTTAGAAGTGGGTGCATGTTGTATAGAGTGCTTTGAGTACTCCGGGAGAGTAGAAAAGCGCTATATAAGAATCAGTCCATTTACCATTTGTAGGTGTTTTATGTCGTCCCATCTCAAATCACCAAAGTTTTTAAATTTTCAATTGTCTGGTCTGGTATCTCGAGTTTGGCTAAAAATGTATGATCCAAAGCTTGCATGTATATAATGTTTGCTGTGAAATTTTTAGTTCTAACAGTCCCGATCAAAAGTTTAAGACCACTTGAAAAATGGCATGGTTGGATCTTCACAAGGTAGAGCTTCAAGATGCAACAAGAAGAAATGGGAGTGAGACATAACATTTTTTTTGAGCATGGAATTTATTGAAAACAACACTTTTGATCAGCAGTTTTACAGCTGATCAAAAGTTTAGGATCACATCTCCAAAAAAACCTGTAAACCCCCCCAAAACAGAAATCAAAGTTCCAAACATGAACTCAGTAATGAGTAGCTCCACCGTTTCTATTGATCGCTTTAAAAATTTGTTGCGGCATGCTTGATGCAAGAGATTCCGTGAGGTGAATGGGAACATTTCTCCAAGTGGTGAAGACGGCTGTGTGAAGGGTATCTAAAGTCTGGAACTGTTGTCCGTTTCTGTAAACATCCCTTCCCATCCATCCCCAGGAAAACATGCAGGATGAACAGAACAGTCAGTTCTGTGGCGTTCAAGGAAACGAGGCCTTTGAAGACGTTTTTCATTTTTGAAGCCCTTCAGTCTCAGATGCCATCTGATGGTTATGGGGCTGCAGTCGGCACCAGTAACAGCCTTAATTTGGGTCAAGGATAGACTACGTGCACCTGAGCATATGCTACTTCCGGTGGGGAAACTCCTGTAGAGCGCTTCGTTTCCAGTGTGATATTCGCTCCTTGTTTACAGTCGGGTTTTCCAAAACAAGTCAACCAAATGGATGAATCAAGCGGCAATTTACGTTTCTCAAGATGTCTTGGGCATTTACCGAATATATCTGTAGATGATGTTTGTCGACGTGTCAATATTTTTCCCCCCCGCGCCTCAGAGCAAAAGAGAGAGAGAGAAGAAAGAGAAAGGATTCAAATTTTATATTTCTCAGTATTTGTATACAGCGGTCCCTCGTTTATCGCGGATGTTATGTTCTAAAAATAACCAGCGATAAGTGAAATCCGCGAAGTAGCTAACTTTATTTTTTACAATTATTATAGATGTTTCAAGACTGTAACGCCCCTCACTAAACACTTAATACACTTTTCTCATACAGGCATGAACATTTTCATACCTTTCTCCACGTGAACCGCATTATAGTGAGGGACCACTGTAATTTTGAAGGTAAGTCACAACATACCCTTCGTAAATACTAAATCCTTACCAGCAATGATTCATTTATTTTTTGTGGCTTTTTTTCACGTTTTTTTGACATGCCGTGTAGGTGTGTTCTTGGCTAGCTGATATCGACATAACGGGGGAAACATTTGACTATTGTTCACCTGTAGTTTGAATGCTGAACATTTGCCGATGTGTCTTCTCATTTTGTAATGCATTTCTGCTTGTGTTGAGTGATGTAAACAACCAATCGATCTACACGCTTCAAACGTCAAAATTGATCATTTGATTTTTTTGAGACAGCAGTGGTGAGTGTTCCCACCTCTGCTCTTTGTAACTTAACATAATTTTTCCCTTTTCGTGTTTTGGACATGATTTTGGAGTCCAGCGATTGACAGCAAAATAAAGCTACTGGTCTTAAAACAGGAAGTTAGCATTTTCTCGTGCACAGGGTCTATTGTCCAGTGTCTTGACAGATTGTCCAGTGTCTTGACGGACAGCCAATTGGATCCTCCGGCTCAGTGCTGGTGAAATTATTTTGGGTCTTCCACTTGACTTTTTTGTTCCATAACCCTCAGGATCATTTAAGAAATTCCAAATGACTGTCTTACTGCGTCCCACTGCAGCAGCGATGGCGCGCTGAGAGAAACCCTGCTTATGCAGTTCAACAACCCGACCATGTTCAAAAAGGGAACATTTTTTTGCTTTTGCCATCAGAACGTCATGACAGTGTGACTACCTAACAGAAAATAACAATGATTTCACATATCTGCGCAGATTTGACCTTTTAAAGGCATGTGGTCTTAAACTTTTGATTAGCTTCGGTTTAAGCGTTGTTTTCAATAAATTGCATGCTCAAAAAATATTTTGTCTCACTCACATTTCTTCTTGTTGCATGTTGAAGCTCTACTTGGAAACTTGTTAAGATCCAACCTTCCAAAATATGATTTTTTGCCATTTTTCAAGTGGTTTAAACATATGCTTTTCTCGTGTTTTAAAAAAGGCCCATCCAGTCACTTTAAGATCCCTTTTCTTTCTTTCTTTCTTTTTTGTTTTGTTGAACATTGAAAAACAAAAAACAATGACTGAGCATGAATATCTCAGAAACTAAAGATAAAAGCCTAAAATTTTGACTGGTCATTCTTACCATAGAGTAGAATCAAATCAGTATCTGTAATTTGGGACATATACTTAAAAAAGCTTGCGATTTCACAGCAATCACTATGTATATCTAAACTTTGGACCATAAAATTTTTACAGAACGGACAGAAATATCAGAGAAAGCTCAAGACTAATGTCAAGGATCAGCTGCAGTACAAATAAAAACCTACAGTGAGCCAGAACCAACCACATCTTCTTTTGCCTATTTGCCTCCCTGTTCCTCACCCATGCTTTACAGTCTTCACTTCCCTCACCCCCTTTAACCCAGACACCCCCTGTGTAGCCTCGCCCCAAATCCTTTCTCTTCTTCAAATCTCCTTCCTACACAACCCAGACCCCTTCAATGCTGCCAATAATCAATCCAGCTCTCCTATAATAACCTTCAAATATTTTCATATAATGCTCCAAAAACAGCAAATGTACCATTTTCACGACATATTACTTATCATTATCCATAGATATAGAGAATCCTTCCATGTATCCACTGTGTTGTCTTTAAGCCTTCATAAAAAAGTGATTTTATGCGTGAGCCAGAGTTAACATGGTATATCCAGAGAATTAGTGTGTCAGTCCCTAAGTTAAGCCTCAGCACTGCAGGGGTTCACTCTTTATTTAGGTCATCAGATGGTTAAAAAGTCAAACCCCTCTGGATTGGTGCAGACTGAAAAAAAAGAGTGATTTCAGCTCCAACAACTGGTCTGTGTTGCCTAAATCCTGCATGGGCCCTCATATTCAGAGGTGGCCACCGACTTTTTGTTTGTTTGTTTTGTAGGATTTGATAGCAGATTTTATGCTGAACTCCTTTTGGGGTATATCCTGCACAAGGTGTCAGTTTATCACAAGGCTAACATAGAGATATTTTGTTTTTACAGATTCTGTTTCTGAATAGAATCTATTATTGAATTGTTCCATGTATAAGGAGCATTGTAGGTGAGTGAAGTGTGGTGGTTTTTAAAAGCATTGCATGTATTTAAATTTTGTCTTTAAGCCATTTGATAAAATGTGGCATAGTTAAATGGACTGATTCTTACATAGCGCTTTTCTACTCTCCCAGAGTACTCAAAGCGCTCTATACAACATGCCACATTCACCCAGTCTTTTAGTGTTTCCTAGCTAACATTCATACACATTCATACTCCGATGGATGCATCGGAGAGCAACTTGGGTTAGTATCTTGCCCAAGGATATTTGACATGCAGACTGGAGGAGCCAGGGATCGAACCACAGACCTTCCAATCAGTAGACGACCTGCTCTACCTTCTAAGGCTTAGAAGGTAGCTTAGGACCTAAGCTACAGTCACCCCACAGCAATCCGTACAGCATAGTTCCATACCTTGTGATCGAAACTATTTTCCTCAGTGATTTAGGGCTTTTCAAGAAACTGCATGTGTTTCCATCAAAGAGACAGGGTTTAGATTTTGTTTAGAGAATGCGTACCAGAAAAAGTCCCTGCTTGGGTTTTTAAATTTTAGTCCTATGGTTGATTATTTCTTATCATTTATTCAGTTTATTTGTATAGCACCAAATCACAACAACAGGCTCCTCAAAGTGAGCTTACCTAAAGTAAAGACTCTACAATAATACAAAGAAGACTCGAACAATCAGATGACACCCTATGAGCAAGCACCTGGCGACAGTGGGAAGGAAATATCTTTTAACAGGAAGAAATCTTCAACAGAACCAGGCTCAGCCAATAATAATAATAATGATGATAAAAAAAATAATAATAGTAAAAAAAATTAAAAACATGCTATCAAGCTATGTCAGCTATGTCATTTTAGATCTTTGTAAAAATTATCTTGATAATCAGAGGATGAAGAAAGTAATCACTCTAACATGATGTGACACGCATCACCATCTGTTTACATTTTTTCGAAAGAGTAGCCTACTTTTTGTTTGTCTCAGTCTTAGGGTTTGAGTCATCAAGAAACATAGTAAAAAGACATGGATATTACCACAGTGACATCACCCACTGGTTAGCGAGCTGTATACCATAAACTGTGTGGACACGAGGCAGAGACACACAGACTTATGTTGTTGGAGCACTGAAACTGAAGCATAAACTCCTGAGATTACCTGTGGTTGAAAGCCATAATATTACTCAGGTAATCTACTATAAAATGCTCTAAAAGCTAAAAAAGAAAAAGAAAAGAAAGAAAGAAACTAAAAAAAGAAGACCTTGCAGACACCAGTTGGTTCCAGCTACCTGTGTCAGGACATCTGTTGGTCACTGTGCTCACACCCCTAGATGATGCATGGTTCATGGACTGGTATTTATATAGCACTTTTCTACTACAACTGAGCACTCAAAGTGCCTTTTACTTCAAGTGACTGTGAGCAACTGTGGCTCAAGAGGTACAGCTTGATTATCGAAGTGGAGAAGATATAAAAAAATTCACCTTAAACTGAGTTAATATGAAAGATGAAACTTTTAGGGTGTACCGGGCTACAAATGTGCTTTCCAAAGAGTATTTTATAACGGCAGCCTATGATTGCAGACCAACCCTTGGAGCCAGACTCAAGTGGCACCTGGAGAAACTGAAGTTTTTGCCACATTGGCACTGGCTTCATATTTCAGCTGCAAAGATTGGTCTTCATTGATGACGACTTAGACCTCAAAGGGTTACCTTCAATTTAGAGTAACTAGAGTAACAGTACATGTCATTTAACTGCAGGAACTCCAACTGAATAGTTACTTCACAAATTCATGAAATAAAAGCTTTTATGATATTTGAATTCTGATGATGCGTAAGAGAAGGGCTCGTTGCACAGTGGCAGGAGGAGCAACTTTAAGTGTCTAGTCATGTCATTTTTTACTTTTTAATGAGAGGATTTTAGGAATGGGACAAAATGATTAAAACTGTGCAAAAAAAAAAGTGAGATGGAGGAATGATGCAGCAGAAAGGAAAGAGGGAGACTAGAGAGGATAGATGGTGTGACAGATTGAGTTTCAGTAAGGCAGGACCAGAGATGCTGATGATAGAAAGAGAGGAGGGGGGGATGATGCACACAGACAGGGACATTACATAACACTTCATCAGAGCAGAAGAGAAGAAGGGAGGGTAATAGAAGGAGAGGCTGTCACGCAGACTGTGAATAAGAAGAAACCACTCCTCTACTCTGCAAGAACCTTGAGGCCATGCCCCCTGGTTTGACCCATCAGGAGTAACTACAGTCGAGAAAGAAATCAGAAATGGATGAGTTCAGAACAGGTTTAAAGCTAGAACTTTTGACTTTTTCAAGGGTGCCCTCCTGATAATCACTCAAAATTTTATTTGAACAAATAAAATTAGTTTTTTGTTTTATTAATACAAGAACAGATCAAACTGGTACATGTATTACTGATATGATACTAGTATTATATATAGTATTTTACACAGGAGCTTGGTCAATAGTATTATGGACTATTTATAGGCCCCATTGGTACACTGCTCCCAAATGCTTGCAACGAGCAAACAAAATTGAGCATAATGTTAGTTCAGACAGGCTGAAAACTCATTGTGCCACTATTTCTGCAAATCTATTGATCTCATTGCCAGCCACATCAGGTTATGGTTCAGCTGATATCCTTCTAACAACTCTAATGTTCAAATCTCATACAAGATATGATATTATCCCACCCATAGCTGCTCTGTAGTAGATGCACATATGCATGCCACTTTGCAACCCACCTCTACCCCCAACATCACTTGTCATACTGTTTCTGACTCAATCAGTGTAACATATCTGTTGTCACTGATACCTGCTCTGTTTTGTGCTGGGTCTTGCTGTAGCTCTCCGGCTTTCAACATATGAATGTGGAGCTATGCCACCAAACAAAAATTACTGGCAATTCTGGATCTGACTGAAGTAAGAATATGCCGATGTTCAATTACAGCAGCTACTTTTCTTAATGAACATATCAAGTTCTTCATTTCATTTCTTTTATTTTGTCATTTCATAACCATCGATGAGATTATGGAGTAATTAGTAATAGATAGTGATTGTTGTCAGATGAATGGTGCCCCCAACTGTGATGAATATATTCATAAGAACAGTCAACAATAGGCGCTAACAAATCCTGGCTTGGGGGATCAGTTAGGTACATGTTGTTATCAATCATATACAAAGATGGGACATGATTATTAGTGTCTGAATTGAGTTAGACTGGTGGAAATACACAATTACTTTCTGCAAGGAGAGTTCTATATTAACTTTGTTACTTTGATATTTTGCTTGTTGACCATTTTTGTGTTTGTGTATTGTAAACAATATGTGTTATTTGGAGATTACAAACAAACTGCACTGAATCAAATGGAAGGCGTAATCCTAGATAATCCTATAGAAACCTCTGTGTCCCCCAGCAGCCACTCAGTCCTCTGGTTTGCTAACAGCTCATACAATCATCTTAACAAATGTGAAAATATTAAAAGTTAAAGGAGACAAGGCAGGCAAAGCTGATGGAAACTGCAGATCAAAAAGGCAATTTCAAACATTTTATCATAGAATATCCCATATACCTGGGTAACCTGAGACTAGAATGTCCACTAGCAACCAACAGCACTAGCTACAAACTTAACTAGCCCTCTCTGTTATAGTGTTTCTGGAGCATTTTTAATGGGGTTGTCTGAGACATAATATAACTTACTGCATGGTTCAGCCCATGCAGAAGGTTTGTGATTCAGTTTTAATGAGTGAAAATTGAATGTTTTTATTCTTCATTATGGTCACTTCTAGCACTAATATTCGGCTTTAAATTGAGAACTTCAGAAACCAAATGTCCTTTTTTTATATACAGTCTCTGGTTGCTGTGTATGTCTCTTAATGTCAAGGATAATTACATTTATAACACAAGATTTAGTGGTATGAAATTATAATTCATTTTTCATATTTGGGGATTGAAAAATACATTTTGTTGAAGAAAAAATGCATATTGAGCAAGTAGCTTACTTAAGAGACTTCTTCCATCACGTTAGAAATTACAGGACAAAAATATTCTACCAGAACAACTTTTTATCGTCCCTTTCCCAGAAGGAGACAAGCAAAATGCACTCATACATAAAACAGCAACCAGATCCCCTCAATGTGGAGACCAACGGTTGCATATTTTTTTCTAATTTGTCACCCACTGTACGTGTTTTCATATTAACACGCTCCTCCTGAGATGTACGATTAAATCTCTAAATAATCAAGCCAAAACAAATACTGCTGTCACCGGCGGTCCGTAAAGGCGGCAGCTTCCCCTCCCGCATGCAGACTCTGAAGACTCCTCGTTTGACGCTCCAGGCTCCTGATTGGTCGAGCTGTTTGGGGAAAGGGGCGTGGCTTGCGTCTCAGTCCTGGCACCAGTTTGCTCTGCAAGCACCGAAAGGTGGAGAGATTTTCCCCATCACACACTCTTACTGTCAAACACACGTTCAGCGAGAGACTCGGGACGCATCCACACGGTGAGTTTCACTGTTTTAACGTGATTCGGGACGTATCATCGCGCACTTGTTTTCTCTGCATCCTGGCGATGCGCCAGCCTCGCGTGGGCCTTTATAAATGAAATATAATTGCTGCCATATTTATATTCAGGTCTGCAGGCTGCAGTGGCACGGATGCGGGCCTATATTTAGCTTATGATATGGCGGAATGATAGTTGGAGACATCGCTGTGCGCGGTGTTTCCCATCCCAATGGGGAGAGGATGGTGGGCGTGTGAGGAGGAGAAAGAGTCGGGGTGGCGGGGGGTGAGAGAGGTTCAGTGTCTCATGCAGAGGTCCGTGGATTCGTGTCTCTTTGTTATGGTGGTGCCGCAGAGTCGGGATGATACACCCCTCCTGCTGAAAAATCACTCCAAAACAGATTCCTCTGATAGTCCTGCTTTGGCTCCTCATTAGTAAGCCAGTAATTAATTGTAGTGGTCTCAGTGCATGTAGCCAGCACCTCTGTCATTATAATATTCCTACATGGGACCGTAGTAGGTTTTACATGATGTTTGTCTCTATGGTGAAACAGATGCATCTCCAGTACAGCGAAGGCCTTGTTATGTAAAGGATAGAAGAGTATCTGATATTTATACAATAGTACCCCCCCAGTCGAGACACATACACACTTACACGCACAGACACACACCGCATGCTGTGTGTGTGTGTGGATTAGAGCGCATTGTTTCATCTATGCTCATTTTTTCTCCTCTAGGGCTCTTTCTGCCTTTTCTCTGTCTCACATGTGAAACCGCATTGAGCTACAGGACTGTAGACTGTCTGTGGGAATACTATGGGAAAATGGTTGTCTCTATTCTGCACTCAAAGTAGAAATGGATTTAAGGTTCGAGTAAACGGTGCATATCTGCTCTGTGTGTTATAGCTGGAGCCAAAGAAGCTACATGATGCAATGCTGAGTAAAATCTCTAAAGCCGAAGAACGTGGCTGCCCCGTTACATAAAGTGGGCATCATCTGTAGCCTGGTACACGGTATAGAGCGTATGTCACTCTGACATGCTCAGTGTGTTTGGGGAGCCAGACATCTGAAATAATGTACTCTCATTACACTCATCTGACACTGTATTTCAAAGTTGGTGTTTGTTTGTTTATGACTGCCATTTCATTAAAAACGGATCACTGTTTCTGTTTGATCAGTTAATTATTTGCTCTATAGATTGTGAAGATGCAGAAAATCGTAATGTTTAAAAAGGGGAAAAGACTTTGCCATATGATTGATGGTCAGCACGGTCACCAACTCATTTCCAGAGGTTTCTCATATCACTTTATTATCATTTTGTTGCTGATTATAACAACTGTCATTGTTCTGCATTATCATCTTAAAATATATTGTATATAATATCGTTCAAGTGTTTTAATATTGTGATATTGTGTTGGACTTAAAAGAGGGTGATGGATCTTTCTTTTTTCTATGTCCTGAGTTAAAGAGGTAATTAAGCAAAGTCACATTTGCAAGTATTAACATATAGTAAATGGACTGGTTCTTAGAGAGTGCTTTTCTACTCTACTTGACTGAATTGTGAGAACAGGCCGAGTGGAGTGTTTGTATCCAAAACGACCAAAACTTCCAGTGGCTTATTAGCTAAACTGTTTTCATTCCATTGGTGTCATGTTTGGATGTTGTGTCAAAGCCCCTGGTGTCTCACACATAGGCGTAAGATACCCTTTGATGATGGTATTATTGGATGCCAAGGGCAAATGCTAAAAACAGAAGGACCAGGAGACTGCAGTTCTTATCTCTTCTCACTTCTTAGCTTTAGGCACCAACACTGCTTACTTAGGTTTAGAAAAAGAATGCCATTTGGGCTAAAACAAACCCATTCAAAGTGTTAACTCTGCATGCTAAAAAGTAAATGATGCTAAAAGGATAGCCAGTCACCTCAAATTTGACACCAAGGCACCTGAAGAGTGTATATGTGATGAGTTCCGATTAAAACTGAGCTCAGATATCCTAAATCTTTGCAAACAGGAAGTAATTTCTGTAGTTGAGAGTGCAGAGAACTACACAGTCCAAGTAACCGCAGAGTAGCAAATCAGGAGAACATCCAGATTCCAGACCAGGTGCATGAAATCCCAGATCATGAATATATAAATGAAAAAGGCGTGTCAGTTCAACTCCTTTGACTCCTTGAATGTTTGAATCACAGAGATACTAAATGTACAAAAAGTCAGGCCATTTTTTGCCTGAGACTACTGGCACAGAAGCTAGATGGATTATCAGAGATGTTTTAATGCATGAGCAGTGTAATGATGATGATGCGATAATTTCTGCCTCAGGGATTGGTGGGATTACATCCAATCCCTCTCAAAGGGATCAACCAAGTAGCCCGGAAGTCAGCAAGCACCCAGCTAGGTATAGTTAACATTTTCACATCATTTGTAAGGCATTAGGCTTTTCTGAGGCAGTTATGTATCCACTAAACCAAGCAAACAATATCATTATAGGGCTGGTTAAACCTTGACTACATATATAAGTCATTTTACAGTGTAGCATTGACAGTAATAATCAGTTGTTAGCAGGAAATGTGTAAGCTCTGTTGTCATTCAGTAAGTCAACAAGTCAGCCAGGCAGAGCTAGTATTGTAGAGATACGATCTAATCATGTTGTAGTTTCTCCAGGCGATATCATAGCCCTGGTTTGTAAAATGTAAGATTATGTAACAAAACATGGAGTTATCTCATAATGTTTGTTCCCAGTATGAACCCAGGCAATATGAAGAATGATAGCATTCTGTAGCCATTAGGTTTTTCTGGAACTGTAAAGAAAATCTATGGACTACAAGATGAACTTCATTTGTTATCCAAAAGTATGACGTTTCCTATTTTTTTCTGTTAAGTAAAGAGCAATGGAACAGTGGAAAAGATGATAAATAACCAACAGTTAGTGGTCTACAAAAAAAGTAGTAACATTTGTGAATGATACTGCTAATTATGAAAGTCCTATGGTCAGGAGGAGTCCTAGGTAAGGAGCTTCTGGAAGAGATGCACCCATAAGGAGTTTTCCCTTAACTCTGGGCTTCCATACACCTCTATGGAGAATTTTACCCTATTATCGCAATTTGTTTTGCTTTTCAGTTCAATTCAATTAAGTTTAATTTATGTAGTACCAAATCACAACAACAGTCATATCAAGTTTATATTGTAAGGTAACCCTACAATATATAAAGAAAAATCCCAGTGATCAGACTGTGAGCAAGCACTTGCCAACAGCAAGAAGGTAAAACCCCCTTTCAACAGGAAGAAACCTTCGGCAGAACCAGGCTCAGGGAGGAGCACGTGTCTGCCACAACATGATGGGGGTGAGGGGAGGAAAACAGGACGAAAGACATACTGTAGAAGAGAGCCAGAGTTTAATAAGAGCTAATGATTAAATGCACAGTGTGCAGTCCTTTCCAGCTGATTGCTGTTTTATCTCTTAACACCTATGTTTCACAGTGCACAAGGAATGTGTATTCAACAAAAATGTTTGGGTAACACAAACACCAACCAGCAGTCAAAATAAGCAACTAGCTGTTGAAAATAGTGCGAATACTAGCTGAAATATCAGACCAAATAACATTAATAATAAGGATAAAATTACCGTAGGTAAATTATCAGATAATGGGTTTACAGCTTGCTGCATTGCTTTTAAGTGACAACATAAGTCAAATAATGCAGCTGTGTTACTCACACATGGAAATAAACTGTCTATTAAATTCCACAAACTTTCATCTTGACATATTTCAAAACATTATGTCAAGACTAACTGTAAATCCACTGAAATGGAAATTGTGCTTGCAGTCTCGCTCCTGCTTAGTAATGAATTCACAGTGAATTAACTTTTCATTCATTCTATATATTTATAAGTTTTCCCCCTCTGAATATTTTAATGTTATCCAGTCAGCTTTTCACTTTGCTAATATATGGATCCTTAACGTGTTACACCAGTCACTTTTGAGAATTCCTCTAAAGATTTTCAACAAACTTCACTATACTTCATTTATTATTAAGCCAATTTTATTGCCAGATTGGGGACAAGGCGCGTTAACTTCCCTCAAACATTTATTATGTCTGATGAAATATATTAGTCACTGAAAGAAAAATTATTGTTATGTAGTGTTTTAATCCTGCACACATGTTATCAGCTACTGGCAATATTAGGTTATGTGCTTTGATTGTACTGTTTTCTTCAAGTTATTTGGTTCATGCGAGGATTGGTGAGGAGGTGACCATGTTAAACAGTATGAACTTAGACCTGGTGCTGCTGCCTTATTTGTGGTTACCATAGTCGTCTGCCTTGGTTAAAAGTGGATCACATTAAAGCACTTTTCCTGCTTTGTGAGACAGCTCTTTTAAGAGAAATGTCGTTGCTAAATTTCAAAATAAACAGTTCAGCGCATTTTTAAAGGTTGATTGATAGCTGTAACTTCAAGATGGAAAGAGCCCAGAGCTTAATTGGTCAACCTCTAATAGTTAGCAAGACAGCAGTTCTTCTGTGAGGACTGTCAGTTTGCTTGAGGGCTTGGCGTTGAACAAAAGTGCTTCAAATGGGAATGCACATCAGATAACACCGTGTATCTAACTTTTAGAACGGGAAAGGCTGGCGTTGTATTGGATGTTAAAGTACTTGCTGTATGTGATGATCAGTCCCTGTTACATCCAGTGACATCTGTGCATTGACAGATGGGTTAACATATAGATTGCATTTAAACAGAGCATTTAGTAACCTTCAGTAACACTGCTTTTTGCCAAATGGCAGGTTGGGAGTGAAAGTTTGATAGTTTCATCACACTAATGTTATAAACCTGTGTATTAGGGTACTGACATCAAGGAACTCTTGATATAAGCAACTTCTCTGCTTGGCTCATTTATGTACAGATTGAGAGACTGGATGTCATCAGGATGACTGGCTAGAAAATATATCAGAAACAAAGTTTGAATGAGTCGTTGCTTACCATTTTAACTGGAGATCCATTAGAACATTTCTCACAACTTTAAAGGCCTTCTGATTTTTATCATTTAATACAAGAATCATTTAAACTGAGAATAAGCAATTTTGTTTTCATTTTGTTTTAGTCATTTAACAGTTCTGCAGGCATGCCTGATTTTAACAAAGCTACACGGCCGTTTGTTTGGAGATATAAGTCCATTCTTGAGCTTGTATTTGACTGATTGATTACTATTAATACCATTAATAGTAAGTCAATTATCCATTTACTAATTTACACTTCATGATTTTTATCAGATCACCCAGATTATCTACTTAAATGTGACCAAAATAAAAATATCAAGTGGTAATTTTACCAACAGATAACAAACACAGTGCAAAAATGATTGTCCATGTAGCCTTTGGAGTGACCCAACTGTACAGTAGAGGTTCAGTGAATAGATCAAACAAAGGCTTCAGAGGCAACAACAAAGGTCAGTTTTTCCTGTGGAGAAAAGAGGCAGAGATTCAAATCAGACCTGACATCATGTGGCAGTTGAACCAGGAATGACGGGAAACACTGTGTCCCTTTCTCATCTTCATATTCATCCTTCCGAGAGCTTCCATTATTATGTGTTCATGATTTGAAATAAGCAAAGGTTATTTCTGTCCTACTGAGCTTAAGATCAGACCAGCCATCAGCCAGTACAGCAGAGCGAGGCAGGGATGAGTATAAAATGTCCCCTTCATTTAAGGCATTAAAACATGCACCCTGCTCCCAGGATGTCAGCAAGAGTTCATTATTTAAACCCAAAGTCTGGAGTGCAGTCACAGTTCATCCCAGTTAAATGTTTAGGTGGAGAAAAATGTTAGCTGCTCAAAATAAGTTGAAATTTATTCAATCCTTCCATATCCATCCAGTCATTGTTTTATTTTTAAACAATAAAATAAACATATCTCAGTGGGTCGAAAATGCAGTGTATTCACTGGTGGAGTCATCCCTAATGGCTTTTCAGTTAAATGGAACCACAGTTCTGAATACAAAAGGACACATGAACTCATTGTAATTGTTCCTCAAACTGAATTCATTATCAATCACATGTCACTAAGCACACGCAGTATGCCTAGATGGAAATAGCTACTGTGTTGTCACTCAATTAGTCGAGTCCCATTTTTGAAGCCCAAGATGAGCATTTTTGCTGTTGCTGCTTGTTTTTGCAAACAGACGTGATGAATTGATCTGACAGTGAAACCACACATTCACTGGCTAATGATTTGTGACCTCTCAGTCACAAGCTTGGTTTGATGTTTGACATCATATGACAGAATATCTGTTGAAGTTGGATTGCAAACTTGGAAACTTTATTGGTAACTAGTAGCCTAACACAAAGACATTTCTCATTTGACTGTCAACTGCTTAGTTTAAATGTATCAAGCTTTCATTTAAGAAAAGATGAATGTGACTATGGTCATTTACAGTTCAACATTTTTACTTTTAGACTTTATTAGAATAGCTTTGCATGATTCACAGTTCAAAATAAACCTTGTTATTCTTACTCTTGGTACCGTTTCTTAAGTAATCCTCCATCTAAAACAAGATGTTAAAGCTCCCTTTTTTCCTCTCTTTAGGCTAAATTCTGCTGGTACGTAACATGAAGCTGTGCACACAAACTGGCTGTCTTAGCGATATCCTCTCTTTTGACATCATACTGAACAAAAAAGTAAAAGATACTGAGCCAAGCCAAGTTTTTACAGTCTAATGAGCCTCTGCTGTTTTCCCCTTTTTGCTTTCTATTTGTGCATACATCAACCTCATTATTAAACCTTGGCCATGTTTGACACGAACCTCCACCACTGAATCAGTATATATGTCTCCAGAAAAAAAAAAGCATACGCATAATAGGCCCACCTTAATGGACCAAGAATGAAAGAAAGTAACAGAAACAGTGTTCTGTTGAATGAATGTGCTACAAAACACAGAAAGAAAAATCTAGGAAATCAGAGAATGCACACAGCAAGAAAAAAGTGAGATGGAAAGATACAGTATCATTTCATGCAGATCTGTTACAGTTCCCATTTGTTTTCTTCTATTCACCTTCACCAGCTCATCTCATCTGTGCACTTCTTGTTTTCTTGAGTACCTTGACAACACACTCACATTCACACACACACACACACACACACAAGCTGAAACACAACACAAAGTCACATTTGACAGGTTTGTGCAGTTAGTAATCTGGATTTAGCTGACTTGTCTGCACCTACCCTCATATACTGGAACGGTGTGTGTGTGTGTGTGTGTTTGTGTATGTGTGTGTGTGTGCGTGCGTGTTATCAGCAGTAATATAAACTGCTGCTCATCAGAGACAGTCTGTGCATGTATGTGTGTGGGTGTGTCAGAACTTGTGCCCATCAAGGAGGAGACAGTGAGGAGCTGCTGAGTCACCATGGCGACTGGCTGGGCAGCCATGACAGGATTTTGTTAACACGTTTCGATGGCATGAGTCTGAAAAACAGAAACCTTCTTCTATCACTGATATCATGTTTTTGTCCTGATTCTTTAATCAATGAGAATGGTTCTTTATAGTTACCCTATATTTTTCCTGTTTTCATATCACATTGTTTTCCTGCTGTCAGGACCATGCGTTTGTCACAGCAGGTTTTATTAAAAACATAAAAGGAGAAAAGCAAGAAAACGTACGTAGCATGATGAAACCACGATTGAACTGGTATTGCTTTCAGAGTCAACATTTTTAAAACCAGTTAATAGGCTCTCAGACACATTTCAGCTCTCTAGATTACTTGCTCCCAATTAAATTAGGGAACATATTTATCCTCCACATCTGCCAGCTTTGTCATCTTAGCTGTTGAGAGGAGCTGCCTGTCATTGTGGGACAGATCGCTGCTTGGCATGTAACCACGGAGATGAAATCGACTTTGATCACCGAGTAGTGAGTGTGGATGAGCTCCTTCTATTTCCCTAAAGCTGCACTTAACAATTTGTAACTACTTATTAGGATTTATTTAACCTCAGATGTTACTACTTGCTGTGGAGTCATCATTCAAATGACTTCTTTCACATTAGGTATAGTTGTTTGATCTTTCATTAATATAAAAGTATAGATCAGTAAAGCTTCAAGATACATATGTGCATTGTATGTTTTGATTGATGATATGTCACCATGCGGTTAATCTCCAATAGAGATTTGCAGCTGTGATGGTGGAAGAGCATACAGCCCACTGTCCCTTAACAGATGTTGTTGTTTTTTTTATTATTTTGAGCCAGCTGTTTTCCTACTTTAAGGTACAGATGCACCAATCCAGCTATGTTTAGTTCCATCTGAAATACACACCTTGTCTTAAGGTATTTGACGTCACTAGTAACAATCTCATACCAGTGTTAAATTAGGTTGTTTTGTTCCATTTGGGTTTTTGTTTTTTTGTTTTGTTTTTTGTGCAAAGTGAAAATTTTCATGAAACAGGTCAATGGAGATGCAGCTAGGATTCAAATTTGGTGGACTGCAATGTCAAACCAAATTACAGTGTCCTTCTTGATCTTAGATCTGGAAAATGGCAATAAATTCAGTACACTTTATTCTTATTACTCCTACTTTCAATGCCTTGAACTCTGTGTAAAAACCAAAACTGAAAGGTGCGGTGTTGTCCATTTGCTGTTTCTGAGCTCCTGAGAAACTGGAAAGTGTTGCTACAGCAGCGATGTGCTTCTCTACTTTTTTGTGAATGAGCCTGGATGCACAGATGTATTTAAATGAATATATGTGCTATGTTGACTCATAAAATGTCATAATAAAACAGAATCCTGAATATAACCATGTGTTGTTAACTGCACTTAATACTGCAGCTACAAAAATGTGTGGTCTTCTAAGCCAAACAGAAGTGCAAATGCATATGATTTTTTTTTTGCCATTTTTAGGCACCAACGAGCACCGTGAATGCGGGAAAGTGTATCTCCCCAGGGCCACTAACCTCTCCATTCACTGCTGTTACATCATTAGCACAGATTTAGATATTGTACTGTGAGTCATCACAGAGCTGAATTGACCTACAGCTTAGCTGAAAAACTGACTTGTATCTTTCTGTGTAATTAAAACAAGTGTTTTCTTTCTGTGGTGAGATGAGAACTTGACCAGATGTGTAACAAAATCAGCACTGTATTCATTCCAATTTTGTAAATCTATTTTAACCCACATACAGATTACGAGAAGTGAATGAAAAAATCTTTTACAGTGTAAAAGAAGATTGTGTGAATTCCATCTTGACAGTAACTGAGAGTGTCCTGGAGTCCATCTCTCCACCTGGTTGCATTGAGTCTTCTGTTATGCAGACGTCAGTGGTGAACAAAACAGTAATCACATAGAAGCGTGAAGTGTTAAAGTCAGCGGTGTAGAGAAGCGAATCACCAGTTTTGTTTGTGGCTGAATTATGTGATGAGCTGACTTATGCTGCTGCTGTAGCTCAGAGGTTTACTTTACGTTATGGACGTAGCTGTGTAGTAATCACGCGGCAGACCGGTCCACAGTTCAATGCTTTTCAGCATACTTGCTTTATTAACGGTTGCTGTTCACACACTCGTGCTGCAGCTTTACAGCTCAGCCGCACACACTATACTTCCACTGTACTTCAAACCCCTGGCTGTAATCTCAGCTGGGCCCAGCTGCTTGTCTTCCTAGGAACACTATAAGATGTGATATAATACTATGGATATATTAACAATGGAAAGTTATGTGCACACTGACATATGTTTAGGACATGCACAAAAGTACCACATTTGGTGTAAATCCTATAATAATCACTGATTATGAATGGTCAGTACAGTCACATCAGTGATGTTAACTTGGTCAAAACACAACAAAGGCAACAGATGTTCAGCACCAAAGGCCTGATAGCTAATTGAGTCTTAGTCCAACTTCTCAGGCACTCATGTTGCCTGTCATCATCATAGAATCAGTTTCCACTGGGTCTTCATTTCTCTTTTTAAATTCTAGCTAGCTAGTATTGTTTTCCCTGATGCCTCCATGTTGCATCAGAATAAAAGCGGTCAAGTTGTTTTCTGCTTTTGTCAGAACTATCAGTCTGGCTTTGGTTGAGAACAGACGTAGGGATTGGAATTGAGAAGAGCTTCCAAATTCTTATCAATCTCATCAGTTCCTGTTTTCAATGTTGGCACAGTTTTCTGATAAGTGCACATTGCAAAACTATATCAAACTCAACTTGCATGTTTGAGTCATATGCAAGTTTTATTTGTAGTCTATATCTACCATTCATGCTGATCATTAAGAGTATAAAAGATGGATGTCATCAATTATTTGAGGGCTGCGCATTTTGATGTCTCAGTGCTGTTGCTGCTGTATGTTTGGAACCAGAAGTAACCTCATTTGAGTGAAAGAACATCAGTGCTAGGTTGTCAGCTAATGGTAGCTAGCTTGGTTGTCAAGCTTCCCCCTGTAAAGAGCTCTGGTGTAACACACAGACACACATATCTGCTAAGCTAAAATAATTTGCAAATAAATAACAGACTATAATGGTAAAAGGTAAATGGACTGGTTCTTATATAGGCCTTCCCTACTCTACCCGAGCGTTCAAAACGTTTTATACAACAGTCCTTATTCACACAAGCACTTTTTTCTAAGTGCTTTCTGTCTACCAGTCACACATATTAATACTGATATGGATACAAGGTGGGGTTAGTATCTTGCTCAAAGACATTTGACATGTAGACTGGGAGCAATCAGGAATTGAACCACCAACCTTCCGATTAGTAGTTGACCTGCTCTACTTCCTGAGCTTCAGCATTTTTAAAAAAAAACTCTGGAGGTTGGTTCAAACCCAGAAACATACACAGTTGCAATAATGCTGAAAATGTGTACCTTTTGTTCCACATGGAAAGTTGTGAAACGATCAGTAAGGAAACCGATGCAGAATCAGACTACTATATCAACAAAAAAATATCTACAGGATTTAGATAATATTTTGGTAAACTTCGTAGCAAGTTTTGTGGCCCAGGGATTGAAGGCTACAATGGGCCTGCAATTGTATTGTAGACCCATTCTAGGTCCTGACATCCAAGTATCTATAGCTCAGGAAGTAGAGCAGGTCATACACTAATCAGAAGATCCTTGGTTGCTCCAGTCTGCATGTGAAATGTTCTTGGGCAAAATACTAACCCCAAGTTGCTCTCTAATGCATCCATTGGTGTATGAATGTGTGGGAATGTTAGATAGTAAGCAAATGTGTAAAAAAAAACAGAAAAAAGTTCTTGTGTGAATGAGACAAGTTGTATAAAGTGTTTTGAGTTCTCAGAGTAGAAAAGCCCTATATAAGAACTAGTTCATTTACCATATGACTGATGTGCCCATAGTGGTGGAGAGGTTGGAATGGAAATCGATTCTGTAGACAGATGTGCTTTAATCAGATAACAAGCTGAGGTCAGGACTATCTAGAGTTGATTGAGCCGATCTGTGGGAGCCAAAATTCTAGCTGTATTGTAGGGGATCAAATATTTCACTCAGTGACATGCAAATCAATTTTGAACTTTTATATAATAGTTTTTTTTAATTTTATTTTGGTTGATCTTCTGTCTCTCTCCATAATAAAAATTGCAATAAAAATTAGAATTAGAATTTGAGCTAACTTACAAATTCAACAGATCAAATAAACTGTGACAGTTAAAAATGTTGTAAATAAATACTTTGTAACCAACTGATAGTTTAATTGTTGATTTTGATTGTTAATAACTTTTTTGCATCACAAATGTTCATTCAAAGTTATAAGAATGCATCAGAGTGTATAGCAGAAACAGTATATGTAACAGTATACATTTTTAGTTTCAATATGACATTTACATTATGTTTCGCGTTACCTCACACAGTTACAAAAATGTCATCAGGTTAATCTCACTTGTATTATGACGATACAGCAAAGTGTTTAAATTCCTGCCAGTGTGTGTGTCTTAGATCGTGTGAAGACTGCCAGTGGTTTGGAGGGTGAAGTTATTACGTAGCAGACGGTTAGCTTCAGAGAGGGAGAGGTGGTGGATTTTGGGTAGAAAGACAGTTTTTAATCCTTCAGAACTAAACAGCTCACTCAACATTCTTACCATCACTATCAGCTTTTTCTTTTTTCCTCCTTACTTTATGTACTGCTTTTTCTTTGCCAACATAGTAACATGATAATACAGCTGTGTAACACTGATGTTAAAGTTTATTCTAAGAGGGAACCCACTGATTGTAGCTATCCTGTCAAAATAATGTTATTTGTAAAAAAAAAGAAAAAAGAAAAAGTGACTTACAGAATGTTTATTCAAAAAAAAATAATATTTTTTTTACATATTTTAAACTTACTTAATTGTCTCTATTTCATGCAACTTTCATCAAGTTCTCCACTACATTTCAACATTGTAATAAAGTTCACAGGTATAGTAACTGTTGACTTTGCAGATTATATTTTTAGAAAACTACCTAAAAACAAACAGAATATATTATTCTGCACCTAAAATGATCTCCGTTATGACCGGCTATTAACTTTACTTTACTACTTTAAAATTTTGGAGTGGGACCACTTTTACTTAACCACTTCATTTGTAGTTGATCATTTTGACCCCATTTTTTATGTTTTTTTTGTTTTGTTTTTGTAATTTAATCTTATATAAAAGAATTTGGCATCCAAAACAAAACTGGGATCTCAGTAAAACCAGTGTTAAAAATCCAGTTAAACCCCTTTCGGCAGCGTATGTACAGCTAAAATTATTAGCTGTTCATATGGCCCTGAATTTTTTTTGTTTCATAACCCTGTTTCATTTATATTACAACCCTTGCTCAATGTGTAGTGTGTGTATTGAGTCCTGTTATGAGAAATATATAAGCCAGATTCACTCTTCTTACAGCTCAGCTGTAATACAGTTATTACAGCTTATTCACTAGCTACTCATTAACTATGCATGCTGTAGACGATGTAATGCACATTGGTGTTATCAGAGCTTTTTCATCTGAAAATATCTGCCTACTGCTGATGGGCATACAAAAAAAACCCCAAATAGACAAAAAGCAGCTTCAAACTGAGCAGAACTGCAGAGTGCTGTGATCATCTTTAGTGTTTTTATCATTATTTTGAGTAAATCTTTTTGCATTCCACCTAGAAATGATATACACTGTTACCTTCAAAATATAAAGGTCATTGCAGCTTTTCCATAATTGGGATCCTGGGTAAGCTTCTGTATGGGTTGCATTTCCAGGCACATAACTTAGTTGTTATTCTGTATAATTCTGTATATCAGTAATGATAAAAAATGTCTGCTATTGTGAGTAACAACAGTAGATAGACAGATTCTATGAGGCAAAAAAAAGCCCCCCCCCCCCAAAGAACCCCAAGTCCGGGCCACTGAATGTTCCGGCTTATGAAACCTGTCCAATGAAGTGATAAATATTGCAGTATAATACGCTAGGAGGGCAATGGAGGCTTCTATTTAGGGATAGTTCATTTTAAAAATTAGAATGATGGCGTTATTGAGTACATCCTGACTGTGTTTCTGTGAGGAAGAGTGAGGAGGAATGTGTGGGATTATGACACAAAGTACTTGGAATGAGCACTTTTGGTAAAAATGTTTGTTTATGAGAAAAACAAATCAGAGTCAAAAAATAAGATATTTACATGTGGATCGGGGCAACAGTGAAAACCAACAAGAGAAAACAAGACTGTTAAAGAACCCCAAAGTGACTCTCAGTTTGGGAATGTTGTGTGTAGTGTCCACTATAAGGTGTCTGACCCCTGAAACAATGGCCTACAGTTCTTCTCAAGGCCTGCTAACACTCTACTGTATGTCCTCATCCTGGCTGCTGGCCACAGTGTCAGTGTGTGTGTGTTTGGTACAGTTGCAAGACAATGACAGCTTGTTTGCCGCGAGTGTGGATGGAGGGATAAACAGAAATAAGGGACAGGGAGAAAGAAGAGTTTGTAATAGGGTCATGCTGCCTAAGTGTTGGGCTGCAGTGTGTATTTGTGGGATTTAGAAAGTTGTATGGGGTAATTTCTTAACTGAACATATTGATTTAAGTTGTGTCAGGATGGAGTGCATTTCATTTTCTTATTTCCTTCCTTGATACATCTTTTTCCAGAAGCAGTTTGGCAGTCAAACTGTGCCTTTGTGTCATGGATTTGGTTTGTTGAAACGGTTTGCATCATATTTGCTTTTTATGCTGTACTGTATATTAACGCTCTGCTTTTCTCCACATTGGAGCTTGCTGAACAGCTGCTTCAATTAAGCATTCCCGCCTGCTTTTTCAAGTTTTTTTCAGGATCTTCACATATTCTTCTATCTTCATGGTTCCTTCCAATTTAATACGATTCCCAGTTCCAGAGGCACTGAAGCATCCCCACAGCATAATACTCCCACTACCATGTTTCACTGTGGGGACGGTGATCTTTGGACTGTATGCTTCTCCCTCCTTTCTCCGCACATAAGCAACATCTCTGTGCTTTTGTTTCCTTTCAATTCAATTCAATTCAATTTTATTTATATAGCGCCAAATCACAACAAAAGTCGCCTCAAGGCGCTTTATATTGTACAGTAGATAGCACAATAATAAATACAGAGAAAAACCCAACAATCATATGACCCCCTATGAGCAAGCACTTTGGCGACAGTGGGAAGGAAAAACTCCCTTTTAACAGGAAGAAACCTCCGGCAGAACCAGGCTCAGGGAGGGGCGGGGCCATCTGCTGCGACCGGTTGGGGTGAAAGAAGGAAAACAGGATGAAAGACATGCTGTGGAAGAGAGACAGAGATTAATAACAGATATGATTCGATGCAGAGAGGTCTATTAGCACATAGTGAGTGAGAAAGGTGACTGGAAGGGAAAAACTCAATGCATCATGGGAATCCCCCGGCAGCCTACGTCTATTGCAGCATAACTAAGGGAGGATTCAGGGTCACCTGGTCCAGCCCTAACTATATGCTTTAGCAAAAAGGAAAGTTTTAAGCCTAATCTTGAAAGTAGAGATAGTGTCTGTCTCCCAAATCCAAACTGGAAGTTGGTTCCACAGAAGAGGGGCCTGAAAACTGAAGGCTCTGCCTCCCATTCTACTTTTAAATACTCTAGGAACAACAAGTAGGCCTGCAGAGCGAGAGCGAAGTGCTCTAATAGGGTGATATGGTACTACAAGGTCATTAAGATAAGATGGGGCCTGATTATTTAAGACCTTGTATGTGAGGAGCAGGATTTTGAATTCAATTCTGGATTTAACAGGAAGCCAATGAAGGGAAGCCAAAACAGGAGAAATCTGCTCTCTCTTTCTAGTCCCTGTCAGTACTCTTGCTGCAGCATTTTGGATTAGCTGAAGGCTTTTCAGCGAGTTTTTAGGACATCCTGATAATAAAGAATTACAGTAGTCCAGCCTGGAAGTAATAAATGCATGAACTAGTTTTTCAGCATCACTCTGAGACAGGATATTTCTAATTTTAGAGATGTTGCGCAAATGGAAGAAAGCAGTCTTACATATTTGTTTAATATGTGCATTGAAGGACATGTCCTGGTCAAAAATGACTCCAAGGTTTCTCACAGTGTTACTGGAGGCCAAGGTAATGCCATCCAGAGTAAGAATCTGGTTAGATACCATATTTCTAAGATTTTCAGGGCCGAGTACAATAACCTCAGTTTTATCTGAATTAAGAAGCAGAAAGTTAGCGGCCATCCAGGTCTTTATGTCTTTAAGACATTCCTGCAGTTTAACTAATTGGTCTGTGATACCTGGCTTCATGGATAGATAGAGCTGCGTGTCATCTGCATAGCAGTGAAAATTTATGCTATGTCTTCTAATGATGCTGCCTAAGGGAAGCATGTATAATGTAAACAGAATTGGTCCTAGCACTGAACCCTGTGGAACACCATAATTGACCTTAGTGTGTGAAGAGGACTCTCCATTTACATGTACAAATTGGAGTCTATTAGATAGATATGATACAAACCACTGCAGTGCAGTACCTGTAATACCTACAGCATGTTCTAATCGCTCTAATAGGATATTATGGTCAACAGTATCGAATGCAGCACTGAGGTCTAGCAGGACAAGCACAGAGATGAGTCCACTGTCAGAGGCCATAAGAAGATCATTTGTAACCTTCACTAAAGCTGTTTCTGTGCTGTGCTGAGCTCTGAAACCTGACTGAAACGCTTCAAATAAGCCATTCCTCTGCAGATGATCTGTTAGCTGTTTGACAACTACTCTTTCAAGGATTTTTGATATGAAAGGAAGGTTGGAGATTGGCCTATAATTAGCTAAGACAGCTGGCTCTAGAGATGCTTTTTAAGTAAAGGTTTAACTACAGCCACCTTGAAGGCCTGTGGTACATAGCCGATTATTAGAGATAGGTTGATCATATTTAAGATTGAAGCATTAATTAATGGCAGGACTTCTTTGAGCAGTTTTGTAGGAATGGGGTCTAAAAGACACGTTGATGGTTTGGAGGAAGTAATTATTGAAGTTAACTCAGAAAGATCAATTGGAGAAAAAGAGTCTAACTTAACATTGATGGTACTAAAAGTAGCTGTAGATAATGTTACATCTGTGGGATGATTATTGGTAATTTTTTCTCTAATGATAAAAATTTTATTTGTGAAGAAGTTCATGAAGTCATTACTAGTTAACGTTAAAGGGATTGTTGGCTCAGTAGAGCTCTGACTTTTTGTCAGCCTGGCTACAGTGCTGAAGAGAAACCTGGGGTTGTTCTTATTTTCTTCAATCAGTGATGAATAGTAAGATGTTCTGGCTTTGCGGAGGGCTTTCTTATAAAGCAGCAAACTATTTCTCCAGGCTAAATGATGATCCTCTAAATTTGTGACACGCCATTTCCTCTCCAGCTTACGAGTTATCTGCTTTAGGCTACGTGTTTGAGAATTATACCACGGAGTCAGGGACTTTGGATTTGAGGTCTTAGTTTTCACAGGAGCTACAGTATCCAGAGTCGTACGTAGTGAGGAGGTAAAATTATTAACAAGATAATCGACCTCTGTTGGAGTAGCGTTCAGATAGCTGCTCTGCTCTATGTTGGTACAGGGCATTGAAGATGATAACAGTGGGTGGATTATATTCTTAAACTTAGTTACAGCACTTTCAGAAAGACATCTACTTTGATAAAGTCTACTCTCCACTGCTGTGTAATCAATTATTGTAAATGTAAATGTTATCAGGAAAGGATCAGACAGCAGAGGGTTTTCAGGAAACACTGTTAAATGTTCAGTTTCTATGCCATATGTTAAAACAAGATCTAGAGTGTGATTAAAGTGGTGGGTGGGTTCTTTTACATTTTGAGAGAAGCCAATTGAGTCTAATAACAGATTAAATGCGATGTTGAGGCTGTCATTTTTAGCATCTACATGGATGTTAAAATCACCCACAATAATTATTTTATCTGAGCTGAGCACTAAATCAGATAAAAAGTCTGAGAAATCAGAGAGAAACTCTGTGTAAGGCCCAGGTGGACGATAGATGATAACAAGTAAGACTGGTTTCTGAGTTTTACAGCTGGGGTGGACGAGGCTAAGCATCAGGCTTTCAAATGAATTAAAAGTCTGTCTTGGTCTTTTGTTAATTAATAGGCTGGTGTGAAAAATTGCTGCCACACCGCCCCCTCGGCCTGTGCTTCGAGATTTCTGGTAGTTAGAATTTCATCATCAATAATTCTTTTTTTCAACTCTGAACTGATTTCTTTTGTTTTTGGCATGATGCTTTCTCAAGTAACAGTTCAGGCCCTCTCTGAAGCTTTTATACTGTGAGTAAAGATACTCCTCAGTTGTAACTTGATTTTTCAAGCTTTGAGCATTTGAAAGGTGCTTAAAGAGAAGTAAATGGTTCAATAAAAAGGTCTGTTTTCAAGTTGTTTATTAATGGTAACTGGTAACTGGTAATTTTTTCTGAAATATGCCTGCTAATTATTTCTATAGATAGAAATAATTTACGTTTTCTAAAAAAGAAAGTTTTCTAAAAAAGAAATACTATGTTGAAAATCCCCTGCTCTGCTACAAAAATAAACTTGGGAAAATTTTCCTAAAAACTACCTGATAAAGTTTATAAGTGTAGTGAGCAAGAGAAACATGGGCGTCTGACTAAAGGTGAAGAAAAATATCATTAAGCAAAAATTAATATAAGTAATTTTTTCCCTTTTCTCTCCAGTAACGGGACTATGGACCTGAGCCTGCGAGATGCTCTGGGTGGCGGTGGCGGTGGCGTCCAAGGTGGGGCCCCTGGTGATGCCCTTCTGAAGAGAGACTTTGTGGCTTCACTGGAGAAAGAGAGCTACGATGACAAGGTTGGGGAGACGGTCTCCAAGAGTGACTACCGACCCTTACTGGATGGAAAGGACACCAAGAGCGGTAAGTTGCTACAAGCATTTCAACATAAACATAGTGATTTTCTTCATGTGATCTTGATCCCAGTAGGGATGTTCACGCTGGCTGAATGAGTTGGTTGGTAACCCATTAGATATTTAGATATTTTGGCATCACTAGGGTTCAATTTAAGTTGTCTGCCTCGCACTGGCCTCCAGTTTACTCTGAAAAACTGAAAAGCACAACCTGTATTTACCAGTTGGTTCTGTAGAATGAACCATCAGTTGATGTGTGCTGGCACGCTTGACTTCATGGCCTGCTTGAAATAACATTAGGCTTGCTGCGCTTTTAAACTGAGTTACATCTTATCAATCTGATGCTAAGTGATAGCTTAATAATGACGCTGTGTCATCTGTGTATGGCTGTTATTGTCGTGCACCATATAGTCACTTTAAAGTCTACCACATATCTATATGATAATATATATAATTTAATAGAAACAGAAAGGCAACATTATGGTGATTGGATTGGAGACTGTATGCTGCTTAGTTTTTTGTCATCTTAGAAACCTGAAGACTTACTATAATTCAGTTTGATACCATCCTTTTTTAGACAGTCCTTCTCTGGGTCAAAGTTTATTTTCAGACTTTACTTCTGAAAGAAACAGAAGAAATAGTTAGTTATAGAAATAGAAGAAATAATTTCACAGGCTGCGTTGTATCCTTTGCGACTGCTAACATATTACTAACTTGACACCTTTTGAAGATGATGGGTGAAAGAGTCACCTCAGATTTGTCCGAAGCTGTAGGAAAACATTAGTTAGTGTGGAGGCGGCTGGATCTCAGGGAAGTAATGTAGCACAGATAAAGTTCTGTTAACTGTGGTGAGATTCATGATACTGATGGCTAAGACATCCAGCAATTAAAGAGAGAGGGAGAGATGGAAATTGCAATATTTTTTCACTCAAAATGGAAACAAAGAGAGATTGCTGTGCATAAGGAATTGAGTGTAAAGAGAAACTATCAGACAAAACGTGCTGAAAAAGTAAAGCAACTTGAAGCTGACTTGGCCTCAAAATGACAATTTGTCACGCAAGCCTGTGATTCAAATGAAAATACCACCAAAGCAAGGTATGACATGACCGTGTTAATCTTCCATAGATGTTGAGTTTATCAGAACTGTGTTATGAAAATGGTGGAGTACAACTGTCCTGTTAGTTTGGTAATGTTTCCTGGCTTGCGGTACTATGATATGGAGAACTGAAGACATATCACTCGATGTTAAGAATGACTGGTAGACAGGGGAGGAGATTTTGATTGTTTTTTGTCAGCACAATGTATCTGACACTGCTTAGTTACTGACTTTTAATAAATAAATAAATAAATAAATGAATAAATCTGAAACTCTTGTAAAAACGTGTATACAGTAACTGTAGCCTGAATATTTTTCTGTGATTCATTCCCTACATCATGGTAAATAAATACGGTAGCAGTAGATATTATATAGTGGTTTTAAAGTATACAGACGTTGTCTATGAGGGCACAGTGGATAGATAAGCTCTGAGACAGCTTGCCTTCCTTCCATAATTGAACCATAGAGAAATGACAGAAGGAAATGTTAGAGCATCAAGGTGAAGAGCAAAGTAAAATGGATAATAGCTAACTACAAGGTGTGAGGAAGAGAACACTGAAGGAAGGACAGCAAAGGAGTCATCCAGTCTGCAGAGTTAAATAGAGAAGACACAATAGCATATTGCACACAGAGACATGCATTATTATAGCCTAGAGAGAGGGATTTATCTAAATTTCAAGGTGGCTCATTTGGGCTAACAAGGGACTGCAGCAGTATTTCAGTTCTGTTGAGTCTACATGTAGAGTCTATAGTCGCTGTGTGGGCCTGTACCAGTATCCAAGGTCCCTTTACACAGTAGTTTTTTTTCAGTCTCAACTGGCAAATGCTGGGTATAAAAAGCAGAGCACTGCTAAAGCAAAGCTAACTATAGCCACAGATTGTTGGGTAATGTTTGTATGTTTTACATACACCTGTGACATTTATTTATCTATGGTATCAACATGTAGACCTACTGATAACTGTTCTGTACTCAGATTTGTTAAATTGTCAAATGGAAACAATGGTTATGGATATATAGTGATACATTAGGTGGTAGAGGTGGCCTCAAGTCACATATTTGGCACTAGTTAGGAGGTCTACAGTTCCTGCTTCCTCGTTCCTCTTTTTAAAAAGAATGATGGAGAGGCTTTTCATAGAATTTGAGTTTGTAGCTATTTGGTTAATGCTAACATGAGGCCAAGCTAAAGAGGTACTTGGAAACCAAACATCCATTAAGAGAGAAACTTAGCCTTCTTCAGACGAATGATTGGTATGAACCAGATACAGCCAGATGGTTGGATAGTAGGAGGTAGCTATTTGCACATAAATAAACAAAAAGAAATTAAGAATTAAGAATTTAATGCTGGGCCCCCAAATGGGCAATCAGAAATATTACCAAAACCAATAAAAAAAAAAAAGAAATATTACCAAAACAAGAATTAACAATGTCACATAATATTGCACAGATATGAATTAAAAAGAAATGCCAGTGTATGTCCTTATTTTACATAATCACTTATTTCAGTTATATTTAGTAAGCATTTGTTTCACAGATTAATTGTTTACAGATTTAGGGAATAATGAATCTACTAATGAATCTCATCCCCTATTCACAATTGCATGCTGGCTGAAAAAACCTAACCCTAACAATAACATTTCTCTAAATAATTCATTGTTAGTTATCTTTTGCATGATAATGAAGATACTTCAGCATCATCATTAATTTTTTAAGGCTCACATATACTCACAGATTTTTCTTTAATTCAGAATGGTTTAAGTTAATATAAAACAGGGACAGCTCAAGTTCCTCAGATTATACATATCCAGGCTATCAGGGATCTTCCTGGGACTGTGTGTCACTTTAAAGATTTCTTTCAAGTGTACGTGACACTTTGGCCGACCTTGTCTAGACTGAAACTGGCTGTAGGACTGTCTGTCTTTTCTCTCAGGGTTGTTCTCTGTATTTTTTCCTTGTTTCATTTTTATTTCACTTTCTCTTTCTCTCAGTTTCTGTTCCATCCCTCTTTTTTGTCTCTCTCCCTTCCTGTCATTGTCATGCTGTGTCGGTCTGGAGACAGTGCTGTCTTAGCATCGTTGCCTTCACACACACACACACACACACACACACATGCTCACACAAAGCCATAATTAGCACCCACCTTGATGCACAGCCTGGTCCATCGAGTTGAAAGTGAACCTGTCTGGCTTTTAGTGTTTTACTTGCAATAATCCAGAGCTTTAAGGAGCCAAACTAAAGGACATATACTCGATGTACCTCTAACAGGAGTTACCCTGATGATATCTACATGGTTTGATGATTTATAAGCAGTTTATTATGTTAACATTTTAGTTTGCCTTGCACAATCAGTAGTCTGATACAAAACTTATCTGACCCCCACAAACCAAGCCTAGTCAAGTGCTACAGGCAAACAGAATTATGACTGTCAGAATGAATGCTGCAAGAGTTGTTTGTGAAAAAGCTACATTTATGTGTTTTTAATGTATGTTAGGTCTGTAAATGGTAGGTAGAGTTGATCTCAAAAATGAAAAATATGCATATGTTTAATGCAGTTTTTCCAGGTATAATTACCTGGAAAAACTGCAAACTACTAATATTTTAGTTTTTCTGGTACAACTTGTCATATTTGCTTAATTCATAAGCTGGATGAAAATATAGTTGACTTCATTTTTGTGAATAACAAGTTCTCTCCTTGTTTCATTTGTCATCTATCTGTCCCATTGTGCAAAAAGATACATTTGATATATGAAGGCAAAATTTTGCAGAAGTCACTGGAACATAAAATCTTTATTCAAATTAGAGATGGTTGAGCAGAAAATGTCTTAAAACTGTGATGATTTGAGACGGAATTGCCCATGTATGAGATTCAATTTTTTCAATTAATTTCAATTAAAATGCAATTCAAACATTAGCTTCAAGGCATTATATATTGCAATGTAAAGTAACAGAAAGCAACCCCACCAATCAAAGGACCCCTTATGAGCAAGCACTTGGCAACAGTGTGAAGGAAAAACTCCCTTTGAACAGGAAGTAACCTTTGGCAGAACCAAGCTAAGGGAAGGGCAGCTATCTGCTGTGACCGTTGGGGGGTGAGGGGAGGGAGACACAACGAGAACATCTAAGCATTGGTGACTATACGCAGTAGGCCTGTAGGTCATATGAGTGTTCTTGTCCAAGAGAGAGGATCATACTGTGTCTGAGAGCAGATGTTTTACCACAGGGGTTTCTTTGATGTTGTCATATCACAACTCCTCGAAAGCATCAGACACACAAGTGAGACCTGAAATGTCCATTCGAGGCCGACTTTTTTCCATGCCTAATTGAAAGAAAATGCAATCTAAAAGTTGCACCCAAGTTAAAATAAGTTCATATCTTGATTTGCTGTTCGATGTTCCAAGCTTCATTAGTGACAAACCTGTCTGTAAACTGTTCAATTTGAGTTGCTCAGTCCAGTTGTTAGACTTTATTCTACACGGTTGTCTTCATTTATAGAGTAAAAAGTAATTGAAATTGTATGAAAATATTAGCAGTGCAATTTTCAGATATAAAATAGTAAAACAATTTAATAGTAAACACAATTATTCTTGTATTTAGAGTAGTAGTTCTGTGGAGTTACAGTTCAAAGATTACTTTCTTAAAGCAACTTGGTAACATAATTCATAAAGGGCATTGAAAGCTGTACTCTTTGACCTGTTCATTAAGAATAATTTTTACAAGTGAATAAAAACATCTGTCTGCATTGATTACAGTGACTGTGGTTGTTTTTTGGTTGATCAGACTCTGTAGTATTCTTGACTGTCATCTACATCAATGATTTAGTTTATCATGTAGTTTATTGATAGTATATAAAAACCTACATGGCAAAAAATCAGTAGTAGCCAGGCCAGTCAGTATTTTAAGTGGTAGACCAGAAAATACATTACATTACATTTCCAAAGAGTAGAAGATTTCAATGTTAGGAGTTTTTCTCCAGCAGGATTTATTCCAGACTTTTTCCAGTTTGGAGGAGCGCTTATTTGATAGGAGAACAGGAAAGAGGAAAGAGCCAAAATACAATCTGTCAAATGGACAAAAATGAACTCTAACAGCTGCCTTAATGTTATACAGGATAAAAATGCTGCTTTAACATGGTCAACATTAAGAGTCTGAATAACATAACTTGACTGTAGTTCAAATACATTCTATATTAAGAGGAACTTGGCGAGGCATTTTTACATAATGACTTGTCAGACTGGCACACTGACATCTCTAGTGGATGGTGAAGGCATGTCAGACACAATATCAATCAATGTCTCAGACAAGGGAGTTTCTCTTCACCTTCTGTTTTCTCTGCTTTTTTAGCTGCATTGTTTTTTCCATGTCCTTCGATTTCTGTTATTCAGTAGTAGCAGGCGTTTACTCTTCCTTTACTGTGCTCTTAATGTGGAAGTTGGAAAGTCTGAGGCCTCAGCTGGGATGAAGGCCTTTAATACACCTTTTTGTAATATGAGCTGAATATGAAGCCAGGTGCTCATGCATCCTCAATGTCACTGAGGACAGCATATTTTAGTTCTGCCTCATTTTTCATCCTCACACCTCATTTTACGCAAACAGCACCTACTTTACTGCTTTAGAGTGGACTGAACACGAGTGGCCTTATCTCACTTTACACATAGCAGCGGAAAGATCAAGACCAGTACAATCAGAATTGTAATCTAAGAAAGAAAAACAGAGTATTAAGTGTAGTTCAAACAAATAAATATATAATATATAAAATAAATAATTATTATATTAAATTATTTAATTAATGATGCCTTAACACCAATTTCTTGTCATCTCCTCTCAACCAGGCACATGATAATTTACCAGTGCATAGTTATGACCCAGTGTGGAGGACTCGAAGCATTTGTAAAATCTAGATTTATACATATATACTCTTTCAAGTCTAGGGTTTGACACATCAGGAGTTATACAGTAATAAGAAGTCATCTGAACCTTCTGCAACATGAGCGCACTGTAAGCTAAAGTAGCTTTGCATGATTCATGGTTCAGAATAATCCTTACTTCATGTTCTGACCTGCAGTAGCATCTTCTCCACTGTGCTGCAACATAAGCCCACTGTAAGTACAAAATACTTTCACAATGATGAGACTAAAAGTCATAGAGAAAAGATCCTCGCTTGAGGATCGATAAGCTATTGAATCATGGGGTACATTTAGTTTAGACACTGCTTCTACATTTTGTTCAGTAAATAAAAACATGATGTAATATGTCATGTGTTGTTTGTCTGATGATGCATTTAAAGTAAGGTGATTTTTTAAATTAAAACCTGTATATTCTTTTTACCATGACTTTTTTTGTGCAGCAATAACAAGAGATTAAAAACACTTTTTATAATGTATCTTTTAGGCCTGATCTTGTCACAGTTATTGTACTAATTGTGTATGTTTCATCGTTTGTAAGCACAGATATCTAAAACCACTTTATAGAAAAGCATTACAAACTCTGAGTAATGAGCTGCCAATGTCTTCTCTGTAATTTTTTGTATTTTTTTCTGTGGAAGTAAAATTTCTTTGTAGTGTTCCTTTTTTTTCAGATTTCTTTGGTAGTTAAACATCTTTACGCTGAATAAAAGGGGAACATTTTGGAGGTGTTTTATTGAAATGATTTATTAAGAAGTAATTTTAGTGTTCTGGCCCAATTTGGGATTAAACTGGACTGAATGTGTATAGTGACTTTAACAGCAGAGTGAAGTTTACCTTACTGTGGGCTCATGGTGTAACACAATGGATAGGAAGCTACTGCAGTCAGCTCTCGTTTTTATCAAGCTGGGATGTGGCTGTGTTTGTTGAGGCATACTAACACACCCCTGCAGGAGTATGCTTTTACTGTATGTGTGGTATCACAGTACAGGGGAGGGAGAGAGGAGTGACCTTCTTGGAATATTGTGTGGGTTTGTGTGTGAACGTGTAAAAAGAAAACACCCAGTGAGAATGTGCGTTTGCATTTGAGGCGTTTTGCATTGCTGAGTGCATGCATTTGTATGTGTATGTGTGCTGTGCTAAGGGACCTTGCAGTCACATGCGACTGCAGTACAGTGGAGGAGCAAAGGCAGCAGTGAGGTCATCGCACACACCTTGGCTGTCACTGTCAATAATCAGGATGTGTGTGTGCTGAGTTCAGCTTATCTGTTGAAGTGAATATGACATAAGCAAAGCTTTTACAGCACTTCTGGAAATGGCTGATTGACTGACAGCTGAGCAGATGTGACATCCTAAGCCACCAAGACAGGCAGAGCAGTTTTTAAACTCAAATGGCTTTTACTGCAAACTTTGAGCTCTGTTAATAATAATAATTGTAATAATTTTAAGAATTATAATAAAAAATAATATGAATAAGAGGGGAAAAAGTAGATTAAATTAAATTGTACTCTACAAGGTATTTTCTGACAAATGGGGGCATAGTGAGATCTATAGCAATATATACGCTTTATTTATCACCAAAACTTTGGTGACTATTAGTCAACCAAAACATGAATAACAAGCAAACTTAATAATAGAAATAAAATAGCTCAGAAAGGTAAATGAAAATGCAAAATAAAGAGCTTAGTTCGACAAAAAAAGTGAAAAACATAAGATATGGAAAAAAGTTTCTCTATCTCTCCTTGTGGCAGCAGTAACTTCACGAGAAAGATTTTGGCTACATGTACCTGTGGCAGGGGAGTGGTCTCTGCCTCTGCTGCAATGGAGGGGTGGTACGGTAAGCTCATGGGGTGGACTGTGCGCACTAAGTTCGGCATCGATGCCAAACTTAGTGCGGACACCTGATCGACATAGCCCGCTGCAACTCAGAGCTCCTGCGCTCAAATGATCCTCCAGCCTCAGCCTCCCGTAGCTTAGATTACAGGCACGCACCACCGCACCCCGCATCGCCCCGTGAGCTTACCGTACTACCCCTCCATTACAGCAGAGGCAGAGACCACACCCCTGCCACAGTACCAATGACTGCTTTTTGATGGTACAGTTGAAAAAGATTGCATTTTAATTTTCACTAGTACTGACTAAACCGGTGAATGTAACCACATTTGGGTAAAGGAGGCTAAAAGATAATTTTTCCATCTGCTTTTGGCTTGTAAAGAAGTCAGTGAGAGGGGGCATCTCTGTTTGCTGCTCCAAGGCACACGTCGCCAGCTGTGAGCACAGAAGCCCCAACTAGTCAGAAGAAGCTTAGCTTATCTTAGCTGGTGGAGTTGAGGAGTTAAAACAACTTGCTAAGCTGCTAAGCTTTATCTCTGACAGCAGTAAAACATAGCCAAGAAGATTTTAAAACTTAGTAATCTTAAAGCGCTGTGGTGCAAAGAGTGATATTCTAAATATTAATATTGGTCAACCCATGAAAAAGCTAAAACCAACAAAAGAGTCACTAACTTGAGCACCATAGACACAAGGTATTATGTTTGCCAGTGAAGACTTAAATGCAGGTCTCAAGATTATCACAGTTAGGTGTGCTTATTTACAGTGCAATCACAAAATGCTATATTCAATGGTGCTGGTAAGGAACTGGACTCCAGGGATCCAGGGAGAGGTAACAAACATCCAGTCATCACACACTCTTCACAGAACAATCACTTACAGAAACTCAGGCTCACCGCAGTGAGGGAAAAATCCAGGGAGGTCCCTCAGTGAGGAACCTGCAGTGAGCACCGCCCAGGTGGGGAGAACAAAATAAACAAAGAGCAAGGTGAAGGGAGAGAGAGAGAAAAGAAAAGAGAAGACAACAAACAAGCCAACGAGCCAGGGAGGACCCCCTCCTTGTCCCATGACTGTTCTTTACACTGAAGACTGGAGAGATATGGTTTTAGCTCGGAAACATGGAAAGCATTGTCGATGTGCATGTTGCGGGGCAAAGACTTCATGTAAGCAGAGACAGGGTTAACCTCAATCTGGCCTTGATTTCATATGGACCACTAAAATTTGTGGACAGTTTCTTAGATTCTGCTCGAATAGGGCCCTAGTCAAGAGCCAGACCTTCTGCGCAGGAGTATAGGAGTCTGATTCCACTTATTTTGCTCCTTGGTCTGGAGGAAGGTCGCTTGCGTGGTCTTGCGTCACCTGCACAAATGATGCTAAACAGATGGGGCAGAGTGCTCACCTTCTATTCCCGGAAAAGCGGGGGTTGGTAGCCCAAGGAGGCCTCAAAAGGGAACAGGCCCAGTTGCTGAAGAGGTCATGCAATTATGAATGTATTCCACCCAGGCAAGCTGCATGGTCCACGTGGTGGTTGGTGGAGACGATGCAACGGAGTGCAGATTCCAGCTCCTGATTGGTTTGTTCAGCTTGGCCATTGGTTTGGGGATGAAAACCAGATGACAAACTGACCTTCATGCCGATTGCCGAACAGATCTCCTTCCAGACCTGGTAGGTGACCTGGGAGCCGCGATCAGAGACAATGTCAAGAAGGATCCCGTGGAGGCAGAAAATGTGGTCTGTGAGGAGCTGAGTCATGTCCAGTGCTGTGGGAGATTTGGGTAGGGAAACAACGTGTGCATCTTTTGAAAAGCGATTGACTATGGTGAGTATTACTGTGTTTCCACCGGAAGGGGGCAGACCGGTCACATAGTCGAGAGCAATGTGGGACCAGGGTTGTCCGGGAGTTGGAAAGGGCCTAAGCAGGCCTGCAGGAGGAGAAGACTTATTCTGTGCACAGATAGAACAGGAAAAGAAATATTCTCTAGCATCCTTTATCAGTACAGGCCACCAAAAGAGATGCTATAGGAAGGTGAAGGTCTAGTGGATGCCAGGATGCCATGTAAATTTAGTTGTGTGTGCCCAGTGGCGTACCTGAGATCATACGGAAGCAGAAATGAAGAGCCGGCTAGACGGGCCGTTACCTGGGTCGAGTTCAGACTGTTGGGCCTCCAGGATAGCGGACTCAATCTCCTATAAAAGGGAACTGACGGTGCAGGTAGGTAGCAAGATAGTAGTTTCTCCGGTCATGTCCTCAGAGGTGGAGTATTGCTGTGACAGAGCATCGGGCTTGATGTTGTGGGAACTGGGTCTGTAAGTTATGGAAAAGTGGAAATGGGTAAAAAACAGGGCCCACCTGGCTTGTCAGGCATTAAGTTGTTCAGCTGTCTGTAGGTAGGCTAGATTCTTGTGATCCATCCAGACTATGAACGGGTGTGTGGTCCCCTTGAGCCAGTGTCTCAACTCCTCCAAGGTGAGTTTAATGGCCAGCAATTTTCTGTCTGCCATGTCGTAGTTCTGTTCTGCAGGAGAGAGACTGCAACGAGTCTTTTTTGAGGAGCTTGAATGCAGCTTTGGCTGGGTGACACCACTGAAAGGGAACTTTCGGAGAGGTTAGTTGGGTCAGAGGCAAGACAAGACTGAAATCCCAGATGAAGCGATGGTAAAAGCTAGCGAATCCCAGGAACCATCAGAGCTGTCTGCAGTCTTGGACCAGCCAGAGATGGAGCCAGCTGGTCCCCAGCCAGATATCCAGTGTTCGTTCCAATCAATATTGGGGTTGTGTAAACATAGCCGGGGTGACCCAAAACGAGAGGTGTTAGAGGCGCTTTGAACATGTAGAAACTATTCTGCTCCATGTGATTACCAGAAAGGGAGAGAGTGACAGATTTGGTCTTATGAGTGATGTTAGAGTGAATTGTTAAATGTTTGTCATTTTTATGCTTACCATCTCTACATTGTTTAACTGTAGGATGAAAGGAATTCCACAGTCCCCTCCCCAGATTCTCGAGGTTCTGGGTGAGGGGCTGTAGTCTTTTATTGTAGATACATCCTATCTGAAAGATCTGTTTCTTGTGTTGTAAGCTTCCTGCTTTTATGACCCTTTTGGTCAGCAGGAGGACACACACACACACACACACACACACACACACACACACATTCTTACTTACATACAGAAGTTCACACATATACATACAATGCCTTAGAACCATGTGGGCGTTGCTTTGCTGTGTTTTGTGTGAACTGTCTCTCAATAAAAGGCAGCGAGAGGAGGCCATCGTCGGGGTCATTTTCGTGGTGAACACAGATGAGGCCTCCCTTGCGCAAGTAATCGATCGAACGCTGTTGCCTTGTTTTTCTTTCATGGGAATAAGTCCTGGATACAGCGGGGTCTGAGTTTAGACCCAACAAGTGATGTCAGGCAGGTGTTGACCATCCAGGGCACTGACCTGGATAGTGTGAGGCAAAGGTACCATGGAAACATTACATTTTTGCACCAGGCAATCATTAAAGTAAAGGTGCAACATTTTGGCCACATGGGACAGGAGTAGATGTCCCATGTGACCCTTCTTGTGCATTATAAGCACTCACTGGCCGCTAATCTATGGCAGTGTTCAGCGGGGGTTTGATGAGAGGGTCTGAGCTGCATTGGCTGCTCTTCAGAATCACTTCTCACCTCCTCATGTCTTTCGGCCGCATCAGCAGTGCTTCTGCCCGAAGCGACGCACCCCACAGAACTCTGGGAATTGGTGTTTTGCGTCTCCTGATGTGCCCGCATGTGATCATGAATCCTAATACATAAAGGTATAAGGGAGTGTAGGGAAGCAGGCAAATCTCAACCACTAGTTCATCTTTTAATTCATTACACAGGTTATTTAATGAAGTTCCCCTGTGGGCATTCTTCCCCCAGCCTGTGTCCTTCGCTCCGTTTACCTTGCTTGAGGTTCAGCAGACCAAGACACAGGGCATGCAGTCAAAAAGGTCCGTAGCACATATGTTTTTGTGCAGTTCTTGCCAAAAACGAAGTCCAGTGTCTTATTTCAAAATAAAGCTGTTTGCTTTATTTTGAAAGGTTTGTGACTTATATAATATAGAAGCCTGAAACTTAGTCCTTCATGTACCATACATCTTCAGGCATGCTGCTTTATTTGACATAAACACGTACACACAGCAGATAAACACTAGCCAGAGAATATGAAACACATTTATAAAGATGACACACATCTTTTAAGTCTATTTTGCATGCAGCGTTTTTAGGTTTCAAGGAAATTGAATGCTATTTCATCTCATCCTGTAAAATTACTACCACTCAGTGCTTTTAGAAGGTTTTTGCTTTTTAATCACATTGTCAGCAGCTTGACTACAGGGACAGACTTCACTCGAATAAATAGGAACATCTTTACAGAAGGAAATACCTGGCATTAAAATAAATCAAACTTGTGTTTTCAACATCGGCAGGCAAGCTGCCACTTATCTTCATCATTATATTTACTTATATTTATTCACATCAACACTAAACAATAACAAGCAATAATACATTTATAATTAAATTACAATTAATCCTTCAGTTTAAAAACGTTTGTGCTTTACAACATCTAATAGCTCACTGCCTCCATTACCCTTTCTCTCTCCTCTCTTTTATATCCCACTGCTATCCGTTGCCTTCTTGGCTTTCTTGTCCGCCCCTTTAAACTTTAAACTCGACTCTTAAGTGCTTGTGTCTCTCCAGACATAGTGACAGCTGTGACTGAGAATGTGTTGCAGCAGTTTGACTCTAACCTCTTCTGTCCTTGTTATGGAGCGAATATTAGCAGCATATATGCGCCAATATTAGCTGCACATACTAGTGGCAGGTAGCAGAAACAGGCCAAAGACAGCGTGATAACATCAGGAAGTTGATGGTGATAGATCTCTCAGATTTTGGGGGGTAAAATACTGTGATGTCCCAGCTGTACTCCCTTGAGATTTGCACATCTCACCTAGTTCAGAGAACTTACAATCAAGAGGAAAATTAGACAACAGCTTTTCCAAGACTTTTCCAGGCTAACACACCATTTGCTTGTATTGACAACATTTAGGAAATTATACTGTACTCATATATAAGGATTCTAAATATCACATATATATAGTTTGAATTCAAACATTTGACCTCTGACCTCACGTTTACATTTCTGCCTTTTGTTGTGGAAGTTTTCCATTAAATAAAGCCTGCAGATGAGTGGTGAGCGATAGCCAACATTCTTTTAATCAAAGCACACAAAGAACAGACAACCAAGCTTGGTGGAGAGCCTGCATGACCACGGGGCAGGGTCAGCAGAGTCTCACTGAGAGTAGGGTGGCTCTCACTTAAATACCTTCTCCAGGAACAAAAGGCAGTACACAGATGTTTCACACCTTAAGATTCACCACTCCCTGGAAGAGACAAAAGACTCTTCCTGTGGAGTTGTCTGCTTCCCCCAACTTCCTAACTAGACCCCCACCATTTGTCTTACAGTATGGGTGTCAGACATGTTAAAATCCAGTGGCACCAAGGCATTACACTAAAATAATGTGATTAATACATAAGTGAAAGAAATTCCTTTACAATCCCACCCTTTGATTCTTAAATCAAGAATCACATTAAAACCAGAATTTCTTTCCCAACATTCTGTACATCACATCAACATTATTTTACACTTAAAGGAGTTTCACACTGTGTATCCTAACTTCACTGTTCTCTCACCACCCTTTGTTCATCTTTAATCTTCCCCCCAATCTAAGCTCTCACATGCAAATGGCAACAACAATGATACAGAGGAAAGGTCTTCTCCAGAGTGTCAAAGTACTTTGCATGGCAAAGTGAAAAAGCATTAGATGGTCATTCCCAGTCCCAGTCATGGCTCCTGGTGTCTGTGCCGTTTACAGAGTCATAATTCCAACGCTGATCTCCCTCTGTGCTGTCACTTTTGGAGCTTGGCACGCTCTCTTCATCCCTCGATGTCTGTTCCAACGCAGCTGTAGATTTAAGGCAGAGCACGTCGTACACCTTAGTTGTCTTCCTCAACGTCAACGGCGAAACTCTTTCATTTTATTTTAAGATTTTTGCTGTTCAAAATCTCCTCGTGACAATCTTTTGGAAGCCCAGTGGTGCAGCCCACTGTCGTTTGTCTGCTGTCCTGCAGATGGTCCCTGCTTCTCACTGGTCCTCTTGAAGCGTTCTCTCCCGGTCGTGGTCTGTATCTGCGTCAGTCCTTCCATATCCCTCATGTCACGGTCTCTGCAATTTAAAAATGAAAGCTTCCACGGAAAACCCTCTTTTGCCCTATGTCAGCTTAGCACAATTAGACATGCACAATGAAGTTGTGCATTGTCTCTTAAAAATTCACAGGGATTCTCCCCTGGAGTAGTTTCACTCCAGGCCCTGTCTTAAGAAAAGGTAAAACATTAGCCAGCAGTGTGTCCTGCTGTAGATCATGTGATTAGATCATATGATTAACCCTCTGCTGTGGAAAAATAGATGTTAGCGTAGCGCATCTGTATGCACACTTTCTCACAGTGACCTCTGCACTGTAAGCAATACAAGGTCATGAATAACACACCGCTGGTAAATTCAAAGACACAGAAAGTGACAATTAAAAGGTTAAACCAGCATGGCCCAAAAGCCCCTACAACCTGTTGCTGTCACCTTTCTGCTCCTGTAAAAGAAACATACATACATCCACCCTTTTGTCAGGTCAAGGTGGAGGTGCAATCTTGCATACTGGTGTCAAGTCAGCCAAAGCTTTTGTCAGTCCAGTCAGTCCCCATTTTTATTTGCTGACAGTAGAACCTCGTGACGCAATAAGTTTCTACTGCCAGCAATGACGTCATTTCAAAAAAGAAAAAAGAATTTAGACTGGATTACCTCGCTGAATCCTTTTTGACAGGGACTTGTTTTCTGATTGTCCCAAATAAGTGGCTTTCTCCCGAGCCCATTCTAATTTTTGGAGAAACTCACTTGCAATTGTTCAACATGTTGTGTAGCGCTTTCGATCCCGATCTTGCAGGCGTGCTTCAAAAGAGAAAATTGCCAAACAAAAATCTCAGTGCACTGTTAAAATCAAAAAATATTAAGGCCTCTTTTTAGAAGTTGTCTAAGCATATTCTTAGAATGATAGATCAAAACAAAACTAATTGGCAGTTTCAAAGTGGTACCAAAGAAAATGCAAAACTTCCCCAAAACTTTCATCCACCAGTCACACCTCACACAACAGCAATATTCTATTAGATAATGAGTTTTGTTTTCCCCCATGTACCCAGATGTGTGTCATGATAAGACCTCCCCCACACATCAGAAACAAGAAACTCAATAATCTATTAGTCCCCACTCATCTGACCCCCCTGCAGCATTCTGTTCACCCCTGCAATAATTCAATCATCCTTCCCCAAAATAATACTAGTTCACTAGTCTATGTATCACTTCTTAACCCACTAAGTGAACCGGACAAGATGATGGTAACAGCAATGCATGCTTAAAATGCTATTTGGTCTTCATGAGCTTCATTGCATGTGTGTTTGTGTTAGTAGGATTAATGCATTTTTCTGTTTGTGTAATTTTTGTGTACCTCTCCTCTTTGCGGTGCTCCAGACACTTTTCAATTCTCCACGCAAGGCAGTCGTTTTTTTCTTCCCAGTTTCCTAAACCCAAATTTCAGTTCCCACACTAAAACAGCCATGTTCTCCATGTTCTCCCCTGCTCCTTCCACTGCGGTCTCGTCTCATCTCTCCCCCCTTGCAGCAGTCCAGTGAGAGTCAGTTGTCCTGTGTTTTCCACTGTCTCATCTTGCCATTTTGCTCCAAAAGTGGCAAATGTCCAACTCAGACAGTCTTTTCAAAGGTCCATTCACACACAGTGAAGTTGCAGCTCGTTGGAAATGCACATCCATCCATCCAGTCATGATGATGCCATTTTTCTCCTTGCTGTCGCTGTCTTGCACAGTTGCTGCTGCTGGACCTTTTCTTCACTGCTCAGGACCCTGCTGTGAGCTCCTGATATCCATCTCGTTGTTCTGGAACTGCTTTTCTCGTCTTCAGGGAGAGATTCTTGGAGCTTGTGTTCTCAGGGTGACAAACACATGGAAGTTAAGCTGTAAAACAATTCAGCCAAAACTTGGCTTGAGTGTTTCTAAATGATGTTAACCTATAATTTTCTTCCGACTGCTGCACGTGAAAAATTGATCAGGGTCTGCTCTTCACCTGCAAGTGACACACTGAGACATTTTGATCATTCTTATCACTGCTTAAAGAAACACGTCTCCCCTCTCTGGTTCTGAAGTCCCCTTTCTTAAAAACCCAGAGAGATTGTAGTTGTTCTACATTGAAAATCACCAAACCCTCTTCCTATTTTTTTTTTACTTATTTTCATCAACAATTCTGCTAAAAAGAAATTTTTTGTGTGTCCACACTAGGGGAGCTGGTGGCCTGCAGTACCACCGTCTTCCGCTAGTTGGAAACAACTTTTACGCACATTTCTACACTCCTCTCTCTCTTTTTTTTCCCCCTTGTTTTGTTCCCCATTTCAACATTTTGAACCCCATTTTCTCTGTTTTTTTTTTTTGTTTTTTTTCCACACACAACAACTTTTCCCACACATCCATTCTCTGCAATCTTACACACCACACATTTCCTCAGTTCTTAACATACAGTCACACATTGAGTTTTGTCTCTGGCCGCTCGGCGCAACGTCCGCTGCTACTGGATCTAGATCCTACATTTACATTCAGAGCGTCCTCTGCAATGGCCTTCTTCCCTTACCGGCAGAAAAGTGCTAAAATACCGTCACTCTACACACTGTATTGTGCAGACGTGATTATCAACGGTGGACTCGAACCACCGTTCCCTGTGATGGACCGGTGTTTCTGCAATTACTCTGGCAGACAACTGCTTTTCTTTTGCACAACACCGGAACCGAACACAAGCCTGGGGACTCGAACCCCAGGATTTTCCCTCCGGAGACTCGAACTCCGGAGCAGCAGGCACTTCACCGCTCGGCCAGACAAAAATCTCCCCATGACTGTATACAAAGTTAGCTACAACTCACCCATCTGCAGGAGTCCCCTCAAAGTTGATGGTCTCTGTGGTGACTGAAACACACGGCTCCGTGACTCCTCCATTTCCTTTGCTTCAACAGCTGGTAGGACAAAGGTACCTTTTTCCTCAGGGGTGATCAGCCCGTCCACGGAACCGTTGTTCAGCGACCACACGGACCATCCTGCTCACAGCGCCATTCTGTTGTGGAAGTTTTCCATTAAATAAAGCCTGCAGATGAGTGGTGAGCGATAGCCAACATTCTTTTAATCAAAGCACACAAAGAACAGACAACCAAGCTTGGTGGAGAGCCTGCATGACCACGGGGCAGGGTCAGCAGAGTCTCACTGAGAGTAGGGTGGCTCTCACTTAAATACCTTCTCCAGGAACAAAAGGCAGTACACAGATGTTTCACACCTTAAGATTCACCACTCCCTGGAAGAGACAAAAGACTCTTCCTGTGGAGTTGTCTGCTTCCCCCAACTTCCTAACTAGACCCCCACCATTTGTCTTACAGTATGGGTGTCAGACATGTTAAAATCCAGTGGCACCAAGGCATTACACTAAAATAATGTGATTAATACATAAGTGAAAGAAATTCCTTTACACTTTCCTTTAAGTTGGCTCTAAAATGAGTTATTCTTACTTCACTATAACTTCTCAAAGTACATTTAAAAAGAACAAAGAAAACAAAATCAATATACAAAATGCAGTAATATTCTTTTAAAAGTAAATACTGTCCAGAGAGTGATCTGCTTTGGTGGAGGTTAGTGCTCTCTGAGTGCTTCTTGTTCAAGACTACTTTCAAACTAAACTTGCTAAACTGACCCGTGAGATGTCTATAAATACAGCAGCAGGATTGCCCTCAGCCTGGCTCATCTGGAATCTTTACTCTTGAATAGAGCGTTAGTGCATCTCAGTTCAGTATTGGTGGATGGTTACCTTCACCCCTGTAAGATACAGTCCACGATGGGAAAAAGTGCACTTAACAAAGCCCAAACCACCCCAGAGGCACTGCACAGCAGGCAGCACTATATGCACTATGACATCGCAGAAGAAATGTTTGAGTTGCGGCTTCCTTCTCAACAAATCATTGCAGCTGAGCTGCAACAAATGCTTTATTACAAATCAAGCATAGAAAGTGTGATATTGCTGACTGTCATCTAAAGTCATTATTATACTAACTGTCTCATTTACACTGCAGTACATTTATTTTGAGAGGTTGTTTTTGTATAAAAGTCTTGAATCTTAGCCTCACCTGTTATATCAACCTCTCACATGAATATGTATGTCATCTGTCTGTTATATTGGTATATGCCATCTGATTTGCATATGTTCTCGAGTAGTGCATTTTTTACCAGTCGGACTGTGACTTTAACCTGGCTTTTAAAGCGATTTCCTTCCCTCATAACAGCTGAAGATAGTTTAAATAAGAGGAGCAAAAGTGCCTGTGTACAGCACAGTGGGAAGCCCATCAAACTGGATTCCTTCAAACTATGCAGTGAGGGCTATTTTAGTGGTGGTTCCCTGCTGCTATGTTTTTGGCTTGTTTCTGCTGGTAGAAAATTTTAAAGGGCTTCCAGTCCAGTGATGCAGAAATGACATAAAAATAATGTTTGAAAAAAAGGAGGTGTTTGACCTTGAGGCTTGATACTGGCTGCTATCCTCAGAGGGCTGTCTGGCCTCTGACTGTGCTCGCACGCACATGCTGCTGCTGCTGTGCGTGTGTGTGTGTGTGTGTGTGTGTGTGTGTGTGTGTGTGTGTGTGTGTGTGTGTGTGTGTGTCTGTGTGTGTGTGTGTCTGTGTCTGTGTCTTAGAAGTAGAGGATACAAGAGGAGGGAAGAACAGTGAAACTTTTCAGACATAAAACAATAAAACAATTTATCATTTACTCACAAAAGTCTATCGGCTGCATGTACCATATATATATATGTAGCACCCATAGCTTCTCAATGACAAATGCTTCAATTTGTTTTCTATTGATATACTGTAAACATATGTATGATGATCTTATACTGTATGAAAAAGGAAAGAAAAACAAATAAAATTACCTTTTATTGATTTGATATGTATTTTTTTTTAATCAGTGATTCTGAGGAAAGCTTAACAGCAGCTAAACTTGTTAACATAGTCTGTATATAAAAGATGGATGAGGCTTCTGGGTCTTAGAAGTGAAATGAACGATGCAGAAGCGCCTTAAACCTGCAGTTTTTCTAATGGCCAGTAGAAGGTGGCTCTTCTGGACTTCCAGTTGTACAGAAGTACAGAAGTCTTTTGTTTCCTTGGCTTCCTGCTTCAGTCACCACTTTCCTGATGACTTGTGAGCTCGGTCTCTAGATTTAAGGCATACTGAGTAAAATATGATTGCTAAAACTTTGACAATGACAAGATGTAAGACAACGAGCGTAAATAATCTCTCGGTTTGACAGTAAGAGGACTTCACTAACTGGTGGGTGAGTCTACAGTCTGTAGTTGAGTTTTATTTAAGATTTTAACACACACTGAAAAAAACGACCATGTTGGATTTACTTAATTCAGTAATGGACATTGGTTGCACACAACTGTTTTGCTTTGGAAGAAACTTAAACAACTTAGTTAAATCAACACAACTTATTCATATTCAATACACCTGTGCATTTTGTGTTGATTAAACATGACTGAAACATGTTTAGATGAAGTAAGTTGAACTCTTGGAATATTTTAATCGTTCACGATTTTGTCATTTTATTCCAAAACTATTCAATAGCTTTTACCCACTTAAATACTACATGTTATCTTCATATTACATAATGTTCAACAAAGTCTAGAGTCTGGTTAACATAAAAATTAAACGGATTTACAACAACTACCATCCTCCTATCTTTATCTGAGTTGCAAGGGGGGCTGGGGCATAGCCCTGAAGTGATAAATTTAAGAGGCAGGGTACACCCTGGACAGCTTACCAGTCTGTCACATAGAGACAAACAACTATTTGCATTCATATTCATTGGCAATTTGGAATCACCAATTAACCTAACTCTAATAACTGTATGATTTTTAACTGTGGGAGGAAACCAGAATACCCAGAAAGAAGCAAGTGCAAACTAGCCAGACTGCATTTGAACCCAGGACCTTCTTGCTTTGAGGCAACAGCACTAACCACCACACCACCAATCCAGGATTGACAAAAGTAGGAAAGCTGTGATAAATCACAATAAATAGCGATAGCATAGGCATGGTGTGTGTATAGTTGTCTGCCTCTTATAACTCCAGTGATTTTCCTGCAGTTTGAAATCTCGTGTGATCTTGTGAATTTCATGAGTCCAGCAACTAACCACTAGATTGTATCATGTCATCTCAACAAGAACAAATTAAGTTGTTGAATTTTATACAAATCCTACATGATTTAATTACTTTCACCATAGAAACATGAAATTATCTTGTTCAAATTACAAGTTACACTTTTGTAAATGTAACAACCACCCAATTTCCTTTTTTCGGTATATATACCAATATATACTTGACTGTGATGGATGCCTTCCTCAAACCATGATCCAAAGCCGTCAAGATGAAATCACATGCAGTGTCGCGAGATTTAACATTGCTATATTATTGACTTACTTCACTCGAACATGATATGAACAATTTAATATACCCTCTCTGCATATCATGTAGTTTCTACACTATATAGTTACACTTAACTTTAAAGCATGAGGCAATTGTGTTGAATACACGCAAGATGCTTACATAAATCCAAGAGATGGCCAGTCCCTTTTTTTCAGTGCACACTAATGTTCAGTTATTGTTCCGTTGTTAACAACTGCCACTAATGATACCATTGGCAGCTCTAAATTTTAGTTTCTTAAGGTAATATGAAATACTCAGAGATGTAAACTACAAGCTAAGATGATTCTGCCTGTGTTTATCCACCACTTAACTTGTTAGTCATTTTGTGTTATCAACATAACACAAAATAACTAATATAAATACAAAATGACTAGACAAGACACATTTAGCTTGTTCACGTTGGTTATATTATCCAGAGGATCTGTAGTGCGTGTTAAAGTGGGAACACGACTGATATAGATATCTGGTGACTCTGAATAACAGAAATCTGTTCTTCAAATATACTAGCTTTTTTTCACTAGACACAAAACATAAACAGATTTCCTTAAAATTTTATTATGTGTAGTTATTTATTTTCTTACAGACAGTTTTCCCAATTCTGCTGGTTCATGCAGTGGCAAAGCATAGGTTCATAGAAAGTTTAAGGAAGTTCCTTTGTTGGAAATGTAGTTTCGTTTTCTAAGCGGTGAACGTGTCAGATTTGGTTCCAAATTATCACTGAGATGTGGATTATCTAATAGGTCCATCTTTCTCTTTAAAGCAATTCACATTAAGTAACTTTGCAATAACACACATACAAAAGTAATGAAAAGTGTGATAGCAATCGGGCAAAAAAAAAAAAAGAAAAATGGGAGACAGCTGAAGAGAATTCTATTCAGAGGGAACCCAGACAGAAAAAGAAAAAAAATGCTGTGACGTTGTGTCTAGAATGACTCTGCAGTTAGTGCTTCTGTGTGTGTTTCTGTGTGTGCTGCTCTACACTCCAAAAATGGTCGCAGACACAAAGGAACACTGGCTCTCAGAGACACACTCATGCTAGATCCAGTGGGCCAAAGCTTCCCTTTAATGCACACTTGTTAATTATTCACAGTATCCACCATTACAGTGCTACTGGGCCAGAGCCAAAAGTATGCGTCCCTGTTCCCCTCAGTACGTCTGAAAGAAAACAGCTTTTCAGTCAAAACCAGTGCATGTGCATTCAGGTATACAAAGCAACAATATGTTCTACTTTCGGCACAAAGCAGCCATTTGTGACGTGCAGTTTCAGTCAGTTTTGGTTTTCAGCTGTAGTGCCAGTTTTTATATGTGTATTTCAGGACCACGGACAGATACATATTAGAATTTGTGCTGTTTGTGCAAGAAGCAGAGATCACAGTTCATTTCATTACAGCTTCTCTCAGCTTCAGCTACTTTAATTTTGGATTGCACTCAAGTACCTTTGCATGTTCCAAATAATACTTATTATACTGTAAGTATAATATACTGCAAGTATACTGTAAGTAAACTGGGTCAAGGTGTTTGAGAGCTCCTCCCAACAGGTGGAGGCTTCCGGTGATGAGGACTTCACCCGTTGCCTACTGGTGGTGGTCAGAGGGCCCGGTGGCGCCAGTGTCCGGCAGCCTCGCCTCTGTCAGTGCGCCCCAGGGTGGCTGTGGCTACAACGTAGCTTGCCATCACCAGTGTGTGAATGTGTGTGTGAATGGGTGGATGACTGGATATGTAAAGCGCTTTGGGGTCCTTAGGGACTAGTAAAGCGCTATATGAATACAGGCCATTTACCATTTACTTGTCTTATTCTGGGTTCTTGGTGCAGCCCCTCAGTTCATCCTCTTCCCTTTGTAAATGGAAAGCTTCAGTTATGCATTAGTTGACTGTGTTATATATATATATATGTATATATATATCTTATATGCACTATATGTTAGAATCCACCACCAGTAGATCTCATTGAAACCCTATTGTGATTTATTTTGTAATACTTATATAGAATTATAAGTGACAGCTGTTTTTTTTTTTGTTCAACATGGTTTTGTGATTGTCAGTAAAATAACTGTGTAAGTCAGACTTGGAGTTAATGATGTAATGGCCACTGGTGGAGTAAATATTGTATTATTTAGTTAATGCTAGTGTTTCATTGTTAAGATGACAAAATTATTATGTTAAGCTAGTTTTATTTTCGTGCTGCTAAGGGGAATTAATGGATGCAAATCGTCCATTTATTTCACTTAACAGGTTATATTACCCATTCAGCTTCTTTTATTTTGCAGCACTCGAAGGGGCTAAGAAAGTCTGGCTCTTCGTGTCCCATGTGTTTGTAATAGTGGTGACTTTTCTGTCTTGTATATGTGCTTGTGAGTGTGTTAGTTCAGTCCTGGCGTGTGCCTCAGCTGTTGGGAACATGCATCGATCCTCTAAGACACGTCTGTTGACAGGTTGTGTTGCCAGGGGAACCACAGATGCTGTCATCTTCTACTTGCGTAACCATGGTGATAGTCCCTTCAGCAGTGTGTTGTGTCTGCTTGCTTCACTGTCAAATGATAGGACAAAGACACACACAGCATGTGAAGGCAGGATTTGGGAAGCAGGACCCGTTTGATGGGCAGACATCTGACAGAGCAGAGCTACATACAGACTGTCTGAGGTGCACTGTCTCACTCTCCATGTGGAGCGCTCTAAAAGGACCCAGCAGAGCGCTCTGTATGATAGGGATGTGGTTAACATGTGGATGCTATGGACAATGGGAAACTACAACTAGTGCAAAAGTAAAACAAACAAAAATAAATATATCTCATGTTCAGTGTTACGAAAAACATAAAGCTGTAACAAAGGTTCTTCATATAGAGATACGCTTTGCAAATCTAAAACTAGAAAACTAAAGAGACAGTCGTTATATTCTTATATATTCAGTTGAGGATGACAGTGATAATGCTCTTCATTTCCTCAGGTCCAGGGATGATGTCATCAATGATGTCATCAGGAGGATGCCAAGACCTGCCAGGACAGCCTGCCTTCAGCTCTGACTACCTGTCTGGTGAGGGTGAATGGGCTGAAAGTCGTGTAGTAGATAGTAATTTTATCACTCTGCCACCTACAGTCACAGGCGAAAACCTCTGTAAACACTTCGGTGATTCATTTTGGGCTCAGTCATCCAGGGCATTTTCTAAAATCTGGTCATTCAAATTGTCAGAAAGGAGGTTTATGCAGGGTATGCTCATTGGCTAATGACGTGTGATTGACAAATCAAGCTCTCACTAATCACATTGCATCATTCACCCCTTCACATCCGTTCATATAAGCACTTTTTTTCTGTGCTTTTTCTATGTAACTGCTTTTTATCTAACATCCACACACCCTCACACTCCGATGGATACATCAGAGAACAACTTTGTGGTTAATATCTTGCCCAAGGATATTTGGCATGCTGACTGAAGCAGCCAGGGATCAAACCATCAGCCTACCAATTAATAGATGACCTGCTCTACCATACGTGAATTCAAAATGTAGGCGTTAAAAAGTTTGAAGCTAACAGAAGACTTCAGCAGTTGACCTATGTACCAAAGTTACTGATTTATACCATAAAATGAGGTTACTGTACCTCCAATGTAGCTCATTCAGGATTTGTTGCTTGTTAAAATGCAAAGAGGAATGTTTTTCCTTTAGAAGAAAAGCTGAAATCTCTAGTTGGTTAACCTGCAGCCACTTTACTGAGCAAATACTTTGCATTTTCCAATCTTCTGTGGTGTGGGGATTATAAAGTAAATATGCAACACAATTTATTATCATGCATCAATTGCACAGGAATCATGGACAAAGGAAACAGTGAGGAAAAAAAACATCCATTTTGAAAGTATCCTGTCAAAAACCATTACTGCGTGGTGTTTGAGGCTTTTGTACATTTTTTGTTGCATATATATCTTTGTATTCAGTTTTGTTACTCCATGCACCAAAATAAAATGCAGGTATATTCAGATGCTGATTTTATTTGCATTGGTTGACATTTGTTCTGCCCATTTGTTTGTTTATGTTCTTTCCCACTGCTTTATTTCTTCCTGCTCCTCGTCGTCTTCTTCTTTTTTCCACTCCTCTGTTCATTTTGCTTCTCTCTTTGACTCTCGGTCCCCACTGTCCTTTCTCCATTTGCCAATTTTCTTTGCCTCTGTTTGTCCGTCTCTTTCTCTTGGTCAGGTCCTATGCGTGGGATGACAGATCAGTGGAGCCTGAACAAGACAAAGGACAACAGCAAGCCTGACTCATTTCTAGGTCCATTTTACTTTTTCACCTTCTGTGCCATGAATACCTTTAACTGCAAACTAAGTAGCAGGTCACCGTATTTTCTCTCTTCTTGCTTTGAATCTAAATAAAATAAAAAGACTAAAGAATCTGGTGCAGATTATTTACTTTATTGTGGGTGTTTTGAAATAAAGATGGGGTTAAAATTGCACATACATGGTCAAAATCCTGCATATAGCATATCCAATATTTGTTTAAATACAGGGAGTGCAGAATTATTAGGCAAGTTGTATTTTTGAGGAATAATTTTATTATTGGACAACAACCATGTTCTCAATGAACCCAAAAAACTCATTAATATCAAAGCTGAATGTTTTTGGAAGTAGTTTTTAGTTTGTTTTTAGTTTTAGCTATTTTAGGGGGATATCTGTGTGTGCAGGTGACTATTACTGTGCATAATTATTAGGCAACTTAACAAAAAACAAATATATACCCATTTCAATTATTTATTTTTACCAGTGAAACCAATATAACATCTCCACATTCACAAATATACATTTCTGACATTCAAAAACAAAACAAAAACAAATCAGCGACCAATATAGCCACCTTTCTTTGCAAGGACACTCAAAAGCCTGCCATCCATGGATTCTGTCAGTGTTTTGATCTGTTCACCATCAACATTGCGTGCAGCAGCAACCACAGCCTCCCAGACACTGTTCAGAGAGGTGTACTGTTTTCCCTCCTTGTAAATCTCACATTTGATGATGGACCACAGGTTCTCAATGGGGTTCAGATCAGGTGAACAAGGAGGCCATGTCATTAGTTTTTCTTCTTTTATACCCTTTCTTGCCAGCCACGCTGTGGAGTACTTGGACGCGTGTGATGGAGCATTGTCCTGCATGAAAATCATGTTTTTCTTGAAGGATGCAGACTTCTTCCTATACCACTGCTTGAAGAAGGTGTCTTCCAGAAACTGGCAGTAGGACTGGGAGTTGAGCTTGACTCCATCCTCAACCCGAAAAGGCCCCACAAGCTCATCTTTGATGATACCAGCCCAAACCAGTACTCCACCTCCACCTTGCTGGCGTCTGAGTCGGACTGGAGCTCTCTGCCCTTTACCAATCCAGCCACGGGCCCATCCATCTGGCCCATCAAGACTCACTCTCATTTCATCAGTCCATAAAACCTTAGAAAAATCAGTCTTGAGATATTTCTTGGCCCAGTCTTGACGTTTCAGCTTGTGTGTCTTGTTCAGTGGTGGTCGTCTTTCAGCCTTTCTTACCTTGGCCATGTCTCTGAGTATTGCACACCTTGTGCTTTTGGGCACTCCAGTGATGTTGCAGCTCTGAAATATGGCCAAACTGGTGGCAAGTGGCATCTTGGCAGCTGCACGCTTGACTTTTCTCAGTTCATGGGCAGTTATTTTGCACCTTGGTTTTTCCACACGCTTCTTGCGACCCTGTTGACTATTTTGAATGAAACGCTTGATTGTTCGATGATCACGCTTCAGAAGCTTTGCAATTTTAAGACTGCTGCATCCCTCTGCAAGATATCTCACTATTTTTGACTTTTCTGAGCCTGTCAAGTCCTTCTTTTGACCCATTTTGCCAAAGGAAAGGAAGTTGCCTAATAATTATGCACACCTGATATAGGGTGTTGATGTCATTAGACCACACCCCTTCTCATTACAGAGATGCACATCACCTAATATGCTTAATTGGTAGTAGGCTTTCGAGCCTATACAGCTTGGAGTAAGACAACATGCATGAAGAGGATGATGTGGACAAAATACTCATTTGCCTAATAATTCTGCACTCCCTGTATGCGTTAGCAAGTTGTACTGTCACCAGGCACTTTTAGTAGCAATCACAAGCTGTAAAGGTGTTTGGCAGAATTATAATTGGATAATGAAACACTTTTCTATTTTCAGTGTTGAAAAGGCTATTTCAAAATGTCCTTTGGCGTTTCATCCACTACACCACTGGCTTCTGTGTATTTGACTCAAGGTTATACTGAAGAATTCTGGGAGTCTGCCTCATTCACAATTACATCCACCCTGTTCTGAGTATTTATGCCACTGGTACAAAACAGCCCTGAACATGATGCTACCACTACCATGCTCCAACAGCTGGGATAATATTCTTGGGGTTGAAAGCTTTATTATTTTACCTCTCATCCGAGAAACCTCTGCAGTTCTTCAGTTCAGAATTTAAGTCTTTTTTTTTCAATAATAGAAACGTGCCGAGTTTACACACACAGTCAACACAGTACATACAGTCTCTACCTCTCTGTCAGTGCAACACAGCAGCCTACAAACCTATTGAAGAGATGTGGGCAGCTAATCTCCGAGCAGACAAACCACTGAGACACTGAATTAATTACATGTGACAGAGAAAGTGTTAATTGGAGTTTCTGCAGTCATTTGACAAAACTAAGTACACCCCAAGAGGGAGAATCTTTTTCACACTCTTCTTTACAACATCGCTTCAGCTCATTGTGCTTTGCTGGGATTTGCTTATGCACAGCTCTCTTAAGTTTCTTTCTCACTATTTCAGTCAGGTTGAGGTTTCGACTGGGTATTTGCATCACCTTCATTCTTTTCCATTTCACCGTTGTGTTGTTGCTAGTGTGCTTGGGGTCCTTGTCCTATGCATGACCTAATTTCAGCTCTTGGACATGTGGCCTCACATTTGACTATAATGTACATTTTTATAGAGAGGAGTTCTTAGTTGACTCAATGACTGCAAGGTAAAACAAGGCTAAATCATCACCCTTCCAAGACAGTGCTTGACAGTTGGAATGAGGTATTTGTGCTAATATGCCTTGTTTGGTTTTTGCCAAACATGGCAGTCAGCATTCTGCAGTTTGGTCTCTTCTGGTCAAAGGACATTATTTTACAAGTCTTGTGGTTTGTTTAGATATAACGTTACAAACCTAAGCCAAGATGCCATGTTGTTTTTAGAGAGAAGAGATTTTCTCCTGGAAACCCTTCATAACAAGTTATACCTTTTCTAATTGTACTGTTATGATCTTTAACATTTAACATGCTAAGTGAGGCGTGTATAGTTTGAGATGTAGATCTTGGTTTTTGTTGCTTTTGTTGCAGTTTCTCTGAGCACTGAACAGTCAAAACTTGGGGTGAATTTGCTGGGACATCCATCCTGGCATCCATCCTCTTGACCTGCAAATTGCAAAAACTTCTGCTTTTATAGAGGTGGTCACACTTGCTGATGATCAGTTAATTATGTCCACTCGATCAGCAGCATGTGGCTGCTACTTAAACTCTTAATTCCATGTAAGCAGTAATGTTGTACTTAATTTTAAAAGGCCTGTCTTTTGTTAGAAAGACACATCATGAGTATGCTGGAATCTTCTGGACATTGCAGCACTGCAATGGTACATTTTTGTATTTAATTTTATTATGAATAATATTTAAGAACTTCATTATAAAACTGTATAAAACAAATACGGCACACACTAGTGGTCTGATGAATATGCTGTAACAGCCACGAATTGCATCCCTCCCCACCTCCACTGCCCCTGAAATAAATAAATGAGTAGCCTCCGTTAGCATGATCATTGCTGCTAGCTAAAAAGCTATACCTGTATGATTCATTTCTTGATAGTGAATTATTGAATATGTCCATGATCAAGACACATTGTGGCAAATGTAAAGGAAATATATAATCTCGACGTAGTAAGTACTTAAGTTATTAAATAATATGTTGATATTTTTTGTATTATAGAATATTTCACTTTGTTTATTCATGTATTTTCTTTTTTAGAAATGTTACTATTTTAGTGGCAGTTTCTTTCAGTTGGGGAGCAAATTTCTACACACAAGGTTGTTCGGTGCAGTAACAGTAACATTCGCATACTGTTGCTGTAGGATCTCGTATAGCCTGATGGCTTAATCTACATCAGTATTTAACTTCTCTCCCAGCTGCATGTGGTATGAGTATATAAAGTTTACAACGTTCAAACAGACAGCTTCCTGTTGGTGATGTAGCTCTGTGCTGTTTCTCTCCATCAGGCTTTTCTCAACCTGGGATTGGAGGGACCATGGGGTCCAGCATGCCACCCTTCCAGACCAGTATGAGCTCTACTCTTGGCCAGACTGGAATGAGTCCAGCTATGGAAACCCAGAAAAGTTCAAGCCATTTTGGTGTGGAAAGCAAAACCATCAGTAACACCAGTGGGAGTAGTCCCTTTAAAAGCAGTGATCCATTTTCTTCCGGTGGCACGGGAATCCATTCCATGGATCACTCTGCAGGTATCACACTGGAGCTTGGTTGCATGTAATACTGCATTCTGGGGCAGCAGGGGGAGGGGGGAGTGAAGGACCAGTGAATCAAAATTTTAATACTGATTCACTTTAATATCGATAATATATAAAGGACTCATAAACTTTCCCAGACCAAATGGGTTTGGTTGCATTTCTAACACAGCTATAGCAACAAGTGGAGCTGCAGCTCAAACTTAAAAGTCTAAATCAATGAACATAGCTCACATTTAATTTAATAAAAGCTGAGATGTTATGCTATTCTTGCTTTAATACTACTGAAGAGACACAAAGGCAGAGCAGGAGGGAACAGTGGTGACAGGAGAAGTAACACCCTGATCACACAGGGCATGCTTTCAGCAGCAGAGGGCAGTCTTTTCTAGTTTTCACTGTCACTGGAACAATCCCAGCTCTGCTGTTTTGTTGCTGGTGACCTTATTGCTTTACACTCTGTGCACCTGGCTACTGTCCTTATCATCAATTGACAAACTGGATCAACAGAAAAATGAAACAATGACCATTTTAAATAATATAGCTGCACACAGTGTTCATTAGTTCCTGCAGTGAAGAGAAAATAGTAGCCTAACGTAGATTTAGTACACCACATGACATTTCTAGTTGTCTTTATTATGAATTTTTAATGTTTATCATAATCAGTAGCAACTGGGTATCAACTAAATTTGTTGTTGCCAGGTAACAGAAACACAAACACAGAGCAGTGCATCAGTTTTCTTGCACATGTAACTGTACTACATTTTAGAAACTAGAATAGAAACATGCATATTCTCCTGCAAATGCTTTTATATGTCTTCATTATGTTGTCATCTACATCTAACTCTAGATTCAGCCAGAAATCAAACCCTGCTGTCAAGAGTCAAATTAAAATGGCCTGCAAAAAAACAACAACTAAAGGGCTCTAAAGCCCACACTTGAACTCTTACACTGACTTTCTAAGTTTCCATTTTAGGCAGAACTTATTAAACATTTAGTAATATTTTTATTCATTAGCCTTTCTGTACTCTGCTTGTTGGTGTACTAAAAATAGCCCTGCTAGCTTAAAGCCAGCTAGCAGTTATGTAACAGCTTCTATTGAGTTAAGTCCCTGTCTCTCAGCAGATCTGATGCATCAGTGAAACAGATGAATATATACTAGATACTTTCAAAATTGCTCTTCTAAAACCAAAGGTGTGTATGTTAAATTCTTCTCAAGTGAGGACAACAAACATATGTCCAGAAAACTAAAGAACATCAGAATGTGCATTATGTCAATACCTGATAAAAATCTGAAGCTGTGAGCTAGCTAGCTTTATTTGGCTATTGATGGAGCTTTCTCCTACTGGCTGAAAATTGGTGATTGGTCCCTCTCCTTTTACATCAGTGTTTCCCAACCACTGTGCCGCGAGAAATGATTGGGTGTGCCGTGGAAGATTATCTGGTTCTACCTGATTAGGACTCTTAAGCCACACCACCAAACAAAAGTGTCACAAAAAGCATTTTGATAATTTTTCCCCGTGCACCAGGTGTAGTTTAATGGGCTCAGTTTGTACCCAGTATACCTTTTATACTTTCTTCTGACAACTACTCATGCTAGGGCCTTCATCTGGGTCAGAATTTTCTCCAGGACTCAGGTCAGATTGACTACTTTATCTTTTCAAATATTTATCTATTGCTGTTACAAGCTGCATGGTCTCACAGCATGACTATTATGTAAGTTCTTCTTCGCCTTCTTCAGTTTTACTGGCAACCCATTTAATTAGAGCAGGTAGTTGTACTGCCCTCTAGTGGAATAGAATGTAATCGTTCTGCCCATTACTCATGCTGGTGGCTTAGAGTACTAATCAGGTGGAATCAGATAATCTTCCACGGCACACCTGATAATTTCTCATGGCACACCTATGTGCCGCGGCACAGTGGTTGGGAAACACTGCTCTAAACGGCCCAGGTGAAGGCCCTAGCATGAGCAGTGGTCACAAGAAAGCAAAAAAGGTGTACCGGGGACAAACCAAGCCAATTCCGCTATACCTGGCACACGGGGAAAAATTATCAATATGCTTTTTGTGACATTTTTGTTTGGTGGTGTGCCGTGTGATATTTTTAATGTGAAATATGTGCCGTGGCTCCAAAAGGTTGGGAAACACGGTTTTACATAACCAAGGTGAAGAAAAGCTGAGAAAAATGCTTCCAGTCAATTAATCAATCAGTCAATCAATCAATTTGAGAAATAAATAGAAACACACTGAAAACCTGGAATTTTCTCTTATTTAGGATCTTTGTTTTTTATTCAGGCTTGACTGTGCAAAAAAAACCTTATTTAAATTACAGCATTTCAAAATAGTCTGTGCCAATGTGTGCTAAAAATGATATTATTTTTATTCATTTTCAAGGTTTGTTTTTTTTCCTTGTTGTAAAGGCAAGAAAACAGGTGGTTGTGTTCTTATCCGGTGCCCCAGCAGTTAATAGTGTAAAAGTGAAACATCAGGTGCCAGCAACACCCAAAACCAAAACTAGGTCTTTGTCCCCTCACTCAGAACTCACCTGCTGTCCCTCAATTTCTCTCAACAGTTGTACACGCAGTAAAAGAAAGCAAATGTGATAAAAGTGCAGACTTTCAGGTTTAATTTAAGAGTTTAACAAGATAAATTTCATTAAGTGTTGGGATGAGATTCCATGACAGATTAAACAGCTAGAACATCTGTAGTTGATTTCAAGTGTTTTAACTTATTTGGTAGCTTTTCACTGGAACTGCAAATATGTGGTACAATGATATACTGATGCAAGTGAGGAAAGGCCATCGTCAGACTAAAAAATCCAAATAAACCTGTCAGAGAGATAAAAGAAGCTAGCAAACATTTTCAGAGTGGCTAAATCAACAGTCTGCTGCAAAAGAAAAGATTTCCTCAAGGCAACGAAATAAGATATTCTTCTAGACTTTCATCCAGGTGTTAAAAACATATATAGAAAATGGGGGCCTGTGTATTGTATTGTTCCTAATGTAATTCATCTGTAATTCCTAAACAATTACTGCAATCCTTTTGTAAAACCCTTGAATAAAAGTCTACACTTTAGTCACATTTTGACTGAATTATTTAAAACCCACTGTTGTGGTGTCCAGAGGCAAAGACGCACTGTAACTAATTGTAAGTACTAAGTGAGAAAGCAGTAATGTCATTCCACTGACGCTGAAATCATAATTTGCTATCGACAGAATTGCCAGAAACATCTTAAAAGTTTGTTTTTTGATTGTCCCACATTATCTTTAAGCTTCAGTGAGCATGAATAACTCATCCCTGTCGGCAGGCAGAAAACAGAAACCCAGATTTGGCGTGATGGCGAGTCATGCCCCTCCACTTCCTCCTGTCTCACATCACTGGGTATCTAATGAAGCAACAATAAAGGAGCAAAAAAACAAAAACATGTTACTTAAAGTTACTTTTTTTCACAGGGGGATTAAATTGGATCTGTCTAGGCATAGGCGCGATTTAGGGAATTACATTCATGGAAGTGTCATCGCTGAGGTGCTTTATAAGTATGAAAAATAGTCATTTATAACACAAATTCTGTGTTTTTTTAATTTGTGTCTACAACTCAGTGTGGGGATATTTCTGCAGGATACTGATGACACATTTTCTAAACATGCTTCTGTTCTTCTGCGTTTACTCTTCTGTGTTTAAGGCTTGCAGTCCACTGTGCTCCTGCTCTGTCTGCGGTAAACCATAAGTAGAATTTGGCAAATTACGGCTCATACTGTGTTTTTGCATGGGTCACGTGTTCAAAGCAGCCCATGCACCAACCTTAATGTATTTCATGGCGGTTTGCCAGAGTCCAGATTAAGAAGTACTCCCATTAAATATGTTATCCTATTAAATATAGATGATAATATCCCTGGTCTTGTCTTCCCTTAGTGTTGTTTATAGCAGGGCAAGCATCAGGTCGTGGAGAGAAAATAGCCAAGTCAATCAATTAAAACATGCGGGGAAAGGTGCCATATTTAGAGAGGATTGCACCTTTTTCTGGATTTCCATTAATAAGCAGTGATGTAAGACTGCAGTTAGGATGATGAAAACTAGAAAGAATAATAATATTTTAGGCTGGAAGAAGAGCCGATGAGCAGTCATAGACTATTTTACAGTTTGCCTGTTTCTGTCTGTTCATCTTTCTGTTTCTTGTTCTCTCTGAGCTGATGACGTGCTTGTCAGTAATAATTGAGAAATATGGATTCAGAGGAAAAAGCCAGAGCCAACTGCGATGCCTTCATTCCTCAAATAAAAGAAGATAGTGGGAACAGACAAATAAGAAGATAATTTCAGTGCAGACTGAACATTTTTGTCTGCCATTTGATCGTTTTGTGATTCTGCAGTGCGTTCCTAATGCTTAATGTGATTTGAGCGCGTTTGAATGTGCACTTAGTAGATACGCATGTTTTAATTTTGTTCTTGCATGCTAGATCCTGTGTTAACTGTGCTTGGTATATTTGTCTGTTTAAGTTGCTTCAAGGTTGTGTTGCTCTCACAGTGTGCTTATTTTTCTGTGGCGTGTGTGCGTCCTCCCTCTAAGAGCAACTTTGTATCCTGGATGGTGATGATGGTGATGTTTAAATATTGAGAATTATGCATATTTCTGCAATAGGACACTTGCATCACACATTTACTGGTTGACTGGCAGTTCCTTTCAGACTTCACTGGCAATTTGGAAAACAGAAATCTACACCAAACTATATGACCAACTGTCAGTTTTGACTTCGTGTCATTTTACTTTATAGTTATTATCATAAAAGAGTAATAACTAAAAACAACATTACCCCACATGCACACAAATGTAGACTTCCAATCACAGTCTAACTTGGTCCTAAAAGATTCCCTCAAACGTTGTTGTTAGTGAAATTTTAGTTAACAGTATATCCAGTCAAATCCAGGCAGCTGGGACACCAAGCAAATATATCTAATGTCTGGTGTAAAACAGCATCTATAAAACTTTTTATGCACGTATGATCTATTATAGTCTTTACAGAACAATAGACAAAACAACAGGTGAGTAAAGCAAATACAGGTTGAATGTATTTATAAAAGCAGGCACCATCACATACAACTCACTGCAATAAATTGTTGAAAATGTTGTGCCTAAAAGGAGCCTAAGAGCAGTCAGACTATGGTTACTATCACTGGAAACCAACCCAGCAAAACAAACTTCACTTCATGATTTTATGTGCATTTCCTGGTTGGCATGTTCCATACCACACTAGTACACAAGGCGGGAATTTATTGCTTATTACAGCATATAGCCACGTGTGTTTTCCAAGTGCATTGCTAATGAATCTTCTATAGTACCAGCTTAGGTGTTTCTCCTGTCCAACCAGATCATGTGATGTCACTAAAAATGATCTGTCTTCATCTGGTTGTTATTTTACAGTGTATGTACACCACACTAAAAATATTTTAGCAGGTAATACATTTAAACTAGTAAGATTTTAAAATAAGTTATGTTCCACAAAAATGTCTGTTCTTTGTTTTTTGGGGCATGAGTCAAGGCTCCAGGTGACAGTAATAACAGACGTTTATTATTTACAGTATTTGTTAAGAAATGAGAGTAAGTACAGTTCAGTAAGATAAACTCATAGAAGCCATTTATCTCTACAAATAAACAAAGTTAACATTAGTAGGAAATTAGTCCAGCTTTGCTCAATTAATATGCATAATTGAACTTATTAACAGGATGCCAAGAATTAAAAGCTAATACTGAACGTCAGAGATGCCTCTAACTTGCATTGCAGAGATATCTACTGAAGTTAACTCTCACCAGGTAGTCCTCATCCATATACTCATGTGATACCTTTTTGGTACCCAAAGATGGCCTAAAGAGTAGGCTGCCCTCAGTGCAACTTGAAAGGACCAAGAAGTAGCACTGCCTAAATGTGGTATTTTTCTTTTGCTGAGTCTGTAGCTATTATCAAACCTGAACTTTGAACAATTTTTAGTTAGCTATGTTGGCGTAGTTTTCACACACGTCCTTTCTCACATGTGGCACACATCAGGGAAAACTCTGGATGCAAACTACTCTAATTACTTTGGTTTAGACAAAAAAAAAATCATAAACCTGAATCATATTGAAGGACAGGTAGTCAGTGCAACATTAAGGACAGTGAGGGCTTAAGCTCTTGTAATGCACCCACTAAAGAGCACTATTAACAAGACAGCTTGCTGGTTAGAGTTTGTTTTTAGCCTAAAATTGTGTAGCTTCTTTAACATATCGTCAACCACAATGGTTGTTAAATCATTTTGATTGTATAGCAACGTCTGGCAATGGTAGACATAACAGACTGGGGGCTTTGATTAAGTTAAGAAATGTCAGCCTGGAAAGCACAACTTAGGATATCAAGCACCACTGAGTGCTCTTGTGAAACCACAGAAACCCTTTCTAAGGTAAGATACATATCTTGCACAAGTTAACCCAACTGCGTGAGAGGGGGAAAAATGTCTGGTTTAGCTTATTTCATAAAAACTCATATTTCAACATGAATTTAGAGTAATCCTATAATCTTCCCTACATCAAATTACTTTCACTGTCATAGATTCAAGAGTTATTTACCAAAATAGCTTCTACACCCAGTTAAATCAGATTTAAACCTGAAATAACAAGTACAGCTATAGTAACCATAATCTGATGGCTTTTTATCAGGTGTTTCTCTGACACAGTATGTGATTGGTTCCTCCTCTTATAAAACCCTCCCCCTCGGCAGCTCCCATCCTCTCTCCCAGCGGCTCAGTGGATGACAGCAGTGCTACGTCCTCCAACTCTGAACCCCTCAGCCCTGACAGAGCAGGGCCGGGGGACGAAGCCGGCAAGCAGCAGCAGCGGCGACGGAAGAAGAAGAGGAAGGGCCGTGATGAGGTCTACGACTTCTTGGATAGCCAGGAGAATAACATCAGCAGGATGCAGGATAAAGGCAGAAGGGAGGTGGAGGAGGATGAAGATGAGGAGGAGAACTGGGAGTGGGAGATCAGAGAGAGTGGAGGAGGGGGTAGGGTAAAAGGCAGAAAGACTAAGAGTCGGGCAAGACTTCCAGAGGAGTGGGGAGCTCCACAGCAGCCTGTCTCTCCCACACCAGCTACAGTTGCCCCTAAGTGGGCTGCAGGTGCTGACATTGGCTCTAGTGACCCCAAAGCTCCAAACTCCATCCCCAGCCCCACTCTACCCTCTGCCCCTGAACAGTTACCCACAAGTTTTACCAACTGTTCCCATGTTGGCCAAGTATCAGATTTGTCTTCGCGCTCCTACGAGCCTATGTGTTTAGACGACTTTTCTGTGTCTGTTAAAAATGGGCAAAAGCCCAATGAAGAGAAAATATCAGCCAAACCTGAAAACCATATTAGCACAGCTGCTAGTACAGTCACCAGGAATAGTTTAGCTGGGGATGTCAGCGGTAGCCTAGCACTAATGACAGGGGACAACCTAAGCCCTGTCTCCCAGACCTTCTCTTTCCTTGATTCAGTTCTCCAGACCCCACCGGGTTCCACTCCCGACTCCCAGACAACCACCCCCATCACCAACACAGCCTCCCTTGCTCCTGCTTCCCTCACAAAGTCAACCCCAGTAGAAACCACCGTCCCTGCTTCACAAGCCGCTTCTGATTTCAACCCTTTCAAGAGCACTTCAGACCTTCCCCCTACTGTGTCCACCAGTCCATCACCTTTAACTTCAGCAGAAACATACCCTTCAGCAGCCATAGCTGGATCGGCCCTCAACGTCGATGCCAAGCCTTTCGTCCCCTCAGCCACACTAATGTCCTGCACAGCCACCCCCAGTAATTCGGAGGCCACTCCTGTTGTTAAAACAGCAGCAGTGGCCTCCACGGGAACCGCCAGTCCTGCATCCTCTACCACTTCAGCAACACCTCTTAATTCCTCAACTGCTTCCTGTAAGAAAGAAGCCACCCCGGCATCGTCATCACCAGACACTCCCCCCAAATGCATACCAGTGTCCCTTAGCACAGCCACACCCCCTCCTCCCATCACCCAAGCAGTCCCTCCCTCTCTCCCTGCACACTCAGACCACCAGGAGTCCTCGTCGCCACAGCTCCCCCCATTGGAAGGTTGGTGAACTACAGGGAAGATTATGAATAACATGGAGCTAATTTAAAGAAAAGTGATTGTAGGCTAGGATAGCAAGGAGTAGTGATGTTTGTCTTCCTGTATGCATGGCTCTTTGCCTGCTTGGTGCTCGATCCTGTTCCCTGCGAATCCGAAATAACCAGGGCCCGACAGATATATCCAGAACAGCTTCTGTTTTAATCAGCTTTTAAGATATTTACCTTTACAACAGATAAACATCTGCTCTTTGTTACTACTGCAAATATAATCTGGAAAATATTGCAGACAGAAACTCATTTGTGTCCAAATATATTAATATCCTATGCTGCCAGCATGACTATGGGACACAAATGTACTGTGCTGGTCGGGCCCTACAAACCTGCCTGGGTAAACTGTCTGATTGGATTTTCCTCTGCCTGCCTCTGTGTATCTGTTACTGTGATCATAACAATTTGATAATACTTGACCTGCTGCTGATAGCTGCTGCCATCTGTCCTTGCTCCACTGTCTACTGTTTCATGTGATTGTCAGCTGCTATGTAACCTCCCACTATCTCCTTTTTGTCTGTAAAAACACACATAACCTGGGTCGCTGCATGGAAAAGCCAGTTTGCTGATGCCTTTCAGATTCAGTCAGTAATTTTGTAGACTTTAGTCATCAGCATAGAGGCAAATTAGTGTATGTAGAAGAGGCAAGGTGTGACTGTGACCATAGACGTCATATAAAAGATGGACAGGATGTAGCCACTGTGATGCCATTCATTCATTTGCAAAGTTTAGTGGAGTGTTTTTGCTGTCGCCATCTTGTCTTTTTGATGCCAAACTGTGAAACTAAGCAGGACTGCACAGTCATAGGATTGCAATGTGTCAGTCAAAATCAGGCTGGAACTAAAGCATAACCTGTTATCCTTGTTATCTGAACTAATAGTGACTCATCAGAAAAATGTCAGCTGAGGTCACAGAGCGAGGGAGCCCTTAGACTTCTGTACTTCCTTTAGACACCGGGAGTTACCACCTCCTGAGTATCAGAAAGCACCTGATTTTTCAGATGCAAAAGCTATGCCCGTCTTTTATACACAGTCTATGGTTGTATACAAGAAAACTGGAAAATGTGTTACAAATTCACCTTTCATTTATTTATTAGGTCGATAAGGCACAAAACCCAGTTTTTTATTTTTTCACCTCTAAAGTTTTCTTCTCACGGTGATTTTCAAATGCTATAATTCTATTGCAGGTGTTTATTATAAACTATATATGACTTGTTATATGTTAAAGATGCATTACTCCATTCAGCTATTTTCTAAATTCTCTACAATGTAGTATTTGCCCCAAAATGAACCAAAAATCCTCAAATTTCTACTACTTTGAGCCACAGGATGTGACCTTCATCATAAACTTACCCATGTGTCACCTGTGAGTGACCATATTTTCATATTAAAGTCAAGTATTGGTCTCTGAACCATGTTCATGTCCCTCATTGTTAGAGTAAATCTTATAACAAGGGACTTGAATTTATTCTTTATATTTCATTGGCCAAGAATTAGGGGATCTAAAAATAGATCAAATGGTGGCCCTCACAGCAGCAATGTGCTCCGATGTGATCAACTCAAGAAAATACCAGCAAAGAGGAAAATGCTGTAAAACACATAACAGAAGTTGGATAAAACACAAGTGAAACAGAAAAAAACGGCACAAAAAAACCAACATAAAAACACAACAGAAGTGTTTTTGGGGAGACAACAATGTGGACGCAACAGTTACAAAATTCACAAGCTAACAGTAAACTACTAATAGCAAACACATATGTGCAGTTTTATGTGAATCATATGATAAAAACACACAGAGTCCTCTGTTTCTCTCATGCATGTCTCAGTGCAGTCCTTCACATGTTTTGGTTTCTGTCACATTCACATCTTAACATTTCTCTGCTCTTGTTTTGTGAGATTTTTTTCTAGTTCCACTCTGTTTTATTCAACTTCTGTTGTGTTTTGTGTGCTTTTGTAGTATTTTTCTATTTACTGGTATTTTCTTAAGTTGCAGTCTGTTTGACCTCTCAGGACCACCAATCTTAAACATAGATCCAAGTTAATTTGTAGGTATGGAGGAATTTATATTTTTGCTCAGGTCATACTTCAGATTACAATCTTTGTTTTTGCATTATTATCCTGATTAGAAGTAACCTTCATGTAACAGGATTTTCCCCTGTTGTTATTACAACAGACAGGCATATTCATCCAAATCTAACCAATCACCAGCCACATAGTAACCTGCAGTTTACTGTCCAGTGCCTGGTAAGGCCTGCCTCCTGTAACCTGAGAAAAAACCCCATAGCACCTCATTCTAGTACTCCTTCCTCTTACTTAAAATGCCTGCATTCTAGCCTGATCACTCTGTTGCTACAGACTACATCTCGTACCCTCCTAATGAAGATTTACTTTCTACTGTAATTCCCTGTGCTTCGCTTTAGCCCCCACCTTAAACCTCCCTGACACTCCTGGTGAAATATGTGTTTAATGCACTTTAGATAAAAGGTTTTGTCAAGTAGCTAGAATTGCGTCTGTCTCTTCCACACAGATCTTGGCCTGAGCGAAAGTTTTCAGGTACATGACTCAATACTCGAGTCTTATTTTAGCGAGAGAGGTCTTAAAGCAGAGGGATTATTAGAGCTAACGTTGGAGAATTGTGTATAAGACAATGAAGTTAATTCTAAAGCAAGTAAACTTTATTTTTTTCTCTCTCCCTTCCCATTTTTTCTTTTTCATAATGCCACCAACAATGTAACCTCGTTCCACAGGTAAGAACATGTTTCCCTTTTCACTTTTTCTTCTTTCTGACTCGAGGAAGTTTGCAACTCCTTATGTCAGATCGTTTTGGGGATGTTTAGTATGCTTGTCCCTGTGTTTGCTATTACTGTGGATGTGGATGACAGTGAAGTATTTAAATGCACAGAACACAGAAAATTTATTTTATGTCTAAAAGTGAACTGAGGGATGTTCCTGTAGGTTTAAGATTCTTAAAGCCAATTTGAGATTTCATCCACCTAGCCCAGCATACATCACTACATTACCTTCTTTAGGTGGAAACTGTACACTGTATGCATCTCAAGTCTAAGGTTCATTCCCTCCTTTGTAAGATGGGGTCTGACGAACTCACTAATGTACATGGAAAGAATGCCCAGATCTGTCCATTTATAGTCCAGTTTTGACCTGGAGAATAATGTTTAAACCAGAAATCTCATAGAAAATATATGGCTATCGAAAATTCATTTTCATAAAGGTATAAGTAAACAACTAACCAGTGACTTTGAATGACTAAATAAATGTAAGTGATGATACTTGGCACTCTCCAAATGGGTTGATTTTTATGGTGCCTAAGTCAGCACCACATCATGTACGACTCTTCAGTTTTACAAATACAGTGATGATGTTTGCAGGGCTGCGATGATTTTTCACAGATTTTTCCTTAAGTTTTTATTCCACAGTTCAAATTTGAACTGCACATTTCGTGAGATGAGGTATTGAAATACACCCATTGTATTTGCAGAAAACTTTATGGTTTGTGATTGCTACGATTTCGTGTTACCAAAGCTCTCAATGACATTTCCTAACAAAAGCTGGAAATGACTGAAATCACAAATTTATTCTATGAAGCCACCCAGCTGTTTGTTACAGGATGTGTTTAATGTGGTTCACTACACATTACAGTACTTGGAAGACAGTTGTGTTGCATTTCACATGTATTTCTCATGGTTTACTGTGAGACTGTCGTCACTATGTGAGGTATAGTGATATATTTATGTTTTTTTGAATGACCACAGTTATAGTGAATCTTCCTCATCCAACTTGTATCCTGTAGCTTGTATTTCTGTGTTTGCTGAGAGGCAAAAACGCTAATGCTGGAAATAGAACAGCTCTAATAAATAATTTAAAGTCCAAAATTACTGTGAGATTCATGTCCACAGTGAGTGTATGTACATTTTTCACCACAACTGTACATTATTTCCTTTGGGAGTTAGTAGAGATCAAAAATTGAGTTATTAAAGAGTCTGTTTGAGTTTACCTGAAACACAACTTATATATGACTGCTTAAAATGGACAGGGTTGTATCCAGAACAACATAGAATCAGTGATTGCAGGTTAAATGATTAAAAATATATTTTTAACAGGAGTATTTCAGTAATATTAGAGACAACCAGCCTCCCTTCCTCCAAAGGGTGGCTGTTTGTATGGTTGCTGCTGTGCTCCGATGTGATCAAATATTAAATATTAGATATTAAAAATTGCTGCTGTTAATGACCTTGTGTGTTAGTCTCTTCACTCTGTGTAATTTGGTCCAGACAGCGCAGGTTGAATGTTTTTATTACCCAGCCAGCCTGAGAGTTTCTCTCTCCTGACTTTATCTTGACTCCATCTATTTTTAACTCTGCATCTTTCCTCTCATATACAATATTGATGACAGTGACTGTCTCACCCTTATGTAAGGCGAACACACCCTCATTTTTTCAATGTGTGTGTTGTCCGAAAGAAAGAAGAAATTGTTGTCATTCCTGCTGTGTCAATGTGTGTGTGAGACAAAGAGTCTCTGGTATGCAAAGCAAAGTGGCAACCATCTTTTACCTGATGCTGTGTCCTGGATTCGTCCTTGAGAGAGAGCCAGGGAGATTAAATCAAAGCAAATTCTAGAAATTGAGATAACCACCAGGAAACCCAATGTGTTGTGGTTGGCTGTGTAACACTGCATACAGTCATGTTGCAGTCTGTGTCGGTTGTTAAGAAGGTTGTTGTTGTAGAATCTCAGCCCTGCTCACTGGCTCCATCAGGTGCCTGCTACAGAAATTACACCTATGAACCACTGCTGTCTGAAATCATCACCAAGAAACATGCGCAGGTATCATAATATTGTCGTGTCTCTGCATAATTGTAAATATTCTTTTTTAGTTTTTACAAAGCATTGATTCACCACATTCATTTGGCAAAAATCCCATTTTGGTTCTATTTTTGAAGCATTTTATGGTCTAAAATGTAGGTCAGAGGACAGAGAGGAGAGAGTCCATCTGACTGGGTCACCTTAGTGTTGTTATCAACTTTTTTTATTAGAAAAAACTGGCCTGCATTTCACTTTTTATTCACACATGTGCTCCGCATTTATTTTCAGTGTTTTCAGTGTCTGATTTTTCTTTTAACTGGCAATTAAGAGTGAGTTTGTTTTGCATGTGCGACTGCTGTCCACTGACAAAGCTGTCACCGCTGCTTGTCTAAGCACTAATTAGGAAAATTTGAGGAAGTGTTTAAAGGCATTGCTAACTGTTTCCAGTTAATCAGTGCAGACTTTTTTCATAACAATAGTAAACAGCAGCATCATTGGTGCCAGGAGGCTAACACTGTTACAGCAACCGCTTTGCTAAATTAGACAAACACTGCATTAGTCACATATATATATGTTTCCTGAAGTTGCTGGTAATGGTCCATTTACGCACAAGTAACCTTTTACACACAGCAGCTTCCATTTAGCTGCATTTGTTTTACATAAATAGACAGCCCACATCAACTAATGGCTCAGCATCTTACTGAGTATGTGCTAGGGCGTTCTATCTCAGCTCCAGCACAACAGACTGACGACCTGTCTAGGGTGTACCCCAACTCCTGCCCTGTTGCTGAGATAAATTACAGCCCTCCTGCAAACCTGAATGAGATAAGTTGAAGAAAATGAATGATTGAATGAATAAATAGGTCACAGTTGCTACCTATCTTCCTCCTTTCATGCTGTTTCTGACTTAATCACTGTCACAAATGTCTCAGAACAGAGCCTGCCACTAAATATTAATGAATACAGAAAAAGTATCAGTCTTCTTTTAACTCTAATGGTCTTGAGTAAAATGTAGTACAAAGAAGGCTCACTTTTGAACATTTTGACATTGTTAGCCATAACCAGAGAGCACTCATATCAAGGTAAACGTGATCACGCAGCACCAGAAACTTCATTATAAGGACATGGTGAATTTGAAAATTTCAGCTATGTTAGAATTAAGCAAGATTGCATAATCAGTACCATCTTTTCTATTGGTAATGAATAATTATGTACTAATTATTTCTTATCCTAAGTAATCTTGGTCCTTCATACCCTATGACCAGAAACTGTAAAGAAATTCTGAGTTAGGAATGATGTGATCTATGTTCGCTTTCACCGTTGTCGAGTGTAGAAACTCTAGCACCATATCACAGTAACAGTCACCTCAAGGCGCTTTATATTATTAGATAAAGTTCCTATAGTAACACAGAGAAAACCCCAGCTATGAGACAACCCTCTCTGTGCAAGCGCCTGGCGGCAGTGGAAGGGAAAAACTCCCATTTAACAGGAAAAAACCTCTGGCAGAATCAGGCTCACTGATGGACAAAGGACACACTGTGGAAGAAACGTAAAATGCACCCAACCTTGAGATGATTGATACTACTCTCATATCTGTCTAACAAATATGTAGCTTGAACCTGTTAGTTTAGCTTAATGTAGAGACCAGACACATGTATTTTACCTAACTATCTCACAGCAGCGTTCCTTGCTTAGATATCTGACTGCTCACTCATCATGACGGCTCATTTGGTTCAGTCATGTGACGACTATGTAAGGTTGCTTCTCTCCCAGTAGTGTTTACAGTCTCTGAAAGGCAGAATTTTACTCACAAGTGAGCGCAACATAAGACTTAGATCCTCTAAAGAACAGCTTTGGACTGAAGATTGACATCTTTACCTGTCTTCTCCTCTGCCCTTTTCATCCCAGTATTTGCACTATTCCTCCTTCTCCTGTATTTTTATAATTTTTTTCACTCCTTCCCATCTGCTGCCTGTAGATCATCTGAAAGTTGCTCCATCTTTCTGCGTTCCTGCCAATTCTGACTCACTGACACGTAACATAAATTGCAATGTAGAGGCTAGAAATATCTGCCAGTCTTCTATTTGCTTATTTGGGTCTCAAAATGTATCTTTTTCTTTCTTATTTTAGGACAAAATATATTGTCTCTGATGTTTTATCAGCTCTAATTTTCCTAATTAAAAATCTCTGTGGTGCTTTTAAATTAATTCCAGTCATAGGAACAACAAGTGGGCTAAGGGGGCGGTTTTGGAAATTATTTTTGCTTCTTGCCCTCCTTTTCTCCCGACTTATCACCTCCCTACTTCACCCCAGTTTCCTTCTTTATCTGTAGCCTCAATCCCCTCTCTGGTTAAGTCTCTTCCTCAGTGTATTAGCTTTATTTAATCTTTCTATTCCTACCGTTCTCCCGCTTTCTCTTCTACCCTTTATCATGTCTCATCTTTATCTTCTGTCTTCCTCATTCCCCCGTCTACCCACCCTCCTTCTCTCTATTTGTCCATTCTTTTAATGCCCTCCATCCTTCATTTTCTTCCCCTGCCTCCTCCCTCCCTCTTTGCCCTTACTGTCTCCTCCATCCACATCATGTCTTTCCCTCTCCTTCCCAGACTCCCCGCGTTGCTGCGGAACCATAATAATCACCGCATCGACGATTTGGGTGTGGGTGGGGCTGTGGGGGTGTCGGCATTGATGGTAGTTTGGGAGGGGGAGGGTTGGGGAGGGCGTTGTCAGGGAGACATGGGAGGCAGTTGCCGTGGAAACACAGAGACTCTGCAAGTGAGGGATGGAGAAGGGGTGGACTGGGTGTGACACTCAGTGAGGTCGAAGAGTTAAAAATAGAAACGCTCTGACAAGATCCCCCTCCCCACCAACACCACCACCACCACCTCCTCCACACTGCTCACAGTTTCTCTTTCACTCTCTCTCTCCCTTTTCTGATCTGTGCCACGGGCAACCAGCTGTGGCATGTTCTGCCTTCGTCTCCAGTTTATCCTCAACCTTCAAAAAGAGCGCTGCTTGTGACCTCCACCTCCGATAAACTGCGCCACAAGACTAGATTAGATTTCATTTGCTGCTTTGTCTATGTATGTAATTTTGTTTTGCTGCCTCAAGCTTCTATTTGTGTCCCCAGTGGTTCTGTGGTTGAGTTGCGAAAGTTTTAGTCAAGTACAGATTTTTACATTTACACTCAGGAGGCTGTATTTAACAACTTCAAATTTCTAATCATCAAACTTTCCAGAGATAATTTCTCCAGGCTAAATTTGCATTTACAGCACGCCTTTCATAGGCAAAGTACAGCCATGTACCATTAGCATACTAATGAAAAGAAAGATTGGAAAGGATTGGAAGGAGCTGGAGTAAAGGAATCAAATATTGAAGCTCATTGCTATCATTTCTCCTTTTGCGTATGAAGATAATATTGAAAATATTATTTAACTTTAATTTAGTTTGCAAAGAAAAAATGTCTTTAACAATGTGCATACCTGAACAGTATTCTGCCTTAAAAATCACAACAGTAATTAAAGTATGCTAACATAGGCACCATTAGGCCTAATAATGCCAAATAATTGCAGCTATTTAGTCTATAAAATTACGATTCTTTAATTAATGGCTGAACTAAAAGTTAAGCAGTTGATGCAAACAAAGTAACAAAGGCAGACACGAGGCAGAGTACTAGAAATATTCCCAAAACTCCAAAAAAGCAAAACTCATGGGAATTATGCAAAAGCAGAAGTCAAAAACTGGCAGGAGGTCAGGCATGAGAGAATCAATGGAACACTGTGAAAAGGCTGGAAAGTGTGGCGATTGTGTGATGTTGTGGAGAGACAGTCTGGAAAATGGAAGCATGGGGTTGTACCTGTAAGTATCGAGTGACTCGCCTGTTGGGAAAGGTGTGGCATAAACAGCGAGAAAGTCAAACTAACTGCAGTAAAACCAGGAGACAGTTACTCAACGTCATACAGGTCATGACATTTTTACATATCCATTAGTAATAAATGGTAAATAATAGTTCATTAAACTTCATTATCTTGTTTTTTTTGCTATTAAAAAAAGTTCAATGATAATCATTTTTAGTAAGGTTGTAATTAATGTTTGAATGGTTGTGTCATTAGTAAAATGTCAATGCTTGTATTAGTGAGACTTATTAGTGAAAGCAGTGAAACAGAATTTTAACCAATTTCAGTTTTGTAAATGTTATCCAATAATGTTATTAGACCCACCACACAACATTCATTAATGAAAATTGTTACTTTACAAACTAACTATTAATCCGTTTTTTATTAGTATCATTCCATTTTTACCAGGAAAAAAACCCTTTCAAGTGGATTTTAATTAACTGTCAAGTTCTCAGAGTAACTTGCAAATATTGGATGTTTCACAGCAGTTCTCCAAAGCCCCTTTTCTCTCAGTCAAATAGGACAAACGGCAGAGATGGATGTCATGTTAGGGACAAAAATAGGTCGGTAACTGACATAGAGACCTCATTTTGGTTCATATCTGAATATAAACTGATCTGATATTCTGTTTTAACGACATATGCAGTACTCTGCAAAGAATTGAGCCACCTTTCATTTCTTCATGTGTTGCCTCCAAGGAGCCAGACTTTGATGTCATTTTTTAAAGAGCACCAGCTCTTCTTCAGTTCTTCTTTCTGAAGGTATTTCAGAGTTTTTCTTTGGGCATTGGTTGCTTTTTCACTCACTTGCAGTCTAGTACCTGTAACTGACCATTTTCAGATTGTTTTTTTTCCTTTTTTTATTAATCCACAAAACTGTAATATAAACATATCGTGTTTGGTAAAAGAAACAAGTCCATGCTGGGATGGTGGTTATGTAGTTTAGCCCAATGATTCAGCCTTCTAATTAACTTGGTTAGAAGTTGGAGCTATAGTGACTTTTAAACACAACTCATGGAAGCAATTCAAGTAATTAGAAACCTTTAAATTGGTCCAGTTTGTGTGAAAGCTGTAACTCTGAGCTATAACTCAAAGCTCATACAAATATTTTTAGAGCGAGCGTCAACTTTCTCCACACTTTCTTGATCGAGGCTGCTACAGCATCGGCAGAGGTATTGACTCACAGCTCATGGAGCCAATTAAGGTAGAGGGTTTCTCACATCACATGTCAGTCACAAAGAGATGATTCTCATGTTTATAAATTCACCCTGACTTAATTGGTAGGAAAAAAGCACATGATGTCTTTATAATTATCTGGTTTCCTGAACTGGTGATAAAATGGGATTGAATCTTTGTGTCAATTACAAGTGTAGAAAAACACAATGTGTTTAAGCTAACATCGCTGACTGACACTGAGACACAAAAGAAACAGGCATCCTGTAGATGTGCAAGAATTTGCCCAAACCTGAATGATCCGACTTTTGTTTCATTAAAAGTTTGTTTCATCTCTGCTTTAAAGGTTCATAGTCCAAAGTCCAAATATATCTGTTTATACTAAGCCTTGGTTTAGCCATTTAGTTCATTCATTGATTGAAATGAGCTTGATTGTGTCACAGTACACAGAAGTTGTAATATTCTTTTTTGTACTAGAGGGAAACGAAGTGTTGAAAAAACAAAGCTGTGAAATATTAACTATGTGCCTCATGCTACTCTTATATATTTCCTTGTCATCATGGTGAACTGCACTGTACTCTAGCAACACAGTGAAACTTGATGTATGGAGTATTAGCTACAGGCCACAAATCCTTCAGATTTGATAGTTCAACAGGTACCTACAAAGGACTGAATACAAAGTGGCAGTCGTCATCTGTCACACTTTGAACCTTGAACCCAGATGTGAGTTAAACCATACTCAAACATAAGTGGTGCCTGAAAGTTTTGCATAATACCTGTCCTTTCTAAGTCTGCTGAAGCTATGCAACGGTCTAATGTCTTCCTCTCATGTGGTTACACTAGACAAATTGTTTATGGATAATTATGTAATAATACTCATTCATTTTCAGTCACACTTGATGAGCTGTTCTTGCTCTTTTGGCACAGGCCTGGCGTGAAGTGGTGGTGAAGTGGTGTTTGAGGGAGACACTCAACTGCCCCAAGTTGCTTTAGAGGCAGATTATCTACTGTCTGCATATTCAGTAGTGCTTTCTACTACATTCTCTGTCTTTCTAAAGTACTTTTAATCATTTAATATGACTCAGATGTTAAGATGAAGCTAACACTGCTGGCTGATGCTGCTAGCACCAAAACATTAGCAGGAGACAGCTGCCTGGGGACTGAGGTCTAAGTCATCATTGCTGGTATCCCTAACCCCTTTTTGAGGGGGGCAAAACATACTTATTTGCAAAAATTGTAAATCGTTTTTCAGATCCCCGTTTTTTTTAGTATGAATAGTTGTTTTCTTTGTTCCCTTGTTGCCAAAACTTGATAAAACAATTAAATAAAAACTAAATAACATAGGGTTAGAGTTAGTGTTAGGGTAAGGACTGAAGTTAGCACAGACGACAACTTTGACCTCAAAGGGTTAAGTCGATTATGATTGCTAGGTCGTAGGGGCTCCCACCTCTGTATCTACTCAGTGCTGCTGAACAGAAACACCCTGCTTGCCTTGCCATTTTGGACATGCTCCAACCCAGTCATCTAGCTGTTGTGATTTGGCCTTGTTCCAAATCAGTCAGGCCTTAACACCTGCACATTTCCTCCACATACAAGATATTGACTAAGAGAACCAACTGTCATTTATTGCCTAATATATCCACGACTTTCACATTCATCGCTGTTCCAAGACAGCCATCATTGCAGTTTAGAGTTCCATGATGTACATACAGGATATTACGAGAGCTATATCCCCTTTTGAACATGACCTTGGTCCTTTGGAAAGGTTACTTCTGCCTTTAGGCAACCATAAGAATCTCTAGTAGATTGTGCCAAGAGAGAATACTGAATTCCAGATGGTTGCACTCCTTGAAGTCAATTTATTCTCACTGCAGTGCACATGGTGTTTGTGATATGAGTGCAGCACAGAATGTCAGGTCACTCTGGAAACAGCATCATTTGAATGCCTAGAAAGTGCCTGGAAATCTCACTTTGCTGAACAAGCCTACAGTTTTAGAGAAATGTAATGCAATACTGACAGCTGATGAAAGAGTTCTATTCCTCTTTACAAATGTTTGTCCTAGGCAGAGACCATTGCACAACTCTTAAAAATCCTTTTTTATAGCCTACGTCAGCTCGCCATGATTCCATGGTGATTGTCCATATTTTTAATGAGCTAGCGTTGGAAGTGTTTGGACTTTATCTTAATTTAATTAATGGTGTGTTGTGGATGTCATTATAATAAGGGCACCACTGCCTTATGCTTTGAGTATTACACAGGCATACAGAGCAATCAAACCTAATGAGTCGCTCTTGGTGACACTTAATACCACCGTGCACAAAAGACAGCCACTACTCACTTCGCCATGACCATGTTGCATTAAAAGATCCAACCAGTCGCCTTCAGGCCACTTTTGTTGTGATTTGGCTATATATAAATAAAAATATAGTGCTATATTTCATAAATAAAATAATTATTTTTCTAAATAAAAATCAAATTGAAAGAAAACTTCCTATCCACTCTCTTATATACTTATCTGCCCTAACTTTAAATATAGATATTCTTTAAATGGTAGATATTACATGATGAGATATCCATTCATTCTCCAAAAGTTGAATCTGTTCATCTGGACGTAGCGTTTTGTGGGAGAAACGTTTCGTCACTCATCCAAGTGACTTCTTCAGTCTCAGCTGACTGCAGGTTTCCCCAAACCTTATAAACAGTACATTTGCATAATGACTGAAACCAGCCCACTGAGGGAACAATGGGCTGTGAGGTCAGTTCCTTAATCATAATTATGCAAATTCCCATGACCATTGATCAACAATCACTGACCAAAACCCACTGATCAAAGAACACTGATCAATGGCCATGAGTACCATTCACAGAGAGTTGGGGAATGGCTGCAATCACAGCGTTGTAAGATGGCGAAAGATGTACCCTTAGGCCCCCTCCTCGATTCAGAGATGGTCTTTCCCTCTTCACGTAAATGGCTTCCTTGACTCCGCGCTCAAACCAGCGTTCCTCCCTGTCCAGGATGTGTACATCCTCATCATTGAAAGAGTGTCCACTGGCCTGTAGGTGTAAATAGACTGCAGAGTCCTGGCCTGATGAGGTTGCTCTTCTGTGTTGTGCCATCCGCTTCGCTAGAGGTTGTTTGGTTTCCCCGATGTATAAATCCTGGCAATCCTCCTGGCACTTAACAGCGTACACTATGTTACTCTGTTTGTGTCGGGGGACCCGATCCTTGGGGTGGACCAGTTTTTGGCGCAGCGTGTTTTGGGGTTTAAAAGCCACAGAGACCCGGTGTTTAGAAAAAATGCGTCTCAACTGTTCCGATACTCCTGACACATATGGGATCACTACAGGTTTTCGCTTGCGCAGAGAAGGACAACCCCTGCGCAAGCGAAAACCTGTAGTGATGACCTGGATGATTGAGAATGCATCAAGATATCCATTCATTCATTTTCTTATTTAGTCTTAATTGGCTATCAGTCAGATCTTTCACTGGTCCATTTTGCATCACTATTAATATAAAACAAGCACAATGTTCAGTGGAATTTATTACTCATCTGGTCATCATCTCTTATACTAATATATTTAGCTAAATGTGGGACATGTTTTTTACACGTTACTTTCCCTCAGATAATTTAGCTTGTGTTAGTGATATATGTGCTATATGTGCACAGTCACCTAAAACATTCACAGTCTACAAGGGATGGGAATTGATAAGGATTTAGTGATTCCACAATATCACTTATTCATTTAAATACCTTATAGATTCTCCTATCGATTCTCATTGCTCCGTTTTGAGAGTCACCACCATGGCTGAGCAGCACAGACATTAGATTCTTGCAAATGAATTACATGCTGTGGGTCAAAAGTTTGTGCCTGTTGGAGGTTTTTCCCCTCTTTGCTGTGATCAGTGTTGGGGTCATTACTCAAAATAAGTAATTATTACACATAATACACAGAACACTTTTGTAGAAAGTAACGCAGTACTTGACTTAATTACTCTCAGGAGAAAGTAAGTCATTATAGTGCTTGTTACTTTACATTCACGTTACTCTGTAGAATCACCTTGTGACACAATGTCTTATAATTACCATTTATACCATCATACCATCAGTCCCACACACCAACACAAATCCCTATCCTAATGAGGATACACATATGTATCTCCTAGTATTTAAATATGAACAAAAAGAGACTTTAAAGTAATCATGACAGTAATTTTACTTTAGAAGCATGAACAGGTAGAAATGGATCTGACTGCTCATCTGCTTCTCACCTCTTGCAGTTCAGGGTCTGGTTGCTGGGCTGGGGTATTCACTCAGCTTTAACATCACACGGGTTCTTGAATAGCTTAGGGTTAGCATGTTGTCTGTACAGGTGCTTACAAAAAACTGAAGTTATGTTAGCAGTAAAATGTGGGTATTTCTGTCCTGGATGCAGTTTACGGTCATGCTCTTGTCCTTTTGTGCAAGAAAAATGAAAGTAATGTTCATATCCGTGCTGTAGACTGTGTCACTATGTCACACGAACTGAAAACACCTAATTGTAATGCAAGTACAAGGGGAACTGACAAGCGGGATCAACAGGCAAGCAGACGTATAATTCTGGGAACCTGTTCTGGATTCCCATCCCTGCATTCAGTACAGCAGTGTATATTGTTTCATATGCAAAACTAATTTTGTTAAATGGTTATTATTCTTATTTTTGAATAGAAGAAGAAGGAGAATTCTTATTACTGTCCTTATAATTAATAGGAATAACAATCCTTTTATTGTTATATATTTTGTTTTTGTTTTGTTTTTTGAATTCCAGTAACAACAAGAAAAATGGAGGCAAGCAAGAGTCTTAAAAAATATATAGCACTATATATTCCAGAAATTTCAATCCAAGAACATTTAGCCTTGTCTAGTATTTGTTATGAATGCCTTGCATGCGTTTTCAGCTTTTCAGCAGAGTAACCGTTGCTATGCCTCAAATTAGTTAACACAAGATGAGGAAATGCAGCAGAATGGGTGGCACTTGATGTTAATCCCATTGTAGAGACATTGGCTGCAATTCATCCGGAGATGCTTCAGAGGTCACTTGCAAGATAATTCTTCATGAATAGAAGTTAATGGAGCTAAAGGGCTACATTAACAATTTATAACTGGAAAAAAGGCCAGAGTGTGTTGTAGGTTTTTCAAATATACTATTAAATATATTTTAGGATTTCATACTTATGCCCTTTTTGATCTCTTGTTTTTGTTTTTTTGACAAAGAAGGCCATTTGTCCATAAAACACTAGCTAATGTGTGTTCATCCATCTCTTAACAATAATAACAGGGTAAGTCTCTTTTGATGGCACCTGTTTATAAAAGATAACTAGTTAACATAATTAACTCACAACCAGTGATGGATGTAAAACATTCCAAAGTCACGCATTGTTTTAATCACATTACATTTTTCAGTAACGCAGTAATATGTGAATGTACTACGATGACAGTATAAATTCTAACTATTACTGTATAAATATAGTAATTACGCTACAGTTACAATTATGTAGTGACTTGCGTTACAAAGTTATCAGCAAGTTAGCGGATAAGAAGGAAAAAAATTAATGTGTTTTCTTGCTTTAATCATCTGATTTCAGTTTATTTGCCGGGAGGAGTGAAATGGTTGAGTGATCTACAGGTTTTGAGCGGTGAAAATATTTCTTTTAATTTTTATTGCACAAAAGTAGAAGATAAGAATGCAAAGAAATAACTACATTATACTGCTAACACAACTTTGGCTAATGCTAACACAAAGCTAGTCAAGAATAGAGCCTATCAACATGTAATTAAGGCAAGTGATGAGCAGTTAGACTTGCAGCATTTTAGCCTCCATTTCTACCTGTTCATGTTTCTACAGTAGAATCACTACAGTACAGTAGAACTGCAAGTGTCGTTGGTCTGGTTTTTTAACTTGCCTTTGTATTGTTGGTTTTGTATTCATAGCTAAACGCTAAGAAAGATCATATGTGCGTCCTCAACAGGATAGGTATTTGTGTTGGTGTGTGGAGCCGTAGCCTAAGGTTTATAGTGTTAACTAATTTAACATGGTCATTTTAGGCAGTAGCATGAATAACTAGCCCAACACTGCTCACAATTGAAACCTCCATGTGTGTGCAAGAAGTAGCTGGTTGTGGTGTTTGAAGGCAATGCTATCACATGGCTGGTGATGTGACATCCCTAAAACTAAAACTGAAAATGGGCCTAGATCTGTTAAAAACATGATAAAAATGTCCAGAAGATTTCCAGATTGTTGGCTAAAGCTCCATTGGGCTGCATGCTGTTCTGCCCCAAACCCCATGTCTGGAGTTCAGAGTTGTCACATTGTCATCTGTTGTTAAAATGTCAGCTATATTTGGCCTCTGTATAAATTAATTGAACCTCAGTTAAAGTAATAAGTGTAATGAAAGGATTTGATTCACTAATTCGTGTCAAGTGGATAAAATCTTTGCACAGGGAAAATGCGAAAAGCACAAAACAATTTAACTGAGGGCACAAATTAATGGATACAAGAGTGCAAGGTTCAGACCTGAATTCTTTTGTGTGGCACTTCACGACGTCACTGTGGTAAATTTTATTATGTAGTTTGTCTGCTTTTGTGGCCAGTCACTGGCTGATACAACAAGGAGACAAGTCTCACCAGGATGATTACAGTCTTCAGCGTGTCTTTCGCCATGTATCAACATGTGAACACTGGCTATCATTTGGCAGACGAGTGACTGTGGCAACCATTGATCTGTTGCTTGCACGCATGTGTGCATGCATGTTCACCACATGTGTGTATGCAGTCTTTGTCTTCATGTGTGTATGCCTGTGCATGTTTGTCGCTAGGGGTTGGATACTGAAATCTCGCTCCAGCGAATGAGGGAATATTCCTGGCTGTCATGTGACTGTGTGATGTCAGTGAGAGAGAGAGAGGGGAAGAGAACAGAGATAAAGACATAGGGAGAGAGTGTGAGTGAGGGAGAGAGAGAGAGCAAGGTGCAATTTAGCCCCACAGCTGATCAGTGCAGTGCTCAGAGAGAAGCTGAGACGACTAGACTCACACACACACACACTTCTTTTGCCTCACCTATATGCACATGCACTGTGCACACACACACACACACACACACACACACACATGCACTTTGGGCACATCAACACACAAACTGGGAGGCATCACTTTAAAAAAGAAAGGATGCATTGCTTCCTCTGCTTTCTAAGCTCATGATACTTTGGATACCGAGGACAGATCTGCCTCCTGGACAAGAGTGAAACGATTCTTACTGGAGAGAGAAAAAAAACTCTGAAGAAGAAAAAATAAACTACACAAAAAAGGACACGCAATACCAGCAGAGAATCAGAGACAAGTGACAAAGCCAGAAAAAACCTGTCTGGCTCGCCCTGGCAGCAGCCTGGCATTATTAGTGGCAGCAGCGGGTTTGGACAACCATTCAGTGGGCATTATCAACAGCAGCAGCAGCAGCATCAACAACACAAACCTTCCAGCACTCTCTCTGGCGTCAGCGTCCCTGCGCTCCTGGCCTCCTCTCCGCTGTTTCCCTCCAGTCCAATCTTTATGCACCACAGTGACTGGTACTGCCAAGGCCAGATGGCACTGGGGGGGCAGGTTGCCACTGCAGCCCAGGCAGGGTCCAGAATAACTTTGATGGAAGATCAGGTGAAATTAGGGCAAGCCAGGATGGAGGGTACATCGTCCAGAGTGATGGCAGAGGCTCCAGGTGCCCAAACCTTCAACATGCCGGCACAGAAAATCGATGATGAGGAGTGCAAAGGGGGGAGATTGAGGGAGGGTGGACTTAGGGTGGGGGAGGCAGGAGGGTCATTAGGAAGTGCAGGACAAAGTCCCAACAGCCCCCTGTCCTCCCACTCCTCCCTATCCTCTTCATCACCCTCACCTTCTCTCTCACCTGGGACATCCATTCTGAATTCTGCCTTGGACCCTAAACCTATACCCAAGCCTGACATTGGCCAAAGTAATCTGCAAGCAAAAAATACAGGCAGCAAAGATGATTTGGCTGTCCAGAGCCAGGGCTCACTTTCTCCTGCAAAACAGACTTCTGGCCAAGGGGAGAGAAGCACAACAAGCCCTTCGTTCACTGGAAGCACCATCTTAAGTCTTGGAAGTCAAGACGATGAGAAGAAATCATCTGGGAACTTGCTCGGAAAGCACAGAGAAAATTTTCCTGCAAGTACAACTGGAAACCAAATCCTCAAGCCATATTTAGAAAAGCAAAGTGTTCATACACAACCTGGTGAGACTGCTCTTCCATCTGCTGACTTAACCCTGAGCAAATCTGGTCACACTGCTGCACAAACAACAGACCCACCTGCGGCCTCAGCCAACAAAACTACCACTAGTGTTGGACAGAGTGGATTGGAAAGAGAATACTTAAGCCATACTGAAAAGAGAACGTCAGGATCGTGGACATCAGAGGATATTAGTGTTGAAAAACAGCACGAGGTTGCAAGTCCCAGAATGTACCGGGATTTAAATCGCGCTGAGGATGGCAGAGCGGGATCGTGTCGGCCATTTAACAGAGAAACGAAAACAAACCATAGTAGTGATGCTCCACAGCGGGCTGCAGTGAGACGCGCAATGTCTGACTGTTCACATCTGTCTGTTCCCATGGTAATGGCAGGGACATACCCCACCAGTATGGGAGGCTCACCAGTGATGGCACCAAATGTGCTGAATTTTACCATGACAGGAACAGCATGCCCGACCAGGGCACCCTACCCACACGTGGCTGTCCGGCGCTCACTTACGGTCACGGACGGCACCGAGGCGGCTGCTGCAATGGCGACAATGATGGTTTCCCCGTTAATAACATCTCCTCTTTTGCCGTCTTCCCCACCCCCAAAGAGGCATCATGGAAGCTGCGAGAGCAATTTTCTAATTCCTGTCCCACCCCCTGTTGGAGCATCAGCTAACGTCTCTCAAGATAGTAAGCTAAACACAGCGGGTAAGACTTCTTGACTCCCTCTATGTGTGTAGTTGTAGTCACTGGAGGCCATGACTATGCATCAACCAATCAGCACACAGTCACATGTTTTGCTTGACTGAATAATATTTATGTTCTAAAAAAAAAATCAGTTTATACAATGTATACTTGTCTTGTTTCTCTACATTTTGCTGACATCTGGTAGCATGTAAAATGCTTCATCTGCCAGAAGGTGAACCTAATATGATCCAGAGCTGTTTCCCAAACACTATTAACCAATAAAAAAAGAATGCCATGTACAAACAGAAAAGTAGACACATGCAAAGCCAAAGACTGTCGCAGCCATCAAATGGCTCTGTCTTTAAAAAGTCCATCAAAAAGGCTTAAACCGTCAAACTGAACATTTTCAACATCTTTTTAGGTTTTTTTGAAATCACATGTCACAAGCGTAATGGTAGATCTCACTGTGAGACCTAGTGACACTGCATGCTCATTTTCTAATGACTTGGCTAACGAACGCAAGCAGTTAGCCAGTGAGCACATCCTGTTGTATTCTCATTTGTGACTCCTCTTAATGTTGACTTGAAACTAGTGACTAAACCCACAAAGTTATTAGAAAAAATTAAGTTTTCTAAGGCCACAGGCTTCTATACAAAAATTAAAGTTTTAGGCACTTCTGCATTGGCTTTATTTATTTCGATGCTGTGTACTTGTAGTCTTGAAAAACTGTGACAATGTAGTAGTAGTTACGCCCACTGCTTTCACAAAAATGTATATGCATTTGGTGAGATGGGCATTGCAAACTTGTAGGAGCAGCCCAAGGTAACTAAATTAATAGTATTACTTCAGCCCATAGCCACATTGTATATTGTGGGGCACCCACACTAACAAAAAAGAAAAACCATGAAGACTAAATGTGTAGAGGTTTTTGCCTTGCCAGGAGAGTTTATTATCTTCAATTAAATTTAAAATCTTCCTTAGGGGTTGCATGTCATTGGAGCATTAACATTATACACCTAAATTCGTAAGTAGCAGCAGATCTTTCTTTGCCCTTCCTGCCTCTGCACTTCAACTGACCACATATCATTACAGCACAATTGCATTTGGCTAAATTTAGCTGTCTGCTGTGGCTTCCTTTCAGACAATAAGCCAGAGTGAAAAGAGATGCATTTTAAATTTCAGTAAGAGGCTTTATTTCTTTATTAGGCTGCCATATCAGTTTCAGTTTTCACAGAAGCCAGTTTTTATCCACAGTGTATATCTAGTGTCATTCTAGTTTATGATAGCAGTTAATCAAGTTAATGAGCTGAGTTGAAAGCAGTGTATGGCAATTGCACATGTCAATATGTGGAGTATTTGAGTAATGAAGGTATGAGAGGGTCATCTTACATGGCCACTATATGCGACTTAAGTTTGGAATAAATGTATAGCTAAGCTGCATGGATAGTAAACACACTGAAAATAATGTGGACAGAGGCAATGACAATAACAAAGAATAAAGGAAATGACAGCAGACAAGATGAACCTGCTGTTTAACCAAGTTATAAGATTTCTTGTAAAGGGGCAGGAGGAATCACGGTGTTCTATTTGAAGTAGAGGTATGATCCATAACCAGGTCAGTGTTACAGTGAAAGCTGTCTGGCCAATAGACATTAGCAGGGGACTCATATTATAAAAAAAACATAAAAGTTTGAGTCTCTTTTAATTGACATCTTCTCCTAACAGGTGATGGAATAAGGCAAATCAGTCTGGGAAATAACATCACATCTTTATCGTGTTTCATCTTATCTGATGAGTGTCTAACATAGATCATGGTGCAGAATTCTTTTACGAGTGCCTAGAGATATTCAAAGGACATTTTCACAGGTTGAGACCGATGATAAAATGAAAGCATGTGAAGAGAACAGGCAGAGGATTATGGGAGAACTCTGTTATAGATAATTTGCTTTTTTATAGCCTTTTATCTATAACAACAAATTATCTATAACAGTGCTCTCCCATAATCTTCTAACCGTTCTCTTCACATGCTTTTGTTTCATCATCATTGCGGGGTGGCTGTAGCTCAGGAGGTAGAGCAGGTCATCTACTGATCAGAAGGTTGGTGGTTTGGTTCTTGGCTCACCCAGTGTGCATGCCCCAAATTGCTCTCTGAAGGATCCATCAGAGTGTGAATGTTAGGTAGAAAGTACTTAAAAAGCATAGAAGAAAGTGCTTGTGTGAATGTGGTGCTTTGAGTGCTCCGGCAGAGTAGAAAAGCGCTATAAAGAGTCAGTCCATTTAATGTTCCGAGATTAAGTAGAGAGGCCCAGCTCTGCTCACTTTTCGCACCATACCTTTATTTTAAGACTACTAGAGTAGCTTTGCATGATAAATAGTTCAAAATAATCTTCATTTATCTCAGTCAGGGCTTTAGTTTACTCGAAGGCTTCTTTTTGATTGGCTGCCCCTCGTGAAAGGTTTGATCAACCAGAGTTGTTTGCCTGCGATGACCTTTTGAGGATATTCGCTGTCACTGATGTCATACAGATCCAAGAGTAGGAACAACTGCCTGAAACATAGTGTTTAGTGCAGTCTAAAGCCTGATCCAGTTGCTCACAGGGATTACTTGTACTGACCTCATTATTTGAAACTGTGTCCATATTTAATGTGAGTATCAATCACTGGAAGTGTTTGTGTGACAAAACATAAAAGAATAGGCAGAATGGACCCAATCTGAGAATATTTAATATGTACCATTTGCTCTTATTGTAATGGCTTCTGCTGGTTTACTTTTAGAATAAACTGCATCCCTCTAACTGTTTAATCCATCCATTCAGTGTGTTGTTTTGTTTTGCAGCCTGCAGTTGACAGAAAAGCTGGAACATTGATTAGACATTGACACTGACTGTACTCATTCAAATATAGAGCGGCTATTTCTAGCATTTTGTGTGTGTGCATATTTGTTCATACACACAATATGTGTGTGTAGGTGAACAGCTTCCACTGACGTGAATCTTTGAGATTCTAAAGGCACACACCCACACAGACACACTCACAACAGACAGCATGTCTGCAACTTAAGGTGCTGTCTTCATTCAGCACAGAAGGGACTCACAGCTACACGTACCACATATGCACGACAAAGCACACAACTGTGAAGGGAGGGGGCAGACAAGTACAAGGATCAAATCTTGAGCTAACAGGACGCAGACTGAAAATAAGCAGATATTAAGAACAGTTAGGCTCAGCTAACGGCAGCTTTCATTTAAGACACGTCTTTAAGCTGATGGCATCAAAAGCTTCGTTATGAGCTTGGACTCTTAAATAAGACACAGCTTACAGCAGCTGCCTGTGGTTTTTAAAGCTCATTCAAAGGACTGTGACTGGTACTTATATAGGTGTTTTGTGCTCGAACTGAGCACTCAAAGCTCTTTTTGGACTCTGCTAAATTTGGTAGTACCAGTGGTTCCCGTTAATAACAGCAAACTAACGTTTAAAAGCAGCTGGTTCATCAGACATAACAACAGCTGGTTTATCTGTAGTCCAAATCAGATCATGGTTTCTGTTTTTTAACTGGAGGTCAGAACAAAACCAAATAAATCAGCAAAACAGTTTTTACATAAGATAAGTACTTCCTGGTTTGATTTGTTGTCAGAAAAGCTGGAAATGGCATCTTCTGGTCATGTTTTGTTAGTTTGACAGTTATAACCACAAATTTTACAAAGTCGCTTTTTGTAACAGTGAGGCTAAAACCAATGAAGCACGTTATACTTAAGTGCTTTTGCAGGGTTATGATGTGAACAGCATATATTTAACCCAAACCGTCATCTTTCATAAGCCTAAATAATTTGTATTGTGCTTCAATGTAGCCACAAAGCCAGTGAAAGGAGTGAAACAAAGCTCTGATTTATTCCACCTTCATTTACAATTTACAAAGTTTCATAAACACGATTTACTAAATTGTTGGTTTGCTACAATATCTGTTAACTGCAGCTCAATTAAGTATTAAATTTAATATCTAGTGTTATTCATTTTTCTTTAATTATTTTAAATTCAACATTAAATTTTATAATTAGTCCAACAGAAAAAACTGTAGTACTATATGAGGAAGTCAGGGGCAGTAAAGAAGTATGTGAGGGTGGTGGAGTAAGAGAGTGGTGAGGGGTCATGGTGGGGAGGGTATGACATTAGGTATCTACTTTGAGCCCATTCTTGTTGGACAGGTTGACAGATGAGGTCAGACAGGAGTCTCCGTGGACAATGATGTTTGTTGTTTGTAGTTTGTAGACTTCATTGTGATCTGTAGTGTGAGCAGGGAGCAGGAGGAAGAGAGCCTGGAGAGGTGGAGGTATGCACTGTAGAGGAGGGGAATGACAGTGAGTAGAATCTCTGTGTCTGTGTATGGCCATGTTCTGATTTACACAGCAGCAGCTATTTCTTTCTCTCTCTGTTTTACTTACAGACACCAGCATGTGCAGTTGGTTGCTAGCAGCTGTAGCATGGTATGATGGTATAATGGATGATCTGACTTGTTCATGTTGGATGAGTCATATTGCTGGTGTGGCAGGGTGCAGTGATGTGACTGTGAAAACTGAGCAATAAAACCACCAGTTTGTTAAATTAAATATAGTGGAAACCATAGAGCAGTCCTGATGTGTCTGCGGTCCATGTTGTTGAGTTTACTGAGTTTCACTGAATAACTAAAGAATAATTTTGATGGCATCCTTTATTCTCTGTATTTTACATTTTAGTCAGCAAATTGTATGCTGTGATCTACAAACACATATATCACCACAATGCAGTCCAGCTAACAAACACTAGCAATCTGAGATCCTAAAAGCAGATATAAAAATGGATAACACAAAGGTTTCTACATACATAGCATTGCTGAGACAGCACAGATCCTCTTTGCCACCATTTTCCACATAAAAGGCTCCTTTGGTTCACCTCCCACAAGAACACCTTTCTAGCACACTTAACACTTGCAGCATGTAGGTCAGATGACATATATATATACCACCTTTTTCACATTCACTAAGGAATAATTCAGGTAACCTGTAACTAGTAAACTCAGCTGAACAGCTGAAGGTAAACGTTCAATAGGCCTCAGTCACACAGGCATAGAGACTGGTCAGTGACCCTCGGGCAACCTCTGTTAACTAGAGAAATAAAAGACAAATGGCAATACCAATGACAGCAGACCAGATAAGCTTGCTGTTTAGCAAGATTACATACAGTCAAGATTACCTACAAAGAGAAGCTAGCAATGGCAATAATATATTTTTAAGAGAAGCTGGATCGAAAACAAGGCTGATCCTACTGTGAAGGCTGTCTGGCCAAAGGATATTTTCCTCCAAGGGGATTCAAATTTATTCTGGATGTAATTCATTTTCATTATTTCTAAGGTTAAGCCTCTTTTAATTGTCATCTCCTTCTCCAGTTTGAGATGCAATAAGGCAATTCAGTGAGGGGGACTGGCTTTTCTTCATCATTGGGTTTCATCTCATTTGATGAATGTCTAACAGATGTGATCTTGCACATTGGTTGATGAGTGTCCGGATGTATTTTTTCGTGTGAAGACTGGGGCTTCAATGGCGGTGCAGATCAACTTTTTCTGGGGAAATCTGTTTTGTCCATAGAAGCCCAGAGTCTATAGATGCGAAAAATGAGAACATTTTTATTTATTTCTTGCAACAATGCTTCAGGCACTAAATTTTATATCATTGGAAAGCCTGTTTGCTTCCCCTTTTTATGGGTTGAGAACCAGAGTTGAGTATTTGGGTCGCACCCATGAAAAACTGAATCTTGTCTGCCAGTGCCATTGGGTCGTTTACTGGATTGGACGATTGAAGTCTGAAGAAACAGGACGTATTGGCAACAATTTATTCATTTAACAATGGGGGCCTCGGTAGCACGTGAAAGAACATTATGCAGCCACAGCCTGGCACCTCCTCCTTGTGCTGGTCACCAGCTGTGTGACCAGCATTTGTTTTAAGTAAGCCAGTGTGGTTGCACATGCTATACCTCCCCATGACCATTTTCACTTACCCAGCTGCCTGCAACCTCCCATAACCACTTGCCACCTGGTTGTGGACTACACACTTTGATTACCAGGATATCACAAACCAGTCTCTAGGCTTGTATGAAGAAGGTTTTAAGAAGGTTATTTAAAGCCACAGAAAGCTTGTCGCTGAATCTTGTGCTTCGTACTGCTGAACTATCACTAATAAAGTTCTATTGTGGCTAAATGCAGGCACCACAGAAAAGGAATGTGTGGCATGAAAAGGACAGTATGTGTGCTTCTGCTCCATTGATTTTGATCTAATTGATCAAACTGGAACGTGTTAATGAAGTGTGCTGCCAACTCAGTTTTCTTTTGCACTGGCTGGATTTCACTGTCTGTGAGAAGTTTCTATAACACTCAGTGTTGATTTCTGCCTTTATTCAAAGAATTAAAAAGAGGCTGAGATATATTTTTTGGAATAAGAGACACATTTTATGAACCTTTGCTGTTCACTGCAGCTGAAGAGGTCAGGATGCCTCATTTCTGCTGTTATCAATATCTCCTTTTAGTTTGTTTGCTGCTGTATGAATGAAATGGATAATATTGATTTATTTTCACCAAAATCAGACCAGGCCAAAGCCCTGCAATAAATCTCGGCCATCAAGGCCATTAAAATTAATGAAACAAAGTAGGGCCACTTTAAGAAGCAGCTGCAGCAAGTTATGAGTTTGCATTAACATTAGCTTAACCTTCCAGGGCAGGAAGTGACTTCATTTACAGTTTGATAAGCCACCACAAAATAAATCACTGGGACAGATAACTAGTAAAAAAAGAGATGCAGCAGGATAAATAGGACAGTAGCAATGAATGCTGAACATACTGTGGCACCTTACCAGCACACGTGAGCCATTCATGTGGCAACTTTCCGTGCTCATTACTGCTTGTGCCTGATTTGATCTCTACTGCAGGCTAGTTTGCAGCTCCAGTTAAGAGCAGCATAAGAAAATGGATCTTTTTTCATGGCAGCTGTAGATGCTGCTTGATTGTTGGAGAAAGCACAGCAGCAGCAAGCTGCCATCGGTTGAAAGGAGGTAGAGCGGTTATCGCACAGTAAACAGGGGGCAAGAGGGGGGGAGGCATTAGGGTACAGCACAGCCAGGCCTGTCCAGTGTCACAGTTACGTAAGATGTGTCTTGATGGCAAACAAAAGGCCTCTGTCTTTTTCTGCTTCCAGCCCTCAGCCCCGCCGGCTGTGTCCTTAACCCCATCGACCTCATTAACTATTCCCCTCTGCTCTCCTCGTGTTTCCCCATTTACTTTCTTTCTTTCACTTTATTGTCCTTTTTCCTCTGTGGATCAGTTATTACCGCCAAAGGTGTTTCATAACCATGTCACACACTGAAAAACACTGCAATTTATGTAAACACGAGTATTATTATAGTGGCAGATGTTCATCTTTAACATGTTTAAAGTTTCAAATAATGTGGATATTTTACGTAGAAGTATCCCTGTAGGCCAAGCTTCAGGTGTTTTTTGTACTCTTTGTTCTTCATGATGTCATTCTGAGCCGGTATCCCACATACAGTCATGTCAGGTGCATAGTTCTGCCCACACAGAACCCCAACCCATCTGCTATTTGCTTACAAGGGGCAGCCAATCAGAAGAATGCTGGCTTATAGGGAGAAGGAAGTGAGCCAGAAAAAGACAGTTTGTGAACTAAGGTGCAGCCACGATAGTCTCGTGGCAAGAAAAAATGCCACATTTAATTTGAGGATTTTCACTCTTGGGAGAGGTGCTGAAGATAGTCTATTGATGAATGATTACAAAAATGTATTAGAAAAATACACTCAGTGATTGCTATGTCATCCTCAGAGATGTTAACCAGAAACAGAAAAACTGGGCCCATAACACAGCCCTCATTTCACCGTCGTTGGAGATCATATTTTTGGTCTCCATGTTCCCCCATAACTCAGATCACAGGGCGCAAGCTATTTTAGTATGTCCCAGATTATTAAGGACTCAGTTGGTGGTAGAGCTCTGCTGTTGTAGAATAATTTATTAAGCTCACCATCGAGACCTTTAAATTGAGACTAACAACCTATTAATTTCACTTGCTAATGCAGCTGTAAAACCTTCCTGCTGGAACCTCATTTTGTGTTTGTTTTAGTTTTATTCCCCAATCTGTTAGAGTACTCTGCACTTTGTAGTTATTAAGCATTTAATGATAGATGGTGTTTCTTAAAAGAAACGGTTTAGATATTTTGTAATGCTAAATATGTAGTGATATTTTGTATTTTTTATAAACAGTACAATACAAATAAAGACAAATAAAGTCTAATTATAGATGAATCATAAGAGAGACATATAAATCATCTAGTTCACAAAAAAGATGACAGATCGACTCTTAAAAAGGGTTCAGGGTTGGATAGGGTTTGACTCCTCTGACATGGATTATTGTGAGGATACAGCCTCACCATTGCAAACTCTTACATAAGGCAGTGCAATAAAATAGATGGCGCTGGCCTGTTTACCAACCAGACCCAGAATCATCTGCTGCCTCGACCTACATAAAACCTTCCATGTGGACATTCAAATCTATAAATAACAAAAGTGCAGTTGCAACCAGACATCATTTGATGTGATGGATTTTGTTGGTGAACACAGTCTTCAACATTAGCGCTGTGTCATCAGTTAGGTGCCACACTGGATTAAAGTTTGTGCTCAACCTTGCTCCTGTTTGTATGTTACTTTATATTCTTACATTTCACAGGACAGAATAATCTTTATCATTTCACAGACATGGTTTCTTCGTAGCCTCAGATGGCCTTCGCTTACACCGATATGACGAGGGCCGTTTAACAAATAATGAGCTTTTTCTGATAGTGCCAGAAAAAGCTCAGAGAAGATCTGGGACGGGTGGATAAGTCAGCAAATCTCTTACCAGCATTCAGCTTTCGTTTCTTTTACTCATTACTACATTTGTCTTTTATTTTATTTTATTAATTTTTTCCCTGAAAATAAAGCCTCTTGATAGTCATAGTCATTGTTTAAACCAGCAGTCCCCAACCCCAGGCCACGGACAGGTACCGGTCATTTGGTACTGGGCCCCTCGAGTGTGAAATTTATGGTTTTTTTCGTTAACTCAGTTTCCCTGGGTGTTTTCCCGTGTGTTATGAATAAATCTTCTTTTCTTTGGTACCAGTACTGGTTTTATTTTGTTGTATTTATCTGCAACACCTTAAAGGCCGGTCCGTGAAAATATTGTTGGGCATAAACCGGTCCGTAGAGCAAAAAAGGTTGGGAACCGCTGGTTTAAAACATACAGAATGTTTTAAATTATACCTGGATGATTGATTTGTGAAACTGATTTTTATTTAACCTTGTAGAAAGTAAAATGTTAAAACGGATTTATGGTTTCTGCTCAAATAACACTTATCCTAAATCAGAATAAGCATACTTTATTAATCCCTAAGGAAATTATGTTACAGTTGCTCCAGTATAAATATCAGTAACAGAAACAGACAAGACTATTTAACAATACAATATGTTACAGATTTAAGAAATTTAAGAAATAGCACAATATATACAAATCACTCAATAATAAATATCAAGGATTGACGGAGGTGATTATAAATAAATGTCAAGAATATTGACAGCAACATTACTGAGTGGAAAAGAGCGTGTGCAAAAAGGGTGTAACTATTGCAGTGTTTACAGTGTGTTAGATGGAGGAGTTGTACAGGGAGATGGCCACAGGCAGGAATGACTTCCTGTGTCGTTCAGTGGTGCTTTTTGGTAATCTCAGTCTCTCACTGAACGTGCTCCTGTGACTAGCCAGCCCGTCATGGAGTGGGTGGGATGTATTATCCAGCATTGTCTTTATCTTGGACAACATTCGCCTCTCTGACACCACCTTAAGGGAATCCAGCTCCATCCCCACAACATTACTGGCCTTGCGGATCAGTTTATTGAGTCTGTTGGCATCTGCGACCCTCAACCTGCTGCCGCAGCATGCAACAGCGTAGAGGGTACACTGGCCACAACGGACTCACAGAAAACCCTGAGCATTGTCCAACAGATGTTGAAGGACCTCAGCCGCCTCAGAAAATAGAGATGACTCTGGCATTTCCTGTAAAGTGCAGTGGTGTTTTGTTTTTTTTTTAAAGCTAGAGATATAGAGATTTTGAGAATATGAGCTAGACTGCACCTAATATGTACGTCCCCCTTTTGCTTACTGCAAAGCAGCTTTCAAAATCATGTTGTAAGTTGAACAGAATCTTGATATTTGATGACATTTATTCGAATTTTGTTACAATTTTGAATTTATATATGTGGGCTCTTTTGTCTCCAGTCACATCCCGTTACTCGTTATGCAACAGGGTTTGTTAAAATAGTCTGACGCTAATGACAGCATTTTTTCTTTCACAGTTAAATCTGACAACAAGGACAAGCAGGAGAAGACAGACATCGTGCCTGGGAAAATGGACAAGATTGACAACTTTGACAAGAAGGAAGAACAGCAGAAGGACTACGGCCCAGACAGGAACCAGAAGTCTGAGAAGATAATCAAAAACGAGGAGAAGCTAGAGAAGATGAACACGGAGAAAAACAACAAGGCCAATGAGAAGGCGGAAAAGGTGGACAAGCCAGAGAAGACCAACAAAGATGAGAAGAAGGAAGAGGAGAAGAAGCCAGCTGAGAAGAAGGAAGAGAAGGGAGGGAAAGGGACAGCCAAATCTCCCACAGGGAATGGTAGCAAGACCCTGCCGAGCCCTGACAGCAAGAGCAAGGTGGGTCACATACAGACACGTATAAAGAGAATAATTAGTGTCATCTACACACATTTCCAGCACGCAAACTGCACAGTCATCGTGGCAAAAGCAGTCACCAGATAATTACAAGTCTGACCTCCCACAGTTCCAACGAAAGCCTGTGAAGTGTCCTTGAGCAAGACACACAAGTGCTTACAAATGCTGCAGAAGATGATCACAGAAACATATTTCCTTTATCTCTTATGTGTGCTAGGGGAGGTGTGTGTGTCTGCCTAAAGTCTTGGTCACACCAGTATTTTACCTTCCGAGGCCCATGTCATCATAGGTGGTAACCCTAAGCTACCTTGGTATGAACAGCGTTTGATGTGCGCCAGTTAGAATAATTGTTTTATTTTCTGAATGACAGGACTACATTACACACACACGCGTGCACACACACACACACACAATTGCAACCATTCTGAGTTGCAATTTCACACACACACACATATATATATGTATATATATCTATGTGTGAAATTTCTTTGCCACTCAAAATGGTACTCAGTAGTATGCATGTCCCCCGCGTGCTTGTGTGCATGCTGCCAATGAGATGGTATCCTGGGGGATCTCCTCCCAGATCTGGACCAGAGCATCACTGTGCATCTAGACAGTCTGAGGTGTAACCTGGCGGAGTCGAAGGGACTGAAACCTAATGTCCCACAGGTGTTCTGTTGGATTCACGTCAGGCGAGCGTTGGGGTCAGTCATCCTTTATTCTCCAGGAACTGCTTGCATACTCTTACCACTTGAGGCCTGGCATTGTCATCCATCAGGAGGAACCCAGGACCCACTTCACCAGCAGTGGGTCCAAGGATTTCATCCAGATACTTAATTGCTGCCAGGGTGCTGTTTCCCAGCCTGTAAAGGTCTGTGCCTGTCTTCATGGATATGCCTTCCCAGAGCATCACTGACCCACCACCAAACTGAGGTTGAACAACATGTTGAAGAATATTACAGACAGCAATATCTCTCCCTTAGAGATAGGATGAGAAGTTCAGCCATCCGGGAGGGGCTCAGAGTAGAGCCGCTGCTCCTCAACATCGAAAGGAGCCAGTTGAGGTGGTTCGGGCATCTGACAAGGATCCCTCCTGGGCGAGGTGTTCTGGGTATGACCCACTGGGAGGAGACCCCGGGGCAGACCCAGGACACGCTGGAGAGATTATATCTCTCAGCTGGCCTTGGTTTTCCCCTGGACAAGCTGGAGGAGATGGCTGGGGAGAGAGGTCTGGGCTTCTCTGCTTAGGCTGCTACCCCTGCGACCCGGCCCCGGATATGCGGAAGAAGATGGATAGATGGATGGACAAACAGTAATACAGCCCACTAGAGGACGTCAGGCCCTTGAGCCATCCAGTGCATTTCAGATTGTTTGGTCAGCTAACATTCACACCTGTGGCCTCCTGGGGGTCATTTTGTAGTTCTGGCAGTGCTCGTCCTATTCCTCCTTAGACAAAGAATCAAATACCGGTTTTGATGATGGCTTAAGAACCAACCCTTTTCAGCTCTCCTAGAGTAACTGCCTGTTTCCTGGAATCTCCTCTATGCTCTTTAGACACAGTAAGCCTCTGGCACTGGCATGTATTGATGTCCCATTCTGGTGGAGTTGGATAATCTGTGCTACCTTGGTAGGGTCCAGTTATTGTCTCATACTAGTAATAGTTACACTGACCCTAGTAGTGACAAAAAAAATGTTCTTGACAAAAAATATCTTGACCTGTAAAACCATTTGTATTGCCTCAGGTTGTCTCTTTGTTTCCCCTCTATTGAACCTGTTTCATTAATCAGTTTTAGCTGCTTTACTGTTAATGAAACAGGTGTATACATACAGAACAGAATTAGGCTACGTTCACACTGCAGGCGAAAGCGCATCAAATCCGATTTTTTTGACCCTATGCGACCCATATCCGATCATGGTATGACAGTGTGAACGGCACAAATCCGATATTTTCAAATCCGATCTGGGTCACTTTCATATGTGGTACTGAATCCGATACATATCCGATGTTTTAGAAAGCGACTGCTGTTTGAACGGTCATGTCGCATTAAATCCGTCTTTTACGTCACTGACACAAGACAGATGCCAACTATCAGCGCCGGAGAAGCGCCCGAGAAGACATCGTGAACGCTTCCTGGCCATCCAGTGTAGATGTCAGTGAAACTGTTGGGAAGACAGCGTGAACATTTTATTTGTACTGTATAATCTGCAGATTCTGACCGAAATCTGCAACTATCCTTTGAAGCACCGCTCCTCTCTAAAACAGCAATAAGGATCATTTTTAGGTTATTTACATTATTATGTAAATAACAAAATAATTTAAAGCAAAAATTGGGAAACGTAAAGTCCAAAGTCTTTATATTAAGGGCCATCAGTCAAACAATGCTGTTTGGTCTGGGTCTAAACAGAGCGCGTTGTGTGACATCATCTTTTGCGCATGCGGGCCGCTTTGAGCGTTCACACTAGAGCGCGTTTGCTGTCGCATTTTATTTGTAGTGTGAACAAGCAGACAAAAAAATCGGATTTGATCAAAAAATCGGAATTGAGCATTAAGACCTGCAGTGTGAACGTAGCCTTATATACATAATAGACTATCACCTTTGGAGTAAATAAGTATAAATTTAGGAGTAAAGATAAAAACCCAAAGAACTTTAGTGACCAACTGGCAAATAAACTGCTTCCATACTGACATGTTCCCAGCAGGTAGCATTTAAGCTAACTGTTTACATTAAAGCCACGAGGCCAGAGAGTTTTCATACAACTTTCTACATCATAAGCTTACACAAATGAAACTCACTGTCCACTAACTGCATGCTAGCTGACGTGTTTGTGAATCTGTCCAGTGTCTGACATCGAATTTCCATATTACATGGAGCTGTGGGCTACTGCTCATTTTATCTCATTTGAGGCCTGTAATTTCATTATTTAGTAATCATGACCTTTCTAAGCTGGTTATAAATTGCTTAGTCAGTTCTATAATTTATGGCCTGTTTTATGATTATCTATGGTTGCTGGCTGGGCTGCTATATCACGCTGTCATTGCAGTCATTGCTGAGTTCACTGCAGCTTTTTCTTTTTCTATCTCTGTCTTTCTTTTTCTTCCTTACTTTTCTGCACCCTCCTCCTTTTTTTACTATTATTTTGGCTTCTTTAATTTCATAATCACCAGCCTAATGCAGGTTCCACCAAACCAGATTCTGCCAAATCACGCCCATCCACTCTCTCCACAAATGGCGAGGCCAACTCGGCCAAACGCCCCTCCCCCACCACTGCTTCAGCCAATAAAAAAAGCCCTGTACCCAAGGCAACTACACCTACTGCTGCCAAGCGGCCGCCAACAGCAACTAGCTCTGCTAAGGCTGCCAAGGTAAGTATAAGACACAAGGTTACATGTATTTCTTCAGTGCGAGCTATGTCTTTATTTGGTAAAGACTGGATGACTCTCAGTCTGCATTAATATCTAGATATGCCTGTCAGAGTTATAAAATAGGATCCTTACATGCCATTTCACATTTTAAAATATACATTTCACCCGTACATGAAAGATCGATGTAACCACCACTCCCCATTAGATTATGGCAGGGGTCTCCAACTCCAGTCCTCGAGAGCTACTGTCCTGCAGCTTTTAGATCCATCCTTGGTCCAACACACCTGAGTCAGATTAATGGCTTGTTACCAGGCCTTTGCCAAACTTGATGGCACACTGAAGAGGTAATTCAGCCTTCTGATTCAGCTGTGTTTGAGTAGGGATGCATCTAAAAGCTACAGGACAGTAGCTCTCGAGGACTGGAGTTGGAGATCCCTGGATTATGGACACTGAAATTAAACATACTGTATAATCCTGTGGTCATGCTATTAATAATGTCCTCTTGAGCTGGCCATGCTTGGATGACACAGGTCTTCCACTGATTTAGAGCGTTTTCATACAAATCTCTTGCCTACTATCATTTTAAAAGCCCTGATTGTTCCATGTGATTCCAGACATCAGCCACCATCTGTCGCAAATGTCCTTTTTAATCTCCCAATGTTAAAACCTTAGCCTCGTCTTTTCTCTTGTCACTTTCATTTTCTACTTGCATTTGGCTGCACTATAAATGCCTGGAAAACACTCCTTATGCACACAGCAGACATACACAAAGTCATACACATAAAATTCAGGAACACAGCTGTTTATCTCTTCTTTGGTTTTTCTTCAGACTCCAGAAAATGGAGAAAAACGTCCACCTGTGCCAAAGGCCACGCCCGCTCCCCGTACAACTGCCAGTAAGAATGGCTCCTCTGCAACTGCTGCAGGCAAGACTGCAGGTACGAGGATACAGTGTACAGTGAAATTTGTTTTGTCGCAGCAGAAAGTGGACAGTGCAAAATTATATAGCAAAAATGAGAGAACACTGGAATACAATAAGAATAATATACTGTACACAACTGTACAGAATAGAATAAAATAAAATACTATATACAATAGAATCTGCCGTTCCTGACAGTATCTCAACATATCCTCTGGAACAGGAAACTTCACTTGCTGCTCTAGCCTGAACAGTGACTTCCATTGCACACTGGCGCTGCTCCAGGCTGCATCAACAGGCTAACTGAATTGCTACCATATGTTAGACATTATCAGATTCAAGTGCTGGCTTTTGAAGAGCCCAACTGGTATTTTCGTCTGCACATGACAAACAGTATCTCACCTCTCAAAGCAAGGGAGATATGAGCTTTTTGTGTGTACCCTCACACAATATGATTCAGTCACCCAGTTCACAGCAATAGGTGTTATGTGCTGCAGGGTTATATTTCATTTTAGCTCCATTACTTTTCGAGACTTTTGCCCCAGTGTCAACAGTTACGTCCATGATGTTTCTGTCACATCACAGCAGTATTACATACTGTGGCTTTATCAAAAACTATACATACTGTTACTGGAAACTCATGTTATGCAGTTAACAAACTTCATGTCACCAGAAATTGTTGAGTTTCGATCTCATTTTGCCTTTAAGCAGTCAGCTCTGCAATATTTGTAGAAAAAGAAAGATGTATGGGCAGAACATATCAGTTAAATAATCACATCCTTGCGAATAAAACCTAAAAGTAGGTGTGATAAATTCAAACTACAATATATAGAAAAATATAATATATTGATAAACAATAGTGTGCACTCACAAAGCTTAATTAAACACAATATTAACAAAACATTTTGAGTTTTAGTCTTTGATTATTTGGTCAGTCTGTAAGTCAGCTGATTTGGTTGTTGGATCTGTATAATCATATCTATTCTAAATGTATTTTATTTTGCCTAAATATTGCATGTAAATATAAATATTTGAAATACTACAAAATAAACTAAAATGATCAAAACTAATCTGAAAAGTAACCAAAACCAAACGACACTAAAAAAAATATCGACTGTAAACAAAAAACAATAATAATAATAATAATGTTTTGCTCATTACAAGATGTGACAAGTTCATCCAAGTTTCCTTGTCTTTCGGAAATAACAAGTAAGAAAACAACTCTACAGCAAGGTAAGAATGGCAGAGCCGTGATTTAGCACTTCTAAATTTACCGTGTGTTAGTACAGTTAACAGTTTTCTGTAACATCAGCTAGACAAGAGGTGACAACAGCAGTGAATGTACATGTCTATTCTTCACTCTCTTTATAGCTTTGATTTGGTGTCCACAGACTTGAGAATAAACAAATACCTCATGAGATGCTGAATATTGAAGTCTCAGCTCAAGTTAGTCATTAACGTTGTCTGTCATATTATTGGATCATTACTATAATTTAATGTGAAAAGAAGTGTCCTATTCAACAGGGTGTTCATATATATATATATATCTTTATACCTCTTCTTTCTGGAGCATTAAAATAAGTACCCTAACCCCTCGCAACCTTAAGCCTTAATTTTGGAACGGCTAGAGGGGCGCCACCTGAGGCTGGAAATGCCTCATTATTTTTTAAGTATTGCTACCTAAAAATTATGGTGAAAAAACTGTTTTCTGTTTTCCACTTACAGCCAACAAGAACGACAAGACTGAGAACAAGACCAGTGAGGCCAAGAAACCCAAGACTACACGTAAGAAACATAAAATACTTAAAATGACAGGTTAATTTTGGGGGGGAATACACAAACTTACACAATACACACATTTTCATGCAGTTGTAAGTTAGTTTCACAGACATCCATGACTACAAAAACTCCTTGGGCATTTCCAGTACTTCTTCTACCAGTCAGGTCCCTGTATCCGCTTTAGGACCACTTTGAGGTATTTTACCAAAAGCAGGGACCAGTATGGTAACACAAAATTCTGGGCCCAAACATGGGAGAAGGTTACCACCAAAATTTCAGATGCAGCCCAAAAAGTTTGTCCCCCATGATTTTATTCAAACACTGGCAGAAGTGTCACAACACTGGTAGAACTGGGGTAATAGGGAGCAATAAGTATGTTAGATTAAATAATTAAGTTCCATATTTTATTGTATAAGCATTAAATGTAACAGAGAGAAAACCCCAACAATCAGACAAACCCCTGTGAGCAAGCACTTGGCGACAGTGGGAAGGAAAAACAGTGCATACTTTCATAAGAAGTAAATGACATAGTGGTAGACTTTTACATTTTCACAAATTTTACTATATTATACTAGAATATACATTATTGTACTATTATAGTGATATATAAATTATACTTATTATACTTTCTGTTTCTCTGTAGCCCGTCCTCGCCCAGCCTCAACCGCCGCTCCTGCTACCCCGGCTGCTTCCACCAATGGAGAATCCAGTGCCACTCACCGCCGTCGGGTCATCACCAAACCCCCTGTGCCCAAGCAGACTCCCCTGGATAAGAAACCAGCCGTTCCCCGTGCTCCCCGCACCCCCCGACCCATCAATGCCCCGACACCAGATCTAAAGAACGTCCGTTCCAAGATTGGTTCTATTGACAACATCAAGTACCAGCCTGGTGGAGGAAAGGTAAGACAAAGAGACAGCACAAGAGAGGACTATGAATAATTCAGGACAGTGATGTACCTGTCAAGATTCATGAGTGAGTGCTTTTCTTGTAACAGCGAATGATCTGGCGCTGGGTGGTTTGTACTTTAAATAGCGCATGTGTGTTATACAGCTTAATAACATGACTTACTTCCTTTACTCTGGGAGTATTTAGTTTAACCTCTGCGTATTTAGTAGTTAATTTACAGCTTTTCTTTTTAATTCCTGGTCATTCTGAAACAGATAACATTTTTTAAATAGATAAAAGTAGTGTTGAAAAATGTTGAATTCAAAGTATTCGACTAAGTGTTTTACCTTAAACTTAACTGTATAATAGGTCCTGGTACAAACTCTCAGAACAGTACTGCAAATCTTTCTAGAAGTAGAAGTAGATTTCCTGAAGCATTGTAAATGTGTTCCTGGATCCTCATAATTCTGTACAAACAATGTCTGTGCCTGGAGTGCAGAAACGATCAGATGACTGCATGCTCTGACTCTGCGGAATACACTGGATTCAGTTATATTTGCAGTGCCGTACAGCAGTGCTGTTAGCACGGTGCAGCTGTGGTTAGACCTACAGTAGAGAAGAACACTAGTAAGAGAGAAAAGCAATCCTCACATGAGCTACTGAGTGGATATAATTTGACACCATTTGAAATAACAATAACTCAGAAACATGTCACTTCTGCACTGTGGGCATTTTAAAGGGCGTGTACATGTTAACTGAGAAAATAGCAACTTTACAACTTTATATTCATTTTCCAGCTTCCATCTAACATCAATCTTTTAACCTATTCCTCTTTCCGAAATATTCACTTTTTAACAGCATCTTGCTGCAATGCAAATGTTCTTGACAGATGATGTTCTATCTCAGAATGACATACAGAACAGGAAGCATGCATGCTACCTGTATTCCACCACCCTGAAGTTGCCCAGCTTGTCATGACATGGTTCAGAGACATGACTGAGATGCATCCAGAGACGTTGTCCGTTTCCCTTCAATGTTATGTGACAGTGTGTCTAGAGGAAGGGGTGTGCCGTCGCTTTGAATCACAGGCATCATCCTCTCTCTGTCTGCCCTGCCATGTGAAATAATGTGTCAATCCACTCTATCCTCTATATCTTCTCTATTGTCCATCAGAGAGTGGTTTTGCCTCAGAACAATATAGTACTGAGAAAGTAGCCATTTTGGAAAATGTGCAGGGATTTTTTTCTTTCTTGTTGGGAGTTAATGAGAAGTTTGACGTCTCTCTCAGATGTTTTGAGCTTACTAAAGCTCGAGCTGGAAATCAATTGGATAAGCTTGGAAAACAGAAGCAGGGAAATGGCTAATATGTCTTTTTTTATTTTAAGCAGTGAATGTTTTCTGTTTATGCCTAGATAGTAGAAAACATGGACGTGGCTTCCAAATATGAAAAAAACAAAAAAAGCTAATGGGGAAGTGCCTCTCGCTGTGTACGTAAAGTGCTCTCTATCTGAAGGCCAGCGGACAGTGATTTGCTGTCTGTTTACAGGTTAATAGGCTTGTTCACTTGTTTTGGTTCATATTGAATAAAAAATTAAGTCAATTTTATAAAACTTGGTCATACCATGTTTCAAAATCGAGAATTATGTCTATTATAAAACCGCAAGCTAATTGGCTAATGACTTGTCATTAACAAATGAGTGTGTCGCACCGACAGCTCCTGGTGGCATCGTCTTTTGTTTTGCAGCCATGAAAATGGTTGATGTCACACTAGCTACGTCCGTCTTTTATACCGTCTGAGTTTATGCTAGGCTAACCTCATCATCTAATAGTTTTAGTGTTAGCTGAAGAGTAGCAAAATACAGTCAGGCAAATTTACGTACATGCACACACAATGAAATCAGAATAAAATATGTTTATTCTTGAGCTTCAGAGGTTCTGGTAGCGTTGAATGCTAACAACTAAGCTAATGGGTTCAAGCTTTATGTTGATCATTCAGATCATCAAGAACATCTACTTTGCAAAATGTTGAATTATATTTAAATGTTCTCACACAACTAACAGTTACATTCCTCATACACTTGTTGACATTTTGTCCACTTGTTTGTATGTTTTTGTGTTTGTCTAGATAATCAAAGTTAATTTGTATTCTTTTGCACTAGCTACATCGGTTTCATTTCCATGTGTCTGTAGTGACATTTTCTGAAATTGCAGATACAAAGTGTCTTTCTGTGCACCAAAATAGGTGCACAATGATTAAAAAATATTTATGTTAATATCTTCCTTTCACATCCATTTACATTCCATTACTTTCTTCTGCCTGGTCATACTGCAGTGTTTGGTTGGGGGTTGTATCCAGCATAGACGTCACCGCTACTCCGATTCAGGGGAACACAATCCATGCACCTTTTCAGCAACGCTTAACTTCCACAACCTGTAGCGTTTAGTCATGATTGTATGGCCAATTAAAGTTAGATTACTGTAGAAAAGGAGCTGTTGCTTTCTGTGCAAATAGTTGTGTGAAATTGGCCTGATCTTGTACTTTTCTGTGTGTAACAAAAGAGCAGTCGGAAGGGAAAATATTGCTATGAACTGTACTCTTTCAGGCATTGTGTTTCGCAGGAGCATCTTCCCTGCTTTTCAAAACACGCTTTTACTCTAGATAAGTTTCTTTACACAAACACATCGCCGCCCTGCATCATAATTACTGGCACTGACTCATTCAGTCTCCTGTGATACTAAATTGCTTTGTCTCTCATATATTTACATTTTCTATTCAGGAGGAGTTTATGGGGTTAATAGCCTTTCCCATCTCAGTATTTAGCAATAATATTAGTGCTGTTTATGTGAGCAGTGGTACACTCCTGAAATGTGACATTTGATTTGTTGTTTTCAGATTGTATAAATAATCCAACACTCTTTTCTATGATGGTATTTGATTAGCTTTTGTCACTAACAAAAGAAAAATGTTACTACATTTGTACTAATGTCATGTTTTAACAAGGCTCCATCTGTTCCAGTTTTCTACCATCTCAATGCACAATACTCCTGATCTTCATGCTAAATTGTCCCAAAAATTAATTCTAACATTTAACCGGTGCCACTACTATCAATTATATAATATTATTCATACACCCACACATTTGGTTATGTATTTGGTTCTCCGGCTTCTTTTTTAAGTAGCTCTAACATCCATTACACTCACACAATTGGTCCAGGCATTTGCATTCTTTTGATCACACCCATGTCCTCCACCTCGTTGTGGTGTAGCGTGTGGTTGGTTGGAGGTTGTATTGACCAGGGGGCTGGTTGTCTCCTCAGGTCTCTTCCACCCCGAACAACAAGACATCAGACCCCTCCACCCCTGCTGCCAAGGCCAGAGTGAGTCCCTGCCATTGACACCCTCACACACCAGTACATTCACCCTTCTGTCTGCATTCATCACAAGCACCACCTGCACCACATCTCGAACAACACTCCACCTTGCTGTTCATTCCTACATGCACATGCATATTCTGTCTGTTGATACTAAAGCAGGTTTCATTGTAATAAAAGAGCTCGTATGTGTTACTTGTTCTTTCTTTATGGTATATATGTAAGAGACAAGTATTAAAAAAAAAAACAACTCTAAGGCTAATTTCTAACACCAGTACCTTGATTAATAAGTGTAATTGTTTAAAATCATTATTGGACAATATCATATTATGTCATTATTGCAGTTCTGGACAGGCTTTAACTACTTTATATAAAGTTTTAAAATCTCAAATTTGTGTGAAGTAAACAGTTCCGTGCAAAGGGAGTCTTGTAGTGTCTGACTTTACTCTTTCATGCAATATATTCAGTGTGTTTATAATATTCTAGTGAAGTCTAAGAACTTGGAATACTATTTTAAAATGTTTAAAAATCCCAAAGATTTCTTGGCCTTAACTTGGGTTGCCTTAATATAGAGGCTTGTAGGTGCTTTAACAACAAATCGTGAATAACCAAGAGGTTATTCAGGTTCAAAAATGAGAAAAAAAAGAGTAATGGCAACAGAAAAAGGATGAATCTGTATGCAAATGGTAAGCAATGTGCAATTTTCCTACATGCTTGGACACTGGACTTTACAGTTCTTACAGTTCTGCATAACATTTTGTTTGTATCCACGAGTGCTTGTGAATGTAAAATGTTTTTAAGATATATGTATTCCTGTATCATCTATATTCATTAGCCTATGTACTGGAGACCTTTTGATCAAGAGTCACAAAGAAATAGTGTTCATAGTATTAGGTGATGAGACAAGATAATGTACGTGAGCAATTTCGTAATTTGTCTGCAGTTGTACCCGGAGATTTTGGTGCCACACAAAACACTGAATGCATTTTTACTCTAGCAAAGAATCTCTCAATCTGCAGGGTTTTTAACTTGTGATCAAACTAATAAAACGGTCACCAAACTTTCTAGTTAATTAGTAGTAAAATAAAGAGAACAAGCAAAAATGTTTTCATGCTTCACATTTGAAAGGAATTCACTTTGTGTCACTTAAAAGGCCCAAAATAATTTGCATCAGCCTTGAACAAATTTAAATTTCAAAATGACATCTTAGAATACTCGAAAACAAAATGATATGAAAACAATCCTCAAAAAGACTGCTACATGTACATCATACTATATTTTGAAAAAATTTAAATAATCAAACTATTTCCTTTTCCAACTTGATATTTACCATCATCCATGCATATGTGCTAATACATACTTTCCCCCAAGTTGTCCTCTGTTACTCTACAAAATATAGCTTGTGCAAAATATGCTTGATGTAGTTGGTTGAGCATTTATATTCCTGTCCTATGACCTACAACCCATGACCATTCAATGTATCTAAAGTTAAATGACCTCTGTGCCTTTTTCCCCAGTCTGAATGCTCACAGATATGCACACATGAACCTTTCAAACATTGCTGGCTACATACCTAGCTTGTTTCTATTACACTGATAGCAAAGGCAGCAACCTGATAGTGGAGCGCAGCAAGTTCAGACGCTACATGCTGCTTTTATTCTTTTGTGTTGCCCAATGAGAAATTTAGCATAAAAAGTAAAGAAATCCTGTTTTCTAAAAACTATGTCTTATTGTAGAGTCTACCTTACAACATAAAAGGCCTTGAGGTGACTGTTGTTGTGATTTGGCCCTGTATAAATAAATTGAATAGACTTTAAAGAAATTTGTGCCTGGTTAATTGTTGCTTTGTTGTAACAGTGCTTCTTGGCATTGTTATACCATTGGAGAGCCATTTAATAATTTCTTTATTTAAGAAAGAGGGGTCTCAGTAGCATGTGGAAGAACCACACACACCCACAACAGCCTTGCACTTCCTCATCATGCTGGTCACCAGCTTAATCATACGCTGCTGTCAGATGCATCCCTTTCCTCAACCAGCATTTGTCAGCAAATGTGGCTGTGTTGGTCACTCTTGCATGAACAGCCTACTAAAGCTACCCTACCCAGTCTGTGAGCGAACTCTATCGTCCAAGATCACTACCTCCAGAGAGCTATGTATGGTTCTTCCGCATGCTCCTGAGCCCCCCGTTTGTTAAATTGATAAATTGCCAGTATGTCTTGTTTTTTCAGACTTAAATTATCCAATCCAATAAACAACACTAAACAAGAGTCAATAGCAGAATAAGCTGTTTGGCTTTGTTAAGTTTTTGTCAAGCTTTGTTTTTACAAATGTGACACCATTTAAGGGGAAATATACAGGATTTCCAATGTTATAAGATTTATTGCCAAGAAGCATTGTTAGAAACAAAGAAATAATCAACCAAACACAAATTCACTTACTCTTTGTGCTAAGATTTATCCACTGCAATGAATACAGAACATTGGTAGTATAACAGAGTGTGTACCGTTAGCTACAAAAGCTAGAAGACATGATATGTGTGCAAATACAAAATGCAAATTAATCTCACGCATTATCTTTGGCTGAAATCGATGTTGCATTCTTTGAAATGTGGTCTCCTCTCATGGATAATTGCCACTTGGTTGCCACTTTTTAGCTGTAATTTTCTAAAATATTTTCATCATCCTGCTTCTTTATCTAGCATAGCATGAGAATCATTAGATATTAAGGAGACATGATGAACAAGAACCATGCAGCTGCTTGAAATCAATTAGGATATTTATGATGCGCTATCAGTGAGGAATACAAACTGAGGAGAGTCTGCTGCTTTTTGTCTCTGTGTTTGTGTGTGTTTGTGCTTACGCATTAAGTGTATGTGCACTCACTGCTCAGTGAGTCATCCTTTGCTGGTGCCACCTGCGTCATCATGCCATTTTCGTCCTGGAGAAGCAACACTAAGACAGAGACAGAGAGAATGGAGGAAGGCGTCTTAGGCTTGCTGCAGGGCTTTTTTACAATGCAGCAACAGAGGCAATCAAAGTGATATCACACAAACAGGTTGGTGTTAGCTTATGTAGAAGCAGGACAGGGTGGCTGCTTTTGATTCTTCATCATCAAAGTGGCTTATCTGTAACATCTTAAAAGCTTTGACTATTTTCCCTGAGAAAATTTTGGACACACTAGCGAGTCTTATGTCCACAGTCCTTAGGCTGTGAAAAAAAAGAAGACAGCATAAAAGAGACTCACTTTATTTGTTTGACTGATTAAAGGGCAGCCTATTATTTCCATTTCTGGCTCTATATTTTTATTTTGGGATTTTACTAGAGTAGCTTTGAATGATTCACAGTTCAAAATAATTCTTCTTTATCATATACTGGACCTTGGTGCAGCCCTTCAGTTTCTCAGCTGTCTGCAAGTGACAGATGATTAAAATTTGCTGTGTCACCTTTTGACGAAAACTCAAAAACTCCACATTATGGCCCAGGTTTGTAGTTGAGACTAACCAAATATGAAGTTGATCCTACAAAAAAACAAGGAGTTGGCAAAAGTATAACACCATGAATAATATCCTGAAATGCCATCTTCAATTCAAAATGGCAGGCTTCTTGTTGGCAAAATTTCATGAGTTTTCAAGCAGATTAAAGGCCTCAAAAAGCCAAGTGATTACAGTAGGGCCTTCGGACGTTTCGTGCTCCGGCCCTAATGATAGTAGTTGGGTTAATTCTTATTAAAAGGTAATTAAAAATTAAAGTTTATTTATGAAGGATATTTTTTCAAGTCAAGTGGCTTTATTGTCATTTCAACCATGTGCAGTGGTAGTCACAGTGAAACCAGACAGCGTTCCTTCAAAATTACGGTGATTTATATAACAGACAGTCAACACAGGGTGTGAAAAAAAATAGTGCAACACCAGACAGAACAGAATGATAGAGATACAAGACAGTGCAAACGCAACAACAATTTAAACATACATTTCACTGACAGAAGTTCTGTACAGAGTATACATCTATTTACTTGTCTTTGTCTAATAGTAAAATTTGTTTGACGACATGAAATTTGTAAGTCTGATAAATATGGAAAATATCAGAAGTCAGGAATGGAGCCCTGTATACTCTACACCTCAAAGTAAGGTGAGGGTCATTACTAGTCCCTCTTTCCTAATACTGGAATAAGTCTGTTGGTGATGCTTAAACGTCTTGAAGGAGTAGGACACTGTATATTCTAGTCCAGTGGTTCTCAAACTGTGGTACGCGTACCACTGGTGGTAGGTGGGCTCCCTCTAGTGGTACGTAGGAAGTCTCAAAAAAAAATTTTTAAGATTAAATAATATACCATGTTCTGATTGAGGGATTTCTGAAAAATTAAAACGTACAGCTTTGCTATCACTTCGGACATAAATGAAGACAGGAAACTAAACAGCAGTGACATCTGTAGGGTTACTGAAGTTGGACTAGCTCATAAATAATTAGAGCTGGGCGATAGAACGATAACGATATGTATTGCGAAATAACTTTTTCTCGATAGAAAAATGAAACTATTGCGATAGACCTCATCTCTCTCTCTTCCTGTCTTAAAAAAAAAAAAGAACAGCCAATCCAAATTAAGTAGCGCATAGCCGAACCAATCACAGCCGCAGCGTCACGTGACTTGTTACGTACAGCACAAGTGCCCAGCCGCACATGTGTACTTGTTTGGGAAGCAGCCAGCCACCGTGCCGGCCGGGTAATGGAGAAAATGAGTTTGCCCGCTAGAGAAAAATCAACAGAGAGCTTGGGTGACCAGGTTACCGAAGAGAACACAGATGACGGTTCCAATGCCGGAGAGATTGTTGAAAGGAAGGGCCAGAGAAGTTCTGTAGACTAAAAGCGCTAATTCGTCATTGAAAACAACCAGGAGAACAACATTCAATTAAGTCGGCTTTCTCCAGCGTCTTACCATATGACAAAAAAGCTAAGAGACATAGCGACATAACGAATGCCATAGCCTACCGTCTTGCTAAAGACATGCTACCAATAAACACGGTCGAAAATGAACGGCACATTTAAATCTCACAAATATAGTTATTTGGCTTATATCGTGATATATATCGTTATCGCCTGAAATGAAAAAAACATATCGTGATATGAAAAAATCTTATATCGCCCAGCTCTATGAATAATGATGTGCTACGTGGTGGCTAGCTACACAGCTATGGTTAGCATAATATAAACACATTAGCACAGTGAAGCTGGAGGATGAACGCTAACTTTTTTCCACTCGATAAAAGTTAATGCGAGGGTTCATGAGGGTCAGGGACAAGTGCAACTGCATGGCATGATCCTGTAAACGGACCAAACTTCAGTCAGGAGAACAACTGCGATAATCCATCCACAATACGAGGTTAGTCATTAATATACTGCTGCATGGGCTGGGCTGTAGTTACATCACAAGGTTTTAAAAACTGAGCTGTAAAATGTACAGTGGTAATAAATACCGAGAGAGTGATCCCTGACTGTTTTTAGAGGCTTGTTCAGATTAAACAGAACAACATACAAATCATTAAAACATGTTAAAAACATGTTAAAAAGTGACCAAAGTCACATTTTGGCAGGTTGAGTCAAGTTTGCTTTGCTCAAAAATGTCTTTGATCTGCAATATATTACTCAGCCGCAATTCAGAATATAAACCCAGATTGTCCAGATAGGCTTCACACCCAGAGAGACTGCAAGGTTCAGTGTTAACCAGCCTGATCAAGTTTAGTTATTCATTGTGCACTGCCAGCCCACTCTGCACAATACTCCATCCTAAGCAAAGGGAAGCATTCATTCTTTGTCATGCTGTTCACATTCTGGAAATCAGTACAAATCTGATCTGACTTATTAGATTTCTCACAAAGAGGCAGGGAGAACTCCATAAATCCACAGGAATCCAGGTTACTTAACTCTGAATTGTTTAACCTTCCCTGTATTGTTCAGCACTGGATGGCACTACCACAGGTAGAAGCAAACTTTACTGGTTGATCACAGGCCATCTACTGAGAGAGATTCAAGATTCAATGTCACATCAATCGGATCACTGAGCTCTTTGGCCCCACAGTATGATATGCCTTCAACACATTAATTTTAGGACAGCCTCCTTTTGCAGTTTCAGGTTAGCAATCAGGTAGGTTCTCAGTCATCCAGGTCATGGTAGTCTAAGGACCTTGGAAGGAAAGTGACTGGACTTCTTAAAGTTTCGTGAACCCCCCAAAAACAAACAGCATCAGATTTAAATTGGATAAGTATTATTGTTTTCTACTTATACCTCAAGCCTGTGGCTACAGTGTATGGTAAAGACACTGCAATAATTCAGAGAAAACTCTAACATCAGACAACCTGTTATGAGCAAGCACTTGGCAACAGTGGGAAAGAGAAACTCCCCTTTAACAGGAAGAAGCCTCTGGAAGAACCAGGCTCAGGGAGGGGCGGCCATCGAGAAAGACAGGACAAAAGACATGCTGTGGAAGAGAGCCAGAGATTTTTAAATTTCAATTATGTATCTCATTTGTAGCCAAAGCTGAAATACTAAGGAGAGAAGCCGACCATATAACATGTTCTTCCAGCTTGTAGTGTACTGCTGGAAGCACTTCAGACGGAACAACAGGTTTTTCTGCAAACTAGTCTATTTTTGAATCTTTTTAAAACCACCTTGTGCCCTCTGTTGTTCTGAATCTGTCACTTGCGGTTGCTTTTTTGCTTTAAGCAGCATGTGTTAACACAAAACTACTGTCCACGGCACTCTTCTCTTGCATGTACTCTCTCTCACCTTTGAGTGTTTGTCTTATGCTTTTTTTTTTGTAGCTATTGCTGTTTATGGAAGCGCTCTGTTGTTATTCATTCAGTATTCTCATCTTTTGCTAATTATGCATTCATTTTTGTAAGAATCTACATTGATTCTTTCTAAGAATGTTTCCCATTAACATTCTCATTTTGATGGTTTGTCACATAATGTACCAAAAGCATTTCTTCTGTCTCATGTGCAGACCATCAATGAGCTTCTATAACGAATGAATAGCAAAAAGTCTTCCATACTTACAGTACAAGGCTACTCTGTTTCCTGTCACTAAACCTGCCAGCTGATCTGCTTTCTTTCTTTCTTTCTTTCTTTCTTTCTTTCTTTCTTTCTTTCTTTCTTTCTTACTGTCTTTTTTTCTTTCCTCATGTTGCTTGTCTGTGTGTCTGCCTGCCTGTCTTTAGGTTCAGATAGTGCACAAAAAGCTGGACTTCAGCCACGTCACTTCTCGCTGTGGCTCCAAGGACAATATCAAACATGTCCCTGGAGGTGGCAATGTAAGTACTTCTGAAGCTGGAAGGAGACTCTCACATTTTATGCTAATTTAACCTAATTTGGACTATCTTGCTCAAAATGTTGATCAGTTGGGAATGCCCCTTGTGCCTTGTAATCATCTAGCAGGTGTAAATGTTACAAAGAGATAAAATGGCAATTTATGTTCTTGGTATGTAAATAAGGTCCATCGCTGGGGGATGCATATTGTATTGGGTCTATATTTACACATTCATACAGTATTGCTCTTGCAAAACAAAATTCCTGTTCCTGTTTAAACAATCGCCAGATAATCTCATACATATTGGTAAGAAATTGAATCAGTCTGACTTATAAACATTGTACTCTCCTCCGGTGTTCTCTGATTGGATCTCCTCAAACAAATTTAGTAAATAGAAGCACCCATAAGATCTGAGACTGACAAAAAAAATTCCAAGGTTCAATTCCAAAAATAAAAACAATTGCACTTCACGGTTTGCCTCTGGGTTTAATTTAATGTTCAGTAATTGAACTGACCGCAGGTTCTCATGCCTACCCTTTCAGGACTTGTTTCTACCTGGTCTGAAAACCTGCTTCACTATCACCATCTCTCACAACCACAGAGTATATACAAGATTAATTTAGTCTCCAAGTTAAGCCACTGTAGAAGAGCCTTTAAACCTCTAATGGCCATCAGGGGGCAACTCCTGTAGTTGAAAAAGAGGTCTGATTGTACAGAAGTCCATTAATACATTAACCTGCTGCTAACTTGATCTATGATCTGATGAGATTATGTTCTCAGTTTAGAGTAAAACAGGTGATAAAGCACGGTATAACAGCCAGGTTGTCGAATCTGATGAATGAAAACCAGAGTCACAGTGACCGTTTCCATCTTTCACATACTATAGTCTATCCTCAAAACCACCACTTTGCTCTGTCAGCTCAAATAAACTGGGGGGTTTTTTTCAGTGTAGGGACATGCAGTCATCGGCCAAGAATTAGCCGTAGCAGACCTCACGTTTGACTCTAGAATACTTTGGTATGTAGAGCTTTGTGGTTGACTCATGTTGACGACATGGTGACCTGAGGCCTGTACTATGAAGCAGGATTTAATCTTATCAAGGTAACTTCAGCGTTCATCCTGAGTTTTCTGTACTACTAAGAAGATTATTCATTTCTTACTGGAATATCTCGCCATAGAAACTTATGCTGTGAACTTAAACTGCGAAGGAGCTGGTTATTTTCAGATTAGAGATCAACAGGTATGAAATCACCACTTGCTGACCAGCAGCATTCCCCGAAGGCTCTTTGGACCTCTGCCATGAGAGTTTGAGGGTTTAACATTTTTCAGCTGCATCTAAAGTCTTCGCATTTCCCTCATGAGCATCAATATTAAACATAGGTTCTTAGATACAACTTTGATTTTCTTTTTCCCCTGTTGGCTGAAAACTATTTTACAAATGTTTTACTGTTCTATAAACATTACTAAAACACAATACCATATCAAGTTTGTACATAGACTAAGCCTAGCCTTTTTTATCTTTAGTCTTTACTCTCAAACTTTAAACAGCACCGAGTCTCCAGGTAAGAGACAGAAAAGTAAAGCTGTCGGAAGCAGGTTACATTCAGAGTATTGGTTGAAGATCATCTGGATGTTTTCACTGTTTCTTTTAGTTAAAGCATGTTTTATACATGATGTGATACAGTTTCTATGCTGGGGGATACATTTTACATCTGCAAGCTGCTGCACCTTAGTAGAACCACTGAATGAAGCACAAACTGTGTCGCATTGTCTTGGAAATGTGCATGAATTCATTTGGTGATGAAATGTTACAGTGAATAAAATAATTATTTGAGCTTGCTCACTTAAAAAAGACATGAACAGTGTCTAATTTTTATGGTGGTTTCATTTTAATGGAAAGAGACAGGATATCAAGGCAAAATCCAGGAAAAAAACACCAGCGTTTACATTTTCTGTATTTACTTACGTCACTGATGTGTTTTTATAGTGGAAGATGACATTATGAATATTTAAACTTGCTTTTAAGGATTTTAACTATTTGTTTCTATTCTTTAATATCCGTTCACATTAGGGAAAGCTATGGGTCCGACAAAAAGTTTTGACAGTTTGTGTTACTAATAAAATTTTATCAACAGAGTTATGGTCATCTCATTCTCCAGTCTGTCATCTGATGTGAATCTGACTGATTTTAGCCCATACTGTGAGGCAGGTCATCATGCCAGCTACCAACGCACTACTCTACAGTCATGGTGTGACAACAGTCTAAAAACTGCCTTCTCCAACATTCTAGTTATAGCTCGTCCTGATTTATCTGCACAAACGGAGCACCGCCGAACAAAACAAAAAGGCACCTTCAAAAACAATGAAACAGGTTAAAGTAGGGAATCAAGCATGATTGGTTAAAAAAGTTGTGAGTCAATTTCACATACTCTGTTGCATTGTCAGGAATGTCACACCTCTATATGAACGCCGCAGGTGCAGTATAATGAATGATAGCGATTTTCTAAAGTGGCCTCGAGTGGACGCTGAAGTGAAAGTTCATTGTACTGAATGACTTAGAATATAAAAAGACAAGATTTTTTTGTACTCCACCCCAGGTGCAGATCCTGAATAAGAAGGTTGATGTGAGCAAGGTGACATCCAAATGTGGCTCCAAGGACAACATCAAACACAAGCCAGGTCCATCCCAAAACATTTGTGCTTTTTCTTGCCATTAAACCCAAATGGCATCATATTAACTTTTCCTTTTTTTTAATCCCAGGTGGTGGTGATGTGAAGATTGAGTCCCATAAGCTAAACATTAAGGCTAAGTCTAAGATTGGGTCTATGGACAACGTGGGGGCAGGAAATGGACAGACCAATGGACAAAAGGTCAGACTTAAACACAGTTAAACATGTGTTAGCAGCTCGCAGAAAATTAGCTTTTGTGGTTCTGCTGATTCATTGTACCACTACTGGCCACCGTGTGCCACCATGAGAGTTTTCAAACTTTGTATGTCCATGTTTCTGTCTGACCCCTACGAACTATGTGTTTATTTTTGGCTGCAGGAAGAGAAAACTGAGCAGAAAACATCATCACCCCCAAGTGGCACTCAGACAACAGGACCAGGAGTCACTGCTAAGGCCACAGCACCTGGAAGTGTTGCTAAGGAGAACAGCATGAAGGAAACCACACCCTCTCCTTTTGGGGGAGATGGACTGAGGGAGCCCCTCGGTGCAGAGAAATGCATCACTGAGACAAGTGGGTGTAAAGGCACACACTCACACCCACTGGCTCCATTTTTTATTGAGCATACATAGAGTTTACAATCATGACAGGTGTGCTACTGAAGTGCTAAATAAATAAGAACAGGGTTCTTAATCCTAGCCAGTCACTTCACGCTATGCTACTCATATCTGCAAACCCTTAATCTGTAAATGTAGGGACTTAATCTGGAGGGTTCAGGTGTACAACTATAAGAAATCTCAGAAAAAAAGGTAATTGTTCCTTAAAGCTTTTAATGCTGTAGCTAACACCTGTAAGCTAAAGTTAACAGTAAGTTGTGGGTAAAAACTCTTTCTTCTGCTCGCTTTTTAATGCTTCCACATTTGAAGTGACAATTACACTGTTATAACTTTGTTTGAAAAAAATCAATACATAATTTAACCAAGATTTTTAACTTTTTATGTATTTTCCAACGCCTGGCTGGAGCAATCTTCTCCAAAGTATTACAACTGCATCTAATGCTGCTTCAGTATATAGGAAAATCCACAGCTTAAATGGCCTACTGTGTCACTTATTAGCAATATGTAGCTTGAAAGTCACTGTTCTGAGAATTTGCAAAAACTCAATTGTAGTGTCTTCTGTTGCATTTACTCTGTTTCTGTTTATTTTGTGGATAAAACACTCCTAATGAACTGCCGCAAATGCCCTTCTTTGAATCAGGGATTGTCTTTAGTTATTTATCTGTGTCACCTTGTACCACAAAGGCATAATGTCTGCCTAAGCTATTTTGATAGTGCTTTAGATTCAATTCAATTCAATTCAATTTTATTTATATAGCGCCAAATCAAAACAAAAGTCGCCTCAAGGCGCTTTATATTGTACAGTAGATAGCACAATAATGAGGATGAGGCTACCTGCCTGACAGCCTGGTATTATTTGCTCAGAGCCACTTGTGCTGACTTTCTGAGATATCTCGCCTGTCAACACAGAATAGCACACAATTTGATTGTTGCCTGCAGGTGCAAAATAATAGTTTTAATTAGAGATGGACCGATCCGATATTACGTATCGGTATCGGTCAGATACTGACCTAAATTACTGGATCGGATATCGGCGAGAAATAAAAAATGTAATCCGATCCATTAAATATCAAAAAAACACCTCACAAAACTTGCGACTCATAACCGTAGCACGTCGGAGCAGTATGCGTCACGTGATAGAGCGGCTGTGTGTATTTGTAGCCTCGCTACCAAACCAGCATTTCATCTCCAACGAAGTTATCCCAGAGAGAAGTAAAGCAAGTGTGTAAGTTCATCTCTGAATGTTTGTAAAGCGTTCCCATGTGAAGCTTAACAACCGATATATGGAGCGATTGCCTCTTCTCTCCCTCTCTCCCTCCCCTTCCTGCTGCTACTTCAATCGTGAAACTGATCAATGATCAGTTGATCGGCTTTTCTGTCGCGAGTCCGTCTCTCTTCTTTGTATTTGGCCCACTTTGCACCAGAAAGAGGAAACCAGCGGCTGAACAACAGCAGCACGTTTAAACTTGATAAGCTGCTGTTAGAATTTATTTACTATTACTTTCTAGACCAGGATCCTTTTCTACGTAGCTGACGGCTGGTAACTGTGCAGGGGCGGATCTAGCAAAGTTTAGCCAGGGGGGCCGATAGGGCATGAACAGGGAAAAGGGGGCACAAAGACATACTTTTCTTTCTTATTCTCATTTAAAATGTCTAGCTTTTAATAAATAATTATCTGAATCTTACACCCAAAGTTTTAATCTGATGTAAAATGTATAGAAGTCCATTACTGTATATAGTAACTGTTAAGTCTAATATACCCTAGTAAGCTATAGTACTTTTTCCTTTGGGAAGATACCATCTGTGCAGTCTGCAATTCTGTTGAAGAAAGATGTTGAATCTATTTAATTATTCTTGAAAAATAATTTATTTCTGTGCATTTTTTTTCACCCTGCATCAAATTAAAGTTGATTACATCGATTAAGCATCATGAGGCGGAGGGTGGGGGGTGGTTCCCTTTTTTTTTGTTGCTGGGAGTTTGCAACCCTATTAGTTAGGTTGCTTAATATTTCTGCTAAGTACTCTTTAAAATACTAGAATAGGGAGGATGGAGCAGGTTTAAGTTTATTAGATTGATCAGTGTTGCTGAACTATGAAATATTTTTACTATTTCTGTTATACCTTTTATACAGGTATAACAGAATAGCTTTAGTGTTGTTGTTTATTTAAACTTGAGTATGAACTTATACAAAATGCAGCAAGATATTAGAAAAACAGTTTTATTGATTAAAAAACACACTATATCGGATTCATATCGGTATCGGCAGATATCCAAATTTATGATATCGGTATCGGTATACATAAAAAAGTGGTATCGTGCCATCTTTAGTTTTAATACACTTTCAGCATCTGAGGAACTTAAGATTGCTATTATTTTTATGTCAATATCTTCAAAACTACAGGAAAATTGCCCAATGTGTGGTTTTATTATACATGGTGGGCCATTTATATGGATACACCGTGATAAAATGGGAATGGTTGATATTAAAGTCCTGTTTGTGGCACATTAGTATATGTAACGTAACGTAACTTTATTCTTTCATGAGTTATTTACAAGTTTCTGACCACTTATAAAATGTGTTCAATGTGCTGCCCATTGTGTTGGATTGTCAATGCAACCCTTTTCTCCCACTCTTCACACACTGATAGCAACACCGCAGGAGAAATGCCAGCACAGGCATCCAGTATCCGTAGTTTCAGGTGCTGCACATCTCGTATCTTCACACCATAGACAATTGCCTTCAGATGACCCCAAAGATAAAAGTCTAAGGGGGTCAGATCGGGAGACCTTGGGGGCCATTCAACTGGCCCACGACAACCAATCCACTTTCCAGGAAACTGTTCATCTAGGAATGCTCGGACCTGGCACCCATAATGTGGTGGTGCACCATCTTGCTGGAAAAACTCAGGGAACGTGCCAGCTTCAGTGCATAAAGAGGGAAACAATCATCATGTAGCAATTTCAAATATCCAGTGACCTTGAGGTTTCCATTGATGAAGAATGGACCCACTATCGTTGTACCCCATATACCACACCAAACCATCACTTTTGTTGTTCCAACAGTCTTGGAGGGATCCATCCAGTGTGGGTTAGTGTCAGACCAATAGCGGTGGTTTTGTTTGTTAACTTCACCATTCACATAAAAGTTTGCCTCATCACTGAACAAAATCTTCTGCGTGAACTGAGGGTCCTGTTCCAGTTTTTGTTTTGCCCATTCTGCAAATTCTGTGCGCCGATCTGGGTCATCCTCGTTGAGATGCTGCAGTAGGTGGAGTTTGTAAGGGTGCCATTTGTGAGTAGCTAATATCCGCCGAAGCGATGTTCGACTAATGCCACTCTCCAGTGACATGCGGCGAGTGCTACGCTGTGGGCTCTTGCTGAATGAAGCGAGGACAGCCACTGATGTTTCTTCATCAGTGACAGTTTTCTTGCATCCACATTTTGGCAAATCCAACACTGAACCAGTTTCATGAAACTTAGCAAGCAGTTTGCTAACTGTAGCATGGGAGATGGGTGGTCTTGTAGGGTGTCTTGCATTGAAATCTGCTGCAATGACCCGGTTACTGCGTTCACCAGATATCAACACAATTTCGATCCGCTCGTCACATGTTAACCTCTTCGACATGTCAATGGCTGTGAACAAAGAGAAACTTGTATATAACTCATGAAAGAATAAAGTTACGTTGAAACCAAGCACACCATTGTTTTTCTTGTGACATTACCAATAAGTTTGATGTGTCACATGGCCCTCTTCCTATTGAAAAAACAAAAGGTGTATCCAAGATGGCCGACTTCTAAATGGCCACCATGGTCACCACCCATCTTGAGGAGTTTGCCCCCTCACATATACTAATGTGCCACAAACAGGACTTTAATATCACCAACCATTCCCATGTTATCACGGTGTATCCATATAAATGGCCCACCCTGTATAATAAAACCACACATTGGGCAATTTTCCTGTAGTTTTGAAGATATTGACATAAAAATAATAGCAATCTTAAGTTCCTCAGATGCTGAAAGTGTATTAAAACTATTATTTTGCACCTGCAGGCAACAATCAAATTGTGTGCTATTCTGTGTTGACAGGCGAGATATCTTAGAAAGTCAGCACAAGTGGCTCTGAGCAAATAATACCAGGCTGTCAGGCCGGTAGCCTCAGGTAGCCTCATCTAAAGCACTATCAAAATAGCTTAGGCAGACATTATGCCTGTGTGGTACCAGGTGGCACAGATAAATAACTAAAGAAAATCCTTGATTCAAAGCAATGCATTTGCGGCAGTTTAGTAGCAGTGTTTTATCCACAAAATAAGTAAGAACAGTCTTTTCATATCTTTTAGTGCAACCAGAGACTGAGTATGTGGTCATATATAGTACTAACTCAATCACAAGTCTCTGCCAGATTCTATGTAAAAGAAAAGATATAGCCAATGTTGAAGTCCCCTAAACCTACAGTCCTTTTTAATGAAAAGCAGAGGGTGAAGGTTGGCCTTTCAGACAGTATGAACATGTAGTTTCCCTCAGATCTTTCTCACACTGATCACATCCAGTTTCAAAACAACAAGATGGGAGAACCTGTAATGTTTAAACTAACAAGGAAGCCATGCCACAGTGGCTACATCCATCTTTTATAAGAGTAGGTGATATGTAGAGAACCAACATTGCTTTATTGTTGTCATGTGTCATGAAAAGTGAAAAGAAGTACAGAGGGAAGCTACAGTATGAGAACAGTAATGGGGTTTTTCAACATTAAAGCATATACACCTATTCTTGTAGACCCCTAAAATAAAAATTATGAATAGTGGTACATGTACAATAGGAGTAAATTAAAAATGCATATTGTAGAGAGTGTGTGTTTATGAATGAATGAGCACATATCCCCGCTCCCTTACATGTCGGATAGAGTGGTGAAACCAGCTCACCTTTTTACCAAATTATGAAATGAAATTATGAGGAGACCTTCAGAGTGAAGATGAGCCAGTCATGGTGGATAAATTCATCTTTGGCACAGCTGGTCTCCAGACTCCCCGAGTTCAGAGGGACAACAGACTTCCGCCACTGTTGCTGTTGCTAAACTCATCTTAACTGATGAATGGCTGTAGCACTAATACAATTTTAAAAATGTCATTTTGATCATTTGCCCCATAATTCATATGAGCTCACACCAGACATTAGCTAGAGCCTGTAAGGCTGATAAAACAACAAACTCTGGAGATTATTGTCCTTGTATCTCTATCATTTTCTCTTCGTTTTGCGCTTCATCTGTTTTTTCTTCTTTAACTTGTCTCATCTCAGACTGAGTCCCAATGACCTGCAGATTTCGGTGGGACACGCATGGCGCTCGCTGGCCTGCCAATCAACTGACCAACCAACTACCACGGCGCAGTCACTTTCCTCTGATCCCGCCCTTCATCTTGCCCACCGCAGCACCGAACTGACCGATCGCCTCTCAGTGTTTCTCTGGGATCTGCCTGCCAGCTTCCTGCTACCAACTCTGACCTTTGGCCCCTTGTCACCCTTGGGTTGCCCCACCTACCACAGAGAAAAGTAATTGCTGTTTGTTCATGTTTCTCTGTGCAGGTTTCCACCAGCTTCTCCACTGATGCCATTTCCTTGTAAGCACTGACTAAGGTCATTCCAACCTTAAAGCCCAAATGTAACAACCCCAAAGCAATAATCCCACAATCAATCAATCAGTGCTCTATTAAGTATCTTGACCATAGCCACTTTTTCTCATAGAATGTTCACCCTACTAGTGAAAACAGTTGCCTCAGATCACAGTAATGGAGCTTTGTTCTAGACCCTCTGGCAGGCTTTGACATTTAAAAACCAAACTAACAAAAACAGCACCATTCATAGGTCATCAGACGTCTCATTACAGGTCAGTCTACAATTCATCACATGTTACTTCTCTTGGTATCAGTGCACCAGTTTGTCTCTTCAGAGTTCTTCACAATAATGATTCCTTGAATTTTAATATTATGATGCTAACAGTTTGTAGTCGTGGCTGCAAAGAGCACAAAATGAATCTGGTCTCGAGCGGCTATGAAGAGAGAAGTCTGGAAGCAAATCTGAAGATTTTAAAACCAGTGCAAAAGCTTCTCAAAAGTCAGATGGTTTTAGTACAATTGAAATCATTCAGCGATGTAACTCGTGCATTATGAAGGCAGCAAGAGGGAGGATACAGGAGCTCTGCTGATGGTTTTGGCTCAAAGAGGATTTGGCACAAAAAAATCTGTGTTTGATCTCAGAGCCAAGTGTTTTTAAAGTTAAGATCTCTCTAATTGACCTTGAACGAGTGAATATAAATTCCAGCTGAAGGAGTGTTATTGAAGGATGGTAATAAACCTTGGAATTAAACGGAGTGGCACAGAACACATGCACTCTATAATGTAATGTAGCACTTATGGTGGACAGTGTCAATCACAGTGTCACAGGATTCTTTATAAACATTCAGTCACACCAGCACATTAAATGTCTCCATTTCAGAGTCATTATAGTGTAGATCTGTGGAATCTGTGTGATGGTCTATGGTTGGCATGTCCATACAGGCCAAATGGTTCCTTGCAAATTTTCACCGCTGACTATTAGTAAGCCGTCTTGACAATGCTGAGAGAACAGAGCAGGAGTTTTCAACTGAGAAAGTACTGTAGGGATCCAGCTGTTTTTCAACATCAGCTTTTATTTCACCTCGGTACGCTCGGTAGCTTTTTTTCCCTTTTCTTAGTACTTGATTGAAATTATAGGGCACAATCTCTGGCACAGTATAAAAAAAATGTAGAAGCTCAGAGAGCTGTTGTGATCACTAACTCTACAGCATGCTTTCTGCTTGCTATATTCTAAGCCACCTGCAGTATGAAGTCATTTGAATTTGTTAACATTTGTTCATATATCAGGATATACTAACAAAAACTTCTGCTTTAGATAAATGAGTACAGTTCTTTTTCTTTCTCTGTTACTTACTGTCCACATTCTCCAGAGGAAGTTGAATACTTTGATTTACAACCTCTTTTCCTAAAAAAGGCAGAAGGCTTTGTAGATCATTAAAATGCTGTTTGATGTGAAAATGTTCATTTGAAAGCATATTGTGAAGATATTTACTCAAGCTGAACTAGGGTTTAATGAGTCACTGTTAGCTTTATTTAACCAGGTGAGCCATTAAGAACACTTTGGGTAAAGGCATCTAAAAGGTAAAAGAACATTTCTACACACCTGAAGCCATTTCTACACGCTCACTGGTGAAACACTGCCCCATAGTGGCGGAAGTTTTACTTACATTTTTCAACAATTACAAAAAATTCCTTGAGGAGAAGATCCAACTTTTTTTTGAAAAATGCTGCTGATGTTAAAAATGTAATGGATATTTTTAAAAAATATTTCTTTGAAATTTTGACTTCTGTTTTTTCATCTAGTATTTCAGCGCTTTTGCAAAGCATTGCATTCTGCATTTACTTACATTTTACACACGGCCAACTTTTTGGAAATGAGGTTGCAGATCAGTCCTGGTCACGTGGTTTTAGCACAACTCCGCAAAGTCATCTGATACATCAGCACTGCGGACATTTTATTTTGGGATGATGAAGGCATTCAAGTACTAGCTTAATCAACAGCTATTTCAAGTCATACAAGTCTTTATTTGAGCTTTGAAGGGCACTACACTTAAAAATCAGCATCATTGTTTGGCTCCCGCACTGATTGGAAACCTTCACACCCACTCATTCACCTGCACCCACCATGAGGGACCTCAGCAGTCACCCTGAGCTTGTATGGCATTTCCTGGTCATGTGGTTTTCCCCCAGTGGAGGGTTGGGGCTGCAGAGCAACAACCTCTAGTTAAATCCTCCCTCCTGCTGGTGCTTTGTAGAGCCCACTCCATAAAACCATTTAGTCACACACACATAAGCACAGACTGATACAGGAAAGCACACATATGCTTGCTGGTGTGCATACACAAATACACACAAAACACAAAGCACCACCGAAAAAATGGAAGTGGTGTGCTGATGACAAAGCATTTCTCTGTTCTGGAATCAAAGCAACTCTTTATTGTTTTTCTTTTTTTGTTTGTCTGTTATTTTGGTGGTGTATGCCGATGTTGTTCAAATAGTGATGAGCTGTGTAAGTGTGATGTTCCTATTATACCATTTTCATAATGGTATCATCGCCTCATTGCACCACCTCCTCATCTGTCACCTCTACCTGTGTCTCACTCCAGTTCTCTGACAGCAATACAGTGTAGGGAAGGCCTCCAGTTACCTGCACATGCACAGGGCGTTCAGATAGAGAGGGACAGACAACCACTGATATTATCCAGTAGTTATGAGAGGAGAGAGATTGCGTAAATGAAATAATGCATTCATGGCTGATCTCACACCAGAGTTTCCTTTGTAGTGATTTACTTATACTAGACTGGACTGTCTAGTAGATTGAACTTGCTGAGCGCTATTTAGCCACCGTGACTACCCACAGTAGCAGACGATGAAATGCCTTCTCTGGCGTATAAATGAGTTTACCCTACATCTGTAGTGTAAATAGAAGGAGCTAAATAGTTTTTGTTTGGGTTTTTTTCCTTTAGTGCTTAGTTTGTGTGAGTTTTTTTTTTAAGTTTTGTTGAAGTAAAAACCTCAAAGTAAAAAAAAAATGTAAAAATTGAAACTAAAGTAAACTGGACAGCGGGAACTGCCCAGCTCCAACATGCCATGAAGGCAGCAGTATTTCAGCCAAGCACATCCGCGAGGGACCTGCAGATACTATAATGAGGCCCATTGAGTGTAAGCTATAAAAATAATGCGCGGGATCACAGTACACACACAAAAAACCTGAATGGCTTAATGCTTTATAGGAAATAATTGACTGAAAGAAAAGTGTGCTCATTTTGTTGTAATTCCAGATGCTATCTTAAGAAATCAAACATGTTAGTTTTAGGTACAGTTTAGATTCTTATAAGCCAGCACTGTGATGTGACTTTGATTTGCACACTGAAACCATCGCTCCGTATCAGCCCGGTAATACGGACAGGCCCTGTGTGCTCAGCGTGCATTAAAAGGCTGGGATGGTCTCTGCTGAAAACACTGAGGGATTAGTGACATGTCTGTGGCGTGCTCCCATAGTTGTCAGATGTGTGAAGTGTTACTACTGCATCTATCCTGTAGAGAGCGCTGCTTAGCCTCTGGAACACTGATAGTCTGGCTCTTAACAAAGGCTGAGTGAGAAAGCTTACATCACCATTAGAGACGCTGCAGAAGGCTTCCATTCTGCCCTCATTCAAGCTATCACTATATTATTGTGTCTGGAACACCACATATTATCATAATCATACAAATTATGTAGAGTTCCCCAGAAAACTCAAAAGTTTCGTGCACTTTGAACATAGTCTTGTTCATTTTATTGATGCACTTAAGTGATATTAAAGTTGCTTCACTGTATGTTGGTGAACATTGTCAGCAGTGTACTGTACATGTGTGCTTCTGGGAACAAAACAGTTTTGGTAGCTAGATGACGTTATAATATTCAAAGAGCAAGTGATCAAATAGTCAACAATTAAGACAACTAAAAGCACCATTTAAGAATATTCAATATTGTGTTGTTCCCTCCAGATCATTCCCATGCGTTGCCTAAAAGTAACATGTGTTACATGACATATGCGTGGGTCATATGTGAAATTAATAATGTAAACCGACTTTCTTCTGGAACAGAAGAACAAAAGTATGAAAGCACTTTGGGTTGTGGATCGTGTATATATGAGAAGAAGTAAGGTGTAGCTCCATGCGTGAACATCTGGTGGGATGAGCTGATGTTGTGTGTCTAGATCTGGATTTTTGTGGCATTGTGCTGTTGGCTACGACGATTTGACACTCAGCTCTCCAGTCTGCTCTCATTTTGTTCCTGTTAACATTCCCTGCTTCTTATTTTCTGGCCAAGCTACAGAGTAACATTCTGCAAGTAGACAGTTCAAGGTCCATACTGACCTTTTGAAGGAGTCAGTGGGCCCCTTGTTTAATTTATTCTGAGAGCGCCGACTTTAAAACTGTCTCTGGTCAAGAACAGGTTTCAGTGTTAGCATACAGCGTGTTAATGTTAGCATACAGTGTGTTAAATAACAAAAGCAGATGTTATGAAATCAAGACCGTTAAAGTGGCCCTTTTATAATCATGTTGAGCTCCATATTTATATTCTTGGACTAGAGTAGAGTTCAAAATAATCCTTGCTGGTCTTTTGCTTGTGCAGCCCCTCACTTCATCCTATACCTGAAACAAGCCTTTAAACCAGCTTTGTTCTGATTGACGGATCCTATGAGTGGACAAAGTAATCTCACGATTTTTTTTATTTTTTAAGGTAAATATTCTAAAGTAATACAGTTATAATGTTATTCAAGTTAAGTTATATACATGACAGAAAATACAGGAAAGCCCCACAGGCCCTCTTCAAAGCTATGAACTGTAAGCCTGTTTCATTTTGCAACACATTAAATCAAAGAAAGAATTCAATAAAAACAGAAACATTCAAAAATATTTAAGGCTTTCCATCCTGGCAACCAGTATTTGTACACAACTTTGGGGTATTTATGAGTATACACAAACTTTTCAATGTGGAAAATGCTGTTTGTTAATTTACAAAGTTCTTTAGGAGCAGCTTTTTGGGACCATTGATTATGAGCCAGACAGTAGCCTACAACATGCTTGTATCAATGGTCCCAAGGTAACAGATAAAAAGATTGATGGTGGAGCCTACTCGGTGAGTGGGTTATGAAAAATTAAGAAGCAGGCATGTTAATATATATACATAATATGGCCTTATCTTATAAATGAAAAGAATTTGTAGATTTGAAGAGCTCAAATATTCTTATCAGTTTCAAAAATGCAATCCAGCTGAGGTTTTTGTGATTTGAGTCTTGTCTTTGGATATTCAGTAAGGAAACCAATGGACCCTTAAGTTAGTAAAGTTTTAATAGAACCATGGGAATATAATATATGTAATATTACTACAGTCATCAGGAGTGTGATACAGTTAATGTTACTTTGGAGCTTGGACAGAAAGTAAGAAACAGATTCACTCTAATGTCCGTTTGAACTCCCAGTTATTGCACTCGAATACCACCCTTCCACTAGTATTTCACACTGTATATAGACACCATCACGTTTTTATCACTCCACGTGTAACTCAAATTAGTTCAAATGAAATAAAAAGAAGAAAAAAACTGAAAAAAATTCTTACTTCTTAACAGGGTGTAGTGGATGTTGACAGACGGGCGGTTACGTTTATAAACCTAGTTAGTGTTGAGGTAAGACATTCTGGTAAGACTGAAAGCATAGGAAAGGAAAAGTGTACTTTTTTTTCAGAGTCTGCCTTTTTTCCATCAAGAAAAGGGCTGCTGAAGTTTCAAGAATGTTTTAAAAATGTATTAAAGATGCAAGATTATGAATACATGTATGAGGTTTGTCTCTGTTCTCTTTTGGAAGATAGCTCACATATGGAAAACACTGTTTACCAGATTCAAACTGACAGGCAGGAGAAGAACCAGTGTGTGTCCACTTAGGTATGATCTGAAGAAGCTTTGCATAAAGAGAACATGAGGACACGCCTCAGAATTGGCAACATTTGGTGTGAACTGCTCTGACACACACTGGTGAGCCCTTTCTTCTGCCTACCACCACCAGAAAGTAATACCCTTTATTAAACAGCTCCTGTGTAGACGCCTTGACATATCTACCAACATGGGACTGAATTAAGGCAAGTCATGGCCCAAATTATCTTCCCACTGTCAATAACAAAAATAATAGACCATTCTGAACCTGTTTGTAAAGTAAAAGAAAAGTGCTTCTGATCCTAAGCAAAGTTTCAAACACTTCAAAAGTAGTGTTGGTAGATATATCTGGAGCCCCTAACCACGTCTCCCACCTGCAGTGGCTCATCAGCACCACAGCACTGAAAAGCAGCTGATTTTACCTCTGTCTTGTACCATATATACAGCAGCTACCAATTAAACCAGTATTCCAGCTGTTTAAATGTCAAGTGGAGTGGAAAATTACAAGTGTGTGTGTATTGTATTCTGGTCTTCTGCTTGCCCTTACTCAACCTGAGAGGCAGCAGGCAAAAAGAAGCTACTTTTCAGCACTGTAGAAATAAACCCACTGTAGTGTGTGTGTGTGCTGTATTACTCTGTAGGGCGCAACACCATAGCAAGAGCATGCAGAAGACAACAAACCAACTGCTGGTTGTTAGAGGCATCTGTCCTATTAGATAGAGCTCATCTCCCCTTTCAATTCTGAATATTTGGTATGAAAGAGATGTTCATTGTGGTTAATTGTTAACTAGTGATGTGAATATTAATCAAGAAATAAAAAGATGAGCAAAAGTTCATTGTTGTGTCATTTCTTCCCACATTTCTCTCACATATTGACAAATTGTTTTCCACCAGTACAAGGCCATCAGCAGCTGTCAGCGGATAAGAAATGCTAACAAGTTTAAACCATTGATGCGTTTGGTGGTAATGAAATTAATAACAGCTGCACTAGAGGGGCAACAATGAGACAACCCACAAAACAGGGATGTTTTACAGGTGAGGTTTTCAGGTGTCGAGGTTTGTTGTGTGTCTCAGGAGCATTGAGGCGATTCCAGCAGACAAGCAGTTACTGTAGGAGAGCTGGACAGGGTTGTATGGTCCTTAACCCATCAGCAGGAATCATTATCTGCTCTCCTTTGTGCAAGGAGGAACAGGATGAGCACTACCAGAGCTACTAAATGACCCCCAAACCACTGGTGTGAGTGTCTCTGACCAAAATCAGAAACAAACTCCACGAGGGTGGCCTGAGGGCCCAACGTCCTCTGGTGGGCTCTGTGCTCACTGCCCAGTTCTATGTAGTCCAACTGCCATTAACCAAGTACCAGAATCTACTAATGGTGCTTTTTACAGATGAAAGCAGGGAGATGAAAGCACCCTAATGGATAGTGTGCTATGGGTGTGATGTGAGGTATCAGCACACACAAATGAAAATTATACTTCAGTGAATCAGTAGATTTGAACATGTTAATCGATGCTAGCTATGATATTAATCAGAAAAAACTAGTTAATTGTAAATTCATTGATCTTAATGTTATTTTAATCTAACTTTATGAAATCAGAAAAAAATGCTTCAAAACTTTTTGCTGTATTAACCTCATGAAATATTAGGAAACTATAACATTTTGGCATGTACTTTGTCTGGTCTGTTTAAACAAATGTACCCACTTTGAACGAGTGTGATATTTTTGGCTTTGTCGTCCTGTTGGCTGCTACCCTCTGTATCATGTTACAACCCACCTCATTTAGATAGCAGAAGCATAGGAGAGCTGGAAGACCCAGATGAACAAAGCATTTAGAACTAAATAGGAAAATTTAATAAACAATTAAATTCTAAGTTCTATAGTAACTGATGGTACTTGTTAAACTTTAAAATCAATTTACCCAATTTAGGATGGGTAATGAAAACCCTACCTCTTCTCATAATGCATTTACCTGACTGTATTACCACTAAAATACATAATTATTAGTACTGTTTCTATAGTTCTTTTTAGTGGTGGATGATGAAATTGGACAAGGGTTATTCTCTGACTCGTCAACTGCAGAAAGGACAAAATGAAACCATGTTTAACTCGAGTTGGTGCTTGTCAGGTGCTCTTGAAGTCTTCAGTAAGGAAGACTTTAGTTGCTGCAATAGAAAGAAGACAAAAAAGTAATTTGATGACACAAATCAGTGGTGCAGATAAAACACACTTTAGCTGAAACATAGCAAAAGTGCAAACTGTTCTGAGAATGCGGGGACATTGCTGTGACTTACTACCTTAACCTGAACCTTCTGAAATGCTGGTCTTTGGACATGTTTAGTTACTAGAGCCAAGGAGTTGGTCTACTTCATTAGTTTGGTGTGTTTAAAATTTCTTTTGCTGTTCTAGGCTAATTAGGCTTCATTATGTGTTTACATTACAGCTTCAGTTCCAGGTGACTTCAAGTCAGGATGTGTCAGAGAAAGAGAGCAAAAAGAAACAGTTTAGACAGTGAACAGTGAACATGTAATTAAAAAGCCAATGTGTGATTGTGGCGGACAGAGAGGTTGTAAAAAGAGCATGAAGAACCAGGTAAGCAAATAGGGAGACAATGAAGTTGGGTGAAAAAAACAATAACTATTTTTCACAAAACATTTTACATGTATCTTATGAATGGTTTATGCACTTTCCAACAGTACTCTTAAAAAATACCAGTGAACATCCTAAACAGAACTTTGGACATCCACTGAGACAACCAAAGTTGGGTGTGGGTTAATAATGGTCACTGTTGACCACAAATATGAAATTTAAAAAAAATGTATAATAAAGATTAGCTGAAAATAAGCCATGTGGAGACCAGAACTTCTAGAAGTCAGATGTCCACTTGCTTCTCCCCTCGTCCTTGCCTTCTGGCATGGCATTGTATCTTTGAGCACAAAGATAACCTGTGAAATTCCTGCTGGCTGCCTTCAACGCGGTGATGTTTTAGTGGAAAGTTTAGGAACCACTTCTGACGCACAGCAGAGGAGCAAACAGAGAAGCTGCAACAGGTGATCATTAAGTGACGGACAATAATATACTGTACAGCCATTTGAACTAGGGAACAACAACAAAGTATACTGTACTGTACTGTCCTGTTCAACAAATGCAATAAAGGGCAAGGCAAGAAGCAACCTATTTTAAATGTGAATTTTATATAAAAATAACAGAGACATGCTTGTGAGACAGTTAAACTTCTGCAGCACAATCATTTTGTAATTGTATTTTTATCATCCAATAAAAAATGATGGCTTACACCATTAACTTGATGCTACCAATTGAAATACCTCTGTTGTGCACAAACCCAATAGTTATCCAACAGTGTTATCATATTTGATCCTGTACTGTTTTAAAGTCTCCAACCACTTTATAACAAGTCCGATGTTACTGAAGGACTTATTCCGACACACAAGGGAGGCGTCACTTGTGATTTTGGTGCCAGCTGCACTTTATTCACACTCTGTATGCAGTCCTCAGGCTGTAGGAATCTCGTCTGCTTGGCGCAGCCTACTCCTTTGCAGCCACTCCAACTCGGCTCAGTGCTCCTCTTTCAACCAGTCCCAGCAGACTACTGAAATAGAGAAGGCATCTTCAACTAAAAGCAGCAGATCACAACCTGTCACATACTTCCACCACCTGACTTAGGCCCGAGAGCCGTCAGACCTAACCTGTCACTGTGGATGATAACATCAGACACTACCAGATAGGTGGCAGCATGTACAGGGTGCAGCAGGTGCACTCGGTCCATGAAGCGCTGGAAAGGGACTGGGGCTCCGAGCAAGCCGAAAGCAAGTGTGACGAATTGGTAGAATTTGCATGGTGTGGAGAAGGATGTTCTTTTCTTAGTCTCTGTTAGTCTCTAGTTTCAATAGCTCTTGGTCAAATCCAGCATGATAAAAAAAAAAAACAAGCAGTGGCTAACCGGTCCAGGAGCTCACTGACCCATATAGGCCCATTTGTCTTTATTATAAGGCACATTAAGTGAAACAAAACAGTCAGATAAGTCAAGCTTTACTCAACTCATTCTTCTTGCTTCCTCCACTTCCATACCATTGATTCATTAATGTTGAATTCTCACGCACCTGCTCTATTCCCATGTTGTTGCAGTATATTAATGACTAACCTCGTATTGTGGATGGATTATCTCAGTTGTTCTCAGTTTGGTCCGTTTATCCTGCCATGCGATTGCATATGTCCATAACCATCAGGAATCCTCACATTAATTTTTATCAAGTGGAATGAGGTTAGCATTCATCCTCCAGCTTCACTGTGTTATGCTAACATATGCTAACATAGCTGTGTCGCTAGCGATCACGTAGCACATCATTATGTACCAGCTAGTCCAACTTCAGTAACCCTACAAAAGTCACTGCTGTTTAGTTTTCTGTCTTCATTTATGTTGGAAGTGATATCAGAGCTGTACGTTTTATTTTTTCAGAAATCTCTCAGTCAGAACATGCTATATCACGTTTAGGTGGAAACTAGCAAGCTAACTTCCTGCTAACTTCTAACTCTGTTAAATTTAATAAATTCTGTTTTCATGGATGCCTGGATATTAAACTTAATTGTTACACCTGGTAAACCAGCAATGCTGATCATTTTATTAAAGATGAAAGAATTTAGTTTTTAACTCTGTGATGCCGCAGTGTTCGTTTGACTTTGGGATCTGAAACGGACGGAGTTTCAGACCCAGATTACTCTGCGAGGCTCCTGACTACGTGGCCGTAAAGCTCCAACAATGCATCAAGCGGTGCGGCTTCGTAGCTGACCAAAGTCGTACTAAAACATTTTTTGACAGATTTGTGAGGGCTGTGTATCACATAAAATCGGTTCGAGGTCAGAATTCATACATAAGGCGCTATGTCGATTTTTGAGAAAATTAAAGAATTTTAAGTGTGCCTTATGGTGCGGAAAATACGGTAATCTCTTTTCCTTCATTTGCAGTGTGTTTAGGCTCATTGTCTAATAAATGAAACTGTTGCCAATCAAAGGCTGTCCAGATGGTATTGCATGGTGGATCGAAATTTGACCATACTTTTCTACATTTAAAATTCACTCAGTTTTGACATGATCCCAGAACCACTGGCTGAAATCCAACCCCAAACCCTGACAAAGCCACCAACATGTTCTAAAGATGGCTATAGACACCCACTGTTGTACCTGACCTCTAATGGATACATTGATTTGAACTAAAAATTTCAAATTTGGGTTCATCATTTTGTCTTTGTCCGCTTCTCTTCCTTAAGAATGGGATCTTGACAGCCAGCAAGTAGTAGATGAAGAACTGAAAGGCCAGATGCATCTCTCAGGTCTTTGCTGGATTCTTTTCCTATTTCTTCAGGACATGACTTTCATATGCTCTTTATCTGCTGTAAATAGTTCTCGTGCACACATAATTTACAGTTTTCATCTGAGAATCACCTTGCTGGAAACAAAATGCCTAAAGATACAATTTAAAATTGTTTTTTTGTGAATTGATTGTTATGATGTTAAGTGGCTTAAAAACACAACAAAAAACAAACAAAAAAAACAATTCTTTAATGGTCAGGTACATGGAATCAACTGAAAATGAGAAAAAACAGCCAATCTCTGGAGAAAAAACTTTAACAGACCTGTAGAAAAACTGGAGAACTATTGTTCAACACCACTTTAAATATTTTGCTATTTGGAAGCAAATTAAATAAAGACGATGAGGGATGGGTCAAAGCTTTTATACAGAACCAAAATATCTAATCTAGATGATAACAATGGTGAAACTACTTGAAAGACACTTTAAGGGCTTAGCTATTGTAAATATGTAACCATTACATTTAACCCACCAAAAGTCAGAAATTGTGAAAGAGGACATGCCTTAAGTAGACCAACCAGATATGATAGCAGCCTAGTATGTGCAGACTATATAACAAGTTATCCTTTGAGATGGAATAAAATTCTGAATATATGTGTACACATGTGAATACAAGTAAAGGCTGTACAACACTGTCCTCAGTTTTTACTGACAAGCCAAGCAAACTTACATCATTTTGGGCTGTCAGATATGTATTTCTAGGCAGAAACATCGCAGGGTTTCTCCAATGTGTCCAAATATTGGAACCCTAGGATTGTTCAGCTATGTAGTATTTCACCCAGGATTAAACTATGAGTGAAATATGTCTCACTGTTGCAACAAGCTGCACTCAGTAGAATGCTAACAACGTGTTATTTTCGTGTTATAAATTGTTACCTTTTAGACTTTAATATTTAATGTACAAAATGGTCAAAGTGAAAAAAAATATTCAACCAACTGTGCATAATTCTTGTTATTTAGCTTATTTAGATCATCAAGGTTCATCTGTTGTAACTTACAGACAGCTTACCCCACTGAGGTATTGCTTACATGAAATTATAATGCAAATCCTCTGACAACACTTGCTGAAGCAGTTCTGCACTGGTTTGGACAGGTTTATACACATTTACACTACTGCACCTGATGCAGGGAACACAGATAAAACTACATGTGTCAGATTTAATATTAATATTAATTTTTGCATAATATTATGGCTGTGGCAACCATAAGGCATGACTAAATAAGGGTTTGTTGCAACACATGTACAGTACATACCTAGTATTAATAGAGGCCTAGAACTGGCTTAAATGAGTTGTGCAGTGGCATGATGGATATAGACTGAACATGTACATGAAAACTAGCTATAAAACAAGTAAACAAGATTGTTATAGTGCCTAATTTTAAAGTAATAATTAAAAATTACTTATAAATGAAAGGTTATCCTTTGTAATTAGGAAAGGGGGGTTATATTTCTGCTTACTTTTAGCATATTCTGCATTTTTATTATAATTGCACTTCAGCTATTATTGACATCTGTAATGGATGTCCACAACAGGCAGTCTCTGATATACCAATACTTTAACGGTGAAGATTTCTTAGCCTAAGCTACAACTGGAAATTCTATTGATCAGTCTCCATACAGTGGACATACAGTATATAATGTTAGCAATGTGTCAGCCCTCATACCAAACTTCTGAACTCCTTTACTTAGTTCTAATCTATTCCAGGCTCCGTCAAAGGTCCCATTCCCAGCTGTCCAGAATCCTTGTATCCTTGTCTTCTTCAATGACATGTATATAGAAGGGAAGGTGTGAGGCACCTTGTCTCTTAAGTTTGAAGTCTGAGCCAACTGTGGTTTCAGATGTGGTTGCTATTGTTAGAATGCTTGATATTTACTGAAGGTCACTTGAGGAGGTGTTGAGCATTTGTCCCTGCCTCCATATGCCTCCATATTTGTATTACCCTTTCTCCTTGCCTTCAGTTAGACAATCAAGGAGTTCGTGCTTGGTGTCTTTGCAGTCAGTTCTAGAAGACTTCTGTACATTAAAAAATATGTCTGCTGTTGAAGACTGAATTTCTGTTGAACAGATTAACTGTGCAAGGTATGGTTGAACTTCATCAATCTTTATATAATGTATTTTTTTTATATTTAGTGTACAGTTAATGCCTATAAATATAAATAATATAAATACCATATACATTTTTCTATTTACAATAGTTTGCAAAATATTGTTACAATTGGACAGGTGTAATCTGTCCCCTCGTTTCTTTATATTTTGCATCCAAGAAGCAGGACTTTCTGGATAATGTGTAATTTTTGTCAGAATGTTGCATGAATTAAAATAATTTAATTTGTTTGAAATTTTCTTACCCTTTCCTTCCTTTAAAGGTTGTTTTTATGGGAGAACCAGAGGAATGAGACAAACTCGGGAATTGCATGTCACTATCAAAGGTGAGTTCTTGGGAGAATTGCTGTTTTGATTTTTATAACAGATCACAAATCAGACACTTAACTATGCCAATGTAGATATGTGCATATGAGCACATATGATTATATAGTTGAATTACGCAGTGGATAAAAGGCCAGACTACTGTCTATATCAGTGGTCATTATTATAAGTTACCCTTGTAAGTAGGACAAATTTTTTTTTTTTTTTTCTTTTTTTTTTTTTGTTTATCATAAATGTTTTTTAATAACCAACTCTGAGCATTAATCTCTTGGGATATATTATAGTTTCAGTGACAAAACTAGGCAAATTTAATGTCTATCACATAGAGTAGCAGAAACAAGCATTGGCACCCTGGATGTTTTATCTACTTTCTGGCAATCCACTGGTGAAAACTTCAGAAGGTGCCTTCTGGGAAAAACTTTCCATGGGTCACATGACTGTGTGGGATACTTGGCTGGTCAAAACATGCTGTTGAATCTGAAAGCTCTCATTCCAACTCTCCTTTTGGCACTAGGCTCATCTTCTAGCCATGATTTCCTTAAAGCTTTAGGTGATCCTGAAAAGATGGTCCAGAATCTTTGGAATGAGGATGCAGAAGATCACCTTTTTTTTTTTTTTTTTTTTTTGTCTGTCCCATTTGGTTCTTAAGCTGTCAGAATTGTTGTCTGAAGACCAACAAGGATACCAAATGGATTTATTTTGCCAAATGGCAAATATCCTTTGCCAACAAGGATACCAAATAGATTTATTTTGCCAAATGGATCATCATGGCATTGCCGTATTGGTCCATTTGATCAAACTTTGTTGTTATTATTTATTTTATTTTCAGTTGTTACAGATGGGACAGACATGACGGGGGGATAGGAAAGGGAGAAAGAAAGAGAGGAAGGAAAAGAAAAACAGAAGGGAAAAGGGACAGTGAGAAAGGGCACTTACAAAGACAAAGAGAAAGAAAAAAAAAAAAAATCTCCTGGATCACCTGTTGAGAGAAAAAGAAGAGAAGACAAGCAAAAAAAACAAGTAGGACAAATTCTAAATAACATGGTCTCTTTGCAATAAAGAGCTAACACTAATTAGAAAACTGTTGGAAGTGCTGAGGGTGCTGTGGCACTGTGGGGTATTGTAGGGAACAACTATGTCTACAACTACTAATTGAAAGATAACATTTTAATTTAGTTTTGTCAATGAAAATAGTGAATTTTAAGTTGCTTAGGTTCATTCATGTCTCTAACAATAGTGTAGTTACCAAACTTTTTGTAAACAGGCATGCTGTCACACATGAAAATAGATATGGAAATTTCAGATCAATTAATCCATGAAAAAGGGCGTAAGTTATCAGATGATCAGAATCAATTGATGTAATCGTGTGCATTGTGCTTATAGTACACATGATGCATTCAAATATCTTGGCTGTTTCTTTTACTGTTCAGAGGAGCAGGGAGCTAAACTTTATAGTGTTTGGATGCACAGGGCATGATGAGAAGTTCATCAGTGTGTGACTCCTGAGTGCAGGAACACTGTGCATTGTGCTCTGCTACCATACTGTCTGCCCTAGCTTTGCCTGTATTCATGATAAGTCATGTTCTGATCATCAAGATATTTTGTCAGTCTTCCCATGAGCTAGGTGCCATAGTCACTTTATGTATTTACCCAGTATTTTCTGTATCATTTTTCTCTGATGATTATCCTTTAGTATTTGACCATGATAAAACTGTACTATTGTCATCAGTGTTTTTACTACTGTACTTTACATTATTAGGACAGAAACATGCAAAAAAAAAAAAAATCCAAAACATGCACAACCAATATACATTTCAAAGAATGTATCAATTTAATATATTTCTATAGCTCTTTCCTCGATGGGTGGTGTAGCACCACTTACATAAAAAGATGTTTTCACTAGTTAATTAGGTGGGAAAACTCAGCCACCATCCATTGTCTAGAAACAATGCATTCAAAAGACAGCATAGATCCAGCCAGACTTTAGCCAATCTATCCTGAGAAACACTGACACACAAACAAACACCCCATAAAGCTGTTTAACATAAAGCTGCTTAGTTTCGACTCCTGAGGAAGTTTGATTGAATTACATAACCTTTATCAACTGTTTTCACTCCTCCATTAAGAAATGAACGATTATTTATTGATTAACTTTTATATGAAAGATATGACTAGATTCACATTTTGGACAGAAAAGACAGATGTTTTGAAAGAGGAATGAAAGAAGTCCACTGTGAATGACCATCTTTGAACAGAGGCGGTGGCTTACGACACCAACTGTCTGCCATCTATAATCCAGTTTTGAGATCCCTTCCCAGATGCCTTAACGCCCACTCACATCCTGGCCCATTTGACCTCAGGAAATCACATGATAGGGTGGGGCAGGCATCAGAATGGGTTCACCCGAATCCTTGGCTGATTGTGACCCACACCTATTTTCACACCTTGGCTCGTGTGATTAGGTAGAGGATCAATAGGGGGTCCACGACCTTCTTGGTGACACTCCCATAGGGCTTAAAATATGGGACTCTCCACCATTTGGTCTTAGAACTGAAGAAGCTTCTCGGATGAAACCTGAAGAAGTCCAGACACTTTTCTTTCCAAGCTCCTTAGAATACAGCTGGGTCATAATGTATTTTTTGTTCTGTGATCAAAACCTCTAAATCAATCTTTGAATCTGTAGATTGTATCACATGGTATCCACTCTGCTTTTTTAACCATTTAATAGCCATTTTCACACTTGTGATACATTTTCTTGATTCCAAATTATTCAAGAAAAGTGTATGCAGTATCACGTTATATTCAAGCTGTACTTACATTTTACAGTTTAATTTTTTTAGTTATATTTCTTACATGTAATATTAATTAATAGGACTGTCGCTAATAAACAACAAAAAATTCAAGACACAGTTTCAGATGCAGATTCATTTTATTCTACTGACCAACCAACATGCATAGGGAGACACCATTACTAATACATCCGATGTCTCAGAAACAGGGATTCAGACCATGTGTTTTACTCCTCATCATGACCTTTCTGGAAACAGAAACACAAACAAGAGAGAATGAAATATTGTTAAGTATTATTGGACATATTAATGGTTCACTTTAATTGTGACAAAACTGAAAACATTCAAGTGTTGTAGATTCAATTTCGGACATATTTGTAAAATTAACTTTTAAATATGGAGTTATATGCAAACTGTGAAATGTATCTGTGGATTCTGATTCTGAAAATAGATACATGTGATGTGTCATTATAGAAAAAGACACTTTTTAATAAAATTTTACAGGTACTGACCTTTGACCCTGTGTCACGGCTTTTGACACGTAGTTTGTTGACCTGGGACTCAGCAATGTCAGCTCTTTCCTCAGCTTCATCAAGCTCATGTTGAAGTTTGCGGAATTTGGTAAGATTACTGTTGGCCTGTTCCTCCTGTAGAACAGAAGCACAATATCCTTATGATGACCTGGTGTATATTTTCTATATTTCTATATGATTAATAGGCGAGAAGAAATGATGAACACGTGCAATGCTTTTTTTAGTGTGTAAAAAAAAATGCAAAGACTACTTACAGCTTCCTCAGCAGCTTTCTTGTAGGATTTCACCTTTAGCTGCAACTTGTCCACCAGATCTTGCAGACGGGTAAGATTCTTACGATCCTCTTCTGTCTGGAAGCAAACAAAGAAAAAATTGTATTTCTCTAAGTCAAAGTAAATATGAATTTAATTTATATTGTTTCTTCCCCGATTTTCTAAGGTGACTCAAAAATACCTGATAAGTCAGCTCTTTAATCCGTCTCTCATATTTTCGTATTCCTTTGACAGCATCACTTGATTTCCTTTGTTCAACTTCAACTTCACTCTCCAGTTCTCTGATCTGTTGAACAAAAAGATTACTTATAAGATACTAAATATTTTCCTTGTTTGATGATTTGGTAATTTATTATATCGATTTGACTCCTTTAACACAATTTTGACTTGCCCTGGCCTCGAGCTTCTGAATCTGCTTCTTGCCTCCCTTCATGGCGATCTGCTCAGCTTCATCCAGGCGGTGCTGCAGGTCTTTGATGGTTTGCTCCATGTTCTTCTTCATCCGCTCCAGATGAGCGCTGGTGTCCTGCTCTTTCTTCAGCTCCTCTGCCATCATGGCAGCATCAGTGATGGCCTTCTTGGCCTTCTCCTCTGCATTCCTGCACTCCTGCACTGACTCCTCCACTTCAGTTTGAAGCTGGGATGTATCAGCCTCCAGCTTCTTCTTTTGGTTTATCAGGCTGGTGTTCTGGTGTTCAGATGAAAAATATGATTTTTAAAATTCCTGAGTATATTTTCAATAGATAGTTTCTGTATCAAGTCTTCTCCAGTCTTACCTGTGAGTGCAGTAGCTGCACTCTCTCACTGACATCCAGCAGCTCTTGCTCTGCAAGTCTGCGGCTTCTCTCCGTTTGCTCCAGAGCTGCTCTCAGCTCCTCCACTTCAGCCTGAAGAAGGTTGTTGCGTCGCTCAACAATGGCAATGTTTTCCTTCATATCGTCACTGGCTCGCAGAGAGTCGTCCAGCTGAAGTTGAGTATCCTTGAAGATAAAACCCCCCCAAATTTTAACTTATGTTTCACTTTGGTTTTGTTTTTTGTTTCAAAGAAGTAGAACTGCTCGTTTATTCAGACCTTCAGATGTGCATGGACGGCCTTAAGTTGTTTCTGGGCCTCAGCTGCCTGCCTGTTAGCCTGGCTTAGCTGGATCTCCATCTCATTGAGGTCTCCCTCCATCTTCTTTTTCAGACGCAGAGCCTCATTCCTGCTGCGAGTCTCAGCCTCCAGAGAGCTTTGAAGAGTATCCACAGTTCGCTGGTGGTTTCTTTTCGATTGCTCCATTTCTTCATCTTTCTCAGCTAGCTTGCGCTCAATGTCAGCCTTTACTTGGTTAAACTCAAGTTGGGCTCTGAGAATCTTCCCTTCCTCATGCTCCAGTGTGGCCTGTCACAAATAAAAATTAGACACAATGACTACATAACTTGTAATTAATTAATACTCACAACCTAAAATCTTTCAAATTTGAAAAAGGCCACTATGCAGCAGCTTACCTCTGCTTCCTCCAGAGCTGTCTGTATCTCAGACTTCTCTTGTTCCAACTGCTTTCGAATCTTCTCAAGCTCATGAATATTCTTTCCACCCTCGCTAATTTGTTCAGTGAGGTCAGATATTTCCTCTGAAGGTATATTGTAAAAAATAAATGCCGTTATACTATGAACAAACTATTCACGTATGATTTTAATGGGTAATTAAGTCACCTTGTAAGTTCTTGTTCTCTCTCTTCATGGTCTCCAAATGTTCAAGAGATTCTTCATAGGAGTTCTTCAGTTTGAAGAGCTCAGTGCTCAGAGACCTGGCATCTTTCTGAGAGCTCTCCAGCTCTGTTTGAGACTCCTCGTACTTCTGTTTCCACTCTGCCAAGACCTACAAGAAAGTTTTCATTTTAGACAAAAGATTGACCTTCCGCTTCAGTGAAATAGTAAGTGCCGGATGAAAACCTTGTCAAAGTTTCTTTGTTTCTTGTCCAGAGCAGCAGCAGCAGCATTAGACCTCTCTACATCCACCATGAGATCTTCAATCTCATTCTGCAGCCTGTGTTTGGTCTTCTCCAGAGAGGAACATTTAGCATTCACTGCTTCAACAGCCTCCTCAGCCTCCTGCAGACGCTGAGCCAGCTTCTTTCTAGGTTATGAAAATATTTATTTGTGGTTAAACGCTCTTTACCTTTGCTGAGTTAGTGGACTTAGTGTATTTAACTTACTTGGCCTCTTCTAGTTCTTCAGTCCTCTGGATGGCATCAGTTTCATACTTGGTTCTCCACTGAGCCACCTCAGAGTTGGCCTTGGACATGCCACGCTGCAGTTCAGCTTTAGCCTCCTGCTCCTCCTCATACTGCTCCCTCAGCAGGTCACAGTCATGGCGAGCAGACTGCACTGCATGAGCTAATGCATTCTTGGCCTAAAAGAAAGTGTATCTTTATGCACTGAGTGTACCAATAGTCTCTACCTAATGAGGTTACACTGACGATTATTTGCTACCTTGACTTCTTCCTCCAGTTGTCTTTTCAGGTCTTCAATTTGCTGAGTGTAGGACTGTTTTCCTCTCGTGAGTTGAGACACCAGGGAATCCTTTTCCTCAAGCTGCCTCAAAAGTTCACCTTATTTATGCATAAGATTAAATTCAGTACCGCACACTGGTATGACTAAAATATGCTGTTCAAATCTAATGCATACCGTTCTCAGTTTGAAGCTTTGCTTTCTGCATGGTGAAGTCATTGATGGCACGCTGTCCCTCTTCTGATTTTGTTTTATATTCATTCATCTGGTCTTCCAGAGACCTGCACATTTTCTCCAAGTTGTTCTGTGAACAAAAAGCAGTAGATGGCCAATCATGTTGATGATTATAAAATTAATGTTTGATTTGGCAATGAGAACAAACCCTAATACCTGAAAGTAACTTACCTTTGCCTTGACAATTTGTTCCATATTGGAGACCACATCATCCAGCTCCAGTCTGAGCTCACTCTTCTCCTTCTCCAGTTTCTGCTTGACTCTCTGCAGGTTGTCAATCTGCTCTCCCAGCTCAGCAACACTGTCGGCTTGTTTCTTCCTGAGTGTGGCAGTAGTGGCTTCATGGTGCAGAGTGGCCTCTTCAAGGTCTCTGCGCAGTTTCTGGAACTCGGCCTCCCTCTTCTTATTCATCTCAATCTGGGCAGCTGTCGCTCCTCCAGCCTCCTCCAACCTCTCACTGATCTCCTCCAGCTCTCTGGCCAGGTCAGCTCTCTGCTTCTCCACCTTGGCTCGAGCAGCTCTCTCTGCTTCAAGCTCTTCCTCCAGCTCCTCAATACGGGCCTAGATCAGAGTCAAAGCAAACCTTGACATTTAATTTTACTCCTCCAAACCATATGTTTTTTTTTCTTTTTCATGGGTCTTGTTTGATTCATTACCTGCAACTCCTTCAGTTTTTTCTGGAGCTGGGCACTCATCACCTGCTCATCCTCAACTTTACCATTCAGCTGACTGATTTCAAAATCTTTCCTTTGGATATAAAATAAAAATGTTTTACTTAAGGCACAATCTAAAATGTGTTTTTATTGTTTCATTGTAAACCCGCCCATCTCATCTTACTTTTTCAGCCTCTCTTCGAGCTGCTGCTTATCATTTTCCAGGTCCATGATACTTTCTTGAGCTAACTTGAGGTCTCCTTCAAGCTTCCTCTTTGCTCGCTCAAGGTCCATACGGACTTTCTTTTCTTGCTCTAAAGACCCCTCAAGCTGTGGGGGAAAATAAATATTATTACAATGGTACTGATATATTAAAATTATTATTCATTAACTATTAAAGTCAGTCTATGTTCTTACATCATCCACTTGCTGCTCCAGCTTAGTCTTCGCCTTGGTCAGAGTGTTGACTTTGTCTTCCTCACTCTGCAGGTCATCCAGAGTTTGCTGATGAGCTTCCTGTAAGGCTTTCTTTTCCTTGGTCAGCTTGGCAATGATTTCATCCAATGCAGCCATTTCCTCAGTCAAGTTTTTTACCTATAGCCAAAATAGAGGTTCATTTTAGTAACAGATGAATTTCACAATGACAGTCATTAATAGGTTTGTTGTACCTTGTTCTCAGTGGCATGCTTCTCTTTCTCCACTTTAGCTAGAGTTAACTCTAAGTCATCAATGTCTTTCTTCAGCTCGGAGCACTCGTCCTCCAGCTTCCTCTTCTTAGCAGTCAGTTCTGCATTCATCTCCTCCTCATCCTCCAGCCTCTCTGTCAGTTCTTTGATTTTGGCCTCCAGCTGAATTTTGCTCTTGATCAGCCCCTCACATCGTTCTTCAGCATCACATAGATTGTCTTGTTCCTGAAGATAAAAAGTATGACATACTCATTAAGCAGACAAACAATATATGTGATGTTGATATTTGTTGTCATACTGTAAGAAACAGTCCTTTAACATACAGCCTGAACTTGGAGCTGCAGGTCATTCTTTTCTTGGAGAAGAGTCACCATTTTCTCTTCGAGTTCTTTCCTGCGGGCTTCTGATTTTGCATAAGCCTCTTTCAGTTTGGCAAACTCTTCCTTCATGTTGGCCATCTCTTTCTCAGTCTCTGCTGACTTCAGCAGAGGTTTGATCTTGAAGAACATCTTCATCCAGGGCCAATTTTTGACCCCCATGAAGGCACGGATGTTCCACTGGATCACAAGAAGAGCATCCCTGCAGACAACAGATAATCAGTGTTTGTAAAACTCCCTCATCCACCTTTAATCCTTCATTAAAAATATAAAATTTTTAATATATCATTTACCAAACCCTCACAACATTCTCCTATGCATGTATGTAATGACAGTTGCCGTATTTTTTGTCCATAAACATATGCATTTTGATATTTTGTTTCTTGTTCAAGGTTCAGTGGAAAACATGTCTTGTATACTGGACAGATGATACATTTTAATGATGCAAATCTGTTTTGACATTGTGCTGAACAACATAAACTGAGTTGGCTAACAGAATTTGGCTAAGCTTTGATAAGTTACCTGCGTTCAACAATCTTCTGGAATTCAACTCTTGCCAGAAGGCCTCTTGATCGAGCTTGGATGCCAGTGATGATTAGGGCTAATCTGTCATCTCTCATCTCCTCTAGCTGGCCCAACAGCCCAGCCTTGAAGAACACCTTTTACAGCAACAAATAGCAGAGTCAGTAACAGCTTGTTTCTGTTCAAAGTGTTCTATAAGCATGCAAATACTGACCTTGGTGTGTCCCAGTTTGTACTGGTTGTGGTCTATATCTAAAGAGCCCAAAAGTTTTTCAGCAGCCTTCTTGTTGTCAATAAACTGTCCCTCGGGAATGGCGTTAGGGTTTAAAATACGGTACCTTTGTTAGAAAAACAACAGATGAAAGAGTTGTTTCTTTTTAAGTACATATTAATATGAATATGTTTTAAGAGAATTCAAACCTCTGCTTGAAATCTCCATAGAGGATCCTGTTGGGGAAACCCTTTCTGCAGATCCTGATGCCTTCCAGCACACCGTTACAGCGCAGCTGGTGCATCACCAGAGGGTTCTCCATGGCCCCTGGAGTCTTGGTCTCGTTGGGGATGATGCAGCGTACAAAGTGAGGGTGAGTTGACCTCAAGTTGGTCATCAGCTTGTTCAGGTTCTCCTGGAAGTTTTCCATATGTAAATTGTTGCTATTGCTTTTGACACCAACTACATTCAGTATGTAAGTTTCCTTTTGGGTGTTTACAAAGTAGTTGCCACGGTCGATTTTAGTCAGACTGTTGACCTTTCTAATGCAGCCCACAAAGGGTCTGTGTCGCCTGGTTAATGTCAGTGTCTATAACTTCAAAACTGGGCAAATCACAACAAAGTTTTGAACCAGTATCAGAACAATGAGAAATTCTTGCTGAAGTAATGATGTATAACTCAGTACAATCTCTCCTTTACATTAAAAAATAAAAATTTATACACATCTTACCCTGTGCAAAGCTGATACAGTTTGGAAGGAAGAACCTTTCTTCTTGCTTCCACCTTTTCCCTTCCCACCAGATTCCTGAGCTAAAAGAAAATTATGTCAAACTTTATTGAGAGAACCAACAGATGACAACACATTTTAGGGACATTTCAAATCTGTAGAAAAATTGATTACAATACTGTTGTTGTTGGAAATTATTATTGATTTCTAATTTGATTTCACTATGGGATGTCAAAATACCTGAATCAGCTCCTGCATATCCGGCAAAAAGCAGGGATAAAAGCTTAAGGTTAGACTTCTGGAAAAGACCAACAACAGTCTCATTCAGAGGATCCTTGTTCTTCACCAGCCAGTTGTTGATATTGTAATCAACAGTTCCAGCGTAGTGCACAAGGGAGAAATGAGCCTCTGGTTTTCCTTTGACAACTCTGGGCTTCTGGAAGTTGTTGGATTTTCCCAGGTGGTTGTCGTAGAGCTTAGCTTTAAAGGTGGCATCACTGGCTTTGGGGAACATGCACTCCTCTTCAAGGATGGACATGATACCCATGGGCTAAGATAAATATAATGAAGAAAAACAATTTTCATGACAAAAATTTTAACATACATTTTAGTTTTAAGAATAACATGCACAAACACTAGGATAAAAATAGAAATGTTTTTATATAGTCCAGTGTCACCTTTTCAATCAGGTCGATACAGGCCTGCAGATCCATACCAAAATCAATGAACTCCCATTCAATGCCCTCTTTCTTGTACTCTTCCTGCTCCAGTACAAACATGTGGTGGTTGAAAAACTGTTGCAGTTTTTCGTTGGTGAAGTTGATGCACATCTGCTCGAAGGTGTTGAACTGAAATGAAATGGACCACAGTATGTTCATGATTTAAAATGCATCATTACATTAGGGATTACCATTTATAAGATTATAAGAACTTATATTTCCAAACTCACATCAAAGATCTCAAATCCAGCAATGTCAAGCACACCAATAAAATACTGGCGAGGCTGTTTGGTGTCCAGGGACTGGTTAATCCTCACCACCATCCACAGAAACATCTTCTCATACACTGACTTAGCTAGTGCACCGATAGCGTAGTACACCTTAGAACGGAAATATGTGATTCAAAATAAATGGTGTGTTTTCATTAAATCAAAGCTTGACAAAATTCCCCGTAACTCTGTACCTGGGCGACATTCTGTCCTTTGGTGACCCACTCGTTTCCTACTTTGACTCTTGGGTGACAGAGACCTTTGATGAGGTCAGCAGAGTTCAGGCCCATCAGATATGCAACTTTGTCAGCATCTGAGAAATAGTGATAGTGATGCATTTTTTGCATATTTTGTTTTGCACAGTTTAAGACATTCTGATAAAAATAACATCATCCATTTACATTCAGTATTTTTTACTTTACATTGTACTTTAACTAATGATTGGTTCTCCCTCAGAGTTGTCTGTTTTTCCGGTGGATAGTGGCTCTCACCATGGTTTCTTGCATTTCCAAAGCCTAAGAAATTGATTTTTAACCCTTTGCACACTGATAGATGTCGTCTGTTTTAGAGGGTTTTTTTTTTTACATTGTTGTATCCTTCACTTTGTTAGGTTCTATTTAGCTTCTAATTAAGTGATTTCTTGATTCAACAGGTCTGGCATTAGTCAGGCATCAGAGTGCCTAGTTATTTGAATATAATCTATTATGTTATAATTATATTTTTTACCTTCAGTACCATCGGCCTCTGCCTGCTCTTCTCTCTGCTTCTGTTTAAACCTCATGTTGCCATAGTGCATGATTGCACCAGTAAGCTTGTAAATACTGTTCTTCTCTTCTTGAGTGAAGCCCAGAACATCAAAGGCTTCCTGAGGGAAATCCAAAACATAAATATTTCTATTTTCTTTTTTGTTTTATTAAATGAATTTTTGACTAAAATTGCTGCAGTGAATCTGAGATTCATCTCACATCAGTGGCCATCAGCTCTTCAGAATCATTGATAGAGGCTACTGTTGTCTCTCCTTGGGAGATGAAGGCGTAGTCATAAGGGTTGTTGGTGATGAGCAGCATTTCTAAAATTAAATAAAAAATGTTTATTTCACTATGAAATGTACAATTGAGTACAACTCAAACACCTGTTCTGTATTCATACTTACCTAGAAGTTCAGGCTTTATCTGAGACAGGATCTGGTAGAAAATGTGGTAGTCCCTCTCAGCTTTGAGCTGGAAGGTCACACGAGACTTTTCCAAAAGGTCTGAATGAGTTATCATAAATGGTATGAAAGTGTGAAACACAGTAACAAATTTAATAGAGTTTTTCAAAAGTTTAATTATAAAATAATCCCCCAGTTTTAAACAGGCTTTGCATGGTTACAGCACTCTTGGTTCATATTTGCAGAGACCTTCAACCAAACAAAAAATGGCTCAGAAAATGGATACATGGATTATCTTAATTTTACTTACAGGTCTCGATGTCAGCCGAGGCCAGCTTTCCTCGGTTGTCAAAATGAATACGGATGAATTTACCCTGGGAGGAAAATGTGTGTTCAGTTGTAATTTTGGAATATAAGTAACTTGTTTATAAATGTAAACAAGTAGTCTGACATCAGTCAGATACAGATTCTCACAAATCTGGAGGAGTTGTCATTCCTGATGGTCTTGGCATTGCCAAAGGCCTCTAGAGCAGGGTTAGCCTGGATGATTTGATCTTCAAGGGTTCCCTGATTTAGTTAAACAATAAAGAACCTTGAAAAACAGCAATATTTTGACTATATTGTGTTTGTGTAACATTAAGAAAATCTTGTCTCATAAGAACCTTTTTCTCTGCAGCCGGATCTTTCTTCCCAGCGCTTGGGACAGCAGCAATGCTGGCAAAGTACTGAATGACACGCTTGGTATTGACAGTCTTTCCAGCTCCAGATTCTCCACTGAGTGGAAAAAAGACATACATTTCAAGACCAAGAAGTATAACTCTTAACTGCTGAAAAGACCCTTGTTGGTAAAGTTACTTACGTGATAAGGATTGACTGGTTTTCTCTGTCTGTCAGCAAGAGAATATCAGAAAATCAGGGAAAATGCAATGATGTCCAAACAAAATGTCAATCAAGATGAATACTAAAAGGGATAGTTGTACCTGCCAGCATGTACTGGTAGGCATTGTCAGAGATGGAGAAGATATGAGGAGGAGCTTCACTCCTCTTCTTTCCTCTGTAGGCAATAACCACCTCCTGGTTGTAGACTGGCAGCCACTTGTAGGGATTGACAGTCACACAGAACAAGCCAGAGTAGGTCTGCCATATAAAGAGAAGGATATTAAATTTTGTTTGAGATGCAAAAATGTTATTTCACTAAAGATAACTTTCAAGTTTGGTAACTCACGTAGATCATCCATGCTGCGTAACGCTCTTTGAGGTTAAACAGCACAGCTGGTTCATGGAGGAAGGTGAACATCGCCATGTCTTCAATTTTATCAAACTTAGGCGGGTTCTGAGGGTGCACATCGCACTCCTTTACTGTGACGGTCTGCAAAAAGAAGTACCAGGTATTACACAAAGCTAAAAACTAAAATACATTTGAATGGAACTGATATGATGAATATACCTTTCCAAATTCAGTGTCGACGGTGACTTTGTCGCCATCGCGGCTAGTGATGGTTGCTTTAACGTACTCAACTTCAGGGTCAGGAACAAAGCACTGTTTTTTCATGTCAAACGGGCGAGTCTGGGCCTCCAGACGCTCCTTATCTGACTTTCTCAGGTAAGGAGCCGCCGCCCCAAACTCTTTCATGGCAGCATCCCCCATATTTGAACCTTTAAAAAGATGTATATTAAATGTAAATAAGCATAAGCATATATTACCTAAATTCATGTAAGACCCAGAAAAAATGCACACAAAGCAGGTTTAGTAACAGAGACATAAAAGAATTTCTAAAAACAAAAAAAAATATTTATATTCTTGTATATCAAGCATTTCCGGTAACTTTTAGTATGCAGAAGGCTCAAATTAACGTGCTATGCAGCAGGTCTTTACATGAGATGCAACTACCATAGATGTTTGTAGTGTTTGGGTATTTAAGACCAGCAACCCCAAACAGACATAATCACAAAAAATGCCCATTCTTTTTTGACATGCACATGCATCAATAGAAAAATGCATTGAAGTTAACTGATTCAGAAATTCAACAAATGTAGCTTTGAATTTTACCTAAGGCGTTTCACTCCACAGGAAGTAACGATTTGTGCTATTTATATGAAGTACACAGAAAGGAACCAAAGATCACATATAACATCACAAATTCATTAGAAATTTGACAGCTAGGTTTACAGAAACAGGAGTCCTGTCACTCAAATAAATTCCTAACCTATTACAAAATATAGCTAGCAGCAGAAATTTTAATATAATTAAAACTTTTATACTTGTGTGGGTGTTCTCTTACCTCTGACTGTCAACCTTAAGAGAAATGACTGATCCAGTGGCTGACCAGGCTACCTCTCCATTAATAAAGGTTGTAGGTCAACCAAATATGGGAATGAATATCAGAGAAATGGCATCCAGGTTGTCTATCACAAAAAGCATTCTCCAAATTGGGTAGAGCCTGGAGCAGCTATTTGCTGCTCTCACATTGTGAGCAACACACTAATGCACCCGCATGGACATGACAAAGAAGGGTGAAGGAGGAGGTGGGGGAGGCTAGGACAGATGGTAGTCTATCTATCTATCTATCTATCTATCTATCTATCTATCTATCTATCTATCTATCTATCTGTCTATCTATCTGTCTGTCTGTCTGTCTGTCTGTCTGTCTGTCTGTCTAATTCTAAGTATCTAATTAATTATTTGTCTCAGCAAATAAGCCAAAACATCATGAGATAGAGATTCAGATATTTTAACCAGGGTTTCTATATATATATATATATTCTATATAATTATATAACAATAATTAGGCAGATTTTTTTTCAGGATGAAAAAAGGGATATTTGTTAATTAGAAGGTAGAGCCACCATGTCATAGACTTTTGCACTCTGTAGTCTGTTCAACATATGAATAAAGCAGGCTAGGATTTGTGTCACTTTAAGCATCTTGAGATCTAAAGTTCAACAATAGTCTGTAAAGCGATAGGGTGTAAAATACATTTCAAGAGGAAGAATAAAGAGCAGCTGTTGTCTACAGAGAGGCAAGACAAGGCCAAGGTCGCAGCTGTGAAGTCCCTTTATTATCACTCACCACTGTTCTCAATTAGATCTACACCCTTAGTCTAACCCTGGTCGCTCTGCATTCTTTCCTTTTCTTTACCAACAATAGATGTGTTCAGATGCAATGCAATCCAACCCAAGTTTATTTCATGAAAAAAGGGAAACAAAGGGCTGTAAGTTTTGTACCAAATTAATATTAACAAAATTATAACTCCTCTATTTTACTAAAGAGCATCTGTAATATGATTCTTCATTTAGCTTCCGTTATCTTTCTGCAGTTCAAGCAAGCAAGCATATGAATGGTTCACTGCAACTTTCATGTGTTGTGTTTGTGGGGTCTTCATTCAGCAGTATGAGCAGTATAATTGTGTTGCTATGCTAAAATTTGCAGTAAGTCATATTTAATTGATCAACGTGCATGAGCTCCCTAATAGTGTGTCACACATAATACGTGTGTGTATATTCTCTGTTAACTCGTCATCAGCTGTTTCTGAACAGAGAAGAAAAATCTTGGTCCATTCAGTAGATCAGTAGTACAATAGTATATAAAATGGGTTTTTGTTGTACTTGCATGTACATCTCTTTGGTCTTACAAATAATGTTGCATTCCCTTTTCCTCTACACAGTTTTAATAACTAGACAATATGATTTCTGGTGGAAGAGCAGTGGGAGTTTTCCTGATGCTGGACTTTGTTTGTTGGTTATTGTTGTTATATTATTATTATTGTTATTATAAAATTATTCATTTTGTGTTTGAACTCTGTCTCTATGATAAACGGTGTATAAGGAAATACACACAGATGAAAACGTTTAATTTCATTTTTGTATTGATTAATTAATTTTGCAAAAAGTTTTAGCCCAACATAAATTAAGAGATCTACATACAAGGTGTTCTTAATTTTAGAGGTCATAACTCTTCTAACAAGAATGCAAATTATTTTTGTCTTTCTCCAATTGTAACCAAAGCACATCAGGATCATATCAGTTTGGGGATAGATGAAGCAAACCTTTTATTTCATTTAGTTTTCTATGAAATAAATGACTTTTTTGCCACTAGAACAAAAGATGAGAGGGCACAAATGACCCCTGACTACGTAGCTAATGACAAGAAATTTAAACAGTAGCGAAAGATTTAGAAGTTTGCACAAGATTCTGTTGTTTCAAACCTTTTGAGTTGATTTAACTTACACACACACACACACACACATATATATATATACCAAAAAATTCTCATTGTTGTGATCTATATACTTCAACCTGCTATCAAAAGTGACATGCAGCGAGTGCCCTTGGCTGGCTTCTGTTGACATGGAATTGTTTTCTTCCCTTTATCCTTGAGCACAAAGATAACTTGTGAAATTCCTGTTGGCTGCCTTTGAGGGCTTGGCGGTTCAGAGTATAGCTTGGGGACAGCTTGTGACGCAGGTAGTTGAGACCGGTTTGTATTTTTTCTTTGACCAGCAGCAACAGGTGATAACCTCAAGGGAACATAACAATATGCTATATATACTATAGCAAGCATATTGTGGGATAATATATCATTTATATAAAGCAACATACTAAATTAATCTACGTTCAGTGCAAAATGCATGTATAAATAAACCTGTATGTGTTACAAACGAAACCCCTAAAACAAGACAAGGAGGGCAAATCAGCTTTCATAGTTTCTCATAAGTTTCTTTTCTTTGTTTGTTTGCTGTTTTTTTTTTTTGTTTGATGAAGGTCTGATGAAGGTCTGGCTCAAATTAAATCTTTCTAGAACCTCAATTATGTGACTTTCTATCAGATGCCATTTCCTTCTCCTTTACTTATCCTCTGTCTATTCCAGGCCCTAGGAGAGCACTCTTCCAGCCATTTAAGGTCTCATTCCCAGCTGTCCACGGTCTTTGTGTCTTTGACTTTTATGATCACATGAGCACACAAAAGAAGGTGTGAGGCACCTTGCCTCACTTAAGTTTGAAACTAGAGCCAGCAAAGCTATTGGCAGAATTTGTCCTATGTTACTGTGAAAGGTCACTTCTAAGTGGTGTTGAATTTTGACAGGCTTACAGGAGTTGATTGTTCTCCTCCCTTGTCCACTTCTCACTCATTCAGACTATGGACCTCTCTATAGGATCAAGTCCCGAGTACTGCTTGTCTTCAGATGAGGTAGTGACCAGGAAATCCTCTGATGAAATATTGAAAAGGTACTCTTGGCCATTTAAAGATTTTATTATCAACTTTTTGTTTTACTTTATGTAGAACTTCTAATTTCTGATTGTGGAAATGGCAAAAATAGAAAACATTTCTTTTAGACCTAATATGTTCATATTGTCAATGTACTATTTCCTCTTGGAGGACACACCAAGACCAGACTATCTGCTGCCAGTCTGTCAAGTCTGCTTGTATCCTGTGCTCCAAATGGCCCTCCCCAGTCTGGCTCCAAAAAGAGAGTGCTTGTTACAAGAAAGAATGGGCGCTACTACTGATGTGAAGGTTAGTAGTTTTCACTTTTATAGTTTAGTTTTTATTATTTATTTATGTTAGCCTGTAGTCATATCAAAATGGAAAGAAATAGTCAGAAATAATTTGTTGTGTCTCTGGATAATGTCCAATTTTCTATACCCAAAAGAAGTATTGAGAAGATGGCTTTTATTTATGCAAAAAGAGTAGTCTGTGAGCTTGTTTTGTTAATTATCTATTGTGGGTGCATGTGGAGTAGAAATGTCTCACTGTAGTTCACTTATCAAGCACTGTGTCATTTACAGTTCTGTACATAAGCATATTGTTCTTAGGAGCTTCCTAGAGTAATAATAATGATAATAGTTCAAGACTACATTCATAAAATTCTTCTGCATTTTCTAGTTGGTAGTGTCATTTAAGTAAGTGTTATACGAAAAAATGCTTATTTGAATCAATCAACCTGAATTCTGTAGTCCTCTCTTCACATGTCATTAATTATTCTTTTAAAGTCTTCTTCAATGCCATTGTCACCTATTTTAATCTCATTTAAATCCAGAAAACCCAAAAAACATTTTAAAATTTTTTTTAGATGACACACTACAGGGAAATATAAAACATATAAAATGCCTGAAAATCCAAATAAAATGACAAAGCAAACTCTTCTTATCATGTAACATGTAAAGTAAGTTTCATTACTTTCACATGACTTTTTCCAACTGCCTTCTTTATCGTAGTACAAGAAATGGACCCGTGAGCGCCATCTGGTGGTCATTTGATGTTTGACTGACTTCTGATGAATGAGGTATAAAAGCTGCTTAGTAATAATACCTTTGTCTACCTTACAAAATAAAGCACCTTGAGGCGACTGTTGTTGTGATTTGGCACTATATAAATAACATTGACTTTGCATTAATAATAGTCCCAATGGGAAACACTTTGTCATTTATAAGCTACACATAGTTTTCTGCCACACATTTTTATTTCTAAAAGCTCAAAGAAATTGATTTAGTGACCATGGTTTCGAATTTTGCATTCTCTAGTAGTATTGAATACCAAAATGCTTTGTTTATTGTAATGTATTAGTTTTTGTGATGTTGTCTGAAGTCACAGTAAGTACAACTGACTTTGTTATCCAAATTTACCAGTTTGTTCCCTTCTTTCATTGGAAAGAAGTGTGAAAGGGAAAACTACTTATTATTATATCTATGGGGAAATTCAGTCAAATTACTGATACATTCGTTATAATGCAATTATTTAATATCAGTAATAGACATTTAAAACATAACACTTTTAATTTGTCTTTGTTGCTATCCTTTTAATTATTTTTTATCTTATTTTTCTACTAGTTTGGTTTGGATTTTATATGTATTTGTTTTGTAAAAACAAGTTCTCACCAGTATAAACAGCAAACACGTTTGTCAATGAAACTCACAACACTGTTTGAGATGCTCATTAAATTTATTCTACTAAACAAAAACACATGCATAGGGAGACTTCATTGCAGGACCAAGAGGTGTCTCAGAAATGATCATTTCAAGGTGAACTTCATTCTTCATCAAGTCCTTTCTGAAACAAGAAAGTGGGGGGAAAGAGGATCATTAGTGAGCTTTTTTTATTTGAAAAGAAGAGCTGGATTGTAAATGAAGTGAAAACAGTCATTGCTTACTCTACAGTGATTCTGCAGTAAGATTACAATACATGCTTTCACTTTTATTTTTCTCAATGATACTTGAGATAAAAAGCTAGAATTTGTGTTGGTGATCTGTGAGCAGGATGCTAAGAGTCCTACTATTCCAGACTAACACTTTTTTTTAACATGTACACATACAAACCTTTGATCCCACATCACGGCTTTTGGCGCGTAGTTTGTTGACCTGAGACTCGGCAATGTCAGCTCTTTCCTCAGCTTCATCGAGCTCATGTTGAAGTTTGCGGAACTTGGTAAGATTACTGTTGGCCTGTTCCTCCTGTAGAGTAGAAACACAATATTGTTTGTAAAGAAAATATTAGGTCAGTGGTCAGATGTAAGGGCGGTATTTAAAATCTGTATAACTTACAGCTTCCTCTGCAACCTTCTTGTAGGACTTGACCTTTAGCTGCAGCTTGTCCACCAAATCTTGAAGACGTGCTAGATTTTTGCGATCTTCTTCGGTCTAATTAGTACAAATTTTTAAATAGTTTTGTTTCTGAGTATAATTTCCATCAGACAAGCTAACTTTGGTTCAGAATTAAAGTTACCTGATAAGTAAGCTCCTTGATACGCCTTTCATACTTTCTTACTCCCTTCACAGCATCGCTGGCCTTTTTCTGCTCATTTTCCACCTCATTTTCAAGTTCCTTGACCTACAGAATTCAGATATCACAAAAAACTCAGATAACATCAGCTAAATTTAGACCAGCTATTTATCTGACATATAGATGCTGTAGTCAAAGAGATTATAGGGAGAGACTGAAGTGCTATACCCACCCTGGCCTCGAGCTTCTGCACCTGCTTCTTGCCTCCCTTCATGGCGATCTGCTCAGCTTCATCCAGGCGGTGCTGCAGGTCTTTGATGGTTTGCTCCATGTTCTTCTTCATCCGCTCCAGATGAGCGCTGGTGTCCTGCTCTTTCTTCAGTTCCTCTGCCATCATGGCAGCATCAGTGATGGCCTTCTTGGCCTTCTCCTCAGCATTTCTGCATTCCTGAGCTGCATCTTCTACTTCTGTCTGAAGCTGGGAGGTGTCAGCTTCTAACTTCTTTTTCTGATTTATCAAACTTGTGTTCTGTTTTGAGAAAATACACATTTATCAGTATGACAATTGCTTACACAATTGAACAGAAATATATCACAAAGACAACCTTTGTATCTTACCTGTGAGTGCAGTAGCTGCACTCTCTCACTGACATCCAGCAGCTCTTGCTCTGCAAGTTTGCGGCTTCTCTCCGTTTGCTCCAGAGCTGCTCTCAGCTCCTCCAGTTCAGCCTGAAGAAGGTTGTTGCGTCGCTCAACAATGGCAATGTTTTCCTTCATATCGTCACTGGCTCGCAGAGAGTCGTCCAGCTGAAGTTGAGTATCCTTGAAGATAAAACCCCCCCAAATTTTAACTTATGTTTCACTTTGGTTTTGTTTTTTGTTTCAAAGAAGTAGAACTGCTCGTTTATTCAGACCTTCAGATGTGCATGGACGGCCTTAAGTTGTTTCTGGGCCTCAGCTGCCTGCCTGTTAGCCTGGCTTAGCTGGATCTCCATCTCATTGAGGTCTCCCTCCATCTTCTTTTTCAGACGCAGAGCCTCATTCCTGCTGCGAGTCTCAGCCTCCAGAGAGCTTTGAAGAGTATCCACAGTTCGCTGGTGGTTTCTTTTCGATTGCTCCATTTCTTCATCTTTCTCAGCTAGCTTGCGCTCAATGTCAGCCTTTACTTGGTTAAACTCAAGTTGGGCTCTGAGAATCTTCCCTTCCTCATGCTCCAGTGTGGCCTGTCACAAATAAAAATTAGACACAATGACTACATAACTTGTAATTAATTAATACTCACAACCTAAAATCTTTCAAATTTGAAAAAGGCCACTATGCAGCAGCTTACCTCTGCTTCCTCCAGAGCTGTCTGTATCTCAGACTTCTCTTGTTCCAACTGCTTTCGAATCTTCTCAAGCTCATGAATATTCTTTCCACCCTCGCTAATTTGTTCAGTGAGGTCAGATATTTCCTCTGAAGGTATATTGTAAAAAATAAATGCCGTTATACTATGAACAAACTATTCACGTATGATTTTAATGGGTAATTAAGTCACCTTGTAAGTTCTTGTTCTCTCTCTTCATGGTCTCCAAATGTTCAAGAGATTCTTCATAGGAGTTCTTCAGTTTGAAGAGCTCAGTGCTCAGAGACCTGGCATCTTTCTGAGAGCTCTCCAGCTCTGTTTGAGACTCCTCGTACTTCTGTTTCCACTCTGCCAAGACCTACAAGAAAGTTTTCATTTTAGACAAAAGATTGACCTTCCGCTTCAGTGAAATAGTAAGTGCCGGATGAAAACCTTGTCAAAGTTTCTTTGTTTCTTGTCCAGAGCAGCAGCAGCAGCATTAGACCTCTCTACATCCACCATGAGATCTTCAATCTCATTCTGCAGCCTGTGTTTGGTCTTCTCCAGAGAGGAACATTTAGCATTCACTGCTTCAACAGCCTCCTCAGCCTCCTGCAGACGCTGAGCCAGCTTCTTTCTAGGTTATGAAAATATTTATTTGTGGTTAAACGCTCTTTACCTTTGCTGAGTTAGTGGACTTAGTGTATTTAACTTACTTGGCCTCTTCTAGTTCTTCAGTCCTCTGGATGGCATCAGTTTCATACTTGGTTCTCCACTGAGCCACCTCAGAGTTGGCCTTGGACATGCCACGCTGCAGTTCAGCTTTAGCCTCCTGCTCCTCCTCATACTGCTCCCTCAGCAGGTCACAGTCATGGCGAGCAGACTGCACTGCATGAGCTAATGCATTCTTGGCCTAAAAGAAAGTGTATCTTTATGCACTGAGTGTACCAATAGTCTCTACCTAATGAGGTTACACTGACAATTATTTGCTACCTTGACTTCTTCCTCCAGTTGTCTTTTCAGGTCTTCAATTTGCTGAGTGTAGGACTGTTTTCCTCTCGTGAGTTGAGACACCAGGGAATCCTTTTCCTCAAGCTGCCTCAAAAGTTCACCTTATTTATGCATAAGATTAAATTCAGTACCGCACACTGGTATGACTAAAATATGCTGTTCAAATCTAATGCATACCGTTCTCAGTTTGAAGCTTTGCTTTCTGCATGGTGAAGTCATTGATGGCACGCTGTCCCTCTTCTGATTTTGTTTTATATTCATTCATCTGGTCTTCCAGAGACCTGCACATTTTCTCCAAGTTGTTCTGTGAACAAAAAGCAGTAGATGGCCAATCATGTTGATGATTATAAAATTAATGTTTGATTTGGCAATGAGAACAAACCCTAATACCTGAAAGTAACTTACCTTTGCCTTGACAATTTGTTCCATATTGGAGACCACATCATCCAGCTCCAGTCTGAGCTCACTCTTCTCCTTCTCCAGTTTCTGCTTGACTCTCTGCAGGTTGTCAATCTGCTCTCCCAGCTCAGCAACACTGTCGGCTTGTTTCTTCCTGAGTGTGGCAGTAGTGGCTTCATGGTGCAGAGTGGCCTCTTCGAGGTCTCTGCGCAGTTTCTGGAACTCGGCCTCCCTCTTCTTATTCATCTCAATCTGGGCAGCTGTCGCTCCTCCAGCCTCCTCCAACCTCTCACTGATCTCCTCCAGCTCTCTGGCCAGGTCAGATCTCTGCTTCTCCACCTTGGCTCGAGCAGCTCTCTCTGCTTCAAGCTCTTCCTCCAGCTCCTCAATACGAGCCTAGACCAGAGTCAAAGCAAACCCTGCCATGAAATTTTGTTGCTCTAAGTTACTTTTCACCACTTTTCACACTTTGTTGTATTCTTTTATCACCTGCAACTCCTTCAGTTTTTTCTGGAGCTGGGCACTCATTACTTGTTCATCTTCTATTTTACAGTTCAGTTGACTAATCTCAAAATCTTTCCTGTGGATGGAAAAAATATATTTTATATAGGCTGGTACAAAATTTAGAACTTTGTTATGAAAAACTGTGTTAGAAGTTCAGTTCTTAATTCTTACTTTTTCAGCCTCTCTTCGAGCTGCTGCTTATCATTTTCCAGATCCATGATACTTTCTTGAGCTAACTTGAGGTCTCCTTCAAGCTTCCTCTTTGCTCGCTCAAGGTCCATACGGACTTTCTTTTCTTGCTCTAAAGACCCCTCAAGCTGTGGGCAAATACAGTAAATATATATAAAATGTAAATATGTAAATAAGTATTATTATTTTAAAGTCTAATTTTTTAAGTTCTTACATCATCCACTTGCTGCTCCAGCTTAGTCTTCGCCTTGGTCAGAGTGTTGACTTTGTCTTCCTCACTCTGCAGGTCATCCAGAGTTTGCTGATGAGCTTCCTGTAAAGCTTTCTTTTCCTTGGTCAGCTTGGCAATGATTTCATCCTGAGCAGCCATCTCTTCAACAAGGTTCTTGACCTGTTGCAAGTAAATGATGGTATTACAAATTCTGCGCAGAGTTTAGAAACATGACTCTTTTTCATACCCTTGTTTTCAGAAATAGAAATATCAAATTAGTCGTACCTTGTTCTCAGTGGCATGCTTCTCTTTCTCCACTTTAGCTAGAGTTAACTCTAAGTCATCAATGTCTTTCTTCAGCTCGGAGCACTCGTCCTCCAGCTTCCTCTTCTTAGCAGTCAGTTCTGCATTCATCTCCTCCTCATCCTCCAGCCTCTCTGTCAGCTCTTTGATTTTGGCCTCCAGCTGAATTTTGCTCTTGATCAGCCCCTCACATCGTTCTTCAGCATCACATAGATTGTCTTGTTCCTGAAGATAAAAAGTATGACATACAAATTGAGCCGACAAACATACACAATACATGTGATGTTGATATTTGTTGTCATACTGTAAGAAACAGTCCTTTAACATACAGCCTGAACTTGGAGCTGCAGGTCATTCTTTTCTTGGAGAAGAGTCACCATTTTCTCTTCGAGTTCTTTCCTGCGGGCTTCTGATTTTGCATAAGCCTCTTTCAGTTTGGCAAACTCTTCCTTCATGTTGGCCATCTCTTTCTCAGTCTCTGCTGACTTCAGCAGAGGTTTGATCTTGAAGAACATCTTCATCCAGGGCCAATTTTTGACCCCCATGAAGGCACGGATGTTCCACTGGATCACAAGAAGAGCATCCCTGCAGACATTTGACTTGTAAAAAATACTGTAGTAATCCAGACTCTGCTTATTTAATGTCAATGAATCTTTTTTTCAGTCTTCGATTTGCGAATGTGAAAGTATCCATTATATCTAAATAAACCTGAAAATATTAATTGTCAGTGTAAATTGTTAAATGTTGCCATTGTTGTACTTAAATTTGTAAACCTTGCCTTAAACTGCCTGTTTAGATATTCTTTTGTTCATCTCCCCGGCCTGTTGAATGGTGGGGAGGCTATAATGTTTAACCGCAGGCACATTCCATGTGAGATTCTGTGAAGGAGGTTCACTCCCATTTAGGGGCTCGCCTATGCTTGTACATGGAGAACCATTAAAGTTAGGCCATATACGGGTGTGGGGAGATGGCCTTTGGGTAACTAGGAAATGTGGTTAAACAGTTGTAAGCATATATTGTGTGGTGGGAAGTCATGTATACAGACACACACACACACACACACACACACACACACACACACACACACACACACACACACACAGTGTTTTAACCTTTTGTGACCTTACAATGGGTGGTGCTTATATTCACTGAATAAAAGGCTGCAGGGAAGGCTGTTTCTTTGAAGTTGGCTGGGAAACAGGTGAGGAGCGTTCAGCTCCAAGAGCCTGGTTCCAACCAGCCTTCCCTTGCTAGCAAGTAAAAACCGGTTAAGTTGTTGTCATGCTTTCTTCATGGGTGATGAATCTCTGAACTAGCTGGCCTGCTGAAGCGCAGACCCAACATTAATGAATAAATAAATGACGTTCTTTATTAAATTTTTCCCCTTTATGAATATGTTTTCAGTGTTCCAAGGAAAATACAATAGCTTGTGAGGATAGTGTAAGGTATTGAGAATATAATACAGTGTCAGTGGACTTTTACACCAAACTCATTTGGTTCAAACCTTTGGACTTCACCTGATCCAAAAAGTAATGTTGTGAAACCTCCTCAGAACTAAAGACCATAGCACACAACCTTGCGGTGTTTTTGACTTTCAGTTAATAAAAGGAAGATGAATTCTACCTTTAGTAAAATGTTTTGTCATTGTTTTTATACTCCATTTTCCTGTAACTTTTGAGTTGATTTGAAATCGGAGTTTCATTGTGCCAAATACCTGCGTTCAACAATCTTCTGAAATTCAATTCTTGCCAGAACACCTCGAGATCTTGCTTGGATCCTCGTGATGATTAGAGCTAAACGGTCATCTCGCATCTCCTCCAGCAGTCCAAGCAACCCAGCTTTGAAGAATACCTAAGATCAAGAAACCCATGTTGAAGGCACTTCTTTGTGTGTGTTAGAAGTACTCTTGACCACTTCATTACCATCAAGAACATGATAACACCAAGAATAACAGCATATGCCAAAATTTGTTCTATCAGTACTGACCTTGGTGTGACCCAGTTTGTACTGGTTGTGGTCTATATCCAAAGAGCCCAAAAGCTTCTCTGAAGCCTTTTTGTTATCGATGAACTGTCCTTCAGGAATAGCACTTGGGTTTAAAATGCGATACCTGGAAAAAAAAAGTGAGCATTTCAACTTTGTTTTATATTACATAAAATGTCAAACCACAAAAACACACCAGAATGGATAACTAAGAAATTTGATGTTGCTTTATCTTTATATTTTCCAACTATCGATGTATCTAACAGACACCTCTGCTTGAAATCTCCATAGAGGATCCTGTTGGGGAAACCCTTTCTGCAGATCCTGATGCCTTCCAGCACACCGTTACAGCGCAGCTGGTGCATCACCAGAGGGTTCTCCATGGCCCCTGGAGTCTTGGTCTCATTGGGGATGATGCAGCGTACAAAGTGAGGGTGAGTTGACCTCAAGTTGGTCATCAGCTTGTTCAGGTTCTCCTGATAGCACATCATAGAGAAAAGAATTGCCATTGTCCTTCAAAATACATTACAATTCCAAATGACTTTTAAGGTCCTAAATTCAGGAATAATGTTTCTATTAACCAGTTTATAATATGTAAAATTATACTGATATTACCCTGTGCAAAGCTGATACAGTTTGGAAGGAAGAACCTTTCTTCTTGCTTCCACCTTTGCCCTTCCCACCAGATTCCTGAGCTAAAACAACAAATACAATTACAGCTGTAAATTTTAAATTGCGGTAAGATACAGTTGTTGTTTGTGGGAAAGTGGGCAGGGGAGGGGTGGGCCAGTAGCTTATTACATGATGCTTTAATAATCACTTGTAAACTAAGATGCTAGTAATTTTTTAAAACAAACCTGAGTCAGCTCCTGCATAATTTGCAAAGAGAGCTGCAAGCAGTTTGACGGTAGACTTTTGGTACAATGTCACAACAGTCTCATTCAGAGGATCCTTGTTCTTCACCAACCAGTTGTTGATATTATAATCAACAGTTCCAGCGTAGTGCATCAGGGCAAAGTGAGCCTCTGGTTTTCCTTTGACAACTCTGGGCTTCTGGAAGTTGCTGGATTTTCCCAGGTGGTTGTCGTAGAGCTTAGCTTTAAAGGTGGCATCACTGGCTTTGGGGAACATGCACTCCTCTTCAAGGATGGACATGATACCCATGGGCTAAAGGGACAGAAAGTATAAGTGTTTGTTAAAGACTATATTTGTATTAGTTTTAGCTGAACATGTAACTGTACAGTGTTTCACCTTTTCAATCAGGTCGATACAGGCCTGCAGATCCATGCCAAAGTCAATGAAAGTCCATTCAATGCCCTCTTTCTTGTACTCTTCCTGCTCCAGTACAAACATGTGGTGGTTGAAAAACTGTTGCAGTTTTTCGTTGGTGAAGTTGATGCACAGCTGCTCAAAGGTGTTGAACTGAAGCCAGACGGACAACAGTATGATCAGGATTTAAAATGTATTTTACATCCAGGACTACCATATAAGAAGAATTTAATGTTTCCAAACTCACATCAAAGATCTCAAATCCAGCAATGTCAAGCACGCCAATAAAATACTGGCGAGGTTGTTTGGTGTCCAGGGACTGGTTGATTCTCATTACCATCCACAGAAACATCCTCTCATACACTGCCTTTGACAGTGCACCGATAGCATAGTTCACCTAACAAGGAAATGCATAAAAATAAACCTTGATCAAGTTTAGGGAATTATTTTGGAATTATCGAAAAGTTTCATATTATCTCACCTGGGCGACATTCTGTCCTTTGGTGACCCACTCGTTTCCTACTTTGACTCTTGGGTGACAGAGACCTTTGATGAGGTCAGCAGAGTTCAGGCCCATCAGATAAGCTGCTTTGTCAGCATCTGTGGCAAAATAGCAGTTTTGATTTAAAGTTATCAGTGCCCACAGAGATCCTCACTGACTGTAGTTTGTCAATAGTCTTCTCTCACCTTCAGTACCATCGGCCTCTGCCTGCTCTTCTCTCTGCTTCTGTTTAAACTTCATGTTGCCATAGTGCATGATTGCACCAGTAAGCTTGTAAATACTGTTCTTCTCTTCTTGAGTGAAGCCCAGAACATCAAAGGCTTCCTGAGGGAAATCCAAAACATAAATATTTCTATTTTCTTTTTTGTTTTATTAAATGAATTTTTGACTAAAATTGCTGCAGTGAATCTGAGATTCATCTCACATCAGTGGCCATCAGCTCTTCAGAATCATTGATAGAGGCTACTGTTGTCTCTCCTTGGGAGATGAAGGCGTAGTCATAAGGGTTGTTGGTGATGAGCAGCATTTCTAAGGAGAAAGAAAAATATAAAATTACAAAATGTCTAGCTGTTTTCCATATAGTGATAGTTCTTAAGGTTAATGACTGTGTACCCAGAAGTTCAGGCTTTATCTGAGACAGGATCTGGTAGAAAATGTGGTAGTCCCTCTCAGCTTTGAGCTGGAAGGTCACACGAGACTTTTCTAGAAGGTCTGTAAGAGAAATCAATTATTTGTAACTTACCTGGTATACAGATAAGTTGCATGTAATAGTTAAGTCTACCTTCAGATTTTCCACATAAACACAATTACTTACAAGTTTCAATGTCAGCAGAGGCCAGCTTTCCTCGGTTGTCAAAGTGAATACGGATGAATTTCCCCTGTTAGGTAGAAAAAAGCTGATTTTAGTTTTGTTTATTCTGTTCCACTTAGGTATTGTCATTTATCATCATATAGCCATGCACAGGGTTGGTGTGACAAAGGAGAATACTAGGGATAGAGTGAAGTTGAGGCAGATATTCCACTGTGGGAACCCCTAAAGGGAGTAGCTAGAAGAAGAAGATGGAGATGATAAAGGGAAAGAAGAATCTAAAGATTCTCACAAATCTGGAAGAGTTGTCATTCCTGATGGTCTTGGCATTGCCAAAGGCCTCTAGAGCAGGGTTAGCCTGGATGATTTGATCTTCAAGGGTTCCCTGATTTAGTTAAACAAAAAAGAATCTTGAAAAACAGCAATATTTTGACTATATTGTGTTTGTGTAACATTAAGAAAATCTTGTCTCATAAGAACCTTTTTCTCTGCAGCCGGATCTTTCTTCCCAGCGCTTGGGACAGCAGCAATGCTGGCAAAGTACTGAATGACACGCTTGGTATTGACAGTCTTTCCAGCTCCAGATTCTCCACTGAGTGGAAAAAAGACATACATTTCAAGACCAAGAAGTATAACTCTTAACTGCTGAAAAGACCCTTGTTGGTAAAGTTACTTACGTGATAAGGATTGACTGGTTTTCTCTGTCTGTCAGCAAGAGAATATCAGAAAATCAGGGAAAATGCAATGATGTCCAAACAAAATGTCAATCAAGATGAATACTAAAAGGGATAGTTGTACCTGCCAGCATGTACTGGTAGGCATTGTCAGAGATGGAGAAGATATGAGGAGGAGCTTCACTCCTCTTTTTTCCTCTGTAGGCAGCGACCACCTCCTGGTTGTAGACTGGCAGCCACTTGTAGGGATTGACAGTCACACAGAACAACCCAGAGTAGGTCTAGTAGGTGGTGAAAAGATGAGAGCAAAGTGTTAAATATGTAGAATTTGTGGGAGGGCAATTAGCGTGTTGTGCTGTCAGCTCACGTAGATCATCCATGCTGCGTAACGCTCTTTGAGGTTAAACAGCACAGCTGGTTCATGGAGGAAGGTGAACATCGCCATGTCTTCAATCTTATCAAATTTTGGCGGGTTCTGAGGGTGCACATCGCACTCCTTTACGGTCACAGTCTACAAATGGAAATCAAACAGTTTACAGCCATGTTAACCAAAACAGAACCAAAGTCCTTTGTAGACACATGTACACACTTATGCAGAACCTAAACTTTATTCACCTTTCCAAATTCAGTTTCAGCAGTGACTTTGTCGCCATCGCGGCTAGTGATGGTTGCTTTAACATACTCAACTTCAGGGTCAGGAACGAAGCACTCTTTCTTCATATCAAATGGGCGAGTCTGGGCCTCCAGACGCTCCTTATCTGACTTTCTCAGGAAAGGAGCCGCCGCCCCAAACTCTTTCATGGCAGCATCCCCCATATTTCAACCTGTTACAAATGTGAATGTTAGTCTCTAACAATGAATGCAAGCTAGAGTCATTCATTGCCGATTATTAACGGTGTGAACTGCAGTCGTTTAGCCATCAGTTACCAGGTAAAGTGCGAAAAGATACAGCAATAAGCTAAAACATCAAAACAGAAGAACAGCAATCATCTCATTACAATGCAGTGTTCTGCTGCAAAATCTTGGATTATGACATTCATGTGAGTGTCACAAGTACCACTCTCATAACTGTTGTTGCAGACCAAGAATTCCACTCGCCCACCCACTCATGACAATACAGGCTTTCCCCAGCATCCACAAGCACTTTAACTTTAGGTGTTGATGCATCCTTCAAACACCCAAGATTAGAATCTGATGGAGCAGTCACAGAATGCTCTGACACAATCCAGGGAGTCCTCACACCTCTACCCAGGACCCAGAGGATCTACTCATGACGTCACAGCGCCACACACCACACCCCCAGAAGTCTCATGTCCCTCCCCATAGTGATTTTAGCAGTGCAGAGTTGGCATACACATTAGGCAGGCAGTTTAACTGTTTTGGGTTATTGGTGTAAATAGTAATGACACTAGGATTTTTTTATTGTTGCGACAGTCTGGTGTCAGTCAAAAACTGATATGTACAGAGGCAAAAGACTTTCAGTCAGTTTTATTTCCACTGCCGAATTACAAAATCACAGCCTTGCCTCAAGCTACCGTACAATCTTTACACCATTCAAAACTCATGTTCCAATACTTTGAATTTCAATACAGAATTCTGCCATAAAAACTATGATGAGAATAGACTGGCCACTTACTTAGAGTATTAACAATAAAACTTGCGCATTTCTAGTTAAACCGCAGAAATGTAAGTCCTAACTGAAGGTAGCTCCTTTTTAACTCAAACCAAGCACAGCTTTTACCTAGGGTGGGTTGGATTCCAAAAGAAGAGCAGGATCCGTCAGGACTTGCTGTTAAAACCAGAAGAAAAAGCAAAACAAGAAAAATTCCATTACCACTACCACACAGCGTCATCATTTATTACCCCACACTAATACGATTTACATGTAAAGTATGTTCCTAAAATGTTGACCTTCTATTCTGAACATTAAATTATATGTAAATGTTTTGCTTACCTTTGACTCTAAACCTTCAATAGAGTGAAGTGATGAGCCCTGCAGCTGATATCTGCCCTTCGTCCTTTAATAAAGGTTCTTTATCCACCAAATATGGCCTGAATTTTTGGAGAAAGGTTACACATTAAAAAAGCATTCTCCTAATTGGGTAAGTTGTACTGCTGCTATTTGTTGCGTTCACCTTGTGACAAGCATGGCGAGAACAATACAGGACAAAGAAAGGGGAGGGCAAGAGGTGGGGATCAGGGACAGGCTTGATATCAAGTGACTCTTATTTTATTCATTTAATTCGTAACGGGTAACTTTATATATTGTTTGTAATACTGATGAAATTCAGTTTAATATTTCAAGTCATATTTACAATCTTAATATTTATATTTGTCTGGGTTTTACTTACTAGAATATTCCACATGTATTCAGTATGCCTGAAGAATCTTCAGCCTCTGTTGTATAAAGTCATTATTGTCACATGGTGTTGGTTGTTCGCTTACAGCAGCTGATAATCTTTCTTGATTACAATTTGCATACAAGGCAAAGCAACAAAACCAAGAGCAAATGGTCTGTTTAGATTCAGGGGTTATGACAAAAAATAATAATTCATAATTCATTCAAAACCTGGTTACAAACAGTAACTTTGATTTTACTTCTTCTCCTATTAGCACTGGTCAATTCAATGCCCCTTTTCCAAATTCCAAACAAAGTGGACAAGCAAAATAATATGACTAATTTGCTCCTAAATATTGTACTCGTTGAACAGCTTTGGCCTCATTGCTCATGCTAAGATGTTTAATCAGAAAGGCAAACTTCAGCAAAGGTCGGGCATGTGAAAGGAAGGTGAGAAGCATTTCTGGAGTCACTGCTGCTGAGACAAAGTGTTGCAGCTGTTGTCAAGTGAGAGCTAAGGTCAGGGATCACTCACCACTGTTCTGCCCAGTTTGGTCTTCACCCTTTGTCTCACAGTGTCGTCATGGCATTGTTCCCTCTCCTTTGGCCTTGAGGACAAAGATAACCCTGTGAAATTCTTGTCTGGATTTTTTCTCTCTGATTGTGAAGGGCGGCAGTATAGCAGAAGTGCATTCTTTGATGTCACGATGGACGGGGGGTAACAGGTGCACAGCACTGAAAATACTCCATATGTTGAAACGTATCTGTTTGATGGTGTTTCCTAAAAGTTTGCAGTGGGAAGGTTTAGCTAATTATGGTTTTCTGCCAAGTATTTTCTGTGCCCACGGTCATTGAACATTAAAATTAGATGAACACTGCTGTGGGGAGAAGCAGAGAATAGATTTTATTTTGATCTCCTTTATGTGACGCAGACAGATCTCCATTATCAGCCCTTAATAACTGAGGGAATTAGAAATTTGGTTTCCTATGGTAAAATGAGAATGACCTTCACTGTGGTACAGAGCAGTGTTCCAGTGGATCAGAGATTGCTTTCACATTGTTGGACTCATTCTCATTCTCAGCTGTTTAAGCCCCTGTGGAAATCTTCATCTGCTCTTTGGTCCCTTCCTGGCTTCCATCCCTCATCTAGCTGCCTAACCCCTCTAAGGTAAGGTCACTTGTTCTTTCATGGAAAAAATAAATGGTGTCACTTTATGCTGGGGGCGTCTGTCTAATAATCCTAAAGTATTTCTAAACATCAAAGGCCTAGCTGTTAAGTAGTTGACACACACAAGCCTGTAGCACAGAGGTGACGGTATTAAAAGGCTGTCAAGCCCCAAAGAGTCAAAGGAAAGACAAACAAAGCCACGGCTTAGATGGTTGTGTGTGTCTCAAAGTCTGGATTGGAAAGAATAACATGAAGCAATTTGCTTATTTTCTTTTAATCTCTCCGTTAATAGTGAAGACCTTTGAAAGACAGGGCTGTGTTAGATCAGGGTCAGCTTTCACCTAAACCACTCTGACAGCACAAGACGATGTGCTTCAGCCTCTCCTGTGTCCTGCTGCAGATGCATAAAGAACGGTAAGCCTGTCAAAGATTCAAATAGGAATCATTCCTCTAAAATGTGCTCTTATTTTCTTAGACATACTCTATTTTCTTTTTTATGTGTGTTTATATGGTTTATTTCCATCTATATTTGGATTTAATGTGATATATTTTCTCTGAAAGTAGCACAGTGAAACTTGATGATGTCTTTTAAACAATAATTCTTATTAGTTGTTTTGTTTTACAGCATTAAAATATCCGTATATCACAGCGAGAGATTGTAAGCAAACCTGAGATGTGTCCAACAGTTGTTTAGTACATTAGACACGAGGCTTCATTTAAGCAATATTGTTTAATTACAGCCTGGTTTAAATCGTCAGGACATTATGTTACAACAATTATACTCAACTAATTACACTGTTTTTATATTTGACTGGATTATAATGTGCTACAAAAAACACACACAGAGATATAAATTTAAAAATGCAATTTTTATTCTGTTATAAATATAGTAAATAATTTACTCTTGAATGTGTTTGTTTCATTGTTCTGCACGTAGAGATTCTAACACTGTCCTCCTCTGGTTTTAGGGGAGATTTTAATCATACTGATTCATTCATTTTGTGCTATTCAGTCACATTATTCATTAATGGAGAGCATTTTCTTTCTCTCTCCTTTTACTTAGTGAAAGTAACTATTTCTAGCACTGCCTCCACACCTACCAATGGTCCTTGTGAATATAGTAGCATAAGACAGCAAGTGGTAGTGTGCTGATGGCAAAAACTCACCATGTTAAGTTATTTCATTGAACAAAAAGGCAAGTGTCACATTATGAAGTCTCTTCACTACAAAAGCTTTGCAGCTAATTTTAAGACATCATTATCAGTGGTATGGGACAAGACTGAGTAAGGAAACATACAAGCACTTTTACTTTGAAAATTACGCTTTATTGGGAAAAGAATTTTTAGGCTTCATTCTGTTTAGCAACCATAAAATTAGCATTATTCTTCCCTCAGATTTATTATTAAAACAACTTCTGACACAGCATTTTTAGACCATTGCAAGCTGAGTACAGACTCTCCTTATAGCCTTTGTATTTTTTTCCAAAACATATTTTTGTCTACTTTGATTACTGCAGTAACCGTCAGCTTGATAAATCTCAAAAACTTGCTGGATTGAGTTTTAAAGGCTTCACACAGAATGAAATCTGCATTTGCAGAAATCTATTTCTGTGGCATACACTGTATGAAATTATTCTAAATAGGATGGAAAATATTTTCAGAATATCCACTAACAGCTAATAAAACTTTGCAGATTTGTGGCTGCAAACGTGAATGAATATCAGAAAACAGTTGCACAGAATTCAACACAAGGTGGCAGAAGTTACACATCACACCCCGAACATGATCCTGTGCAGAAAATATAGTGATTAGTAAACTGATTAGCTTCACATATTGTTAATGTGGTAACACCTTACACTTATCAGTTTGTCTTTAAATTCTTTTGGTACTTTATAGAATTTTTATACCTTCAAAAACATTGGTATTTTGTCAGTGATGGAGAAGTGAAATGTAAGTTTTATATGTTATTATTTATTGAGTTTATGTGGCGCTACTTAAAAATGAATGAGCACACATTAATTTGAATGCACTTTGCTTTATTCTACAGTTACTTTGGAGACAAAGGAGAACCAATAGAGAAGATCCCATAGGTCTTAGGTGGCCGTCTGTGAGTTTCACTCCTCATCTAGCCCTTTCTGTGATGAAGAATGATAAGAAAGCAAACAATGAGAGTCAGATTAGTGACTGAGGACCACCAACACTCAACATGTGTCACACAATCAGTACACCAGTAGTTGCTGTCTTAAGACTAATATTTCCATCGATCCATCCATTTGCTTCCGCTTATCCTGTATGAGGGTCACGGGGGGGCTGGAGCCTACCCCAGCTGTCTTAGGGCAAGAGGCAGGGTACACCCTGGACAGGTTGCCAGTCTGCTGCAGGGCTAACACATAGGCACAGATGGCCATTCACACTCACATTCACTCCTGCATTCACACCTATGGGCAATTTAGAGCTTCCAATTAACCTATCCGCGCTAACTGCATGTCTTTGGACTGTGGGAGGAAGCCGGAGTACCGGGAGAGAACCCACGCAAACACGGGAAGAACATGCAAACTCCACACAGAAAGAACCCGGCCTGATGGTGGAATTAAACTCAGGACCTTCTTGCTGTGAGGCAACAGTGCAAACCACTGTTATATTAAAATACATATTAGCTCAATAGAAAATAATTTTATTCACTGAGAAGCATAGGCTTGCATAGTTGAGTGTAGCTGATGAGTGTCTCTACTTATCATTTCATTCTATACTAATATTTATAACCTGCCTAGCTAAAAAGTTACAGCTAAGCCAAAAATGTGTTTTTATCTCTACTTTTATCAAAGATAACATTTTACTCAAAAGACATTTATTTTATTTTCATATTTAAATTCTAAATACCACCAATGTATTACCTCAAGGATCTTACATTCAACAAATTCACAGAAAATACTGCAAGTAGCAACAAGAGTGGGAGCTGGGCTTAAAATTCAGTTATGGCACTGATGAACATAAAGTATTGCTTTGTCTACCGCTGTGCTTGAGTTAGGGATATTTGGGGCACTCTTTGGGAAATTTGTAAAAGCCTCCACCCGTCAAATACATCTTAACCTTCCTCCTGTTATTCTTTGTTATATAATATTATCCTCCATTCATCATATCAGTGTTTACCTCAAGAAGAATATATTGTTTTGACATTTAAACTGATATTTTCTTCAACTATTCTAACCTACAAGACTAATATTTTGATTTTAGACTATTATTGATTTTTTTTCAAGAACTTATAATGACCATTTTCATTTCATTTTCATTTTCATATAAGTAGACATTTAGACGTTTTTGTTTGCTTTGTTGTTGTTGTTTTTAATTTGTTTGTTTTTAAGAAGGTAAAAATATGGATAAGTAAAGCAACACAGACAATATTTTAGCAAGCTTCCCTCACTGCATAAGAGGACAAATTAGTATCTGTCCAAAAGCTGGAAATACATAGACACACAAATTAATCAAGAGGTCTTTAAAAAGAACTATACATATATTTAGTGGATGGCAGGAGATAGCTTAAAGCTGTCTACGAACTGACTGCAACCACATTAAATGAATGAGGTTATTGTGGAAACAAATGATTTATCCTTAGTTTGTTACATCCAGCCTCCGCCCTTCTTATGACTCGTGTACTGTTATACTTTTTATTTTTTAGCTTCATAACAAAACAAATATGTAAAACTACATTTTTTTAGTGAAAACTGTCCCCTGAATGAGACGAATGAAGAAGGCTTCTGTGTGAGAAAATAAAATAATAATAATACTACTAACAAAATAAACCGCACCACTAACCAACCACTAATGTAAATGCCACTAAAACAAACCATACAGCTCAAAATAAATTGATTTTTAAAGCATCGGTGTGAATGTGTTTATTGTGTCTTTTTTTTTAATGAGCCATTTTAACAATTGCAGAATAAAAACAATTTGAAATTGATCGTGTTGAAAGGATAAAGACGCGGTGAGTTATCATGAACATCATAACAGGGGTTGAAAACTAGAGAAGCCGCTTACCTTGGAGCCCACGTCACGACTCTTGGCACGCAGCTTGTTGACCTGAGACTCAGCGATGTCAGCTCTCTCTTCTGCCTCGTCCAGCTCGTGCTGCAGTTTACGGAACTTGCTCAGGTGAGTATTGGCCTGCTCTTCCTACAGGATTCAAAAACAACACAGTCCACAATATTAAGAGGCATGGGGGAGTCGACATTTCTTGAAGCCACATGATCGTAAAATAAAGGTGTCGGCACAGATGTAGACACACCTTGTGTTGCAGCAAAAAATGTGATATGGCATGTATCGAACAGATATGTTTAAAACTGGGGAAAATTAAAGTATATGTATGGCAAGGAATATTTAGGTTAAAAGAAAGAGGAAATCAAAGCGCACAACTAAATTAGAGACAACTTTGTTAGGAATAAACTCACAGCCTCCTCTGCAGCTCTCTTGTAGGCTTTGACTTTGAGCTGGAGTTTGTCAACCAGATCCTGCAGACGCAGAATATTCTTGCGGTCCTCCTCAGTCTGTATAAGCCATAGAGATAGATGAGAGAAAATAATGAACCTTTGTAATATTTCCGAAAATTTGGGGGGAATTACTTTGTTAATCTGTGTATAGAGGGGCAGGATAAGAGGACTCCTATGACTGGTATATGCTGAAAAGGTACATTTGCCTAAGATAAAGCAGCACGTCTAATATTTTATGTCAAGTAACAGGAACACAGACCCCGTTACTCATATCACACAACTATACATTAAATGTGCTATTAACTTCCTGTTGCTGAAACTGAAACACAGTAAAGGTAAAAATGTGAAGATATTAAATTCTTTAATAAGAGTCACACCCTGGACTTGCTGCTGACATTAAGGAAACTTGAATCAATGTACAAAATCAACTATAGCAGTTTTTCATTTGTGTAGATTTCACAATAATAATAATTGATTTGAGAAATTATTGACTGAGTCAACTATCTTAAAGTATATGATTATATATGAATATTAATTATTTATGTAATCAAAATGTCTAAAAAAAAGACCTGGTATGTGAGCTCCTTAATGCGTCGCTCGTATTTACGGATTCCCTTCACTGCCTCGCTGCTTTTCTTCTGCTCCGACTCCACCTCATTCTCAAGCTCCCTCACCTGAAAAGATGCAAAAATCATTTTCTACAAATACTCTGGCCCACCACAAAGTTCAAAGTTGCATACATTAAGTATAAACATTTATTACAATTTTAATAAAAACACATCAACTAAAAGACAGTAAACTAAATTAAGTTACAAAAAAAATAACTGTGATTTTTCGCATTTGTGTACTTGTGATTCTTACCCTGGCCTCAAGCTTCTGCACCTGCTTCTTGCCTCCCTTCATGGCGATCTGCTCAGCTTCATCCAGGCGGTGCTGCAGGTCTTTGATGGTTTGCTCCATGTTCTTCTTCATCCGCTCCAGATGAGCGCTGGTGTCCTGCTCTTTCTTCAGCTCCTCTGCCATCATGGCAGCATCAGTGATGGCCTTCTTGGCCTTTTCCTCTGCATTCCTGCACTCCTGCACTGACTCCTCCACTTCAGTTTGAAGCTGGGATGCATCAGCCTCCAGCTTCTTCTTCTGGTTTATCAGGCTGGTATTCTGTATATTATTAAGGTATGCAATGCAAGAATATGAGAAAAAGTGTCCATCTGCACTTTAGAGAAAGCATTCATACATCTGGATGGTTGCAGTAAACAGAACTCACCTGTGAGTGCAGTAGCTGCACTCTCTCACTGACATCCAGCAGCTCTTGCTCTGCAAGTCTGCGGCTTCTCTCCGTTTGCTCCAGAGCTGCCCTGAGTTCCTCCAGCTCAGCCTGAAGAAGGTTGTTACGTCGCTCAACAATGGCAATATTCTCTTTAAGGTCATCATTGGCCCGAACAGAGTCATCCAGCTGAATTTGGCAATCCTTGATGAGATAACATTATTCACATTAAAATTTATACCCAGTTTAGATGTAAAACATCTGAAAATTCTTTCACCTTTTTTTAGTTTACCTTCAGATGTGCATGGACAGCCTTAAGCTGTTTCTGGGCCTCGGCTGCCTGCCTGTTGGCCTGGCTTAGCTGGATCTCCATCTCGTTCAGGTCTCCTTCCATTTTCTTTTTCAGCCGCAGAGCCTCATTCCTGCTGCGACACTCAGCTTCAAGAGAGCTCTGCAGGGTGTCGATGGTCCTCTGCAGGTTTCTCTTGCACTGCTCCATCTCTTCATCCTTCTCGGCCAGTTTGCGTTCAATATCAGCTTTAATTTGATTGAACTCAAGCTGGGCTCTTAGAATCTTACCCTCTTCATGCTCAAGAGAGGCCTAGTGGGCAAGAGGTTACAGAATTACACATAATGGCAGGTAGTTTTACTTAGAAACTTGTCTTATTAATTATTCAGAGCATGTACCTCAGCTTCCTCGAGAGCAGACTGAATCTCACTCTTCTCCTGTTCCAGTTGTTTCCGTAACTTCTCCAGTTCATGGATACTTTTGCCACTCTCACCAAGTTGCTCAGTGATGTCAGAAATCTCCTCTATGGGATGTCAAACACTGCGATTAGGATGACTTTAAAGTTTAATGCTGTGTCTACAGATCCTGAGCACAAACACCACCAGCAGATCCTACCCTGTAAATTCTTATTTTCTCTCTTCATGGTCTCCAGATGATCCAGAGCTTCCTCATATGAGTTCTTCAGTTTGAAAAGCTCAGTGCTCAGAGCCCTTGCTTCCTTTTGGGAGCTCTCCAGCTCGCACTGAGACTCCTCATACTTCTGCTTCCACTCAGAAAGAACCTGCAGTGTAACAAAGGCCAACAATAAGTCTGTGTTTGCCAGATTGATGAAACCACTTATTCCAATATTAAAAACAGTGCTCAAGCAAAGACAGCATTTATAACATTCACATTCACTCTTAACAAACGTGCTCAGCAGGGGGCAGGCTGTTATGGAAACTACCACACTGTGCACTATGTGTGTTTATATTCTGCTAGCTATGACTTAAATAGCCCCTGTGGGTGCTGAGATTTTTTCTAGTGTAAGGCTTTAGAAGCCACCTTTCCTGTTGATACTTTTGTCACAAACACTTCAGTGTATTTCACCTTGTCAAAGTTTCTTTGTTTCTTGTCCAGAGCAGCAGCAGCAGCATTAGACCTCTCTACATCCACCATGAGATCTTCAATCTCATTCTGCAGCCTGTGTTTGGTCTTCTCCAGAGAGGAACATTTAGCATTCACTGCTTCAACAGCCTCCTCAGCCTCCTGCAGACGCTGAGCCAGCTTTTTCCTTAAGAAATCATCATTCAGAGCTGTTTAATTAAAACGCAGCTGTGTGGTGGATAACTAAACTGTGAATTCAACTGCTACAAGTGGCTGCTTGGTCATCCAACAGACAAACTTTTTGTTCGTCTTACATTTTAGTAGGAACATAATACAAACAAAAAGCTGATCTGATAGACGAAGGGTAAAGTCTCTTTAGGATAATAAATCATCTATTTAAATTTCAGACTCTTACTTGGCCTCTTCTAGTTCTTCGGTCCTCTGGATGGCATCAGTTTCATACTTGGCTCTCCACTGAGCCACCTCAGTGTTGGCCTTGGACATGCCACGCTGTAGTTCAGCTTTAGCCTCCTGCTCCTCCTCATACTGCTCCCTGAGCAGGTCACAGTCATGGCGAGCAGACTGCACTGCATGGGCCAGAGCACTCTTTGCCTGTTAAAAGAAAGTTATATGAAGAGGTGCTACTTTTTAGGAAATAACTGCCTGGTGCTGTCAGCCGGCACTGAAACTTTATTTCACCTTGGTCTCCTCTTCCAGCTGTCTCTTTAGATCCTCAATCTGCTGAGTGTAGGACATTTTCCCTCTTGTGAGTTGAGACACCAAGGAATCTTTATCCTCCAGCTGCCTCGAGAGCTCACCTAATGTTATGGTAAATGTAAATTGTTATTGTCCAAACCCAATGAACATAAAAATGCTTGTCTGGTTTCAGAATAACAATTGAGTTTTCCAGGTTTAAACACTTTTATACAAAATTGAAGTGGATAGTGTTTTCTATCATACAAAGCAACTACATGTAGGTTGTAGTAAAGGAAAAATATACCATTTTCCGTTTGAAGTTTTGCTTTCTGCATGTTGAAGTCACTGATGCAGCGCTGAGCCTCTTCAAACTTTGTCTTGTACTCATTCATTTGATCTTCCAGAGTCCTGCATGCTTTCTCTAGATTAGTCTGAAATTCAGTCACATTAAAGTAAAAATGTTCAATATGCATGTATTATATCTATGTCAACATGGCTATGTTAACATTAGAGAAAAAAATTACCAAATAATATAAATTTAGCACACCTTTGTCTTCACAATATGTTCCATATTGGAGACCACATCATCCAGCTCCAGTCTGAGCTCACTCTTCTCCTTCTCCAGTTTCTGCTTGACTCTCTGCAGGTTGTCAATCTGCTCTCCCAGCTCAGCAACACTGTCGGCTTGTTTCTTCCTGAGTGTGGCAGTAGTGGCTTCATGGTGCAGAGTGGCCTCTTCGAGGTCTCTGCGCAGTTTCTGGAACTCAGCCTCCCTCTTCTTATTCATTTCAATCTGGGCAGCTGTCGCTCCTCCAGCCTCCTCCAACCTCTCACTGATCTCCTCCAGCTCTCTGGCCAGGTCAGCTCTCTGCTTCTCCACCTTGGCTCGAGCAGCTCTCTCTGCTTCAAGCTCTTCCTCCAGCTCCTCAATACGGGCCTAGACCAAAATCACTGTTAAAGACTTTGCTCACGTACAAGTGTTAAACCAGTTTTGATAGCATCACATATTAGTAAGTCGTTACCTGAAGCTCTTTCAGTTTCTTTTGAAGCTGAATGGCAATGGCCTGCTCATCCTCAATTTTATTATTAAGCTGGCTGAGCTCAAAGTCCTTCCTGTGGGGAAGAAGGAAGGGCTAGATCACTTATAGCACTACTTATATATCTTTACTTAATCTTTGAAGTGGATATTAGGATGTGAATGTGCTTACTTTTTCAAATGCTCCTCAAGTTGTTGCTTGTCATTCTCAAGGTCCATGAGACTCTCTTGGGTCAGTTTCAGGTCTCCTTCCAGCTTTCGCTTTGCTCTTTCAAGATCCATCCTAATCTTCTTTTCTTGTTCCAGAGAACCCTCAAGCTGAATGTTATTAGAAACAAGCAAAGTAATTTCTCCATAATACAAAGAAAATTGGTTCACCAATCAAAAAGTTAAACTAATGTGGATAAGTTCATTATAATTCTTACATCATCCACTTGCTGCTCCAGCTTAGCCTTGGCCTTGGTCAGAGAGTTGACTTTGTCTTCCTCACTCTGCAGGTCATCCAGAGTTTGCTGATGAGCTTCCTGTAAAGCTTTCTTTTCCTTGGTCAGCTTGGCAATGATCTCATCTAAAGCAGCCATCTCTTCAACAAGGTTCTTGACCTGTTGTAAGTAAATGATGGTATTACAAATTCTGTGCACAGGTTTGAAACATGACTGTTTTTCGTACCCTCGTTGTCAGAAACAGAAATATCAAATTAGTCGTACCTTGTTCTCAGTGGCATGCTTCTCTTTCTCCACTTTAGCTAGAGTTAACTCTAAGTCATCAATGTCTTTCTTCAGCTCGGAGCACTCGTCCTCCAGCTTCCTCTTCTTAGCAGTCAGTTCTGCATTCATCTCCTCCTCATCCTCCAGCCTCTCAGAGAGCTCTTTGGCTTTTGCTTCCATCTGAATTTTGTGTTTGATCAGCCCCTCACATCTTTCCTCGGCATCTGCAAGATTATCTTGCTCCTAATATTTGATGATATTCATTAGCATATAACATGCAATACATGGTTGGGTGTATAAGGAATACTGTGACTAGACTTACTGCTTGAACTTGGAGCTGCAGGTCATTCTTCTCTTGGAGAAGAGTCACCATTTTCTCTTCTAGTTCCTTTCTTCGAGCTTCAGATTTTGCATAAGCTTCTTTGAGTTTTAGGAATTCTTCCTTCATGTTGGCCATCTCTTTTTCTGCCTCAGCAGATCTCAGTAGAGGTTTGATCTTGAAGAAAAGCTTCATCCAGGGCCAATTCTTAACCCCCATGAAGGCACGGATGTTCCACTGGATCACAAGAAGTGCATCCCTGTCAAAGATCAGCCATTAGTACTACCAAACTCATTATGACCAATAACTGTTGTTTTGCTACTTTCAGCTTATTTATATTTAACTCTGTCTGACCTCCTTTCAACAATCTTCTGGAATTCCACTCTTGCGAGCAGACCTCTTGATCGAGCCTGGATTCCCGTGATTATGAGGGATAAACGGTCATCTCTCATCTCTTCAAGTTGGCCAAGAAGACCAGCTTTAAAGAACACCTTTAAGAAGCATGAATGACATTAGTGTAGTAATGTTGAAGAGTTGAATTACTCTGTTACTTTTTACGTGATATTTCAAACTATCTAGTAGATAAATCTAACAGACAGACAGACAGACAGACAGACAGACAGACAGACAGACAGACAGATAGATAGATAGATAGATAGATGTGTTTCTGACTTTTTTGATACCTTAGTGTGACCAAACTTATACTGGTTATGATCAATATCCAAAGACCCAAGAAGTTTCTCTGCTCCTTTCCTGCTGTCGATGAACTGGCCCTCAGGGATAGCAGCAGGATTCAGGATGCGATATCTGTAAAATAACAGGTATAAGTGTCTAGGAGCTTAGTATTACAATTTTTGAAGGAATCGTATACTACGTGATCCTTTTCTTCTTTAATTAAACATCAGTTAACTCAAAAGCTCTATGAGATTTAAATCTCTCTTTGAAAAGACACATGACCAAGAAGTGGAATGTAATACCTCTGCTTGAAATCTCCATAGAGGATCCTGTTGGGGAAACCCTTTCTGCAGATCCTGATGCCTTCCAGCACACCGTTACAGCGCAGCTGGTGCATCACCAGAGGGTTCTCCATGGCCCCTGGAGTCTTGGTCTCATTGGGGATGATGCAGCGTACAAAGTGAGGGTGAGTTGACCTCAAGTTGGTCATCAGCTTGTTCAGGTTCTCCTGATAGCACATCATAGAGAAAAGAATTGCCATTGTCCTTCAAAATACATTACAATTCCAAATGACTTTTAAGGTCCTAAATTCAGGAATAATGTTTCTATTAACCAGTTTATAATATGTAAAATTATACTGATATTACCCTGTGCAAAGCTGATACAGTTTGGAAGGAAGAACCTTTCTTCTTGCTTCCACCTTTGCCCTTCCCACCAGATTCCTGAGCTAAAACAACAAATACAATTACAGCTGTAAATTTTAAATTGCGGTAAGATACAGTTGTTGTTTGTGGGAAAGTGGGCAGGGGAGGGGTGGGCCAGTAGCTTATTACATGCATCTTAGTTTATAATCACTTGTAAACTAAGACGCTAGTAATTTTTTAAAACAAACCTGAGTCAGCTCCTGCATAATTTGCAAAGAGAGTTGCAAGCAGTTTGACGGTAGACTTTTGGTACAATGCCACAACAGTCTCATTCAGAGGATCCTTGTTCTTCACCAACCAGTTGTTGATATTATAATCAACAGTTCCAGCGTAGTGCATCAGGGCAAAGTGAGCCTCTGGTTTTCCTTTGACAACTCTGGGCTTCTGGAAGTTGCTGGATTTTCCCAGGTGGTTGTCGTAGAGCTTAGCTTTAAAGGTGGCATCACTGGCTTTGGGGAACATGCACTCCTCTTCAAGGATGGACATGATACCCATGGGCTAAAGGGACAGAAAGTATAAGTGTTTGTTAAAGACTATATTTGTATTAGTTTTAGCTGAACATGTAACTGTACAGTGTTTCACCTTTTCAATCAGGTCGATACAGGCCTGCAGATCCATGCCAAAGTCAATGAAAGTCCATTCAATGCCCTCTTTCTTGTACTCTTCCTGCTCCAGTACAAACATGTGGTGGTTGAAAAACTGTTGCAGTTTTTCGTTGGTGAAGTTGATGCACAGCTGCTCAAAGGTGTTGAACTGTAAATAAAGTGACAACAGTATACTCGTTTTTAATACTCGTGTTTGTCCTGTTTGTGTTATTTCTTTTTTTTATGTTGTTGAATTGAGGATTCTTACATCAAAGATCTCAAATCCAGCAATGTCAAGCACACCAATGAAGTACTGGCGAGGCTGTTTGGTGTCCAGGGACTGGTTAATCCTCACCACCATCCACAGAAACATCCTCTCATACACTGCTTTAGCCAGCGCACCAATAGCATAGTAAACCTAAGGCAGAAATCCACCTGTACCTTTAGAATTTACAGATAAACCCATAATGTAAACCTTATTCAGCTGTTGGTCATCTTATTACCTGCTGTACATTCTGTCCTTTGGTGACCCACTCATTTCCTACTTTGACTCTTGGGTGACAGAGACCTTTGATGAGGTCAGCAGAGTTCAGGCCCATCAGATAAGCGGATTTGTCCGCATCTGAAAAAAAAAAAAAGCAAATTTAATTCTTTCAATGTAAGCATCAGATACTGACACGTTTAACTTTCAGGCTTTGAAAGAGCTCCTCTCACCTTCTGTGCCATCTGCCTCTGCCTGCTCTTCACGCTGCTTGTTCTTGAATTTCATGTTCCCATAGTGCATGATGGCACCAGTCAGCTTGTAAATGCTATTCTTTTCTTCTTGAGTAAAGCCCAGCACATCAAAGGCATCCTAAATTAGAAAAGGGGTGTTTTCTTACTTATTTTTACATAGTATCAGAGTGTACAGTGCAGAGTTACAGGGAAGATCCAGGGATAACATGGTATTTGCTCTCTGAGCCTTCAAAATCCTGCATTAAACTAGGACTTTCATCTGAGATCAGATATTTAATCCTGTCTATTCAAGTCGTATTCGCTCACATTTCATGATTCAATGATACTCAGTTATAAATACTCCTACAAGAATTATAAAGTTAAAGCTGACGTCTGGAGTGAAATTTTTTTGTGTGTGTTATTTGAATTTACAGCCTGTCATGTAGAATACCCAAAGTATTAATTGGACTAATATGACTTAATAGCGGCACAGTTGCATATTATTTTTGCATTTCTACTCACATCAGTGGCCATCAGCTCTTCAGCATCATTGATTGAGGCTACTGTTGTCTCTCCTTGAGAGATGAAGGCATAATCATAAGGGTTGTTGGTGATGAGCAGCATCTCTGAAAAGGAGAACCAAAGTTGGATTTTTCATATTAGCTCTACAGGAGTCTTTTTGCTGGTTCTCACAACTCAAGTTTTTATTTACCGAGAAGCTCGGGCTTCCTTTGAGACAAGATCTGATAGAAGATGTGATAATCTCTTTCAGCCTTGAGCTGAAAGGTAACACGGGACTTTTCCAGCAGATCTGTAAAGATGTTTCCATTATGTAGGTAGCTGATCATTGCAAACATAGAAATAAATTGGATGAAAGCACAGAAAAGGGACTTACATGTCTCTATATCAGCAGAGGCCAACTTCCCACTGGCTGCAAAGTGAATTCGGATGAATTTACCCTGCAATGTATGAAGAAAATAAAACATTAAGAGCCTTGGGCAGTGTCAGAATATTATTGTATACCTGGAGTATTTAGGAACCACATTATACTTTCAGAAGTATGACAACTTCACCAAGCTGTGAAACATGGTAACTGCAGGTAGTGACGGAAGTGTAACTACTAAAATTATGTAGGTGAACCACCCCACATAGATTTCCATCTAGAAAATCGGGGCTAAGGGTAACACTCCAAGCATGAGTTTCATTCTGCCTGATTACTGACTAGTCTAAAACTAAGACAAATAGATACAGTACAAACCTAAGCATTAAAAAAAAAAATCAAATGAGTTACTGTTATCAACAAAACCTTACAAATCTGGAGGAGTTGTCATTCCTGATGGTTTTGGCATTCCCAAAGGCTTCTAATGCCGGGTTAGCCTGGATTATTTGATCCTCCAGAGTACCCTAAGAAAAAAAAAGCAAAACATTTATTCAAAACACTTACACTGCAGGAAAAGCTCTACATCCTGTAAATTGAACATTCAAACCTTTTTCTCAGAGCCTGTTTCCTTTTTTCCACTTCCAGCTGCAATGCTGGCAAAGTACTGGATGACTCTCTTGGTGTTGACAGTTTTCCCAGCACCAGATTCTCCACTGAAAACACAAATAGAATGATCAAACAAACAGCACACACTCTTCTTCTTTCTGTTTCCTGCATGTCAGCTCCAGTATATCCACCATCCCTCCTCTGCACATGTTCAAACCATCTTAGTCTCGCCTCTTTAACTTTGTCTTCAAGCTGCTTAGCTTGAGCTGTCCTTCTGATGTGCTCATTTCTAATCTCGGCCATCCTGGTCATTCCCAAAGAAAATCTTTGTATTGTCAACTCTGCCACCTAAAACTATTCTCCATACATCATAGCAGGTCTCACTACCGAATTGTAAACCTTCCTTTTCATTCTTGCTACAATCCTTCTGTCACAAATCGCCCCTGGTTCTCGTCTCCACCCACCCTGCCTGCACTCTGTTGTTCGCCTCTCCTGTACACAAAAACATTGCTTTGGATGGTTGACCCCAGGTATTTAAATTCATCTGCCTTCGCTATCTCTTCTCCTTGCATGTTCACCTTTCTGCCTGTCTCGCTCTCATTCACCCACACCTCTCCAGACTTTCTTCCAACAGCTCTCACTTTCACTACTGATGACAGTGTTGCCTGCAAACATTACAGTCCACAGAGAAATCCTGCCTGACTATCTGTCAGCCTGTCCCTCACCAAAGCAAGCCAGAATGGGCTCAGACCCTATTCCCGTTGCCTTGCCTTGAACTCAAGTAGATAATCCAATAATCTCTGTAATAAGCCACCCTCTCTCATTGTACTTGATTTGTCTATGGCAACAAGTAAAACAGTGACTATTAGAGTTGTTGCTCGAGCTTCCTCCTAAAGTCCAAAAACATGAATGTTAGATTAACTGGTGATTCTATATTGGGCATATATTTGAGGTAGATAAAGTGTTTGAAGTGTAGAGAATAGAAAGCTATGTGAGCTTGTGGTTAAAAATGTTACTTGTAGTCTAAAGTGCTTTGAATGGTCAGTTAGGCTAGAAAAGCACTAAATGAGTTCATTAGAATATGCAGTACATATTAACTGTTTTAGAGATATTAGCGACATTTTAAAGCCTTCTTTTGTGGCCATTTGAATTTTTTTTTCTATTAAATTAATAAAATGATGCCAACATTAAATCTTTCCAATATATCATACTAAGATCTTCTGTTCAAGGACTGCATTTACATACTAAACTGACAAAGCACCACTTAAGCTAATATTCCTGTGGTTAAGTAGACCATAGACCATGTCAGCAAAAACTGAAAGGTTTCCAGATGCCACTTAGTAAAATTCTCACTGTATGATTTACTGTAATTACCAAGATCAAACAAACAGAGTCACAAATGAATGACTTACGTGATGAGAATTGACTGATTTTCTCTGTCTGTAAAAGAGCAGGACATATAAGTATTCTAGGACAACTCTTACTACAAAATCTTATTTTAATTTCAACATACTTCAACAATGGAAGGTAAATTACCAGTTAGCATGTACTGGTAGGCATTGTCAGAGATGGAGAAGATATGAGGAGGAGCTTCACTCCTCTTTTTTCCTCTGTAGGCAACGACCACCTCCTGGTTGTAGACTGGCAGCCACTTGTAGGGATTGACAGTCACACAGAACAACCCAGAGTAGGTCTAGTAGGTGGTGAAAAGAGGAGAGCAAAGTGTTAAATATGTAGAATTTGTGGGAGGGCAGTTAGCGTGTTGTGCTGTCAGCTCACGTAGATCATCCATGCTGCGTAACGCTCTTTGAGGTTATACAGCACAGCTGGTTCATGGAGGAAGGTGAACATCGCCATGTCTTCAATTTTATCAAACTTTGGCGGATTCTGAGGGTGCACATCGCACTCCTTCACTGTGACGGTCTGCAAAAAAGGACACAGTAGGTATTAATATGGACTTATTTCCAATATATTGTAGGAAGGAGATCTATCAATCTAGGATGAATTATCCCAAGCAGTTTGAGAGGAAAAGAAGAAAAGCACAAAACGAAGAAAAGCATGTATAACCCAGTTAGGTCAGTGCAGTGAACAGAAGTACTCTGGAGGACTGTTGTACCTCTGACAGACATAATTATGGCTATCCACTTTAATGTGACAATACAAAAATTGGCTCGTTAAAAAGGTTGCAAAAGTACCCATTCATTACATAAATGCACTCATAGTTGGACTGGCTCTTGTCTAGTCTTATTGTTGACTCAAAGCTTTATCCGTTTCATATCTTAGAGTAGAGAGATCTTAGAGATCTTAGAGAAAAAATAAATATTTTACATATTTTGTGTGTGTGTGTGTGTGTGTGTTTTAGCCAAACACAGGCTGTAAAATAGTAAATTTCTTATATAACACTTTTCTACTTGAGCATTCAAAGCCTCGTTCACCGATTAATACAAGCACTTTTTCTACACCCAAGAAAAATCTAACGTTCACACACATCCATACTCCTGTGAACACATCAGAGAGCAGCTTGGGGTTCAGTATGCATGCCCAAGGATATTTAGGCATGCATACTGGAGACTGGAGCAGCCACGGACTAAACGCCAATCTTCCAATTAGTAGATGACCTGCTCTACCTCCTGAGCTACAGCCACTGTCTCCTGATATTGCATCTCAAAATACAGAAGAAATTATGTAGAACTGTACCTTTTACTACTTGGTCCTAAAAATGGTGCACATAATTACCTTGAGGTGTCAAAGTTTATCCTAAGTGGAAAAAGGTTGATTGAAATATATTTTTATTGTACTTTTGCTTCTGAGCGTGTTTGACAAAATAAACAAAATTTCATATTTATGTTCAGTTGAGCTCAGCTGTGTCATGGAGAAAAGGACTTTTCTTGTTGTATCTATACTACATTTGTTAAAGGAAAAATAAGTTCACACCATTTGAGTCTTAGTTAGGAAACCAGCTGTATGAAGAGCAGCTGTGCCAACAAATCACTCACCTTCCCTTTCTCAGTCTGAGCAGTGACTTTGTCCCCATCACGGCTGATGATCGAAGCCTTCACATATTCCTCACTGGGGTCAGGAACAAAACACTCCTTCTTCATGTCAAATGGGCGAGTCTGGGCCTCCAGACGCTCCCTGTCTGACTTCCTCAGGTAAGGGGCCGCTGCCCCAAATTCTTTCATGGCAGCATCACCCATTTTTCACCTTGTGTACAACAAAAAGGGACAAATTACTTATACTGCAGACAAAGATTTTTTTTCTAAATGTTTTATATAACATTATATTTCCATTTTTCTCCAGTGTCCATTTGGACACACGCTTACCTTTATCCTTACTGAGAAGACTGAGGTGTACTGGTCCTGAGGAAAGATATAATGGAAACTGGTGAGACTGGTCTGCAGCACAGATAAGCCTACAGCATCAAGATCAAATTTCTCTGTTTGTAAGCACCTGTCCTCACGCCTTACCTTGAGATAGAATGGTGACCTGTTGGAGTTTCACCATGAGTTCTCCTTATAAGCAAAGCCCCTCTGCCAAATATGGAGGAGCGCTTTAAGGCCTAGGAATGTTTTTGTGTCTGGTTGGGCTGGGGGTTGGTGAAGGGAGGTGGTTAATGAGTGGTGGAGGGTAATATAGAAATCAGCGGGATAGAGTCTTATCAGTGATGGAGTCTCCCAACGAGGCCATATTAGGAGCTCCATGCATGCAGTGCCGTGATTAATCATAGGTATCCTCAAGCAGCCAGGGGACCACAATTCAATCTTTAAATAGACATGGGGAGGAATTCCTCTGTCATCATCCCTTAAGTGTGCTTGTGTTGCAGGAACAATACATGTCGTACCGAACAGAGGCATCCTCATTTAACACAGGCAGAACTGGCACACGGTGAAGAATGTTTAAATGTATTTAAATGATGTGTGAATTTCACAGATCCTGCAGGGGTCTAAAAGCTCTTACCAAAATATATATTAGTAAAACCTTAAGATATATATATATACATTTATCATAGGACAAATACTAACAAAAAGCTGTTCTTTCTGCACATCACTGTTAAACATGATGATTAAATAAAATTTAAAAGAAATACAAAGATCAAGAAATCCTTATTAAGGCCCTGCCCACACATACATGAGTATTTGAAAAAAGTTTTGTCCTGTCATCAACTTTTCTACAACATTTTAGACCTTTTGGACAAACTCTTGCATTTGGCATGCTCTTAGTAGTGCTATCCTTTTTTTCATAACAAAGGAAGTGGAAAAACCCCCGTTTTAAAACCCCCTGTGTGTCTGTGTCAGTGTAGTGTAAGACAGGTAGATGACAACACTGAATTGATCTTTTTTTTTTTTTGCTAAAATTCAGAGTGGAGGCGATTTAAGTTAGTTATTATGTATCAGTTTTGTTTGTTTGTGTATTCTTTGAAGAATTTATTCTGATATGATCAGAAATAACTGAGTTACAGTTTGAAATGTAATTAAGTCAGCATTATCTATTTATCTTGAAACCCAAGGTAGTTGTAGTGTCTAAAACTCAACTAAAAACTAGGTGTGAAAAAACTCACTTGAATAAAAATAAGAAGTAGTAAAAGTAACTAATAATAATAATTTTAAAAATGAAAACTAACTGAAGCAAAATCTTGTACTTAAAAAATAAAGGTAATTTAGCAATTTAAAAAAAATATTATAAAAAAATGCTTTGCGTGTAGTTTGTAGTATCTGTTATAAAACTGCCAAATCAAATATGTGGTGCAGCCAGAAGTAGTTTTTATGTTTTATCTATTTTTCTAAAGATTGTGCAAATTTACAAAAACACCTTTAGATCAGTAATTACAGTAATTACAAGTAATTACAAAACCCACCAAAACCAAACACTAACTGCAATAAAAACTAAAAACTGAAACAACAGTGGAAACAGAAATGAGAAAAAATGTGAAAATAACCCCAAATAAAGCCTTAGTGAAAAGTGTGTAACCATGTAATCCCTGCTTATAGCAAAAAAGCATCCTTTGAATATTTTGCCATCCCACGGATGTTGCTGAAACACAAAAGACGGCACACAACGTATCTAGGGAGATATTTTAGAGAAGTATGTTATGTATGGGTCTCAATTACTCTCGGAGCTTAGGGAGAGGCATTGTATTGTGTGTAGTTATCAGAGAATGAGCTTTGTGGTGACAAAAACAGACATCACATACTGAGTAAGTCGGTCTAAATAAAGAGCATAAGCATTTGAGCTCAACTAGGCGACAAGTGCGGAGTAACACAGACAGAGGTCTGCCACAGGTGACGTGCTTGAGATTCATTGAAAGGCAATGATGATGACACACAACAGAGGCCTCTGCACAATACAACCGGTTCAGTGCGATGCTAAGGTTACCGTAAAAGGCACCTCACATTATCAGGCAGCAGCTAGCAAAAGCTGGCCCCGTGGTTACAGCCCCGTTTAAATGGCATTGCAACTTTGAGGACAAAGATAACTGTGTGAAATTCCTGCTGAGAACGCGGCACTGATCGAGGAGAACAGCCACGGAGGCTTTCAGGGTGCTGCTATTGCTTGCAGCTAGGATCAACTATAGCAGATGATGGTCTCACACTGATCTCAGTCTCACATAAATCTCCTGAGAGTGACAGATATTATCCCACAGCCTATCAAGTGAGAATGTTCCTGCTTCTTTGTGGAGTCGGAGCTTAGCTGCCTTCAACATTGTAGCACGATTTACTTTAGATCTTAATAATGATATGATATGTACAACAACAAAATTAAATGCATTAAATGCATTAAAACACTGTTAAGTATAATCCCACCACTCAAACCTACTGATACATAGTCCCAATAAATGTTATCTGTATAACTTTAACAATATAATACTGTTTCATAATGTGCAACTTACACACATGCATACATTATGCATAGCACTCATCACAGCCAGCCACTAGCACCAGTAATAACAGCTCCTTGAAAGGTTAAGAGATAAAAGGAGGGTCAACAGCTGCTGACAAGAGCTGAGATTATTTCCATTCTGATAACTTCCCCGGCCCTCTTATTGACAGCTGGCGTCAGCTGGAAGTGAGAGATTCCATGCCCTGCTAAAGAGCAAGTGAAGATAACATCAACCTTAAAGGTCAAACGTGACTGAAATATTTTCTTTATGTCACAACAAATACACATTGTCACCACATACACTTAATTAAATAAAGGGTTGGCTTTGGCCCCAGAGGACATCCACTCGATAGGCAGCTGTTGTTATTTACTGTATCAGTGAGTATTATGATTTTTTAAAAGAAAAAAGCCCACTTACATAAAAACAATGTTTTTAATGTGCTTTACTCTGTATTTCACTGTAAAGTATTTATAAAAGTGCTGTGTAAATAAAGTTATCACTGCTATTGTGGGTTAGTTTTGCAGTCTGTCTAGATCTGGAACCAGGAATGTTTGGAAGAATTTCAACAATCAGACGAAATTAGAAGATTAAAAAAAGAGAAGACTCTATCTAGAACTTCAAGGTACAGTCTAATATATAGCTTCATATGTGGTCTAATTACAGAAGCAGGGAATTGCTGTGTCATTCATGGCTTGTCTTATTCACTTGAGCGTGAGCTCTGATATCTTGTTAATCACACTGATAATCTTCAGCGCATGCTGTGCTGTATGTGGTGTGAGCAGAGGTGTGAATGTGCTTTCATTAGCTCATAGACAAACTTCTGTACCTATGGGCCCAAACAGGGAGTTAAAGATATAGGATGTAATAAGAGAAGACATAGGGCTCCCTAAATTTCACACAAAGGGAGTCTGGGGCCTCCCTCTCCTCCCACCTCCTCTCCTGCCTCATATCAATATTTAGTCTCCAGCGGAAACAACAACCACTAAGACCTGACAGCAGCACCAAGGCAAAGCTCAAGACAGGTAAGATTAGCAGTTTCTGTAAATGATAAAGGCAATGGTGCCTCTACACCATTGCAACTATTACGAATCAGAAACAGCTGCATTTTCAAATATTATGTTCAAGATACTGTAAAAAAAAAAAAAATACATTAATTGATTAAAAAGTAAATAAACCAACAGAGTCAAACCTGCTAAATTAAGCATAAAGATCCTGACATGCAGTTTGTATTGCATCCCATTGTGCTTATTTTTCTGTCGATGTTTGCTTGTTAATCCTCTGGAATTCTCCCCAGGCCTTTGGAACAGACAGACCTGGGCAGGGATTCATTGACCAGCTGCAAGTGATTACAGGCGGTATTACAGTAGGTCCAAGAATGAGCACTGGTTTATGTTTGACCTTGAGGTCCAGGCTCTTGGGCTTTCTTGACCTCTATTTTAAGAACATGGATTTTGTTTTCTCTCTCGTCTCTTTTAGTTATCATCACTATCTCACTATTTCACTTTTCAAATTATTTCCCACTTCTTCACTCGACTTCTAATTTTCCCATTTAGGCCTAAAGCTTGATATATGCCAGTGCTTTGGATTTCACACCATAGCACATGTGTTAACGTGACATAAACCTTTCCAGTAAAGAAGACCTTGCTACAGACCTACATTACTTGCTTGTAATGCTATTGCAATAGCCAATATTTTGCAAGTGTAGACAATTGCTGTTTCCTTGTTTTCATAGCGCTGACAGAATCCGTTCTGAAGCCTCTCCTTATCGCATTTTATTAAAAGTGATTATTGTTCAAGGCGTATTCCCCTCAACATGATCTGGTCAGTTTCACTATTATAGATTTAACTGAACACATGTCTGTATTTGTAATTGTACAGCCAGTGTTGGGGAGTAATGGAATACATGTACCGCCGTTACGTATTTAGAATACAAAATATGAGTAACTGTATTCCGTTACAGTTACCGTTTAAAAAGGTGGTATTCAGAATACAGTTACTTTGGTGAAATAAATGGATTACACGGCGGTACTTTCCTGTTTCATATTGTCGCGGGTCAGGACTGTTTGGGTTTGTTTGACAGCTATGTTCTGTTGTTCCAGGCGGCAGCGTTACGGTTGCCATGGTTACAGGGTGACGCGCTCTCTCTCTGCGTGTTTCCTGGGTGAGAGAGCGCTTTTTTGTTGTTGTTGTTGTGCTAAGCTAAAAGGCAGAATGCTACAGGCATGGCCCTAAAGAATGTAGCCTCATGGGCAGTGTAGTCCGTGCTGCAGGGAGAATGGACTGCCATACACGTTATGTGTCTGTGAGCGAGGGAGGGAGAGAAAGGAAAAGTCCCAGCTGTCACGGAGCAAAAACAGGAGCTGGAAGCATGTAAATATAATAATAACCACTGCAGCCAAGAAGAGTGCCTGACGAGCCCAGCTGTAAGTAAGCTATTAAGACTCAACTGTACACTGTGTTCGTGTTTTCCTCCGGAAAAAATAAGTTCCGTTGGAGCAGCCTTTCAACGCCTCTCTCTGTCTCTGGCAAGCAAAGTGACCCAGACAACAAAGTAAAGCTATTTTTCGGCTACCAGCCCGACAGGGAACCCACCGTATTAGCCCGAGGTCCCTTTACTACTGTTCGGAGCCGCGGACCTTCAGTAACAGTAATAAATCACAGCAATAGTACATTCACGTAGTTGTAAACAGCATGATAATATATTAAGTAATCCAAAGTATTCAGAATACGTTACTCTCATTGAGTAACGTAACGGAATACGTTACAGAATACATTTTGGGGCATGTATTCAGTATTCTGTAATGGAATACATTTTAAAAGTAACCTTCCCAACACTGTGTACAGCAGTGTGTCTAATCCAGTGTACAATTACAAATGCAGACAACAAAGCTGAGAAGTCAAGATTAACCCATCCCCTACCACACCCAGGTACTTTCAGCTGTTGGATTGACCCGAAACTTTAATATTTTTACTATGAGCCACTATCCCATACCTGACTCATGGTTTATGTTATAATCTACTTCAAAGATATTTATTTACTGTAAATACGAGTAAAGGGAGGATGCCTTCAAATGCATTTGACATCTATATTTTTTAGCAACTAGAACATTGTAGCTGCAATTTCACCATTAATGGGCATATATAAAATTTCATGTTTTTTAACTAGCAGTTATTACAGTATAATCCATGTACTATTGCATTATATTCCATGTGTTAGAGATCATTCAAATCTTGTACAATTTGTCATGAACCCACTTTGAAAAAAACAGAAAGAATACAATGTTGTGCAACAGCTTAATGAGATTTTATTAGCACTACAGGTTGTAAATAGTGATAGCTGAGGGGATCTATAACACACAGCAGACAAAGGGGTTTCTGTTGACTCCAAAGCTTCACTCCTCATCAAACCCTTTCTGTAGCAGCCGGGGGAGGTTGGAAAAGAAGAAGAGAAACAGCTGTCAGGTCTTCAGATTAGTGCGGCTTTAGTGCAACAAAGCAACTCAGATATATATACACACATATATATATATCTCTCTCTATATATATATATATACATATATATATATAATTACAAAGTGATATCAACTGACAGAACACATACTCTATCCGTGCTAAAGAACAAACAGCAGAGCAGCAAACGAGTTAAATGCAGCCACTAGAGGGCAGCACGTGTCAGGGTCAGATGCTGCAAAGTGCATGCGTCAAACCTTGGATCCGACATCGCGGCTCTTGGCACGAAGCTTGTTGACCTGAGACTCAGCGATGTCAGCTCTCTCTTCAGCCTCCTCCAGCTCATGCTGCATCTTGCGGAACTTGCCAAGATGAACATTGGCCTGTTCTTCCTGTTAAGGTTAACGAAACAAACCTGAGTATTTGGAGACAGAAGACGACACCACGTTTAGACTTCACCTCAAACATTACCATACTTACAGCCTCCTCTGCAGATCTCTTGTAGGCTTTAACTTTCAGCTGCAGCTTGTCCACTAGATCTTGGAGCCGCACGATGTTCTTGCGATCTTCTTCAGTCTGTGGAAATGAGAAACAAGGTTACACATTTGGCCTGTGGAAGGTTGGCGACCTGTCTAGGGTGTACTCTGTACCCTGTGAGACAGGCTCCATCACTCCCATAACCCTAAAGCGGATAAGCAGTGAAGAAAATAAATGGACGGATGGTTTCAAACTTACAAAAAATGCTTAATTCAACCTGGGAAATGGATGCTGATAGTTTCCACAAACCTGGTAGGTGAGTTCCTTGATGCGACGTTCATATTTACGCACCCCCTTCACAGCATCACTGCTTTTCTTCTGCTCCATTTCCACCTCGTTTTCTAGTTCCCTTACCTGGTTGGGGAGATGATTTTACAGATAACTCTCCAAAGAATTTCTTTCAAGAATTGAAAAATTTAATTTCCCAGAAATAGCACAGATATGTAAAAGAACTGCTCACCCTGGCCTCGAGCTTCTGCACCTGCTTCTTGCCTCCCTTCATGGCGATCTGCTCAGCTTCATCCAGGCGGTGCTGCAGGTCTTTGATGGTTTGTTCCATGTTCTTCTTCATCCGCTCCAGATGAGCGCTGGTGTCCTGCTCTTTCTTCAGTTCCTCTGCCATCATGGCAGCATCAGTGATGGCCTTCTTGGCCTTTTCCTCTGCATTCCTGCACTCCTGCACTGCCTCCTCCACTTCACTCTGAAGCTGGGATGTATCAGCCTCCAGCTTCTTCTTATGATTTATCAGGCTGGTGTTCTGCATACAATAAACAAAGACAAATGATGTCATATGATATGCAGTACCTTTTGTCAGCAATTTAATATGAACCTTTCTGTCTGTGTCACCTGTGAGTGCAGTAGCTGCACCCTCTCGGTAACATCCAGCAGCTCTTGCTCTGCAAGTTTGCGGCTTCTCTCCGTTTGCTCCAGAGCTGCTCTCAGCTCCTCCACTTCAGCCTGAAGCAGGGTGTTGCGTCGCTCAACAATGACAATGTTTTCCTTCATATCATCATTGGCTCGCAGAGAGTCATCCAGCTGAAGTTGTGTGTCCTAGAAAAATGTTAGATCCTCTGGTTATAAATAATCCATTACAGAAATAGAAACATGAGAAATAATTACTTTTTAGTTTACCTTCAGATGTGCATGGACGGCCTTAAGCTGTTTCTGGGCCTCAGCTGCCTGCCTGTTAGCCTGGCTTAGCTGGATCTCCATCTCATTCAGGTCTCCTTCCATTTTCTTCTTCAGCCGCAGAGCCTCATTCCTGCTGCGAGTCTCAGCTTCAAGAGAGCTCTGCAGGGTGTCGATGGTCCTCTGCAGGTTTCTTTTGCTCTGCTCCATCTCTTCATCCTTCTCAGCCAGTTTACGCTCCATGTCAGCCTTGATTTGGTTGAACTCAAGCTGAGCTCTTAGAATCTTGCCCTCCTCATGCTCAAGAGAACCCTAAGATGGTTGTGAAATCATATTTTGAACTGTTCTTTTTAAAGTTATAAATATATATACATAAGAGACTGGAGGATGTTAGGTTTTAGTCGCACCTCTGCTTCCTCAAGGGCAGACTGAATGTCACTCTTTTCTTGCTCCAGCTGCTTACGGACCTTCTCCAACTCATGAATGGTTTTTCCCCCCTCACCAAGTTGCTCAGTGAGGTCAGAAATTTCCTCTGTGTATGAAAGCGGTTGTGTTCAGTGTACTTTTCTTTTGTACCTGTATGTGTGTGTGTGTGTTGTCAATGTGCATTCAGTTACCCTGAAGATTCTTGTTCTCTCTCTTCATTGTCTCCAAATGTTCAAGAGATTCTTCATAGGAGTTCTTAAGTTTGAAGAGCTCAGTGCTGAGAGACCTGGCCTCCTTCTGGGAGCTCTCCAGCTCACACTGACACTCCTCATACTTCTGTTTCCACTCAGAAAGAATCTGAGATAGACATTGAGATAGAAATGGTATGAATTTAGGTTTAAATCACTGACCTCTCCATAGTTTCCCTTGTATCTGCACTGTAACAACTCTTTGACAAAGCAAGAGGTCATTATCTGTCACAGACATGCCAGGTTTATAGTTCAACATGAAGAACAGAAAGCATGATTTTAATGATTAATGTGTTTGCAGTAGTTTAACAATAAAATATGAAAAATACTTTGTCAAAGTTTCTTTGTTTCTTGTCCAGAGCAGCAGCAGCAGCATTAGACCTCTCTACATCCACCATGAGATCTTCAATCTCATTCTGCAGCCTGTGTTTGGTCTTCTCCAGAGAGGAACATTTAGCATTCACTGCTTCAACAGCCTCCTCAGCCTCCTGCAAACGCTGAGCCAGCTTCTTTCTAAAAGTGAAATGCAAGTGTTTTTATATTTTGGCCCATTATTTAGTTAGTGAACATTTGTACTCTGTAGCCTTCTATAGATATAAAAATCTATCAAAGGCTTGCAGACATATGTAATTGGAAGCAAGCTTATGCTTGCTTCCAATTACATATTAGAAGCTTGTTTTGTTTTGTTTTTGCCTGAAAGGGAGCTTCAGTGCCAGTAACAACACTTTCCTTTCAGAAAATGTTAGATTTTACATTTGTTCAGACGACCACAAGAAGTCAACTATGTATGCGGCATTTTTTAACTTTTGAATATAACCAACTAGTATTGTTGTTTTTCTGTTAAGGTCATCCTGGGGCAACGACATCCAGCAAAGGACCCCATGTGCACTGTGGACATTGGGGTGTATGCTCATTACTTGAGCTCCTAGATCAAAATTACTCAAATCAAAACATTGAAGACATAATTATCGTCATCACAGCTGTCGCCACTCAGCAAAATCTTCTGCACCACTGTTGGTATTGGAGTAAAAAAAAGATACAAAAAAATTGCAACTGTTTTCAAAGTTTCCTCCAGAAAGTCTCGCCTTATCACGTATACCTTCTCTACCTATCATCTGGAAATCTCAGAGCTTCTGTACTGATACATTATTGAAATGGCACTAAAGATCAAACACTCGTGGTACCTGCGTAGCAGGTTGTAAAAATTGGGACGTGCACAACATGCCATGCCACCATTTGATAGTATAAACGGGTATAAACACTCCTTGAAGCAGGTGGTCCTATCTTTACTGTACTTCTTTTGAGCTCTTTATCATATTTCACAGTTTAGATTAATGTTCTTGTTTGTATTTAACTTACTTGGCCTCTTCTAGTTCTTCAGTCCTCTGGATGGCATCAGTTTCATACTTGGTTCTCCACTGAGCCACCTCAGAGTTGGCCTTGGACATGCCACGCTGCAGTTCAGCTTTAGCCTCCTGCTCCTCCTCATACTGCTCCCTGAGCAGGTCACAGTCATGGCGAGCAGACTGCACTGCATGAGCTAATGCATTCTTGGCCTGGATGAATATATATATAATATATGTATAATGGGGGCAATTATCTTGCAGCTTGTGTTTTTATTTTTAATTTATTTGGATCTATACTAGTTTTGCATACCTTTATTTCCTCTTCTAGCTGTCTCTTTATATCTTCAAGTTGTTGGTTATAGGAATTCTTTCCTCTAGTCAGCTGAGAAACAAGAGATTCTTTCTCTTCCATCTGTCTTAAAAGCTCATCTAAAGAGGTTCAAGTTCATTAAATTCCATTGTTCTGTATTAAATGCGTATGACATTTGAAGTGAACACAGGATAATACAAACCATTCTCTGCTTGAAGTTTGGCTTTCTGAGTGGTTAAGTCACTAAGGGATCTTTGATATTCATCACACTTGGTCCTGTATTCATTCATTTGATCCTCCAAAGTTCTGCAGGTCTTTTCCAGTGTAGTCTTTAAAGAAATATAACAGTTCACAGACAGTCTAGATGTTAATCTGTTATTTGAAGAGTGACCAACCACATTTTTAAACTTACCTTAGACTTTACAGTTTGTTCCATATTGGAGACCACATCATCCAGCTCCAGTCTGAGCTCACTCTTCTCCTTCTCCAGTTTCTGCTTGACTCTCTGCAGGTTGTCAATCTGCTCTCCCAGCTCAGCAACACTGTCGGCTTGTTTCTTCCTGAGTGTGGCAGTAGTGGCTTCATGATGCAGAGTGGCCTCTTCGAGGTCTCTGCGCAGTTTCTGGAACTCGGCCTCCCTCTTCTTATTCATTTCAATCTGGGCAGCTGTCGCTCCTCCAGCCTCCTCCAACCTCTCACTGATCTCCTCCAGCTCTCTGGCCAGGTCAGCTCTCTGCTTCTCTACCTTGGCTCGAGCAGCTCTCTCTGCTTCAAGCTCTTCCTCCAGCTCCTCTACACGAGCCTGGTGCGAGAATAACATGTTGAAATGAGTCAGTACTTTAAAAACTACAGTTAAGACAATAAACAGTGCACATTTTGTCACCTGTAGCTCTTTCAGTTTCTTTTGCAGTTGAATAACGATGGCCTGTTCATCTTCAACTTTGCTGTTCAGCTGGCTGATCTCAAAGTCTTTCCTGCAGCATTTTTTCTTGTCAGTGTTAGGCAACAAAACAGTGTACATGGTATTCAGTGATGATACTGACTGAACAATGTTGAAATGAATGCTTACTTTTTCAGACGCTCCTCCAGCTGTTGCTTGTCATTTTCAAGATCCATCACAGACTCCTGGGTCAACTTTAGATCTCCCTCTAGTTTCCTCTTAGCTCTCTCGAGGTCCATTCGAATCTTTTTCTCTTGCTCAAGAGATCCTTCAAGCTTATGGCAAAAATGAAATATTATTGCATTTCTGAATAGCTTAATCCCCAATATAGTGCCATCTAGGTAGCATAATTTCAAAAAGTTTATATTTTACATCATCCACTTGCTGCTCCAGCTTAGCCTTGGCCTTGGTCAGAGAGTTGACTTTGTCTTCCTCACTCTGCAGGTCATCCAGAGTTTGCTGATGAGCTTCCTGTAAAGCTTTCTTTTCCTTGGTCAGCTTGGCAATGATCTCATCCTGAGCAGCCATCTCTTCAACAAGGTTCTTGACCTGTTGTAAGTAAATGATGGTATTACAAATTCTGTGCACAGGTTAGACACATGACTCTTTTTCGTACCCTTGTTGTCAGAAATAGAGATATCACATTAGTCGTACCTTGTTCTCAGTGGCATGCTTCTCTTTCTCCACTTTAGCTAGAGTTAACTCTAAGTCATCAATGTCTTTCTTCAGCTCGGAGCACTCGTCCTCCAGCTTCCTCTTCTTAGCAGTCAGTTCTGCATTCATCTCCTCCTCATCCTCCAGCCTCTCTGTCAGCTCTTTGATTTTGGCCTCCAGCTGAATTTTGCTCTTGATCAGCCCCTCACATCGTTCTTCAGCATCACATAGATTGTCTTGTTCCTACCAAATAGAATTCTTGTTAGTGTTCACTTTAATGACACGTTTAAAACAATATATAACTATGGTGTCATTCTTACTGCTTGAACTTGGAGCTGCAGGTCATTCTTCTCTTGGAGAAGAGTCACCATTTTCTCTTCTAGTTCCTTTCTTCGAGCTTCAGATTTTGCATAAGCTTCTTTGAGTTTTAGGAATTCTTCCTTCATGTTGGCCATCTCTTTTTCTGCCTCAGCAGATCTCAGTAGAGGTTTGATCTTGAAGAAAAGCTTCATCCAGGGCCAATTCTTAACCCCCATGAAGGCACGGATGTTCCACTGGATTACTAATAAAGCATCTCTAGAAGTTTTTTCAAGTAAATTAGGGATTCAGTTAAGAATAAAATCACAAAACAATAACTGCTGAATATTTCATGACCAGTATCACGTGGCTGTAGAAGATACCTGCGTTCCACCATCTTCTGATACTCAATGCGAGACAAAAGACCACGGGATCTGGCTTGAATCGCTGTGATGATTTTGGAAAGACGCTCATCTCTCATCTCCTCAAGCAGACCCAGCAAGCCAGCCTTGAAGAACACCTAACAACAGCAATGGGTTTTAAGGTTGGAAAATCCTATTTTTATTTTTGGACATTTTTACTGATATGAGTAACACCTGAGAAGATACCTTCGTATGCCCAAACTTGTATTGGTTGTGGTCAATATCCAGAGATGCAAGAAGTTTTTCAGCTCCCTTCCTACTGTCTATAAACTGGCCTTCGGGAATGGCAGCAGGATTCAGGATGCGATATCTGGAAAATGATGATGTAAACTTGAGCTTGTTTTGAGATACCCCTACTGAAAGTAGAATGAAGCACACAAGTGTTTTTCATATTCTCTAAGGTGTCTAATATATGAAATTTCTTCTTGTATAAAAATATTTTACTGCATAATTAGTAAAAGAAAAAAACTGCAAAATAATACTCTGAACTCATGTAATTTCATAATGGGATGTCTGATTCTTTCTAAATTGGTGTGAGAGAGTCAACAAGGGGTCTTTATACATGTCTGAAAAACAGAACGTGAATTTCTTAATGTATTAGGTAAATTTACTACTTTCAAGTATTTTTAAGTATGAAAATCTGTGCTGAATGTTCTCATATACTTTTCAACTTTTTTTTCTTTTTGAAAACTTGAAGACATGATGATTATTGCTCATTGGGAAGCATTTTTCTTTATAATTTTTCTTGGGAACATTAATTTTTTTCTTGCAGAAAGTAATGTTTAATAAAACATCTAACAGACAAGTACAAAATGAACTCAAGAAATTGAATACGGGTTAGCACTAAAGAGCTTAAAGCTAGCAACTTAGGTAACTCATCTAGCTTCTCCATACTAAATGAGTTTTTCAATTTTTCAATCTTCAAAGACTTACCATGGATATTTTAGAAATACATCTGTAAAGATTGTGGCTCATTAGGGTTGGTTTAAATTACAAATGAAACATACATTAATGTGAAAAAAAAATTAATCCAACTACCCTAAACCAGTTACTCATGAGCTCCTATCAGTTAAAGCCTATATGGTGCCCTTTCCAACAATCCTTACTGGGCCCTTCTGGTATTCTTTTACAGTTTTGTTTTGTGATGTTTTTGTTGGTTTTTTAGTTAATTTAGGGTGCATATCACAATATCTGTCAATGTAAATATTTTTGCAGTAAAATATTTTACACAAGAACTAGCACTGTTCTTGACAGCACTAACAAGAACCCATTTCATATATTAGACATCTTAGACAGTATGAAAAATATTGTTTGTTTTTCTTGTGGTCTGGGTATCTCGCATGTGGGAGCATTTCCAACCTGTGATCTTAATGAGGTAATACCTCTGCTTGAAATCTCCATAGAGGATCCTGTTGGGGAAACCCTTTCTGCAGATCCTGATGCCTTCCAGCACACCGTTACAGCGCAGCTGGTGCATCACCAGAGGGTTCTCCATGGCCCCTGGAGTCTTGGTCTCATTGGGGATGATGCAGCGTACAAAGTGAGGGTGAGTTGACCTCAAGTTGGTCATCAGCTTGTTCAGGTTCTCCTTTAATGAGATGAAACAGATATTTAAAAATACTAATGATAGTTGCATGTAAAAACCATTTAGTCCAAGAAATGTAAAACATAAGTACCCTGTGAAGAGCAGACACGGTCTGAAAGGAGGATCCTTTTTTCTTCTTCTCTTTTTTACCCTCGACAGCTTCAGACATAGCTGTTGAGAAAATGTGTGTTGTTAGTACTAGACAAGAAACCCTACAAATATCTTAAAACTAGATATTCATCCAGGTGTACCTGAGTCAGCTCCTGCATAATTTGCAAAGAGAGTTGCAAGAAGTTTGAGGGTAGACTTTTGGTACAATGCCACAACAGTCTCATTCAAAGGATCCTTGTTCTTCACCAGCCAGTTGTTGATATTATAATCAACAGTTCCAGCATAGTGAACTAGGGCAAAGTGAGCCTCTGGTTTTCCTTTGACAACTCTGGGCTTCTGGAAGTTGCTGGATTTTCCCAGGTGGTTGTCATAGAGCTTAGCTTTAAAGGTGGTATCAGTGGCTTTGGGGAACATGCACTCCTCTTCAAGGATGGACATGATACCCATGGGCTGCAATTTATGAGTGAAAGGGCAAAAAATGAGTGTTTCTTTTTTAAAACAAAAATTTAAAAAATGCCATATTTGCATTAATTTGAGCTGAACATGTAATAGTTCGGGGTGTCACCTTTTCAATCAGGTCGATACAGGCCTGCAGATCCATGCCAAAGTCAATGAAAGTCCATTCAATGCCCTCTTTCTTGTACTCTTCCTGCTCCAGTACAAACATGTGGTGGTTGAAAAACTGTTGCAGTTTTTCGTTGGTGAAGTTGATGCACATCTGCTCAAACGTGTTGAACTGTAAATAAAGAAAGAAAGAAAATGTATTCAATTTTAATCTTTCTGTACATATTATGTTGGGAGAGATGCAGTTTACTGTGATTGCTCACATCAAAGATTTCAAATCCGGCAATGTCCAGCACCCCTATGAAGTACTGGCGAGGCTGCCTGGTCTCCAGTGACTGGTTGATTCTCATTACCATCCACAGGAACATCTTTTCATAAACAGCTTTTGATAGAGCACCAACAGCATAGTTCACCTGTGGAGTGGGAACACAAGGACCATACAAGAAGCCACAAAGCAAGGAGGGTGCATTCCTCATTTTTGAATCTATTTCTAACCATTTAAAGATAACTGTATTGAAATGTGCCTTCTCTTATTCTCTGACCTGGGCAACATTTTGTCCTTTGGTGACCCACTCGTTTCCTACTTTGACTCTTGGGTGACAGAGACCTTTGATGAGGTCAGCAGAGTTTAGGCCCATCAGATAAGCAGATTTGTCCGCATCTGAAGAAAAAAATAGAATACTTTGAAATTCTGTGGTTTGATTCTGTGCCAAAGTGCCAAACAGAACCACACTGTACCTTCAGTGCCATCAGCCTCTGCCTGCTCCTCTCGCTGCTTCTGCTTGAATTTCATGTTACCATAGTGCATAATGGCACCAGTCAGCTTGTACACAGAGTTCTTTTCCTCTTGCGTAAAGCCCAACACATCAAAGGCACTCTGTAGAACAGCATACAATAATGTCTCAACATCCTTAAAGTGAAAATATCACTTTAAGTAATCGGTCCAAAACTTCTACAGTGCTCTATTAGACCAGCACATGGACTTATTAAATGAGAGGTTATAAAATAGCAATAAGTGAGAGCCTGACATCTGTTGCCATGAGTTCCTCAGCGTCATCAATGGAGGCCACTTGGGTTTCCCCCTGTGAGATGAAGGCATAGTCATAGGGATTATTGGTGATCAGCAGCATCTCTGGAAGACACACAAATGAATGAAAAAAGGTAATAAAGGTGGGCACGTGACAATGCCTATGTTTTATCTCTTTTTTTATACCATTCCGTGCACTAACCCAAGATTTCAGGCTTTTTGTTGGACAGAATCTGGTAGAAGATGTGGTAATCTCTCTCAGCCCTAAGCTGGAAGATCACACGAGACTTCTCCAGAAGGTCTGACAAACGTGAAATAGAAGGTATTTCCATCTGTTACAGCTTGACAAAATAAATATGATACAAGTGTGGAAAGAATGTTTGTTCTTACATGTTTCAATATCAGCAGATGCTAGTTTTCCCCTGGTATCAAAGTGAATTCGGATAAATTTACCCTGAAAAGATCATATTTGCATTTAAAAACATTCATTGATAACTTATCCTCTTACTGACTAATTCCATAGAAACACCAGATTCACAATATTCATGGTTCAGCTGTAAAAATATTTGACACTCACAAATCTGGAGGAGTTGTCATTCCTAATGGTCTTGGCATTGCCAAAGGCCTCCAGAGCAGGGTTAGCCTGGATAATTTGATCCTCCAGTGTGCCCTGTCATAAAGGAACACTGTGGTTGTTAAATGTGTGAATATTTAGAGGCTATCTCTTTTTTCTTTTTTTTATTACGAATCTCTTTACTAGCAGATTATATGAAATCAGGAGAAACGTTTGTAGTCTTTGCGGGTCTTAAGCCATCATCAGTGATGAGAAGTAATCCTAGCCTGTCACCCTGGTTAAAAGTGAAAAACTCTTTTGGTTAGTGTGAATTAGAATATCTATTTCTTTACTTGTTTCCCATGGTTACCCTGGAGAACAATTTTCAAAAGCCTAACATGTTCTGATAACATAGGGTTTGAGGTACTTTGCATCATTGATGAGCTCTTGGACCTAAGACAGAGTTTATTACTTACCTTGTCCTTGACATTGGCGTCCTTTTTAATGCTTCCAGCCGCAATACTCGCAAAATACTGGATTACTCGCTTTGTGTTGACAGTCTTTCCTGCACCAGATTCTCCACTGTAATTGCAAAGTCACTCATCAATATGTAAATACACCATATTGTAGACTAATGTTGTGTTGTGTATCCAAGACTTTACATACGTGATCAGAATTGACTGGTTTTCACGGTCTGCAAAAAAGTACGTTTGTAAAGGTTATGTCAGTATATGTCACAAAACTTAACCCAAACTGTATCTATTAATATCCATCTGTACCTGCCAGCATGTACTGGTAGGCATTGTCAGAGATGGAAAAGATATGAGGAGGTGCTTCACTCCTCTTCTTTCCTCTGTAGGCAAGAACCACCTCCTGATTGTAGACTGGCAGCCATTTGTAAGGGTTGACAGTCACACAGAACAACCCAGAGTAGGTCTGAGAATATAAAGAAAGCCATTGCTGTTAAGGCATAAATGCATTTCTATTTCTGATTTAGAACTTTGTGTTTGGATATGCTTCAGGCGTTGGACATGCTGCTAATTTGATGGTAACTCCCAGAACATTGTTGTGTCTAAATTCAAGATTCAAGATCTTTATTGTCAATACAACAATATACACAGTACAGTGTACTGAAATGCCGTTTCACCCCAAGCCCCCCATGATGCATTTACAAGAATATCTCCAACAGATATCAGAGTAGAAATTACTAATAAATAATAACTCACTAAATTTGGGTAAAGTTAAGAGATAAAAAGGTACTATTACTGACTATATCTATGTACAGTAAACAAAGACAGGACAGAGGCAATATGAAGTGGTCATGTGCAATTACATTAAAGTGAAATGACTGTGCAGTAGGTATGAATACCAGGTTCAAGTTATGAGTCAGGTTATTGTAGACAAGACAGGACAAAGACATGTGCAAGATGCAAAATGTGCAAATATAGTATAATTTAGCAAATACTACAAATTGTTCCTGGTTTGTAGTAGATTTGTGGAAGTTTATGTTGTTTTTGAGTCTTTTGGTGAGTATTGTAAGGTGTTTGTAAAAGTGTTTGTGTTTATCAGTCCTTTGGCGGTAGTGAGTTGAGGGCTCTGACTGCTTGGGGGGAAAAGCTCTTGTTTCTATGTTAACATTTTAAGTGCATTCCTAATTAATGGAATACAATATTTGCCAAAGTTAGAAAAAATGAAGCTTCAGAATATTCCTGGTAGCCACCAATATCAAGCTTAACCACAGTTCATAGGTCATCTTCATGCCAACCTTCCCCAGCCGATCGCTTACAACTGTACGCTTACCTGCCTACAGTTGTTACACATCTGCTATCCTCTTTGCAACCCACCCAAGCTCTTCAGTTTCATGCTGTGTCTGATTTAATCAATGCCATCTCATTCCTGTTCTTTTCAGAACATTTTGCTGCTCCTCATCTAGTGAAAGCACCAGATGTAAATGACTGCAAATAGGTTTTACCAGGTTTTCCTTGTTTTTGACTAGCTGACTACTCACATAGATCATCCATGCTGCATAACGCTCTTTGAGATTAAACAGCACCGCTGGTTCATGGAGGAAGGTCAGCATGGCCATGTCTTCAATCTTGTCAAACTTTGGAGGATTTTGTTGCAGAATCTGCGAGTCTTTGACAGTCACAGTCTGGAAGGAAGAAAATAGAATGCATTTTTATGATTCAGGTTATGAAACCAAACATTTACTTCCTGTTGTCTGTGTTACCTGCTTGTTCTGCCCTGTTATTGTCAGCATTACTTGTGTAGTGTTACAGTGCATACCACAGGCTGTCATTGCCAGATGGCAGCAATACCTCGCTTCATCACTCAGCTGCTCTGTGCTGTGAGTGGAGACTTTAATTGCACTAGTAGACAGGCTTCCATTTGAACTTGTCCTGACACTCACTTAAGGACACACACTTTAAATCATTCATAGATTTACACTCAGATTATCACTTTCTCCCAGACATGCACTCATATACACTCACATCTAATGTGGTTCCTGTGCTGCTCTAACTGACCTGGTTACTGGAGTGGCTCCAGTTTATCAAAATCACCTGATAGATTTCGTTTTCTGGTACAAAGTGGTGTACTGAATGATCAAGTGGACCAGGCAATCGATTCGACTGTGCCTACCACTACAGCATGCAAGGTAGCCTAAGTGAGAGTATATTTGACTTAACTGCGATCTCACTGTGTGATAAGAATGAGGGCAAACACAATGATAAAAACAGCAACCAACTAACCTTCCCATTCTGGGTCTCTACAGTGACCTTGTCTCCATCTCGGCTGGTGATGGTTGCCTTCACAAACTCTTCCACTGGATCAGGGACAAAGCATTCCTTCTTAATGTCAAAAGGACGCGTCGAGGCCTCCATACGTTCCTTCTCCGACTTCCTTAGGTACGGGGCAGCCGCCCCAAACACAGACATCTCTGCATCCCCCATCACAGCACTAATATACATACAAAGAGTTGGTTCAGAGCTTGATACTCTTTCTTTCTTTTCTTTAAAAATTTACTGCACTCCATTTTCATGCAAATGAAAATCTAACTTATTTTCTTTGTCCAAACCATATATAGAATTTCCACTGATGGAAATATATAGCCATATGATTAACTCTGTAATATAAATTGTTATAAAAAAAACTTTAAAGAAGGATCATTTACCAGTGGGTTCAACTCAGATGACAAGTGAGCTCAGACTTCACTGTATGAAATGATGATTCACCTGCAGAAAGAGTGTTTAATGAGATTTGGCAGCATCCTTTTGGGTCATATAAATGGACTGGATCTTATAAAGTGCTTTTCTACAATACTTAAGCACTTAAAGCGCTGAATACAACATGTCTCAGTCACCCAAGTACTTTTTCCACATCTAAGTGCTTTCCATCTAACATTCATACTCAGTTATCTACTTCTAGATTAGTAGATAACCTGCCACAGCCATACAAAGTACACCAGTCCAGTGTTAGCTAAGTGTTAAATAGGACTGGGAGATCTTAAAACACCACATTTAAACCTGTCTAGTTTAGACAATGGGAAAATAAACTATGATAACAGCATGCAAAGTATAACCAGACTTACAGAGGCCAGGTGAAGAGAAAGTAGCTGGTAGACCTGCAGGCAAAGCAGGAATCAAATATATAACCCCAGATAACCCTACCTTACAAGGCCAAGGGCACCACCCTGACCTGATAACACACACACACACACACTTACTTGGTAACCGCCATCATTTTCATCACTTATGACAGGGCTCTCCATGGCTCTCATGATGTCTGGCTGCCCTCTCTGCTTGTTTGTCTCCACCTCTCATGTCCAAATAATGTGATTTTTTGGGAACACTGCCAGGAACTTTCTGCAGCATAACTCATCTGTGACTCACCCAAACATAGCTTCTCTATCTCTAATTCTGCCACACTTTTTTCCTGTCATCTCTTGCACTGAATTCTTCTTCCAAGTGGGGACTGGTCATGGATGGAAACCAGATTCCATTTACTGCCTGGGCAGAAGGGGCGAAAAGGACAGAATGACACTTGAAAGGCACAAATTGCCACCTTATTTACTTATAGTTTACAATGACTCAGTCATTTTTGCCATGGCAGTGCATCTCCATAGCTTGGACTTTTCTCCATGTCACCAGTCCAACATCCAGCAGCCCACAGAGCAGATGGAATCTTAGCAAAACATTATGCAGTTTTCACCCAGTTAGGCACAGTTTGCAGGTTTTCTTAAACACATGTTTGTGTTACACATGAGACACAATGATAAAGCAAGTTTAAAAATACATCACAGTTGTCATTTCTAAAATACAACTCAGAACTGTTCGCACTTGTTACGAATGATGTTAATAATGACTCGTTACAACTGATGCACTTCAGAGTGCACAGCTCTGCACACAAGGTTGATACCAGCGACTGAAAACAATCTAAGGGAAAGTAATTTCAGATTAAATTTGAGCCAATAACCATGTTAAGCTCAAGTATTTTTACATGGAATGACAGGCAATTTGAAAACAGACCTGGTATAGTATGAGACTAATATATGTCGGACTTTCAGATACTCGGGAAAGTGTGCCCTTTCACATTTTTCTCATATTTGTTCATGTTGTATCTTTTATAATTATATTGGATGAGTAAAAAGTGAAATTGGATACTATTAAGTAAATTAAAATTGAAGATGGCTCAAGTCTTTAGACATGCTTTGCTAAAGACTTGAGCCACCCCCTGTTTTTTTTTAACACTTTGCTTATTTTCTTGTTATTTTATAAGCTGGTCATGAGCAACAGTTTTCCAGGCTGTCTGAAGGTCTTGACTGCTTTGTTAGTTTTTTTTCAGTCAAGTCATTGTAACAGACTATTTTCAAAGAAATGTTATTTGTTGTTGTTGTTGTTGTTAAGCTGCTGAACACTGACCTATGAATCATTCAAAGCATACAAAAGGCACCTAGCTCAAGGTGATTTCCAGTGAGCTATTAGCTGATCCACTCTGCAGTCCCACCTGGAAAGCGTCCGATTGGTAACGGCTTCATTTTTCAGTCTGACAATGATCCCAAACACACTCCCGATGCAGTAAAAACATTGGATAGAAAAACATGCAATGAACACTATCAGTTATAGATTGGCTTAAATCTTTTGCACGATACTGTATAGATACTGTATTTTTGGTTTTTACATTCCCAACACAGCCCCATGGGATTAAAAAGCTTTTCCAAGCCCTGAACATTCTGTTTTTTGATGTCATGTGGAGTGAATCTGGTTTTGACAGATACAACTGTTTCAAAGGGTTTGTGAGGTTGTGTGAGAACAGTTAGAAGTTCATATAGTGCCAAATCACAACAGCAGTCAACTAAACATGCTTTATATTGTAAGGTAAAGACTTGACAAAGCCAATCAAAGGGGCACAGAGAGATTGATTTACAGCCTAAACTCCAGCAATCAAATGACCCCCTTCGATTCTAGGCGAGGTTGTTTTTCTGGGAAGAGGTTGGATTTAGGTTGGTGGTTCAGTAGTGGTCAGTGTTTTGGAATGACTCACTGAACCAAAGCTTGCACTGATGGTGAACAAGTGACAGACAACTTGGAGCCATGGGCTTCTAATACACGTTCTAATAACAGTTTTATTTTTTCAGTTATTATACAGGAAGTTCCACTTTTGATTTTACATGTGGTTGGATTTGATTATGTCTCACAAGATGTCTCAGAGATCTTCTGCACAGAATTTGTAGATTATGAATCCTTATAGATGATGATTACACTGTAAAGAGAGAAAGCGGGAGCGAGAATGACATTTGTATATATGAAATTCAAACTTGAAAATATTTAGAATGTTTAAGCATGAGCAAAATTACATTAAAATAAAATTTTCAAATATGTCTGAGTACACTGAAAGATGTTTGAACATTAACCTGTGACTGATCGTAATAGTGAAATCATCCAAGGGATAACCTTCTGAACACTAGAATTTTAAAACTGCAATCCTGAAATGTTCTATTTCTTAGTTTAATTTCAAAACTTTTTTTTAACACCTGGCCATATGCAAACCAATTCTAACAGAGGAGGCTATACTGCATCACCACCTCAAGGATTTTAGTTCCATTCTTATTGTAAGTACAAAAGAATATTTCTGAGAGTACTGGTTGTATTAATGATATTGAGTCTGTCAGTTCAGGCAGGGTATTATTAGATGCTATTCTTGGTAGCAAATTCTTACACCCATCACACCTCACTGAAGTGATTTGTTGGTCTATTTAAAGCCTCTCACAGCTGCATTCACTCACCCCAAACTTCCTCTGTTTTAGTCAGACTTTGTTTGTAATCACCACAAACAGATCAAATGGATTTTACAAAGACAAACTTTCATTTTAAGTTTATGATTCAGTCACTATTGAGTAAAAATAGGAAGCAACCTCCTTGTGATTAAGATAAATCTGTCTATGCCCGGTGATTCTATTGAATTATTTCACTGGTCACCTTCATGCTTTGGGCAACTCAGTCGCAAAACAGTTGTCAATGTGTTTTCAAAAAAATCACAGCACAACTCACACTAACTGTAATCATTCTCAGTCAAGGTTTGCAAGTTCAATTTAATTCAATTCAATTTTATTTATATAGTGCCAAATCACAACAACAGTCACCTCAAGGTGCTTTATATTCTATAGTAGATTCTACAATAATAGATACAGAGAAAAACCCAACAATCATATGACCCCCTATGAGCAAGCACTTTGGCAACAGTGGGAAGGAAAAACTCCCTTTTAACAGGAAGAAACCTCCAGCAGAACCAGGCTCAGGGAGGGGCGGGGCCATCTGCTGCGACCGGTTGGGATGAGAGAAGGAAAACAGGATAAAGACATGCTGTGGAAGAGAGCCAGAGATTAATAACAGATATGATTCAATGAAGAGAGGTCTATTAACACATAGTGAGTGAGAAAGGTGACTGGAAAGGAAAAACTCAATGCATCATGGGAGTCCCCCGGCAGCCTACACCTATTGCAGCATAACTAAGGGAGGATTCAGGGTCACCTGATCCAGCCCTAACTATATGCTTTAGCAAACAGGAAAGTCTGAAGCCTAATCTTAAAAGTAGAGATAGTGTCTGTCTCCTGAATCCAAACTAGAAGCTGGTTCCACAGAAGAGGGGCCTGAAAACTGAAGGCTCTGCCTCCCATTCTACTTTTAAATACTCTAGGAACAACAAGTAGGCCTGCAGTGCGAGAGCGAAGTGCTCTAATAGGGTTATACAAGGTCTATACTACAAGGTCATTAAGATAAGATGGGGCCTGATTATAAAGCGCCTTGAGGCGACTGTTGTTGTGATTTGGCGCTATATAAATAAAATTGAATTAAATTGAATTGAATTGAATTATTTAAGACCTTGTATGTGAGGAGCAGGATTTTGAATTCAATTCTGGATTTAACAGTGTAGCAGTCCACCGGACCAAGGAAGAAATAGAGAGAGCGTCGACGGGTGCAGTAATTTTTACTTTGAGATTCATTCAGAATCTAACAGTGCTGAGGTACGCCAATGCACCGTGAAAACTAAACAGAAACACAAAATACATTTTCTTAGACGCTTATTACAAATATGAACTCAAATAAAGCAGAAAATACAACAAAATATCAACTAAGCAATCAAATACAACTTAAAACATGTACCTCGCTCTGCATTCCAAGGGCTGCAAATTGTAATTTTCGCTAGAGTCCGGTATCACGCTGCTTCACGCTTCATCGAGAGCTGCCTACTGGCACATGTGCGCCACAAAACCGGTCTGAGCTGGAAGTGAAGCTTGCCGCTAACTAAGCGACAGAGCCCTCTACTGGACACTACGAGTAGCTGTTCAGGCTTAGATCAATAAACAAAACTGGACCTTTACACTCCCACCAAATCATGTATAACAAACAACATTCTATACATCATTTCCAGACTTAACATATGGACATTACTACAAGACCGAACACAATTTCAAGCACATCATCAATAAACCTTCGCAAAAATACGCCTGATGTGATAGTATTGATTGAAACATCAATTAGTTATTTTCTAATAGAACTACAAGCTTTTGAACAGGTCGCTCAACTATGTGAGGTTTGTGTGCTGTACCCTGCTTCTTTGTTAAGCTTCGATCACCAACTTGAAGCTTGACTCTGCGGACCAAACCGTCATCTTCTTCTGGTGCTTCAACCACTCGAGCCAGTTGCCACTGATTTCTGGGAAGCATGTCATCTTTGATAATGACTATGTCATTGACCTTAAGATTTCGACGTGGTACATGCCATTTCTGTCTCGTAGATATGTTCAGAAGGTACTCTCTTTTCTATTTACTCCAAAACTGCTCAGTGAGATACTGGACTCTGCGCCAACGTTTCCTTGCATATAAGTCCTCTTTCACAAACTTTCCTGGTGGAGGCAGTGCAACCTTTGATTTCATCAATATGAGGTGATTTGGAGTTAGAGGTTCAGGAGATTTAGGATCATTGATTCCATCGACGCTCAGTGGTCGGCCATTAACGATAAACATCGCCTCATAGAATAGAGTTCTTAGAGAGCTGTCATCCAGCCTGCCTTGGCATTGAGCAATGGTGGCATTGAGAAAATTGCGGATGGTTCGAATCTGTCATTCCCACACACCTCCGGCGTGGCTAGCAGATGGGGCATTGAAGACGAACTCACACTGTTTATTGGCAAGGAATGCTCCTAAGGCATCTGTGTCACATTGTTTAAGAGACTCCCTTAGCTCATTTTTGGCTCCAATAAAGTTTGTACCCTGGTCACTGTACAACTTACAAACAGCTCCTCTTAAGCTGATGAAACATCTCAGAGTGTTGATGAAAGAGTCAGTAGAAAGATCCTCAAGCATCTCAATGTGGACTGCACGTGAGGAAAGACATGTAAAGAGGAGTCCGTATCTTTTATGCTCTTTGTGTCACGGCCTGCGGAATCGGCAAGGCGCTGAACAGCATCACTCCACTCCTAGCCCCCCTTCTCTCCTCTTTTTCCTCTCTCTCCCCTGTTTTGCCGGGGCGGAACTCATGGCGGGTTCACGCCCTTGGTCCACGCCTTCTCGGATTGTGCACACCTGGGCCTCATCAGACCAGCTGGTATATCAGAAGGAGGAGATCAGCTGTTCAACGCTGGATTGTTGTGAAGGCTTCTGTCAGTACACACCCAGCTCAAGTTTCCCGTGCCTCTGTCTCTGAGACTTAACGTGTTCCTTTGTTCCTAGATTCCCCGGACCCGTTCCCGTGTTTCCCCGTGTGGTGTGTGGAAGGAGTGACAGGTCGCTAGTGGAGAGGAGAGAGGCTGTTTGGAGCGCGAGTGTGGTTTCCCCGTTTTCCCTGGAGCCCTGGACCCCTGCCCCTCACGTCTTGTATATAGCACTAACCCCGCACTGTTTATACATACACTCGGTGAAGATTTGTAATAAACTATCTCTGTGTGAACGCTACCCAGGAGTCCTGCGAGTGGATCCTCTAAGCAACCCGTGACAGTAACAATCCAGCCATACTATGGATCCAGCGGACTCAGCTCAGCAACCCGCCCCCCTCCAGAAGCCGTGTTGGAGCGACACGAGCAGATGCTACAACACATTAACCATCAGTTGCTCGCGCTCACTCAGGCTCTCGCTCAGCTCATACCTCCGCCAGGTCCCGCTATGCCCCCCCCGTCTGCTCCCGCACAGCCGCCAGCCCCGGAACTCTCCACGCCGCCAGCCTCCGCTTCCGCGGAGCCCCCGGAACAAGCTCTACCGTCACCGGAGCCTTTCGCTGGTGAGTTCCACAAGTGTGCTGGGTTTCTAACACAGATTACGTTGCAGTTTAGGCAGCTGCGGCGAACATATGAAAGTGATGGAGCTAAGATAGCCTTTTTTGTTCAGTTACTCCGCGGTCAAGCCTTAAACTGGGCTCAAGCAGTGTTACGAACCAACCCGGAGATTACTTATGCTGGTTTTCTCTCTAAGTTTAAAAGTGTGTTTGAAAGGGGCACCGGAGCAGAGGCAGCGGGCCACCGTTTGCTGAATTTAAAACAAGGAAGACGGTGTATGGCGGACTTCTCTGTGGAGTTTTGGACACTGGCGGAGGAGACCGGATGGGGGCAGCCTGCGCTGATAAGTACCCTATTAAACAATGTTTGTGATGAACTCAAGGGCGAACTATTAATGAGGGAGCTGCCCAAGACCCTGTCAGAAGTAATCACCTTATGTGTTAAGGTAGATGAACATTTGAGGGCGCGTCGCCGCACTAGCAACTACAGTTCCCAGAGGCCCGTGGGGCGAGCAGACACCGCTTCCGGCGGAAGCGGAAGCAGCGATCGGGAAGCGGACCGTGGCGACGAGCATGAGCAACCTATGCAGATCGGACGCTCCCAAATTTCCCCGGAGGAAAGAGCACGCAGATGGAGGTCCGGTGAGTGCTTTTACTGCGGCCGAAAGGGCCATCTCGCCAAGGTCTGTCCAGTACGGCCAAAAGGTCTCGCCCGCCAGTAGAGAGGAGGATACGGGTGGGCGAGGTCTCCTTTTCACATGCTCCTCCACGCCTCATGCTAGCTGCTAAAGTAACTGTTCACTCTGCCTCTCACTCCCTTCAGGCGCTGATTGACTCCAGGGCGGAGCAAAACTTCATGGATGCTTCCCTGGCTCTCAAACTCAAGATTTACACACAAGCATTGCCCCACTCATTGCAGGTCACCGCGTTAAATGGTCAGCGTCTCCCCGACATAACTCACATCACTGAACCCGTGTCCCTATCTCTGTCTGGGAATCACACTGAAATGTTACAGTTTTATGTCTTTCAAGCCCCTCTCACACCCCTAGTGCTAGGATTTCCATGGTTACGCCAGCATAACCCCGTACTCGACTGGAAGAAGGAGAGGGTTCTGGGGTGGGGGGAGGAGTGTCACATGACCTGTTTAAGAGCAGCTACTCCCGGAAAAGCATCTAACTCTCAACCACACGAGCCCCCTGACCTTTCAGCCATCCCATCAGAGTATCATGATCTCAAGCAAGTGTTTTGTAAGGACCGAGCACGCTCTCTCCCTCCTCACCGCCCGTACGATTGCAGTATTGATTTGCTTCCAGGTGCACCTCTTCCCACTAGTCGCTTATACAGTCTCTCTCAACCTGAACGTGAATGCATGGAGAAGTACATTAATGAATCCTTGGCTAATGGACTGATTCGCCCCTCTTCATCCCCCGTGGCTGCCGGGTTCTTTTTTGTTACTAAGAAGGATAAAAGCCTTCGGCCATGTATTGATTTCCGGGGCCTCAATAACATCACTATTAAGAATAAATATCCTCTGCCACTCTTATCCTCCGCCTTTGAACTCCTACAGGGGGCGACCATTTTCACTAAGCTCGATCTGCGAAATGCTTACCACTTAGTCAGGATAAGAGAGGGAGACGAGTGGAAAACCGCCTTCAACACGCACCTGGGCCATTTTGAATACTTGGTCATGCCGTTTGGACTAACTAATGCTCCCGCTGTGTTTCAGGGTCTAGTCAACGATGTTCTCCGAGATTTCATCAATCGTTTTGTGTTTGTGTACCTTGACGACATCCTCATCTTCTCCCCCTCGCTCTCTGATCATGTACGCCACGTCAGACTGGTCCTGCAACGTCTCCTGGAGAATCGCCTGTTTGTTAAAGGGGAGAAGTGCGAGTTTCATGTGAGTACTGTGTCATTTTTGGGCTACATCATCGAACAGGGCGATCTAAGAACCGATCCGGCTAAGGTACAAGCAGTCTTGGACTGGCCCACTCCACCTAACCGTAAGCAGCTTCAACGGTTCCTCGGTTTTGCCAACTTTTATCGGAGATTCATCTGTGACTACAGCAAAGTTGCTCTGCCACTAACCCGTTTAACTTCCCCCAAGGTACCTTTCTGCTGGGATGATCAAGCTCAGGAGGCCTTCTCTCGGCTAAAGAAACGCTTCGCGTCGGCTCCCATCCTCCGACAACCGGATCTCAAGCGGCAGTTCATTGTAGAAGTGGACGCCTCGGATGTAGGGGTCGGGGCCATTCTCTCCCAGCAACTAGAGGGTAAGCTCCACCCTTGTGCTTACTTCTCCCGTCGTCTCTCTCCCGCAGAGCAGAACTACGACATCGGGGACAGGGAGCTGCTGGCAATCAAACTCGCCCTGGAGGAGTGGCGCCACTGGCTAGAAGGCGCAACAGAACCCTTTGTAGTATGGACTGACCACAAGAACCTCGAATACATCCGGTCGGCTAAACGACTAAACGCCCGACAAGCCAGGTGGGCTCTGTTTTTTACCAGATTCTGCTTCACCATCACCTACAGGCCCGGTTCTCGGAACGTGAAACCCAATGCCCTGTCCCGCCAATTCACCTCCTCAGAGGATCCCAACCATGAGGCTCCCATTCTCCCTCCCACATGCGTTATCGGAGCCCTGTCGTGGGAGATCGAGTCCGCCATACGGGAGGCCCAGCGGGCAGAACCGGATCCAGGGACTGGCCCCCCGGGATCGCTCTTTGTTCCCACATCTGTTCGCTCACGGGTGCTTCAATGGGCCCACGGGGGAAAACTCACCTGTCATCCGGGCATTCATCGCACCGTCACCTTCATCAAGCAGTTCGCCTGGTGGCCTACTCTGGCCAAGGACGTCCAAGAATTCATCGCCGCCTGCCCAACCTGTGCCCAAAATAAACCTGTCAACCAGCCCGCTGCCGGCCTACTTCATCCCTTACCTACGCCGAGCCGCCCCTGGTCCCACTTTGCGGTTGACTTTGTCACTGGTCTTCCGCCGTCATCAGGTAACACAGTCATCCTCACCACTGTCGACCGTTTTTCTAAAGCTGCCCACTTTGTTGCTCTCCCCAAGCTCCCCACTGCCCTGGAGACCGCCCGGCTTCTGTCAACTCATGTGTTTCGCCTCCACGGGATCCCCGCTGAAGTGGTCTCGGACCGGGGTCCACAGTTCACCTCGCGTGTTTGGAAGGAGTTCTGCACCTCCTTGGGGGCCCAGGTCAGTCTCTCGTCAGGTTTTCATCCACAGACCAACGGTCAAGCAGAACGGGCCAACCAAGAACTCAAAGCAGCTCTCCGTTGCTTGACGTCCACTAATCAGACCACCTGGAGCGAGCAACTGACGTGGGTGGAGTACGCTCACAATAGCCTTACCTCGGCAGCCACGGGCGTCTCTCCGTTCGAGGCCTCCCTGGGGTACCAACCCCCCCTGTTCCCTGCTATCGAAGGTGAGCACTTTGTGCCCTCTGTTCAGCAGCACCTGCGACGGTGTTGGCGCGCATGGCGGGCCACCAGAGCTGCCCTTCTTCGCACAGCGGACCGGAACAAACGGCAGGCAGACCGCCACAGGGCCGCGGCTCCGGCCTACTCACCTGGACAGAGGGTTTGGCTCTCGACCCGGTATGTACCTCTCAGAACGGAATCGCAAAAGCTCTCCCCCACCTTCATAGGACCGTTCGAAGTGGACTCCGTTGTTAACCCCGTTTCTGTGCGTCTCAAGCTCCCCAGGACCATGCGTATCCACAATGTGTTTCATGTTTCACAACTCAAACCCCACTGTTCCAGTCCTCTGTGCCCTCCTTCCGGACCCCCTCCGCCCGCCCGGGTCATCGCTGGCCATCCGGCCTTCTCCGTGACTCGGATTATGGACGTCAGGCGCCGGGGTCGTGGCCTGCAGTATCTTGTGGACTGGGAGGGCTATGGCATCGAGGAGCGTTCCTGGATCCCGCAGGCGGCTCTGCTGGACCGGGCCATGGTTCGGCGGTTCCATGAGGCTCACCCTGGGAAGCCTGGGGGTCGCCGGGAGGCTCCCGTTGGGGGGGGGGGGGGGGGGTGCTGTCACGGCCTGCGGGATCGGCAAGGCGCTGAACAGCATCACTCCACTCCTAGCCCCCCTTCTCTCCTCTTTTTCCTCTCTCTCCCCTGTTTTGCCGGGGCGGAACTCATGGCGGGTTCACGCCCTTGGTCCACGCCTTCTCGGATTGTGCACACCTGGGCCTCATCAGACCAGCTGGTATATCAGAAGGAGGAGATCAGCTGTTCAACGCTGGATTGTTGTGAAGGCTTCTGTCAGTACACACCCAGCTCAAGTTTCCCGTGCCTCTGTCTCTGAGACTTAACGTGTTCCTTTGTTCCTAGATTCCCCGGACCCGTTCCCGTGTTTCCCCGTGTGGTGTGTGGAAGGAGTGACAGGTCGCTAGTGGAGAGGAGAGAGGCTGTTTGGAGCGCGAGTGTGGTTTCCCCGTTTTCCCTGGAGCCCTGGACCCCTGCCCCTCACGTCTTGTATATAGCACTAACCCCGCACTGTCTATACATACACTCGGTGAAGATTTGTAATAAACTATCTCTGTGTGAACGCTACCCAGGAGTCCTGCAAGTGGATCCTCTAAGCAACCCGTGAAACTTTGCGACCTTGTTTTGTGACAAATGGTCCGAAACAGTCCATTCCACAATACATGAAAGGATCTGAGATTTCAACTCGTTCCTTTGGAAGTTCAGACATGCGTTGTTCTTCTGGTGAACGTCTTAGTTTTCGACATTGAACACATTTGGTTACAAGTTTTGCAACTTCCCTGCTCCCACCAGTCACCCAAAATCCGTTTGATCTGATTTCCATGAGAGTTTGGCTTCTACCTTGATGACAAATCTGCGCATGAAAATGAGCAATGATCAACTTTGTAATGTGATGGTCTTTCGGGAGGATGATGGGGTGCTTAAGTCCCTGACAGAGTGTTGACTTCTTCAGTCTTCCTCCAACACGGAGAAGTCCTTGATCTAGTACTGGATCTACTCTAAAGAGGGGACTTGAACTCGGAAGGTTATCTCCCACCTTCAACACTTCCATCTCTTGAGAAAAGGCCTGCTGCTGAAGGAGCTTTATTATTGTGTCAGCAGCTGTTTCCCGTTCGTCTACTGTTACAAAGTTTCCATACTGAGCTTTGCTGGATCTCAGTGTTTTTATCCTTGCAACCACTTTAAGGAGCATTGACCAGCTTGAAAACCTTGACAAACAGCTGAGTTATTGTCTTGTTCACTTGTTTGAGTTGTGAGAGCTTTGACTACTTTGACTTCTGGATCCCCAACTAACAGCACATCTGAGGGGCTGGGTGCATATGAAATGTCATGTTCCCACAGAAACTTTGGACCAGACAACCAACATGTTGGCATGATCTCTGATGCACTGAGCCCTCTAGAGGCGTAATCTGCAGGATTCTGAGCTGTGTCAATGTAGTGCCACTGTTTGGGATCTGTAGTTTGCCTAATTAACTGAACACGGTTAGCAACAAAGACGTGGAACCGTCGCGCCTCATTGTTAATATAGGCTAAGACTACTTGGGAGTCAGTCCAAAAGAACTCTTCATTAATGCACATCTGAAGCTCTGCTTTTAGCATGCTGCTCATTCTGGCTGATGTGACTGCGGCTGAGAGTTCTAATCGTGGGATACTTGTGACCTTGGTAGGTACGACTCTTGCCTTAGCCATAACAAGACTACAGTGTACCTTCTCGTTGCTGAGGTACCTAATATAAGAGCATGCACCATATCCTAAATCACTAGCATCACAAAAGTGGTGCAATTCCACCTTTACAATGTCTGTCAGTTCTGGTGGGTGGTAACATCTAGGCACTACAACCGATTTTAGTCTTTCCAAACCATCTTTCCAGTCCTCCCACCGTGAACGTAAGTTGTCAGGAAGGGGGTCATCCCATTCAGTGCCTCTGTGACACAGTTCCTGTAGGATACCTTTGCCTCTTAAGGTGAAGGGAGCAACGAACCCTAGTGGGTCATACAGGGATGAGATCACTGACAGTATGGTCCGGCGAGTAGGAGGCTGGTCCTTAGTGTTTATTTTGAAACTGAAAGTGTCATTTTTGATTGACGACTGGATGCCGAGCACATGGCCTTCAGCTGTTGTGTCAGGTTTGAGATCGAGCGGTTCTGTGGTGTCTGCTCTGTCTGAGGGTTCCAGCTGTGAAAGCGCATCGCTTTGGTTTGAGTTGAACTTGTACAGATGTAGACCACCAAGTCTACAAAGCGCTTGCGTTTCGGTGACGAGTTCTTGTGCCTCTTTAACTGATGGGACACTAGTTAGACCATCGTCTACATAAAAGTTCTGTTCAACAAACTCTGAGGCCTTAGGATAGTCTGCTCTGTACTGTTGTGCTAAGTATTTCAGGCCAAAATTAGCACATCCAGGGGATGAACTGGCACCGAATAGATTTACAGCCATTCTGTACTCTCTGGGTTCTGTGTCTAATTGTCCATCCTGCCACCACAGAAATCTCAGATAGTTGCGCATGTGTGGACAAACAGAGAACTGGTGGAACATTCTCTCGATATCACAGATTATGGCTACATTTTCCTTTCTGAAACGACAGAGTACCCCCACCAATGAGTTGATCATATCTGGACCTGTGAGAAGAGTGTCGTTTAATGAGACACCAAGAAATTTTGCTGAACAGTCAAAGACGACTCTTAGCTTGGCTGGTTTTTTCGGGTGATATACCCCATGGTGTGGGATGTACCATGCAGTCTCGCCATCAGACAAAGGAGGGGCTAATTCTGCATCACCACTGCTGATAATGTCTCTCATAAAGGAACAGTAATGTTCATAGGGCTGTTCGATATAACGATATATATCGGATGACAATATAAAAACGTCTATCGTTTCATTTTACGCTATCGTTTGTTTCGTGGTGTCGCAAAATAAACTGTTTATGGCAATATTTTTTCATCATTTTGATGGTCACTGTAGTGGCTATATTAATTTCCTAAAGTTCTCTCTTTCTCTTATATTTAATATAACCACACTACAGACGGACAAGCGTTTGTGTTTATGCGTTGTCGTTAGCAACAACGACGGTAAAACCACCTCGTGTCCGCTTGTTTATTTTCCACATAAACCTTTCACAATAAAGCTCAAGATCCTGTTGAGACTTCAAAATAAACTGAATCACGTGAAAGATGCAGAGTATTTACGGATGAGAAGCAAAAAAGAGCCGTCAGGTGCTAAAAAATAAACCTTAGACTCAAACGTTAGAACAGGCTTTTCCCCGCAGCACGCCGTGTAATAAATACTCACAAAGAAAACGGCGGCCGTTACAACCTATGTCTAAAAATGTATCGTTTCATGCATCAGTTAAAACACTCGACTCCAGGTACGCGACGCCCAGCTGGAAACACTTCACTCAAGTCAAGCTGCCCGACATTCACAGAATTTACAGAAAATGTTACATTTTTGTGATTTATATCGTTATCGGACGATAGATGTCTTAATATCGGGATATGAGATTTTAGTCATATCGCACAGCCCTAAATGTTCATAATACTGTTTATCAGCCTTTAGCCTTTTCTTCAGGTGTTGCAGTCGGACTGTGGCTAGCTTCTTGTTGTTGGGAAGAGTTGGCGGATCATTGCCCTTGAAGGGAAGCGGCATCTCATAGTGTACATCTGGTCTTTGTTTTATTGTATCACTGAGGATTTGTATGAAGCAAACATCATCCTGTGATACATACTTATCCTCATAGTTTCTCTCATTAAAGTCAGTCTCTAGGACTTTGAGTACATCTGTGGCTGATGGTATGGGCATTTCTTTGACTGTGATCCTGTGCACATAACTCTGGTTACCTTCTCTGTCTAGGTGGGGATTACCAGAACCAATAATACTCCATCCTAGTAGGGTTCTTTGTGCGAAAGGTTCGTTTATTTTGCCTGTGACGATCTCTACTGGGGCTAGTGCTGATGGGCAGTCATAACCAATCAATAGACCTACTTTACAGTTCTGCAATGGCTGTAACTTGTCAGCTAAGCCTTCAAGGTGTGGCCACTGTAGTGCAGTTTCCTTGGTAGGGATATGAGACTTGTCAACTGGGATAAAGTCACGAGAGTAGGCTTGTTCTATTTGGACACGAGTCTCAGAGTCAAACCCATGCACCTGTAAGTTGTTGGCAAGTTTACTTGCAACAACTGTGTCGACGGAAGTCATGGTACTAAGCTTTAACTGCACTGGTTGGGTGTCTACATTTAGTTCTAATGCCAAATCCTCTAAAATAAAGGATGAGTCACTCTGGGTGTCAAGCAGGGCATATGTAAGTATTTCTTTCTCAGGCTCAGATGCAACTGACACAAATACTGGTACTATGCTGGATGTGGAAGATGTTTTCCTTATTAGTACATGAGTCATAACATTATGCACTTCCTTGTTTGCACCTTCATCTGGGGATTTAGAATCCTCAGTTTTCCTTTCTTTAGGTTCATTCACTCTTTCTGTGTGTAGACAGGTGGGGTGACGCCGACCACACTTACTACAGGAGTGACGTCCTCTGCATTCTTTGGTTACATGACCCCTTCTCAAACACCCAAAGCAGAGATGATTTTCCTGAATGAAAACTTTCTTGTCATCACTAGTTTTCGCTGCAAAAGCAGGACACTTAGCTATGCCGTGCGATTCTTCTTTGCAAAACAAACATGGGGGTTTAGGTCTAGAAGTGGATACTGGGATTGGTGGAGATTTTGGTTGGATGGTAGTACTGAGTGCCTTCGCTCTTTTAACGTGCCGCTCTTCTGATGCCCTTTCGCTCATTAGGAATGGTGAGGCAACAGGATTGCAAACTACTTTAGCTTCGTTTTGTATGAACTTTGTAAAGCGAGCGAAGTTGAGGTAGTCTTGGCTTTTGTCTAGCTCCTCCACCACAATGCGGCTCCATCTCTGCACTATCCACTCAGGCAGTTTTCTTAGAAGCTTGTGATTTTCCTCACAATCATTAAGGATATCTAGGCCTTTGACTTGAGGGATAGCCTCTGCACAGCTTTGGAGAAAATCTGCAAACTCCCTCAGTGCTATAGGATCATTGGCAGCTATTTTAGGCCATTTTGTGAGTTTAGCCCTAAAGGCTCTTTGGATAACAAATGGGCTGCCATACCTTTCCTCTAGAAACGCTCCAAATGCCTGCGTATGCCTGCTCACTGTTGCGGAAGAAATATCCCTCTACTGCCTTTCGTGCTTCACCTGCAAGACAGCTCTTTAGATACAACATTTTCTCACACACAGGTAAAGGTTTGTCACCAATTAGTGCCATAAAGGATACCTTCCAATCCATAAACTTTAGGGGGTCGCCACTAAAGATGGTGGGCTCAGGTACAGGAAGCCTGTTTAGGGTAAGAGAGCTGGCAAGGGCTTGAACTAAGCTAAGTTCTTCTTGTTCTGGAGTAGTATTGTGAGGTCTAAATGTCGGTGCTCGTGGATTTAAAGAGAGCCGTGGTGCACTGTTGGGGAGATTTGCGGAATTTTCTAAGTTGTAGCAGGACACTTGATCATGGCTTTCAATGTCATTTTGAGCGCTAAGGGCTCTTACTCGTGCAGCTGCTACTTTCACTTCACTGTCTGCCTTTAACTGTTGAAGTTTAGTCTTTTCCTCCTCCAACTTTGCCTTTGTTTCCACTTCCTTTATTTTCCACTCATTTTCCATTTGGCTGATCTTGGTTTCCTGTGCCAATATTTCTTGTGTGGCCTTTGCTTGTTCCACTTTGGCTGCAAGTTCAGCCAAACTTTGGCTGCTTCCGCCTCACGACTGCCAGTAGAATTTGCCTTTGAGCGTGCGACTGAACCCTCTGGGAATGACGTTTCAGTTTTTGTATCACCAAACACAGAACCATGGTCCCTCTTGTTTAACATCACTTGAACTCTTTCCTTTTCAAGGCGATCGTTAAAGAGCTGATTGATATTTTCCTGTCGTTTAGCAATAACTTCACAAATGTCAGTTGTAAGCACTGCACAAGCATCCATTCGCTTAAGAATGTCTGGCGTCATGGATTGGCTGCGGCGAATGGGTTCATAATGCTGTTGTACTACAGCGTGCTTGTCTCTTATGTCATGACTGGCATTATTTAGTTCTTCAGGTGAGCAGAAAGTTTTCAGATTTGTTCTGATTTCTTTAGCTGCCTTCTTCCAAGCGTCATAAGCTTTGTTAAATGCCTTCTCATTTTTCTTTGCCTCATATTCCTGCATTTCTTTACCTTTTTCAGTTAAATGCCTTTCACGATTGCTGGATCTTACTCCTTGTTGCTCTGAGTCGTCGGCTTCTTCAGCAGGGTTCAACATGTTGTTACTGTAATGTGTATGTTGCTCTATGCGATAACGTCTGGACTTAAACTTGCGTGAGTATTACTTTAACTTTCTGGAAACAATGCTCACATCAGACGTTTACATCACATAAATAAACAGATTAGCACCCACATATTAGACAAATGTAACTGTAAATACTGCTGATATACCATAACGTTACTTTCAAGAAGAATAAACCCATACAATTTAAAGACTGTGATTACTTAGTGCAATGCAGTATACCTTTAAAGCTGTAAACCACAAAAATATTTAAGGCAAGTAACTCTGAATTAGTGTGCAGACATTTTAACTTTGTTATCAGCAAAGTCCTTAATGGGCATAATACCTGCACCTTTGTAAAATGACCATCAGAGTTCAAAGTGGAGGTAGGCGACAAAGCAATGATGATCTTGACTGGTGTAGAAATCTCTCACAGCTGACACACGGACCCAGCTCGACAGGCACGGGCTGCACTCATCTGGCATGGGAGCTAGCAAGTAGCCTTCACTCAGCGATCGAGTTTTCACTGTAGCAGTCCCCCGGACCAAGGAAGAAATAGAGAGAGCCTTGACAGGTGCAGTAATTTTTAACTTTGAGATTCATTCAGAATCAAACAGTGCTGAGGTACGCCAATGCACCGTGAAAACTAAACAGAAACACAAAATACATTTTCTTAGACGCTTATTACAAATATGAACTCAAATAAAGCAGAAAATACAACAAAATATCAACTAAGCAATCAAATACAACTTAAAACATGTACCTCGCTCTGCATTCCAAGGGCTGCAAATTGTAATTTTCGCTAGAGTCCGGTATCACGCTGCTTCACGCTTCATCGAGAGCTGCCTACTGGCACATGTGCGCCACAAAACCGGTCTGAGCTGGAAGTGAAGCTTGCCGCTAACTAAGCGACAGAGCCCTCTACTGGACACTACGAGTAGCTGTTCAGGCTTAGATCAATAAACAAAACTGGACCTTTACAAACAGGGAGCCAATGAAGGGAAGCCAATACAGGAGAAACATGCTCTCTCTTTCTAGTCCCTGTCAGTACTCTTGCTGCAGCATTTTGGATTCATTGAAGGCTTTTCAGGGAGATTTTAGGACATCCTGATAATAATGAATTACAGTAGTCCAGCCTGGAAGTAATAAATGCATGAACTAGTTTTTCAGCATCACTCTGACACAAGATATTTCTAATTTTAGAGATGTTGGGCAAATGGAAGACAGCAGTCCTACATATTTGTTTAATATGTGCAATGAAGGACATGTCTTGGTCAAAAATGACTCCAAGGTTCCTCACAGCGTTACTGGAGGCCAAGGTAATGCCATCCAGAGTAAGAATCTGGTTAGATACCATATTTCTAAGATTTTCAGGGCCGAGTACAATAACCTCAGTTTGATCTGAATTAAGAAGCAGAAAGTTAGCGGCCATACAGGTCTTTATGTCTCTAAGACATTCCTGCAGTTTAACTAATTGGTGTGTGTTATCTGGCTTCATGGATAGATAGAGTTGAGTGTCATCTGCATAGCAGTGAAAATGTATGCTATGTCTTCTAATGATACTGCCTAAGGGAAGCATGTAATCATTCTCAGTCAAGGTTTGCAAGTATTGCTCTTTAATTTATAAACTCCAGATCTGACAGATGCTGAAAAAAGTGGGGAAAAACTCCGACTTCTAGGGAATTCTAATCAATTTAAAGGTTTCAAACATATCTGAGACCAGAAGTTTGGTCCAAACTGACTGATAGATCCGACTCCTATTTTGCAATAGGAAGAGATATTGATTCATCTATTTTGGAGAGTGTCCTGTATATTTTAGACAGTTTTGGGGGGGGGGGTGTTGAGATTAAGGAATTGTACCACATTTTCTTGTTTTTTGTAATTTTAATGGATTAGGCTTAAATTTCGTTTTTAAAATAGATTTAATTTGTTGATATTCTAAAAATACATTCTTGATAATCCATATTGTTTAACTAATCTATCAAACGGAATAAAGTCTGTTCTGTAATTAGCTAAAGGGTGCTGGGTCAAGACATTTTAACTACTGCCACCTTGAAGGTACATAGCCGATTATTAGAGATAGGTTTATCATATTTAAGATTGAAGCATTAATTAATGGAAGGACTTCTTTGGGCAGTTCTGTAGGAATGGGGTCTAAAAGACACGTTGATGGTTTGGAGGAAGTCATTACTGAAGTTAACACAGAAAGATCAATTGGAGAAAAAGACTCTAAATGAATATCAATGGTACTGAAAGTAGCTGTAGATAATATTACATCTGTGAGATGATTATAAGGTCATTTTTTCTCTAATGGTTAAAATTGTATTTTTGAAGAAGTTCATGAAGTCATTACTAGTTAATGTTGAAAGAATGGTTGGCTCAACAGTGCTCTGACTTTTTGTCAGCCTGGCTACAGTGCTGAAGAGAAACCTTCTTATTTTCTTCAATCAGTGACGAATAGTAAGATGTTCTGGCTTTGCGGAGGGCTTTCTTATAAAGCAGCAAACTATTTCTCCAGGCTAAATGATGATCTTCTGAATTTGTGACACGCCATTTCCTCTCCAGCTTACGAGTTATCTGCTTTAGGCTATGTGTTTGAGAATTATACCACACCACGGAGTCAAGTACTTCTGGTTTGAGGCTCTATTTTTCACAGGAGCTACGGTATCCAGAGTCATTTGTAGTGAGGAGGTAAAATTATTAACAAGATAATCGACCTCTGTTGGAGTAGCGTTCAGGTAGCTGCTCTGTGTTGGTACAGGGCATTGAAGATAATAACAGTGGATGGGTTATATTCTTAAACTTAGTTACAGTGCTTTCAGAAAGCCATTTACTGTGATGAAGTCTACAGTCCGACATTAAAGACATTAAATTTAGTGACCTCCGAGTGACGTAACTGAGTGTCATTACTGCCAACATGAATTATAATTTTACTGGAGGATGATTTTATGAAACCAGTTTGGTCAGGATGTATTAAAAGGGGGGTTATCTTCACTAATCTTTTTGAGAGAGCTTTGCAGATTATTTTAAGTGATATTGGACGATAGCTGGTAGGAAATACAGGGTCTTCTTGGTTTTAGCAGGAGACTAATTTTGGTAGAATTCATATTTAGTGGTAGTCGGCCATTTTCCTTGATTTCCTGCAACATTCCGTGGAATACTGGTGCCAGAATTGTCCAGAATTCTTTGTAGAAATCTGCTTGAAATCCATCTGGACCTGGAGCCTTATTATTGGGTAAATTTCAGAAGGTTTATGTCAAGAAACATTAAGAAACTGATCATTTTTGTCATTAGATGGGGTTAGATGAGTGAATATGAAGTCTTGTAAAAGTCTCTGAAGGTGTTATTTATTCTTTTAGGGTCATATACTGTGTTCCCAGATAAGTCGTTAACGGCACATATGGTCGTTTTTTTCTTTCTTTATTTTTAACTGGTTGACTTAAGATCAGCCTGACTCATTACCATGTTAAAATATTTGCAAACAAAGATTTCATATTAAATTTTTTTTTGTTAATAATTTTATTTAATTCTAGATTTGCTTTACGTGTTTTGTTCAGCATTTCCTGTCCCTGGCAGAAGACAGACTTCTTCTAAGGACTTGATGATTTCTTCTAATTCCTGAATACATTTGTTTACTCTTTTCTTTTTATCTGATGAGAATGAAATTATTTTACCTCTCATCACAGCTTTCCCTGCTTCACAGAGAACAGATGCTGATTGTAAAAAAGTGTAAAAAAAAGTGCACGAGGTTACACTGGGGTGCAATATGTAGACGACAGTGGTGCTTGGTGTTGTCTGATTATGTGTGTGTGGATATTAACTCCAGCAAGCGTTTACACACTTGTGTGTGTGTGTGTGTGTGTGTATGTGCGTGCGCGCGTTTCCTATATGTCTGAGTGCACTGTGAGGCTGTCGTAGATGTGCTGATGGTGCGTGCGCGTGCAGGTGTGTAAAGATCGATCATGTAAATTTCTTTTGACCAGATTTTACATTGCACTTTTTTACATGGAAAATTAACATTTAATTAAATTAGTTAAAGTCAGGAATTTGGGCCTTTTTTGAGCAGGGAATTTTCACTGAATTATTACCGTTAATCACCATATTATCACAAACAGATAGAATGTAATTGCTGAACTTGACGCCATTTAGCTGAAACTGGCTGCGTTATTGCTATTTTAGCACTGCATTGACGCACCACAATAACTTTAAAGACAGCAACTGTCTGCAAGCAGTAACAGACCTGCTCCCCATTTCAAAGTAGCCCAGCCCAAAGTAACATCACCCCAGCTAATGTCACCAGGTTCAGTACTTGTGTTACTTGAATGGTTTCTGTGGGCAAACACAAATTATGTAGTCACTGCTGTGAATTTGTTCTGTGCAACTATACGAACCATGATTTCCATGTTAAGCAAGCATTAATGACTGCTGGTAACATCACTCTTAAGCTTGAGTTAGCCTATGGTCTAAGATGTCTAATTAGTAGTTTTAGTCAGTGCTTACTTTTGTGAAAGTCTAACTTTTGGGTGACTAATTTGTAAGCATTATTAAAACTGTCATTCTGAAACCAAACCTTGAAGTTACTTTGTCTTTTGCACACAGCAGAGAGAAAGGTGTGACATGTCACTGCGTGCAAATTGGCTTTCACTTTAGTCCTCCAGTATGATAGCAGGGTTAAGTGTTTGAGTGATATGGGTAAATTAAACCCTTCTCTCATTATCACATACTCACCATAGCCCAGCTTTAGCCCTATTGTATACACTGCAGGGTGGTCTTGATACCAGGGGCGGATCTAGAGAAATTTTCTTAGGGTGGCATGAGGGTGGCAAAGAAATCAAATGGGGTGGCAAAATCAAAGCATTTTTTTTCCAAACACATATGCAGGTGGTTATATATGGTTAAAGTGATTCAAATGCAGTAAGTATACATGTTTTTCATATAAATATAGTCTATACCTTAATTATTGTCTGTAGCCCACATAATTACACACTTTAGTTACATAAAACATGTGAGTTATGATGTTATGTACTGTATAGCCTGTATGATAAATAAATAAATATGTAGCCCAATAAGTATAAAATCCAGAAAGCTACACAACATGGGGCGGTTCATTTACAAACACAAGTCTAACTTAAGTTTCACACTGTTTTTTGTTAGAAAACAATCACATTGTTAGATGCTTAAATTGCACAAAATGTCAGAAATCTGCACTGTCATGAACAAAAATTTAAACCTAATTTTTCATGATTTGTTGGATTAACCCACTGAGGTCTGAAATACAACCGGCCATTTTTGACCCTTTTTGAGTTTACGTTTGTATTTCACCCTCACCTTCATTTTATTTTTCCACCTTGCCTTGTTTGGTATCATTCTTTTAAGCTCAACTGAATTTAGTTGTTTTTTTCACTGACATACTGCATTAGTATTAATGATCTGAAATCACACAAAGAACTTAAAATCCTAGTAGTATTTTTTTACTGTAAAAAAAACAGACATGTTGAGTAAATTTTTATAACTTGAAATGCAAATATAATTATACATTTTGTAAACATATACAACTATTTATCTAAAAATGCAGCCAATACACCTGCCGTTTTTTTCATTTTGCACAGCCATTTAAAAATATTACTAAAACTAAAGTGAGAGAACAATCAGGTGTCGCAATAAGATGAGCCACAAATGATGTGTGCCAGTAAAAAAATGTTTGTTCACCAAAAGACAGAGGAGAACAGCACAGGGATAAATCTGCAGGCCTGACAACAGGAGGTGTATCACTCCGCTGGTTTTCTACTTAGTGACACTGTTTACGTTGCAAATGTGACTTTGTGTTCATTAGTGCCCTCACTGACACACAAAACAAAACGACTACACAACAGAACAGCTACACAAGACAACACAACACTAAGTATACACTCCACACTAAACGTCACAAATCTCCCACATCTAAAAACTCTCTCTCTCTCTCTCGCTCGCTCTGTCTCGCTGCCGTTACCCTCACTCCCAAAACTCTCCCCTCTTCCTAAACAACCAAATCCCACGTGTTGACTTTTTTTTAATTGGTCGACATGGTGCATTTTTCCACCGATAGGAAAGAGGTGGCTTTTTTTCCTTTCTTTACTGTTTTCGCGCTTTTCTTAGAAAACGCTTAAAACACACACACACAAAAACGTGACGACAGTATTTAGAAAAAAGCGTGGCTTATATATATTATCATAACTCTGGATTTACTGGCCTGTAATTAAAATGTAAAAACATTGAAGTCCGAACTTTCAATATGGGCTGAAATAGAGACGGCGTGGCTGCAGCTTGTTGCTATGTCAGCTTACATCAGTCATGTGATTTGGAGGTGCAGCGTGTCCGTGGACCACAGAGAGTTAATAACACTCACCTTCATTCCATTTCCAGAGTGTAACATCCAGCCACCTGTGTAAAATCCGAAATTCCCATGGTGTTGTTTAAAATGTGCTCTGGCACAATCATAAACATTGCTCGCTACTGAAAACAAGAAGAAAGCCGGTCCTGCTATGGGCTGAACCATTTGTTAATGGTGGAGGGGGGGAACACTATGCAATATAGAATAGAATAGAATAGAATAGAATTCAACTTTATTGTCATTGCACATGTCACAGGTACAGGGCAACGAAATGCAGTTTGCATCCATCCAGAAGTGCTTTAGCCATGATATAGATATATTACAATATATATTACCAATAATATAGATATGTAAGTATATTACAGAAATGGATCTATTATGGTATGTTATAATGTACACGGTATGAAGTATGTTATGAATATTCTATAACTATAAGTATGTACAGGCTGTAGTGAGTACAAGCTATGTACAGGCTATGAACAGGATATAAATATGAAAAACTATACAGAATATGAAATAAAAAACTATACAGAAATATGAGATATACAGTTATACAGAAATGTGAACTATGCAAGTTATGAACAGTTGTAGGATTAAAAATTATCGTATGTACAGAATGATTATTTACACAGAACTATACAGTAGTGCAGTTAAGATAAGTGAGATATGTGGATAATTTCTACAGAGGCTATATAAAGTGCTAGTGCTAGTGGTTGTGAGTGGTGGTTCAGTCCATGTTATTATTGTGTGTTTGAGGGTACAGTTGTCCATTGTGTGTGTGTGTGTGTAGGTGGTTGTGGGTGTGTGTATGTTCAGTCCATGAGTTTAATGTGGTTTAATATATGGTTTAATATATTCAGTTTTAGCATTTATATTCACTGTTGACTGTAACTACGCTCAAAACTGTTAATGCTATCTTATTTTAATAAACAACACTGTCATTTGCAAAACTGGGGTGGCACTTGGGGTGGCAAGGGATCATTTTAGGGTGGCACTTGCCACCCCATGCCACCCTTCTAGATCCGCCTCTGGCTCTGGCACAATCATAAACATCGCTCGCTACTGAAAACAAGAAGTAAGCCGGTCCTGCTATGGGCTGAACCATTTGTTAATGGTGGAGGGGGGGAACACTATGCAATATATTCAGTTTTAGCATTTATATTCACTGTTGACTGTAACTATGCTCAAACTGTTAATGCTATCTTATTTTAATAAACAACACTGTCATATGCAAAACTGGGGTGGCACTTGGGGTGGCAAGGGATCATTTTAGGGTGGCACTTGCCACCCCACGCCACCCTTCTAGATCCGCCCCTGCTTGATACATGTAGTTGGCATCCTGTCATCAGCTACCACTGATGCTTCAGTGACAACTCTGTCAGGACCTCCTGCCTCACTAAAACAAAGCTGACACATGCACAGGATTCAAAGAACGAATGAATGAGTGAATGAATCTTTAAATTGGTCTGCACTGATATACTAAGCTAATCATATGCACATCAACTGTTCAAGAGCAGTTATTTCAACTCTCGAGGACAATGCCTGGCTTTAGACTGCTACATTCATGTCGGTTCCAGTTCCTATGAAGTGATCACAAGGTCAGGGTTCAAATCCCTTACAGACCATAGAAAAATTTGTTTTTCCACTTGACTGCACTCTAAATGATAAATATCGGAATGAATTTGTTGCAAATATACTGAATATGGAAACTTCTGAATATTATGGAAACTTCTTTTTAGCGTTATCCTAATTTCTTAAAGGATCTTTGCCTTTTTCCAAGCCGCCACTATAAATATATGTAAGAATGTATTCTTAATGACTTGTAAATTATGAAAGTAAGAAAAAGTTATGATATCTCTTGAACACAAAATACAGATTTTCCAAAACCTCTATGTTTTATGTTGACACATTCTGTTGATGGCATCAGTCAGATTTGAAACAATGAAAAAATAAACCAAAATCTGCAGTCTGGCTTTGTGAAGTGGTTGCTGTTTAAGTTGACTAGTTAAAGATTAGCTGCTGACTTTTTAATAACAGCATTGTTAATCTTCAGGAGAATGGTGGAGTCATTTTGGTCAGTTTCTGTGCACCTTGCCAGTCTAAAGGTCTTCGAAATCCTACTGCAGGAATGAACACCTGAAGATAGAAGATCCTCTAATACTATAATCATCATCATTAACAAATGTAAATTAAATCTGTTTGGTCAGATATGGTAAATATAGTGGTAATTACTAGCAGTCTTCTACTCTGTTGGTGTTCTTTTAGGTACTTTCTAACCACCACACACATTCACACTCTGATGGATCCACTGGGGACAATATGGCATTCAATTTCCTTAGCCAAAGACACTTTGACAAGTGGACTGAAGAAGCTGAAGAGTGAACCACCTACCTTCCAACTGGTGGAACCCACCCGAGCCACAACCGCTCGCTGAGCTTGCTGAAGATTAGCAAGATATTGTGGTTTGGGTTAAAATGTGACAAGTTGAGAGTGAACTTAAACAACTACTTCTTACAAGCTTACAACTACTTCCTTCTCTCACCCCAACCGGTCGCGGCAGATGGCCCCGCCCCTCCCTGAGCCTGGTTCTGCCGGAGGTTTCTTCCTGTTAAAAGTTTAAAAGTTTTTCCTTCCCACTGTCGCCAAAGTGCTTGCTCATAGGGGGTCATGTGATTGTTGGGTTTTTCTCTGTGTGTATTATTGCAGGGTCTAGCTTACAATATAATGCCCCTTGAGGTGACTGTTATTGTGGTTTGGTGCTGTATAAGTAAAATTGAATTGAATTGAATTGAATTGAATTACAACTAAGGTATGCCGAAGAGCATACATCAGCATCAGCACGCAAAACAGGGAACCTTGAAGCAGATGGACTACAGCAGCAGAAGACCACACTGGGTCCACTCCTGTTCAGCTAACAACAGGAACCTGAGGCTACAATTTGCACAGACACACCTAAATTGGACAATAGAAGATTGGAGAAAAATTGCAAGAAATGATTTGTTTCAATATCTGCTGCTGCACTCAGAGTGTTGGGTCAGACCTTGGTGTGACCAACATGAAAGCAGAGCTGCATCCTTCCTCACATCAATGGTTCAGGCTGTGATGGAGGTGTTATGTGGGAGAATATTTTCTTGGTGCACTTTGGCTGCTTAAATCCAACTGAGCATCATTTAAATCACAGCCTGAGTGTTGTTGCTGACCATGTCCATCCCATTATGACCACAGTGCACCCATCTTCTGATGGCTGACAATAACACACAATGTCACAAAGACCAAATCATCTTAGACTGTTTACTTGAACATGACAGTGAGTTCACTCCACTCAAATATCCTCCACAGTCACCAGATCTTAATCCAATAGAGCAACTTTGGGATGTGACATCAGAATATACCAAAATGTCTGAGGAATGTTTCCAGCAACTTTTTGAATTCATGCCATAATTAATTAAAGTAGTTCTGAAGTCAAAAGAGAGTCCAACCTGGTACTAACAATATGTAACCAACGAATTGGCAGGTGAGTGTATACTATAATTTAATTGTTTATTAACAGTAAAACAACTGTTTATTACAATTTATTTCACTATTAATTTACCATTTGTTAACAGTGTTAACAGACAGGACATACTCACATCATCATATTCATTAAATCCTTTAGTGACCCCTCATGAATGATGCTATCACTCAGAACATTTATTTACTGCTCTGAAGTGAACCTTTCCTCTAAGAGAACAACTGGATCGAAACCATACAGAGCCCTTTGAGTCAAGCATACTTTTTTAGTTACTACTATACTAAGTTTAAAGTAGCCTATCAATAGAAAGTAGCGCTCACCTTTGTCCTGTCATTGTTTATGTATTAAGCATGTGTGCACTTTATTAACTGCGGGTGTGATAGATTAATAATAGACCTTTTATTTGCTACCTTGCCTGACCCCGCTGCTTTCCACTGCATGGGCAGACTGGACTAACTGTGTTAGAGCCTGTGTACTGTCCACACTATCAGTAGCATTCTCCGCCTGATAGCAGGTGGGGAGATAAAGGCTTGCTTTTACAAGAACAGATCTGAGCCATGCACAGAAGATATAGTCATGGAATAAAATATAACCAAAACAACTACACAGAGAGGCTGAAGCGGTTATTGTCAGGCTGATATAATGTTACTTTTTGAACTACAAAGGACAACACAAAATGAGTTTAGTGAGTAAAAAAATTAAGTAAAAAACATAAAAATGAAGTATGAAAGAGGACTCCAGCATGTCCAACCCTGTCTGTCCTTTCTGGCTTTCCAGTTTGGAACATTTTCAGCAACAGGACAGGGCAGAGGAGATCAGGTCAGCAGCTGTTTGTGTTGCCAGTCAGTCTTTATGGGGGATTAGAGGCGAGATCCCACAGCTGACAGCTTCGATGACTGCCTGGACGCCACACAGATAGCCGACCCTTTAATGGATCTGGAAGTGGGAGAGGCAGCACAGCATTTGTAAACATACTAGTTTTCTATCATATACATCAAAGAGAAATTCAGAATCACACAGTACAGAACAAGCTTGACAGAGGTAGGAAGCGAAAGATTTCAAAGATTCTGGAAAGAAAATTACCTAGAGATGTGTCTAAAGACACCATAACAATTGCCAAAATACTTGTGAATGACTTAGCCAAGTTGGGAAGTAGTTCCAATGAAAAAAATCACTAGAACCTTGCAGAGGAATGGAGTGCGAGGTTGCAGGCCAAGAACTACTTCACTTGGCTGCTGGTTTAGCTCACTGGGATGAGCACATGACCATATGCCGCCTTGCAGAGAGCAGCCGACTTAGGTTTGATTCCAACCCGTGGCCCTTTCCCGCTATCTTCCCTTTCTCTCTCTCTCCCTCTGTTTTCCTGAGAAGAGGGAGCATAATCTCATCAAGGTGCAAGGAATCATGAAGAAGAAGGCTATGTGAAGATTTTGAAAGAAAACCCCAAGCAGTGAGCAGGATAACTGGGTCTGAGTCATCATTTTGTCCAACATAATGACCCATAATGCCCCCGTGTAGAACTATTTTCAGAAGTTAACATTATTAACTAGGCGCTTACTTGAAGACATACAAGAGATAAAATAATTATACAATAATTGTTATCCAGCAAAAAAATAGACAACTGATGCTTAAGTTCAATAAGGAAGATCTGTGGTCACACATCTGTCTGCTTTCCAGGTTTTTGGTGGCTAATTTAAGTTTTACATCACTTTCCCACTCTGTCGAGCTCACTGTGGACATCACTGGTCTAGTCCAATCATCTTTCTGCCTGCGTTCTCAAGTCCAATCAGCCTCCACTCTGCATACTTTAAGTCTCACTGCATCTGTCATTCTCCCTTGCAGATGCCTTCATGCAACCCACCTCCTCCCCATCTCCACCTTACCTTACTTGTTACTCAGGCTCCATCCAAGCCTCCATCTTCATCTCCACCACCAGCATCTAGACTCCACTGGGTCCTGCTCTAACTCCTATAACTGAATTCTGTATATCAATAAATCATGTTCAATTCTGTCTCCTTTTTAGAAGTGACTGTTAGCATCAGAGGGGTACTGAAACGTGTTTCCGCCACTGAACAAAGTTTTTTTTGATATCCATAACTCGAAATTTTGAGTTAGGTATCTTTAAATCCCTCACGCTTTTATCTGCTCTACAGTTGTACCTATATGATGCCTCCATTACTTTGTGTTGTCGACTCTGTGGTCTGCTACAGCTGAACACAGGATTGTCACACCAGAGGATCGCAGCAATGGCATCCTGGTAAACAGGAGCATGACTCATTGTCTCAATGATATCACCAGATTTTGAAAAGCAACTACAAGTATTGAGGGTGAAAAGGGATAATGTGACCATTGACTTACTATGGTCTGACTGGTCTGATCACTGGTGTGTGTGTGTGTGTGTGTGTGTGTGTGTGTGTGTGTGTGTGTGTGTGTGTGTGTGTGTGTCATACAGACATTTATAGTCATATTTTAGGGATCCATCTTCCTTTGGGGGCACAAACGAAGTTTACTTAATGAAAATCACCAGACTGGTAAAGGCTTGTTTGAGTTCAGGTTATGTTTAGGGTCCATACTGTCCATTACTTGTTGCATGAAAGTTATTGTGACTATTACACCTGTTGCAGTAAACTGTTATGTCTCAGCTGATCCACAGAGTGGCAGTGTTTTTGTTCACCCCCAAGTCAAAAGCATACACTATACATATAAGTTCTGATATATTATATATAAATGTACCTGTCCACTGGTCGATCACATGAGCATGTGGAGGCAGGGACTTCATAGCACAAGCATGCTCCCAACCTATTATAAGATTGTGCTTTGAATTATTACATATAATGTGTGTTTTGTTTTTTTTTTTATCTATTATATTTCTAAACATGAAGAAGTCACAAGCAAAGTGAGACCACACCACAGCACATGTTTAAACAAGGACATAAAAAAACATGTATGTATTATTGTAGGGTCTACCTTACAATATCAAGCGCCTTGAGGCGACTGTTGTTGTGATTTGGCTCTGTATAAATAGATGGACCATGACAGTCTCAAAACAGCATTTCTCCATATTTAATTTTAGGCTAATGTTCATTGTCCAATAATGCGTATTCAAATACAAATAGCCTTCAACAGATCGCTTTTCAGTCAAAACTCCAGTTCTCCAAGCTGAATATATAAAAAAAAGGTAGCTCTAACAATAAGATAATGGTTCTCATTGACTCTCAATAATCCACATTTTTTATTAAGGCGCGTGGGGTGGGGGATTCTTTCAAGTAAAAAAAGCTTTTCCTGTAGATGTCAGCAGCACTACAATAATGAAATCCAAGCACAGAGGGTCTCTGTATTGCTCTTGGGAGTGCTGTTGCGATACAGACTGCACCACTGAATCGACCTCTCTGAATTACCTGTCTTACAAACGTTGTTGTTTGCAATCATGTGGAAAAAAGAATCTCAAACTCTTCTTCATCTCACTATGGTGGAGCTGCTCGGGATAGAAGTAACAATGCAGATGAATGGTCAAATAATAAGTTAAAGGAAGACGAACCTTATTTCATCATGATTTCAACTGCTGTAACAAAAGAATTTGCAGACGGTGTTACAGTGTGACAACGTATAACACAGAAGCACACACACTAATAGAGACATTAGTTTAGGTAATACAATGAGAGTAAATAAAAATACTGAACATATTTCAGTGGCTGATTGAGTTCTCATAATTTTGTTATGCTTACAAAAACTATAAAACTATAGTTTTATATATAGTTGAAGCTTTCTATTTTAATTGTTTATCCATTCACTGTAGCTTATCCACTATTCATTGCTTCTAGCAAACTAATCTTAATGATGCATTAAGTGTTGTCTTGACATAGGTTGTCCAGCTTCATCGGAGGATTGCACTGGACCATTGGTTCAGTACAGGGGGCAGGACTGACAGAAGGCACCAATCTTGAACAAGGGCTTAAAAAAAGAACATGCTCAAAGAGTTACAGTGACATAAAAAGACAGAGGGGGAATACTGTGGCCTGTAATGATACTCCTCCTAAAACACAAACACGTTTTGTAACTTACTCAGCACACTAAACTTAGTCTTTCATACTTGAGGTCAGGTATCAAAAAGTGTGATTCAGACCCTTTCATATCATGGATTTCATCAACAAAGCCTGCTCATAAGATGCTGGTTACAGTTATGTAATTATGTAATGTATTTCCCAAAATATTGAATTTCTCAGAACTAATTTTCTATGAAGTCTACACTGAAGACAAAGCTATTGACTGTAAGTGATTAATGCAACAACACTGAACCTGCTAAGCAGGAAAGATCTAGTGATAAAATGACAGTGAAGTTTACAGAATGACATACAGTTGATATGTAGCATGAATATAACTGAAAATTAATATGACTAAAAAGCAAAACAGCTATATATTTAAAAAGTAAACAAAAACAAAGACTTAATAACAACCAATGCAGATGAAATTATAAGAAAAAATAAGAAAAACTGGAATTATTTAGAGAATGCTAAAACAGCACAACAGTACAACCCTTCACGTAATAATAATAACAATAATGCCATTTATTGGTATGGTGTAAGAGCCACTAAGAGTTGAAGGATCACTGTGTATAACAGAAATTGTTACAGAGAGACCTCTGTGGACTTTAAGTGACTGGGTGCCGAGAGGACAGAAGTGCCTTAGTCAATTTGGCTCAATTAAAGAAACTAAATTAAACAGAGTGATAGCAGACTGCGGAGAGCAAGAAAGGACAGCAAGTGATTGACAGAGACAGACTTCTACAGCAGCTGAGCTTCAGCTCAGATACAGTACAAAGGTTATAGCTATTAATACACCAGGACACATACAAACACACACATAATGTGACACATTTAATTTAATTGATGTCACTTCTGATTCATGACGCTGCTCAAGTCAGCATTGCTCAGTTTACTCTCACCCTTTAACTTTGCTTTGCATTAATGTGAATAATCTGAAACCCTATGATATCCATTTTACTGTCAAGGAATTCATGTCAGTCGTTCAACCTTCAGCTACTCCAATATGAGCAATGTGATACCTTCAAGGCCCAGGATACATATGACCGGGTAAGAGCACACTATGTATGTATTGGGTGGTTGTGAATGACAAGAGCACTGAGGGAGAAGCTACTGTTACACTGAAGATAGCAGAAGAGTATTCTGGAGCTACAACTATGAGATGTCTCTGAGTGTCACAGCCGGGTTAACACTGCATTTTTGAAGAATCAATGCATGCGTGACCAGTGACAAACGCACAGTCTCACAGTCGGAAGGAGAGACCTTCTTCAACAGAAGCTCACTCAGCTCTGAACTAAAGCTGCGAATGGAGACCAGCAAACTGCTCTGACTCAGTAGAAGTGCCTGCTTGACTGAAGAATTTTAGGGCTGGATTTCATGGGGAGGACTTATTTGGAGTCTGTGGAACGTTAAAAGCCAGTTGTCAATTCATTCATACCCCTAGAAGTAAATACTAACATCACAGCAGCTAACATCAGTGGATTTTTATCACACCCCTAAGCAACAGTGGACTGGAGGATCAATCATCATTAATCATCAGTGCTCCAATGGATCTAATCTTTGAAAACTGCAGTTTGTTTTCCCAAATTCAGTGATTGCAAGTAGACTTTATTGTGCATTTGCATTTGTCTGGTCACTGCTACTATCTTCTGGACTACATGAGATGGTGAATTCTTCTTGTTTCTTCTTCTTCTGCAAATGTAATGTGTAATGTGTAATGTGTAATGCGTTACATGCATTCTGTAGAGGATTACAGAGTCATCACATGAAACAGTGAACACTGTAGGGTCTGAGGTGGATAATCTGCACAAACACACTGCTGCATTCAGAGCGAGCAGCAGGTGGCTTTTGTATATTATTTGAAATTCGGTCAGTGTTTTGGTCCAAATGTTCCTCAACACAGTCCTCGTAGTCCTGACAGACCTGGCAGCCAGGTTTATGGGTACCACTTTGTTCCGGCGGCACTTCCACCTGTTGTTGTCAGCGCTGGTGATGTTCGGTCCCATGCTGAGTCTTTGGGTGTCTCATCACAGCATCTTTGCCAAGAAGAATCACTTCCTCTACAGGTGAGACTGCTTCCTGTTACACTTCCTGTCAACTTTGTTCCACTGATATTTAATATTTCATATTCAATCGATATAATTTCTTCTTCCATCACATCCTGTCTCCTCTGGTCTCATCTCTGTTCTCCTTTTTCCAGGATGTTCTTGCACTCTGGTTGGGGTTGGACCTGCATCTTTGTTGGCTCTTTTGTTTTCCTCCTCTCCTTTTCCATCCGTCGTTCCCTGTCTCTTTCCATCCGCCACCTCTCACGGCTTGCGGTGGCTGGTGGACTATGGCTAAGTTTTTGCAAACTCTTGGACCTCCTGGAGAATGCCACAGGAAGCTGCTATGAACCTTTAGAAGCTGGAACAGTGGTCACAAATGGCCAGACTCTGCTGGTGCTGCGAGAGGGGGAGAGCAAGTCTGAGTGCCTGAAAGCTGGAATGCTGTGGAGGGGATATGAGGTTTCTGAAGACATTTTCCTTCTCTGCCTTTGCTGCCTGCTGCTGGTAGAGGAAACAGCTGTGTTTGGACCTTATTTGAGCCTTGGGGGAATCTCAGATGCCCCACTGAGAATCCTCTTTCTGTTCTGTGTTCTCCTGCTCTGGCTCTGGATCTTCTTGCTGCTCTGTCTCTTAGCTTACTTTCCTCAGTTCCCCACCCAGCTGCTGGGGGGTGCTCTTGGCTGTCTCAGCTGGAGAGGACTATATCAGGGCTGGTACCGCCTGGGGCCCAGCTGGTACTGCCCCGGGAGGCCTGGCCTAGGACTACTTAACATAAAGGCTATCGGTAATGACGTGGAGGATGCACAACTGAAACAACCGAATCACGATCACTGCAATTAACTTAAAAAAAAACCCCTAACATTTGAGAACTAACTGTAAAATAAATTGAATTCCAAACAAACAGATGTACAAGGTGGGTTATCAGACCTCTTAATTCTTTCATGTCAAATATGTTTATTTACCTTTTCTGTTACGTACAACTGATGATTCACATCTGCTCTTTCCTTTGAAAGCTAGAATTGTGTGACAGCCAAATCAGTCCAGCACTGGAAAGACAAATGGAGAACACAAAAGCAGATTTACAGAGACATTAATTTGGTTGAGTTTTCTCACTTTCTGATTTGTCCAGATTTTTTGCTGTGGACTTCAAGGCAATGAAGAAGTGCCAAAAGCTACAGTCCTGTCACTTGTAGCCAGAGGTGGCAAAATATAGACATTCTGTTCTAAAGCAGAAGTGCAGTTCTTTATCATAGCGAGACTATCTCTGCACTCTGTTACATATTCCATATGTACAGGGTATGACCCCCATTGGCCGTGGCGTCATACCCCGTACGTATGGAATATGTAATGAAGTGGAGAGATAGTCTCTCACTCAGAGAACAAAGGTTACAATGTAACCGTACAATAGTTGCATTAAAAAAAATACTCCAGTAAAAGCTGAAGTAGTGATTAAACTTCTTTACTCAAGTACAAGAGAAAAAGTACAGGCTCTGAAATGTACTCAAAGTAAGAAAGTGAAAAGTGTCTCCTTGAAGGACAATTCTACTAACCATTTTTATGCACAGATAACTGGATCAGCCGCTATATTAATATAATATTAAATCGATATTAGTACATGAGAATACACATATTAGTCAAATCTAAATTCTAATGAATGCACCCAGCTTGAATCTGTTGTTTACGACACAATAAGTAAAAAAAATTTTTTTAAGAATGTAAAGTGAGATTTGGCAAGTGGGGGAACACTAAGATCTATTGTACTGGCTCAACGTGGGGAAAATGCTAACACTCACAATAATTTCGAATGTAAGCTTGAGTAGATTTTCTTAGTGGACAAATTGTGATCAGCTGACCTGCTGCTCTTTGTGGATTTACACAACTGACTTCAACATGTGTTTCACAGCCATCTCGGTGGAGTTTCATTTCTTACACTAACAGTATACTGGTTGTTGCCTTTGTACTAGACAGTTGGATAAATTCATCAAGTGAATGAATCTAAGCATCATCAGCTTAAATGCAAATCCATCTTCTACACTATATGTAACCTAACACTGACCACTGCAGCCACTGAGTATCAGGCTAACACAGTGTTTTACTGTAAATTCACCAGATTAATGCAAGCTAACCTCTTTATCCTGCACATAACTACCCTGAATGTTCATGAAACATTTGATGAACACAAAATTAGTGCATGGTACAGTAGTACCATTTGCTCCAGTTCTTCTTGTTCTTGTCCCCACCCTTTGTCAGACTGCTGACCAAGTCTGTATAGGGGCTAGTTTGGGGTTTAAAGTTAAAAAACCAGGCTCACAGAGAGATGGACCTGAGAGAGAGAACCAGCCCAACCTGAGACATGAAAATATCATAAATTAACATTCAAATGTCTGCAAAGCTGTGTGCTGTGGGTCCTTTACATCACAGTGCAAAAAACAGTCCTGTGGGGAGGATGATGCACCAGCGACCGGCACAGCCAGTGGAGGTGCTGGCCCCAGGCCTCCACGAGCTTTTCTCCTTTTAAGTTACTGTTCAGCAGAACGCCGCGGTGATAACTAAAAAAACACTAGGAGGAAGGTCTGAGCCCAGCTAAAAATGAAATTCAATAAATTTGGACTTGAGAGCAAAGCTGCGCACATTGGGAAGGTTGTCATAAGAGAATTTGCTCCAGGCTCAGCAACATCAGCAGTGCCTGTACAACAGAAGGGCTTAACTCAGATCATTTTCACCAGAGGGGTACCACTTGGTGTGTGTGGTGTCAGTGGAAGGCTGACCCACACAGCTGATCCATCATATAATCATTGAGTTGTTGTTGAGTAGGATGCTGGGACCTGAGAGCTGTGTGTACTGCATTGGAGAGAAGCAGCTGTATAGCGGCCCAACCTGAGACGTGGCAATATCATAAACAAAGATAAAGTACCTGCAAAGCTGTGTGCCATGGGTCCTTGATGTCATATATAGGCTACTGTTTTGTATATTTTGTTTTTCAGGACATTTCACAGTATAAAAATAAATATTTTATCAAAATACATCATATACAGATACAATATGTGATTCAAAATGATAAAATCACAGATAACCTTTGAATATAAACAATACAAATACAAAGTTTTTTGTTTTTTTTAGCAAGTAGGATAGTATGAACATGAACAGTAGCAGTAAATCTGATCAGATGACCAAGCAAACTTTAAACCAAGCCATTTTTACAGGGAATTTTTTTCACTGGAAGAAAGTCTAGAAGAACATCTGGGTGTTAGTGAGAGTTCATAGTTCATAGTTCATAGTTCCGAATTCCATGACTTTTTTTCTCCTGTTGACTGTTTTTTGGGGGGGTTTTAATCTTGTGCTCATTTAATAGATATAACTTCTATTTGATTTTAACTTATGCTAATGCATGATCACTTTATCTTAAATCAGTGTTGGGAAGGTTACTTTTAAAATGTATTCCACTACAGATTACAGAATACATGCCCCAAAATGTATTTTGTAACGTACGTTTGTAACCGTTACGTTACTCAATAGGAGTAACGTATTCTGAATACTTTGGATTACTTAATATATTGTTAGGCTTTTTACAACTACATGAATGTACTATTACTGTGTGATTATTACTCTTACTGAAAGTTACTCGCCATACCAATACCAACTAGATTTTTAAATCTTAATATAAAATGAGTAACAGTAGGGTGGACATTAGGTAAGGCTGCACTTTTTGCAGCGATCTCCTATAGAAAACTATTCCGGGCGTATATAAAACAGGTCCGTGGCTCCGAATGGTATTAAAGGGACCTCTGGCTAATACGTCGGGTTCCGTGTCGGGCTCGTAGCCGAAAACTAGCTTTACTTTGTTGTCTGAGTCAACTTTGCTTGCGAGAGACAGAGAGAGGCGTTGAAAGCCTGCTCCAACGAAGCTTATTGTTTCGGAGGAAAACACGAACATAGTCGAGTCTTTATAGCTTACTTACAACTGGGCTACACTGCCCATGAGGCTACATTCTTTAGGGCTATGCCTGTCACACTCTGCCTATTGCCCTCATATTAAATAATCTTTTGAACAGTAATTTTTAAAAATGTGTCTTCACGTCATTATGCGGGCCGCAGGTAGAGAGGTGACAGGGGCCGCGAGATTGAGTCACAGGTATTAGAGCCTCTTAATGCGTGTTTTCTTTGGGTTTCCACCGGGAATGACCAGAAATAGAGAGGGGACAGCCTAACATATGAAACCTCCAAAAGTTGAATCTGTTCATCTGGACGTAGCGTTTTGTGGGAGAAACGTTTCGTCACTCATCCAAGTGACTTCTTCAGTCTCAGCTGACTGCAGGTTTCCCCAAACCTTATAAACAGTACATTTGCATAATGACTGAAACCAGCCCACTGAAGGAACAATGGGCTGTGAGGTCAGTTCCTTCATCATAATTATGCAAATTCCCATGACCATTGATCAACAATCACTGACCAAAACCCACTGATCAAAGAACACTGATCAATGGCCATGAGTACCATTCACAGAGAGTTGGGGAATGGCTGCAATCACAGCATTGTAAGATGGCGAAAGATGTACCCTTAGGCCCCCTCCTCGATTCAGAGATGGTCTTTCCCTTTTCACGTAAATGGCCTCCTTGACTCCGCGCTCAAACCAGCGTTCTTCCCTGTCCAGGATGTGTACATCCTCATCATTGAAAGAGTGTCCACTGGCCTGTAGGTGTAAATAGACTGCAGAGTCCTGGCCTGATGAGGTTGCTCTTCTGTGTTGTGCCATCCGCTTCGCTACAGGTTGTTTGGTTTCCCCGATGTATAAATCCTGGCAACATATGAAACAGGAAAAAACCGCCGTGTAATCCCTTTATTTCATACAGTAACTGTATTCTGAATACCACCTTTTTAAACGGTAACTGTAATGGAATACAGTTACTCATATTTTGTGTTTTAAATACGTAACGCCGGTACATGTATTCCGTTACTCTCCAACACTGTCTAAAACATATTTAATAGTCTTCAGGGAGTGAAAAGGGGAAAGAACTGTCAAAATGACTTGGTGTGAAGGCTTAAATGCAACATTCAGACTGTTGGAGGTCAAAACAAGCTTACCTGAGGCAATTTAAAGTCAAAGCTCAGTATAACCAAAGCCAAAGGAATCAGGCAGGTGAACAAAAAACGAAGGCACAAAGCATTGTCTGGAATAGGGTTACGGGGCTCCCTAGGCCTTGGGAGAGAGCTCCGGGGAAAGAATCTGGTGATCAGGCCTTGGCCCATAGGGTGTAAACGGTTTCTGCTTCACTCTGCTCTAACAGGCCGGCCCAAATAAACTCCTCCACTCTGCATAGTGGTGCAGGGTGGAGAAAGAAGTCACAATTTTTATTCAGAGCACCAGTAGGTTTTCTTTGTGTACAGGCTGTAATCACCTGCTCTGATGTCTACTGCTCTTTGTAGGTTTATGTATATGTACATATGTATCTGTTTAAATTATACTAAGGCTTGGGATTCACCCCTATTCATTGTTAGAGGTGTGTAAAATTTTTACTCTTACACTTGCTCACTGATAATTTCGCATTTAACCCTTCAAAAATGGTTAATACTGGGTCAAAAAACAAGACAGAACAGAAGAGAGAGATTAGGGCAATTCAGGGTTGCGACTGTGGATCCAAAACAAATGGCAACCTCTGGAGCCAACTCCTATACTCCTCTAGTTAAGTTTCCTTCCTTGTACAGAGGGTACTTTTTTTTTCTAACAGGCCCACCTTGGTTTGTGTGACTCACAGGTGTCCTGACATATCTAAGATTTATTTATATTATGCTTTTTAAGAAAAAAAAATTCACAAAATGCACCTATACAGTTCATAGATGTAGCAACCCAGTAAACTACTATTTATTGATAACTTATCACACCACCCTCTAGTCCAAATACGGTTACCAACACTACAGTAGCCATATTGCTAACATTAAGACTTAAAGCCAGTGGGTAATATCGATGTTCCTACGCCCATCTTTTGTATACAATAAATAGTTTAAGAAGGCAACTGAATGTCTTCTTAACTTATAACAGCATTTTTAATAATGCTGTATATTTTAATACATTCCTTCCAGCATTGGCTGTAAAGACAAACTCTCAAGAGACATTTCCCACCTTAATTCATTTTATTGATAAAACATCTCCAGAAAGAAAATATATACAAAACTTCAGCCATCAAAGAGCAGAAAATAAATGCTGCCTCGAAGTCTGACATCAAATCAGCCGTTAAAGTCCTTACACAGTTTTCACAGCACTCGAACATGTTGGGAGTTTGTCTCGTTCATCTAGCACACAGAAAGATTGTGAGCTTCTTGTTTGAAAAACAGATAACGTTTCCGATTGATGTGTTTTTCTGTAGGGTGTTAACTCAGTTTTCAACTCTTCCTAAATGAGTTCAATAATCTATCAGAAATTTTTTAAAAAGACAGGAATTCCTTCATTTAAAAAAAAAAAAAAAAAAGATGAGAAAGATCGATGTTGTGTATGTACAAAGCAATTCTAACGACCATCCTGGACTCACAGGAAGTACATGACAAAAGACAATAAAGGCATGGTTTTTCATTTTTGTTTGCAGATGTCAATCTCAATGTTGCTGAATGTGCATCTGCTGGTCATTCCATCATCAAATAACTACAGTTTGTTCCTCAGTGGCATAATTCAGTGGTGGTGCATGACACTCAGTCTGCAGTACAACAGCTTCTGAGCGCTGGTCAGCTGCAGCACCTCAGATGATAGAAACTACAGAGCAGCTTCACTGAACAATGACTGACCTGCTGTTTGTTGTTAACATGGTAAATGTTACAGCCAAGTCTGAATATTTTAGGTGTTTAAAGAGGAACGTGTGCGTATTATCAGTCTTAGTGAAAACTGACACAGGAAATGAAAGCTGGCCTCTAGAAGATGTCAGTGTGTTGTTAATATTCTGGGAATAAAAAACAAAAAACTTTTTTTTTTAAATGAAACATTTCAGGAGGGGGTGTGGGAGACATTATCAAGAGAATGAGGGGATGGGGGAGTCAACAGAGTCCAGAGCCTCCCAGTGACAATTCATCATGGCATCGTAGAGCTCCTCACTGCGCTGCATGAAATCTTTGTTCCACAGGTCGACGTCACACTCGGGAATGGGTTCTAGAAAAAAGAAACAACAATGCAAATCCTCACTCTGTGAGTGTCTCCGACATTTCTCTGGATAGATTTTTTTCCCTAATGTTATGTGACTCAGCCTTACCTTCTGCATTATCCTCATCTATGTCTTCAGCCTCCACATGGCTCTGCTGCAGAATGACATCAGGGATTAGAACAACTTTCTCAAACATGGAAATAAATCTGAAAACTGCCTGGATGTGGTAATACATGGCACTAATTAAAACAATATAAACATGGACAGTGTGTCAGCTGTGCTACTTGTACTGTGTGTACACAGTGAACATGTTATAACTGACTCTGACACATCCCTGAATTTTCACTTGGGAGTGAGAGATCAACAGTTTCACGTCTGTACACTTTGTAGTCAGCTAACTCAGCAGTGTCACTTGTCCTGTCTACACTGAAGCTGCTTAGTTCAATTGGCCCATTCTGGGTAAAGCCAGCTGGTGTTTGGATGAATTACTTGCGAGCACTCCATATAACATGATAAATGATGTAAATGAGAATCTTAAACTTTTGGAAGGAAGCTGATTCTGCTTTAGCAAAGGTTAGCAGTTTCTCACGCTTAAAGTCATTTTGCTAAGCTTTGTGTTCCTTTAAGCACTGGTGTGAAAGTGATCCCCTTACCTCTACGGCTCCTGACATGTCTGTGGACATTGGTGGCATCCCCATGGGAGGTGGTGGCATCATGTGACCTGGTGGTGGGTATCCATAGGCTCCGTAGCCGTAGTTGTAGCCACTGTTGTAGCCGCTGCCATAGCCGCTGTTGTAGCCGGTACTGTTGTAGCCACCATACTGGTCGTAGCCCCCCCACTGAGAATAGTAACCCTGGCTTCCACCACTATGGCTACCATAGTAACCAGACTGAGTCTGGTTGTAGTTGCTCTGGTAATTCTGGCCCTGGCCCCCGTGGTAGCTGCTCATCTTCTGGCTGTAAAACAACAAAAGGAACAATTTTTGGTTTGTTTGAAGGTTATCTGATGAAAGATCTTCATGAATGAACATGTCTCAGAGGAGCCTGGATGGATTTAAAGGTGTAGACATATGCTAAAACAGTAAACCGGACTATACTTTTGTTACAGACAAATCAAATATAAATCAGTCATACGGTAATGGTAAAAAGTACACCTAAGTAAGCTTTTGGATATCTATATAATAAACCTAACCTGGTCCTTAGCAGGTGTTAAAGTTTAGGTAAACACTACATCAAACCAGTAACATATGGCATACTACATCATGTCAATTAGCAAAAACAGAGCCAAAATGCAGAAGGTCGGGACTGGCCCCTCCTGGGAAGATGTCTTGAATATTTTAAACTTGTGAATAATCTTTGTCACTGGAGAATGATTGACTTCAGATTGTTTTGAAGTGGCCTTCTAACCTTTCCCAGACTGATGCACAACAATAACTGCTTCCCTAAGACCTTCTTAGGTTTGTGTTAAAACACACATGAACTCTCCAGACCAGCAAACTGCCAAAACATCTGCTTTTACAGAGGTGGTCACACTTAACTACATCTATTTGATTATTATCATAGTTCTTTGTAAATTATGAGAGTATAATATATTGTTGGTCATCTCAGGTTGCATTTACTCATTTTAAGACTTGCTATTATGTTATTATGTCCTAAACCTTGAAATTGAAAGAGGGTCTACTTTCATTTTACATGACTGTATTTTTCCAGTCAGGCTGACTTTGAGGCAGATTGAATTTTAAAGTGTGCATTTTAGTTCGGTCTTCTGGTTACTAAAAGACTATCAAATAAGACCTGATAATAAGAACAACCCCAGGTTTCTCTTTCTCTTGTCCTGCTAGCCCTCAATGAAGCATTCACCAGCACTGACCCTGTGCTACAATCATCCTAGGCTCTGGTCACTCACCTCTTTTCCCTCTCTATGGTTATAAAGCACTCTGCATTTAACAATTGGTCATTATTAAACTGTGACTCTCTTATACAGAATGTCTTTTATCCCACCTCCCACTGCTTTTTTCTCTGTCCCCTCAGTCTAACTGACTGTAGCAGACGGCCCTCCCTGAGCTTGGTTCTGCCAGAGTTCTCCCTCCTCCCTCCTTTCTTCCTGTTAAAAAGGGGGTTTTTCCCTTTCCACTATCACCAAGTGCTTGCTCATAGGGCATCATATGAATGTTGGGGTTTCCTCTCCATCATTGTAGAATACCAATATACAGTCGCTTGTGGTGATTTTTGTTGTGATTTGGAGCCAAGTAAATAAAACTGAGTTCAGGTGAATCCAAACTCCTCTGTCCTATTTTCTTTGGCACTTTCTCTATTCTATTCTCTCTTATCCTTGTCTGGGTCTTACCTCTTTGCTACAGCAATACTGAGCCTGAGTGGCTTTCCTCCCAGCATCGTACCCTGGCACTCCTCGATCGCCTTCTTCTGCTCGCTCTCCTCTCCAAACTTGACAAAGCCGTAGCCTCTGCAAGTCAGAGAACAGTTACGCCTCCTTTGCACCGCCAACGCACACTCCATACTTGGCATTTAATAGCCACTTATAATGAGAAACAGAATATAATGGGTATTATTATGGTAGAACTGAAACTTGTTGTTTTACTTTTAACATGAGGTAGCATCACTTGAATTGTGAGTTGCTCTTGCTTAGCCTATATGGGGAAAACAATAGTTTTAGCATTAAGACGGCAAGAAAACATTTCTTCAGCCTTTTTTTTTTTCCGAAAATAGATGAAGATGCACTGATGGTCAACGTCCATAGCACTGCTATCCAAATCATTATTATAGCACAGAAAACAGAAAAAAAATATTACAGTATACTCTTACAACATTCATACAAGAAGGCAATACATCATACTAAGAAATACAAAATTCACAGTCAAACAGGATAACACTGCTGCTGCTGTCATGTGCACCTCAATGAGCTGATGTACCTTGAGTATCCATACTGGTCGGTGACTACTTTGGCTCCTTTGCATGAAGGGTACTTCTTAAAAACTTGATGCAGCTGGAAGTCATCTATCTCAGAAGCCAAGTCGCCCACGAAAACTGAGAACTCTGGCCTGAGAGAAGCAAGATCAAATATTCTTACTCAGTATGATATACTGATATGTTGACTACTTTAGTCCACATCCCACTTAATAAGGACTTTTATGCAAGTTATCCTTTGTATTTAAACAGGAAGTGTATTGGAAGCTGGACAATTTACGGAACAAATTTGTTCAGTTTTAGATCATCAAAATATAATTGCCCATTTCCTACCTATAATACAATCTGGGTGCCCTCCCATGATGCATGTCACCCTCACCTTTCACTGTTTATACAATAAGGGCCAGAAGTTTATGGACAATAATTTTTTTTGTCATGTTTCTTTCTGCACACCACCACAGTGGATTTTAAATTAAACAGTCAAAATGTGATTGACGTGCAGGCTTTCAGCTTTAATTCAAGGTGTTCAAGTGAAGTGTTGTGAATTACAGCCATTTTACTATAGACCTATAGTATCAACTTTAAAATCCTAGGTGACTTCCTTCTTGACTTATTGCATTCACCATATTTTTTAAAGGGAACCCCGGCTATTAACACATGTCTGCGCTAAAATATGCACTGTGCTTTCAATAACATATATGTGGTATTAAAATACGCCAAATGTTTTCCTTTTAAGCACATTTTACATAAAACCGATTTACCAGTAGGCCGCCATTGTTATTTACTTCTCAATGCACTCTGGGTAGTGACGTCACACGGTTGCACCGCATCGAGTTCACAGTTAGCAACGCACTGGAAATGGCTTCTGTTCAGTCTTTCCAGTTTGAACCAGAGCAAACCGAGAGAGAGGATGAAAATAGTCATTCAGTACTTAATTTAGATGAAGATGAAAACAATCCGTCACACAAGGACGCGACAGTGAGGGAAAACTACTGGTGTCTATGCGGCTACTGGGGTTCCCTTTAACCTCAAGGTCAAGGTCAGAGGCCTTAATTTGAAACTCCTACGGTACTTCGTCCTCAGGTTGGGTGGCCCATGTTGCCTGCCCACCCACCCTGGCAAGGTGATGGCAACACCCCACCAGCCTTTTATGGCTGAGGGTAAAACAAAATAAATCAATAGAAAACTGTTATTGTCCAAAAATGTAGGGACCTGTATGCCACTGCTGCATGTCATTAACTTCAATCTTCTCTCTGTTCTCATTTATTTTTTGCCCCGATTGCCGTCCATCGTCTTCGTTCCTCTTTTCTGTGCCCTCTCTTCCTCCAGCTAGACAAGTTAGCTGGAGGAACTAAATTCTCCAGAAAACTGCCTCCAAAATTTTGGTGTTAAGTAGCAAACAAAGACTGAATGGAAATAAAGCCTTACCCTGCTTCTGGCCGTTTCCCATAGGTGGCATAGTTTAGCTTAAACTTCCGGGGCTGCACAAAGGAAGAGAAAAAACACACACTAAGCTAGGCAGACACACCAAAGACATGTAGTATAGCACTGATATTGCTGGAAATAAAAAGTGGAGTTACTATGGTTGTTATTTGGGTTTACATACCTCCACCACCCAGACCAGCCTTTAGCCCATTCCTCAGTTAGTTCCTACCAGAGACTCTATTCACCAGCTTCAAACAAAGTACATTCATGTACAAGCCTCTTAGCCACCTTCAGCAGCAGATACAGCCCAGTGAACAGGGGAGCCCAGTAGCTTGGCCAGCCCACGGGGCCAAAAGAATTTCAAACCAAGTAGCAAGCAGCTAAAGCTCACAACTTCCCAAACCACTTGGAACTGAAATTTGAAAGCTGGGATGCCTTTTTTGTCTCTCATCACCAGACTTAACTGGACCAGCCGTCTCTGCAGTTAGTACAAGACAGCTGCACTTAACATGATGTTTAACTAGTTTTGCTTCTTGATAAAACTGGTTTAAACTGACAGGGAAATCATCACAGTGACAGCACTAAGAGCAACAAAAATCTGGTGTGTTCACAGAGACAATAACAACGGAATGTTAAACTTACTCCTAAGCACCTAACACTTCTGTGTTTCTGTCCTAACAAAGCAGGACCAAGACTAGTTGAGCTCCACTATCCACAGATCAACAGTTAAGTACTATTTGATAATTCTACTGAAAAAGGAAGGCGGTATTACATGTCAATAATATTTTTGTATTTATGATGAAATAATAATGACAAATAATATATGTGGGTAAATATCAGCTGCACTACAGAACTGACCGGGTTTGATCCAGGAACCAGTTTCCCGTTGAGTCTCTGGACACACCGCTCCACACTCGCTTCATCTGCCAGCTCCACAAAACAGTATCCTGCTGAACCGCTGCACAAGAGAACAGAACCGTTAGCTATTTTTAGCGTTGAACGAGAAAGAGGGGGAAAAAAAAAAACGCAGACAGATCAGGCATAACATTATGACCACTGACATATGAAGTGAATAGCACTCATTATCTTTTCATCATGGCACCTGTTGGTGGGTGATATATTAGGGAGCCAGTGAACATTTTGTCCTCAAAGTTGATGTGGTACAAGCAGGAGAAATGGGCAACGCTAAGAATTTGAGACAGTGGATAAACGCTTTGTGCAATGTTCTGCTGGGAAACTTTGGGTCCTGCCATCCATGTGGATGTCTCTTTGACACTTGCCGCCTATCTAATGAGTGCTTCAGACCATGTGAAACCTTTCATGGTAACTCTTTTTCCTGATGGCTGTGTGGCTCTTTCAGGAGGATAATGCGCCTTGACACAAAGCAAGAGTGGTTCAGGGATGGTTTGAGGAACACAGCAATGAATTTGAGGTGTTCACTTGGCTTCCAAATTCCCCAGATCTCAATCCAATCAAGCATCTGTGGGATGTGCTGGACAAACAAGTCTAAGTTCTGTAAGTTGTGAGGTGTGGCCTCCATCATTTAAACGATCTGTTGGTAACATCTTGGTGCAGATACCACAGCACAACTTCAGGGGTCTAGCAGAGTTAATACATATATATTTAGGCTGATGCATATATCCTACCCTGTTATCCTGTGAGTGATGATCTTGACCCCAAATGGAGATTCTCCCATAGCACTAAAGGCCTGTTTGATGAAGTTCTCATCCATATATGGGTCGAGCTACACAAAAATACAAAGAAAGATCATATGCACCACATTAGGTTCTGTGCAATATAATACAATACATGCTTATGATTTACTGTATGTTATTACGCAGTAATACAGTATAATGCTACAAAGCATGGCTCTTTGTTCTAACTGACACTTGTTTCTACTACAGAATATTTACTAAAAATAACCAAACAAACAGAAATTAAAGCTAACTTTTAGCATTCCTATGTAATTAAGCGGTTTCGAAATCACATGAGAAAATGCACAACTAACTAACATGACTGACAAAAAGCGACACATTTGGGATTTTGATGTCGCCGAAACCCACAGCAAAAGTCGCAATGCACAACCAATAAAACTGATCGATCACCTGTGTGTCTTTAGCACAGACACAGCGCGCCTCCAGACCGAGGTTGTTTTTTTCTTTTTTCAAACTAAAAAAAAAAAGTCCTTTCCTTAACCCTATACCAACTTTGAGTTTAGAGAATAATTTTGTGTGTGGCACTTTTTTACGGCTTAATCTGTTAATCTTTGTTGGCATTATATTTAAACTTTAATGATTAGCTCTCATCACTTGCTAAAGCTCGCTACAATACGAGGAGGAGCCTAGCCACAGACAATAACGTAGACATTAGAGTTGTTTGATGACGTATCGTCGTTAATCGATAATATGTGGTGTTATTGAATTCTGTTACATCAAATCTTTTCAAACTGTGTACACTGGAACACAGTTTAGTCCAACATTTTACAAATAGCTGGGCTAACCTAACTCAACCTAGCTAGCAATCGCCACACATAGCTAAGCTAAAATCACACACAGAAACATGGATTTCAAACATACATCACCCATCCAGAGACTCGTCTGTCTGTTGAACATCATGGATGCGGGATAAGATGGTAGGAGTATATATTCGTGGTACAATAAGCAAATGTTTTGTTAAATATTAATGTTATCTACACGGTCACAATGCACACATCCATTCGTTGTTCCACTTCCGCCTTAGCCAGCAGACGTGTGATCCGGTGTTCTGAGAAACCATCCTACTCTGACAAAACGTCCTACCCGTGTTATAATTTGACCGTGACTTGCGACTAACCCTAACCATAACCTTAAGAAGTATTCTGGATGGGTGAGAGAAAAAAAGAAGTTAATTCGGCGTTGGTGTTGTGCGGATGCGGCGCGTCTGCGCAGAAACGTTGGGTAGGATGTTTGTTCAGGTAGGATGGATTCCCAGAACACCGGTCTTTTCAAATTAAAGGTCTCACTCGAAATTATTGTAGCTCGCGACGCATAGACCATAGGTCGAAATAGTCAGACTTGGGAAATAAGTCAAATTACTAATCCCATAAATACATGTGCCTTGATTAATTTATATTAACATTTGGTAGCATTTCAAGGTCTACATGGTGAAAATAAATATATCAAGGCGTCGGACACCTGTGATATGGACGCATTGCGCAGACCAAAAGTTGGTCCTCATAAAAATATTGTCACACTTTACTCGATGGAATATTTCATATTTTATTTCCACAATTGTCTTTGTTGCAAATCCGTCCAAGTTAACTTAACATACAGCTTAAAAACAACCAGGTTCCACCGAGATTTGAACTCGGATCGCTGGATTCAGAGTCCAGAGTGCTAACCATTACACCATGGAACCAACACGCTTAAAACCACCGATATATTCAAACACTTTTTCTTCTATTTATATATTTTTCTATATCTTTCTCTCTCTCTCTCTCCATCCGGTGACGCTATAAACATGGTAACGGTCATTTGCAGACTTGACTATTCTCCTGCTTATATTTCTCAGCCATTGTGTAAGCATTTGGAGCAGCAGACCTTTCCTGGTGGCTTCTAAAGCAGAGAAGATTCGTACCATGCTAGTGGTCCAAAAATGTCTGGTAAAATACTGGCTGTACATCCTAAATCTCATAATATTTGCTTTCTAGTGTGAAGTTCTTATGTTATTAAAACTCTACAAAAGTGCTATTTTTATATCATGCTTGAACCGTTTCAGTGCTACCATGTGCCTGCTACAGTAATATCAAAGACTATGCAGCCCATTCCTTCATGCACACATATGCTTTATTGAGAATTCACAGCAAAAGAATGATTAATCACTCACAGAGCAACTGTACAACAACCCAATAATCAAACACCTGACAGTAACCCTCAGTTCATAGCCTTTAAATAGCACATCAACTTTCATTAATTGCTTCAGATTTAGTTGTCCACTACCCTTTCATGTAAAAAGCCCCAGACGACACTGGCATAAATATGTCACCCAGCCTCCAAATTCAAAGAAACAGTTTATTATTATTGCCCTTATGTGCTGGTTAGAGGCAGAGTGAGTGGTCAGGTTAACCACCCAACTGATTTGACCTCTGTATGGCTGGAACCAGAACAATTTAAACAGGTGTCAGAAGACACAGTATTTAAAACCAGTAAACTGAAGTGGCTATCAACTCATTGCTACCCCACTCCAATCATAAGTCATTTGTTATTAGTTTTATTTTGAATAAAATGTGAATCCCCTGTCCGAACCAAATGCAAATTGAACCTACTCTTGTTAGAAAGGCAGGCAGATAACCACACAGAATAAAATAAAACAAAACAAAAAACAAAGAAAAACCAAATTCAAGATGAGTAGGCTCTGTCTATATTGTATTCAAATTCCCACCCCTGGTCGGAAGTGTGAACACTGGTTTACATGCATTTCATCTGAAGCCTTGCAGCTGAATACGTCACATCAGAATGTAAGGACTCCGGTAAATTTCCAAAAGTTACATGGCTGCTACTAGTACAATTTGTTAACATTTGGTCAACTGATTATCGTTTCTAAAAGTGTCCGACAGGAGCAGGACATTGCAACTACTAAAGCACCCATACTGGTTCCATTGTGCTCAAGGCTTAAGGAACTGAATACACCATTTAAGCAAAGGTTACAGGTGTCTGTGAGCATGGTACCCCTGTTTAATGTCTAATAATTTTATCCTACAGATTCACTGTAGATTGATTTTCCTAATGAAAACCTGCTGCCTACAAGTGTGTGAGGAGAAGGCAACAAAGGTCTGTAACTCACTTCTATCATAATAATAATAATAATAGTTTTTCATATTTTTCTTATTTAATTCAAAACTTGTCTTGTAGAACCAACAAATTCTAATGGAAATAGCATCACTTGAAGACATTTTCACACATGAAGCTCCAGGGTTTTCTGGTTCCAAACAAACTACATATATAATCACAACTGGTTCACATTCAGTCAAGGCCAAGATATCTGGGAATTTACTTTCCATTTGGGAAGGGAAAAAAGATTTAACACTTGAGTAAATTTAAAAAAAAAAAAAAAAAAAAAAAAAAATCTACTGCAAACTGTATGGAGAAAAAAAATCTTCACCTAAGAAAATCAGCTCAGGATATTTTCCACAGTTGTACCTTATATGTAGCACGCATGTGTTCATGTGTAAAAATGACTTTAGATTTCTTGCAGCTCCTTATGGAGCCACCAGCTTAGAAAACAGTTCTCAGACAAAAGCACAAGGTAAGGCCATGTACAGCACTCACAAAAACACACACACACACACACACACACACACACACACACACAGAAACAGTACCCAAGTACTTGAAAAGTCTCTCTAATCCCTCTTAAACTGCCTACAAAGAATGACCCTTGGTATATCAACCAGTGTTAGCATAGAAACATTCATTGACAGTCTAGTGCAGATCAAACATACTCAAATCAGGTACAATGGAAATTTGTCACACTGTATATACACTTAGCAAACCCAACATCTAACAGCCTTCAAACAGCTGCAGTACCATCAGTCTGTAACAGAACAATCCCACCATTGAACTTTTGACCTCTATCCAAACAAAAAGAACAACCCAAAAGGTCCCAAGTCAAGCTAAAAGGAACAGGTCACTCACAAACTCAAGACACAGACTTGACTTTGTATTTTGCTGGGATTTTTTTCACAATGTAGCATTATTTCACAGTGAAACAGTCCAGCTTCAGGGGCTATAGAAATATCAGACAGACAGTACAGAAAGATTTCAGAGCAGCAAGCAGGAACAGAGGTTCATCAAGCCTGTGACATTTTCAGTATGATGAAGTATTAAGAGAATTAAAAGGCTAATCAAAATTCAAAACCATGCACATAGAGTTAGTGTACAGTTTAGCATCCACCAAATCTGGCACCGGCATTTCAGCAGTTTTTCCCGCCAATTAATTTTCCAAGTGTGTAGACTGCACAGTAGCAGAAATTGTTTTTCAAACTGGAGACGATATACATCAGTCCATCTCGGGTTGTTTTACATACACATCTGTGAAATACATTTCTCTATGAAAGGTTTTTTTAGAAAACTTACATTTAGCTGATGGCAACATGACACCACTGAAACACACGATTGATTTTCTTGTCACAGTCTGCTTTTAAGTTGATGTCAATGAATGTGACTGAGCTTACGTGGTGGGACTTGTACACTGCTCTCGGCAGAGCTGAGAGCCCCTTGCTGTATAATCTGTAGTCTTTAGCTTTGATGCTCTGCTCACGTATGTAAAACGGTGGAGGCAAGGCTGTGTGAAGTAGCTGAGAAGGTGCTGACTGACGTCATACTAAGTCTGACATATGTATTTGCAGGAATCTGAAGATGAATGCAGAAATATAGGAACATTTACATTATTTTAGCTGATTAAAGCTCCCATCACTGAAAGAGAAAGGAAGGAGGAAACACAAAACAAAAACAAATTAATGGCCCTTAAAGATCATACTTTTTCTTTTTTTTTTTTTTTTTAATATGTGGTGTGGAAAAAGTCCCTTTACTGTACACATTTAAAAATAATAATCCAATTTAAATCTGGTATAGTTGTTCAATCTTGCAGTGATATCAGACTCCCATACTCTCTGGGAGTACATATTTGGACTTCACAGAGAGCAAACATCACAACCTGTGTCGAAACGACCAAACCTTCATGCAGCTCTCAGGGTGAACAGAAACAGGCCGTGAGTCACAACATGCAGACTAAAAAGCAGCTTTCAGTGTCCAAGCCCAAAGGTGGTCTATCAGGTCAGGAGCATGTTACATCATCAATTTGTATTTGTCCCAGTATCAGACTGTAAGTAGCCTTTTGATTTTTATAGGAGCAGAAGCAGACATTTTGGACTACACCTTGTGAATTAAATGTGCTGACTGACTCGTGACTGAATATATTTTACAGTGTAGCTGGGATAGGCTGCAGCCCTCCCACGACCCTGACAAGGATAAGTGGAAGAAGATGGATGGATGGGTGTATATATTACAAGAGACCCTGGACTACAGTTTGATAGACCTGTAGCTCAAGTGTGATCAAGAACAGCAAAGTAAACTATTACACCAAGTGAACTGTGGTGTGTTCATATAACATAGGGTGGTTAACCCCATATTACAGTGGTAGTTTATGATATGAAGACACTAGGACATGGTGTATTTGCCCAGTCTCAAATAATAATACTACTACGGTACTACTACTACTACTACTACTACTACTACTACTACTACTTACCTACCTAATGATAATAATAATAATAATAATAATAATAATAATAATAATATATTAATATATTAATAATTAATAATATTAATAATAATATTATAATAATATTATAATTAATTATATTATATTATTATAATATTATAATTAATAATAATATTAATTATTATTATCATTATTATTATTATTATTATAAGCAGGGGGGTTACTAAATGAAATCTTGATGAGTATTCTAGTGTGCTTGCCTGTAACATGTTCTTTTGTTCTTTTGTTGTTCTTGTGTTTTCTTCTGATTGTTGTGATAAAGATGACGAACACCAGAGATGTCCCTCTGTGGGTTTTGCTGCAGTGTTCAGTGTTGTGCTCCTCAGTTTAAGGGGGGGGGTTGTTTTCCACTGTATGTCCTTGTATGCAAGTTCCTGACAAAAGGAAGACATGTCGGTTCTCCAAGCTGCAAGAAAGTATGCTTTCAGAGGAGCGAGTATTCAGAGCCATTGTGCCAGCTGTTGCAGTTTCCAGTCATAGCCAATTTGGCTCCACAGTCCTGCTCTTTTGTCCATGCTGGTAATTGTGACTCCAGTGCAACTTGATGGTAGATGTTTGGTGTCCCATGATGATGAAATCATGCAGGCCTGATTATGTTTCCAGCCCACTCTTGCTAGCTGCTGTGTCACCCTAATCAAACCACCTAAAAACACAATCTCTGTGTGTTTCACTGCTTGTCATTGTCTGTGTTAGCTGGTAGTCTCTCCAGTAAGGCCTTGTGATCTATACCTACACTGGCCACCAGTCCTCCTTCATTTACTGGAGTTCCGCTGTAGTCGATGTTCTCTCCCTTTAGAGTTGTCATGTGGCCCCCTACAATCACAGTGATCACATGATTGAAATGGTCATTGGACAACAATACAGCTGCATTTAGAATTTCATTTCTTTTGAAGTATCTGTTTAGGTGTAGTTAAGCCAAAATGCAGCCTAAGGTAATAACTGTTACTTTCATTAAGGAGGCTGGATGATTGGTTCAGTTTGCTGTTTGGATTATCCAAAACATTATGGACAGTTATTGTTAAGTCTAATTGTTGAATGTTGTCATTGTGTTTCTTAAAATTTGTAAGGTCTTAGTTCAATCTATAGGATCAAGACACTCCTTTGTCTCTGACCACCTCTCCAGCCACTCTGTGCTGGGGGAGGTTTTATTGTAGATACATTCTATCTGGAAGATCTGTTTCTTGTGTTGTAAGCTTCCTGCTCTTATGACCCTTTTGGTGAGCAGGAGGACACACACACACACACGTTCTTGCACATGCATACAGGTGCTTACGAATACACACACATAGTGCCTTGTCTTTTTAACCAAGGGGGGTTTTACAGAGGGGGGTGCTTTTGCTGTATTGTGTATTGTAACTGTCATGTCAATAAATAGCTACGGGGACAGCTTATCTTTGAAGGATTTTGGGCTGGAGACAGGTTAGGAGCGTGAGCTCCGAGAGCTGGTTCTTGACCAAAAACTTCCCTCACTAGCGGGTTGAAGATGTTCTGTTATGTCTTGTTTTCTTCATGAGGAATAAGTCTCTAAACTAGCGGGGCTTGTGGAAACACAGACCCAACAGTTATATGAAAATAGAATAATTTATTAAATCTTTTCAAATGAATCTGGAACCAGATGCTTCTTGACGAGGACTCATGCTTATAGTAGTGATCTTTTTAGCCTCGTCTGAGACGTACCGTCTCACAATGCTCTTGTTAATTTCATGAAGTGGGAAAACAGGACAGGCTGAAAAATCTTTGCTACGTTACCCAGTTCAGTCAGTAGTGCAGCACCAGCACAGATGTCCCACTTCTTAATAAAGGTGGTGTGGACGTAAATATCTGCCTCCTCTATAGTGCTTGTCTCACTTGAATGTGTGTCCAGCAGTGACAGTACTTTGTATCCTGAGAAAGACAGAAATATTAAACCATGTTAGCATCCTCATCCGCCATAGCTGAGGTGTGACATCTTGTACTGATGTTTGAAAGCAGGAAAAAAGACAAATAACAGATCAAAAATTTGAAATTTTAAAAACATAAATTGGGGAAAAAAAAGCAACAAAAAAACCAAACAAACAATAAAAACACACTGTGCAGTGTCTTTTCTTAAATTACAGAAACTAACTAACTGACTGACTGCAACACAGAAAGTCTTGGTGTGAATGGAAAATTGATTTGAAAACTAGACATCTTAAGTGTAATTAAAGCCTTTGACTTTTAAATGTTAAATAAATGTAAAGGCCCACTCACCTGCTCCACCTGCTTCTATGATTGTTGTGCTATTTCCAAAAGCATTCCGAATATAATTTTTAACTTTTCCAGAGTGAGAACGTGATACGATCACTTTCTTAGGGCTGGCGTTGTAGGACGAGCGGCGCTTCACATTTGATCCATGACCTACAACTGCCCAAGCTGAAGGAATGATGAAAAGTACACAGAGAGAGGGAAGAAGCTGTAAATGTCTCTTTTTTCAGAGAGAGAGAGAGAAAAAAAAAAGTCTGTTACAATGAAAAAAAAAAAAAAAAAAAAAAAAAAAAAAAAAAAAAAAAAGGAAAGTGTGCTAATAAATGTAATAAATGTAAAAGCAATTTGGCCCAAAGTTACACAGGCTTTTTGTATGATATGTTCAACTTTTCCAAGTGACTGGCACATGCCAATATGCAGGCGCGTGCAGTGTAATCGTGGTACTCTGAATACAAATAAACAAAACAAGTCTTCTGGATTATTTTGGCTTTAAAATGGTGTATGCTGCTCATTCTATTAGCAGCTGGTGAATGTTTAGAACCTAAAGAGGGAGATCTGTTTTTAGGAGCTGAGACACAAACACAAAGGCTTCAAAATGCAGAGCAAGAAGCCTTTTTTTTTTTTTTTTTTTTTTTAAACGTACAGTGTATGCACAAAGTGTATTGGGTGTTCGGTGCCTCACAGCAAAATAGCCAAACTATTAATGAAGGTGACACCTCGCAGACACCTATCAGATAAAGCTGCCTGTGCCTTCAACCATCAGTCCAAGCAGCCATGCCCCTAATAACGCTAGTCCTTAAGAAAATCCAGAGGGCTGAGCTGTAAAAATATTCAACCCTGTACAGCTGCTGAAGTCAGAAATATCCACTGATAGCACAACAGGTTTTTATACCAGCCTATTAACAAATTCTTTATAGCCAAATTGGACATTTTAACAGGGAAGTCTACAGAGAATGAGGGACTTTTAGAGCCAGCCTCTATTGGCCATGTTCCAAAGGAAGAGGAACAAATGGTTTCCGGCACTTGACATTTGATTAACTGTGTAGCACCAGAATTTGCTGCTTCTGCACTGTAACACAGCAACTGTGACGCAGTTGCGCTTTACAGTTTACTTATTTACCAAGATGACTTCCAAAATGGGAAGAGCAAAAACTTAGAAAAAGAAAACGCCCCTGAAAACTCACCAAGTGATGGACTTGGCCAATCACCCAAGAAGCTGACTCCACTCAACAATGACCTTATATTATTGGACTGGATGTGTAACATTTAAAATGTGGAGCCTTGTTTAATGTGAGAGCTGCTAAAGCACTTACCAGTGAAGCCAGCAAATGGCTGGTGTACAACTCCAATCACAGGTTTACCATCTACAGCCACACACACCATAGTGGTCACATATTTCACCAGATTCTCTGTGGACAGATGAGCAAAGAGGCAGAGTGAGGATAAGACAGAAACGGATAAAAAGACATCTTAATCTAGAATAAAATGAATGAATCACAACAATAATTTATGCTGTTGCTAAAACCCAAAGGGTCCCGTGGCAGTTTAAATGTTTAAGCTTGATATACAAGCGTTTGAAAATGACTCTCTGGCTTTCTAATACTTTTTCACAGAAATGTTCCTTAATAACACAGTTATGGATTCCAGCACACTACAAGTATCACTTTCATATTACATTTGCATGGCACTGAAAGCCTTTCCGCAGCCTTACATGCTACTTCTTAAGAAATCAACATGTTGCTTCAGTTTAGAAGAGCACGTCACTGTGACCGGTGGAAACGTTGGACCTCAGCGACTGATTGTCAGTCACCTAAATCAACTAATCATCTCTAAACACACTTCTGCTTTAATTACCGCCCACTGCACGTTTTTCAAGCGTACAGCAACCAGCATACTAATTTTAAACTAAAGTAGGTCATGTGCACAGCCTGTCATCACCCACAGATACTCAGTATGCGCATAAATAAAGACACGTTCACAGAGTCAGTCTCACAAATACACATCAGCACCCAGCGTGTTCCTCCATCTGGGAGGCTGCCAACGAAACAGACCAACATTTAAACTGTTACCCGGGTGCATTGTGAGAAAGAATACTAATGACTTGATATATTTTACAAATAAATTATTATTCAATTTTAATCTAATTTTAATATAAATTCAACTATTCATTTATATTAAAACGAGAATACAGCGGAGTTTCTCCTGCTCTTTATTAATAAAGAGGTCAATCGTTGTTATGTAACACTGTATTATATAACAATACTGACTGTAAAGACATTTTATCGAGATATATTTTTCTTTATTTAACAAATAATGAGCTTTAAAAAAAAAACACACCTCAGTTGTGCAATTCTGAGCAGATTCTGATGTCCAATGGCCTTTTTTGTGTCAAGGAAACAAACAGATCTTTACTGAACTTGTGTAACTGGATTTCTTTTAATCATTTTCCCACAAATGATTTTATACAGTACTGTGCAAACGACTTGAGCAATCCCTTATTTATTTGTCTTATGTTCTCTTGTCCTCCACTTGTCCACACCATGCCAAAATACACCACGTTTCCAGCTAACAGCACTTTCAGAATCACCTTTTTGGTGCAGAAATACTATTAAATGCCTATGAAAATATATTTAGTATTTTTGCAGATTCAATTCAAGAAATGGGAATTAATTACATGTTTTCGAGACAGGGTCACTGCACCGAGCGCTCCAATTACCACGGAGTACTGTTGCCTTCACCCTCCACATCTTCTCGAGCCCTTCTCCCAATATTTCTCGAGCGTCTCGTGTTCCTTCTTCCTGATGTTGCTGTCATTCAGTATTGCTACATCTATCACTACAGCCGTCTTCCTCTGCTTGTCCACCACTACTATGTCCGGTTGGTTAGCCATCAACAGTTTGCCTATCTGTATCTGGAAGTCCCACAGGATCTTAGCTCAGTCATGCTCAACCACCCTAGAGTGCGTGTCCCATTTTGAACAGAATAAAGGGACACACACAAATGCTCTATAGTCTATTGTATCTTTTTTGTTTTGTTTTGTTTTGAAAATGGGAGATTTGACATCATCAAACATCATACATAAAATAAAAAAAACCTCACTGAGAGCACACAAGCTCCCACTATTAGGTGAATATACTATTCTCCTGTGGATCTTCAAATATGATATTAGTATGAGATGAGGCTGGCTGAACGTCAGTGATATGCACACCTGTATATTCCTGTGTCGCATCTAGGGGATCGATCCACACAGTAATGCTCTCAACAGGAACTTCACTGCTCCCCTTAAACTTCTCACTTATTGTACCTGGAATGTTCTGGCTCCATCGTATTGAATTATCTTCCACGTTGTCGTGTTCTTCACTGTTCACCTAAAAACAAACAAAGAGAGGGAGATTAGTCCCAGTTTGTGATTTAACTCCCAGATTTGTGGAGCCGCTTATAAATGAGAGCCCTCACCTGCCAACAAATACAAGGCAAGATAATTTGTGTTTTCCCAGGAGATTTCAAAATAAGGCAGCATGCAGAAGTAAAGAAATCTGGGCTCACCATAAGTTCAGGGAATGTGTTCTTTAGCAGGTAAAACATCTTCCTGTGAGACTGCAGGTCCCCCATAGTGAGTGGATCGTTAGCTCCTTCCTTTGTTTTGCCCTTTGATTTCTCCTGCAGGACATTTTCGTCACGCACCTGCTTTACCTAGGGAGATTTACACAACAAAACAAAGCTCACATTTTCACCAGCTAATGATGGCTGTGTGTGGCTTACTTTTCTCTATAAATTCATTTATTATCCAGTAGGGCTGCCACAAACGCTTATTTTGATAGTCGACTAGTCACCGATTATTTTTGCGATTAGTTGACTAATCAGATCATGCATCCACTGGACGTAAAACGTACAGCTTATTGCACCAGCATGCATCTGCTCTTAAATAACTATCATTAGCTTACAGCTTTAAGTGTTTAAGGTATGTGCTAACTAAAAATAAAGACAAGATGATAATTTATAAAATTTTAATGAAATCTGCAGATTGTTTCGGTGGAGTTTAATAAACTCAGCCGTCTGCTCCTTGCTATCTAAAATATAACAGGACACCGAAGTATATTCTCAAGCATCTCACACTTCTGATAATCAGTTGTCTGCTTGACGTTTATTCAGCTGTGTAAAACTATAACTTTAATCTCAGCCAAACCGATTTACCCAGGAACAAATAAAATACTAAAAAAAGCCAAACAATAACATTTTTAAGTTATCTAAGTGACTAATATATCATGTTTAACCTGAGTAGTGAAAGACGGCGGTTTTTGCCCGGAGTTCTCACTGGCTCTAGTGAGCCTAGAACCCCGGCTAGCTATCGAGCTGGTGGGTAACAGATGTCTCCGAAAACGTCTGAGCGCTATGTGGTGTCTTGATAAACTGAGCAGATATTGGAAGTTTACACAGCTACATTCTCGCCTGAAAACATGTTAAACGTTTATTTTGTGACCCAGAAAGAATAATAAGAGTAATATTAAAACTAACTAGCTGCCGCCATTGTTGGAAACTGAGCAAGGCCGCGCTGTGAATTCTGGGACACAGCTTCTTCTTCTTCTTTTGCCTTTAACGGCAGCTGGCATCCTTGTACATGCAGTGCTGCTATCTTCTGTTTCAGTCCGTTATTACACTCTCAAATCCTACTACTTATTCCTGCGTCTTTTGTGATCTTACAAAGCTTCAAACGATGCGTCGACTATTAAATTAGTCGTCGACGATTTTGATAGTCGACGTAATCGTGACTAGTCGACTGATGCATTGAGTTTTTCCTTTCCAGTCACCTTTCTCACTCACTATGTGTTAATAGACCTCCCTGCATTGAATCATATCTGTTATTAATCTCTGTCTCTCTTCCACAGCATGTCTTTATCCTGTCTTCCTTCTCTCACCCCAACCGGTCACAGCAGATGGCCCCGCCCCTCCCTGAGCCTGGTTCTGCCGGAGGTTTCTTCCTGTTAAAAGGGAGTTTTTCTTTCCCACTGTCGCCAAAGTGCTTGCTCAAAGGGGGTCATATGATTGTTGGGTTTTTATCTGTATCTACTGTACAATATAAAGCGCCTTGAGGCGACTGCTGTTGTGATTTGGCGCTATATAAATAAAATTGAATTGAATTGAATAGTCGACTAATCGTGGCAGCCCTATTATCCAGTTTATTCTACACTCTGCAGATGGTTTGCTCGATATCTGTGAAGGAGTTGTTTGGAAAGGTTTTTTTCTTTTGAAACATAAAAACATCAATATTTAACTACAATCAGAGATTGACACGAATTTGTCAATGGTGAGAAATTTTTATTTTCAGTCATATGGGGCCTAAGTAAAACTGAACTCTTACCTCTTTGCCACCGAGTTCTGCTGCCTCCACTGAGACAGCCAGCAGGTCCCTCAAATCCACTGTTCTTCTCTGCCTACATGGATAAATGGACAAAACAAGGATCGTTAGCTTCCCAATGAAACCGCTTCAACTTCTCTTCACAGCTAACCTGCTGAAACTGTATGAGCCTTATCAGGTTTTATATGATGCTAGAATTTCAAACTCAATAATATTTAGTAGTACTTTTGATACCATGGGGAAAGTTTTGAGCTCATCTTGAAGTAATAGCAGTAATGACAAATAAGTCATTTCTTGACAAAGTAAACTTGTTAATTTTTTTAATCAAATTTTCCCAGTTACAGGTTAGTTTTACTCAGCTACGTATTTAGGATCAAGTTTGGAGGTTTTAATCATTTCATTACAGATCATGACAGTAAATTATATTTTAGAACCTACTAATAAACAAAGGGTACAGCAAACAATACAATACCTAACACATCCAAGTAATTTAATTATTATAAAAGAGCAGCATTATGAAAATATTAAAAATGAACTTTGGATAAAGTGAGCTTATGCTAAAATAAAGACAATTGAACAAAAAAAGAAAAGAAAAGTGTTTACACTGCTCTGCCTCAGTCGCAGCTCTTCAGGCCTCAAACAGTCTGATTTGACTGCTCTGTTCTGGATTTCACTCTTTAGTCCTCCACACAGCCAGCCATGTATCCGCTATACCACAGCTCAATAATCCATATGCAAACCATTCAGCCTGCAATATTTATTGTTCTTTTGTCCAACTACAGTCTGGTAGCCACTACCTTAATGACAATGGTTAATGTTGCTATCGGGTAATCGCTGATAAAAATTCACACACACACCAGCCAGGTTGACATTTCTGGTAACTATTTAATAATTCAATGTTGCTGAAATGGGAGCTTGAATGACCTCTGACATTTCACTCCTTTTCAGTCCAGTACTTGAACCTGATCATTGTGAGATTAATATATTTCTTTCTTTCTTAAACCACTTAACACTGACATATAAATCATTCACACACAAAAAAGGCATCTAGCTCAAGTGATGCGCCAGCGTTCTGTCTAAACATTAGGGACAACTTAGCAAAGAGCCAATTTTAAATCAAACTTTGTAATTCAAACTTTTTGGAATTACACAAACATGTTTTTGTTGTATGTTTGCATGTTTCAATAAACTGCTGCAGCTATTTCACATTTTTATAGTAAGAAATAAAGGCTGGATCAAGACTTTTGCACAGTACTAAATGTTATTCTTCATTTTCTGGCTGGTCTTGTCAATAAAGAACTACAATAGGACAGTAGAGATCACTGAAAAGACAAAGAATGACATAGCTTTATCTCAGTGTTGTGATTACAGGTGTGGGTATTTGGCCAAAGATTTTGAGATTTTAAAATGGGCTGAGGCAGTGTTTAGTTTGGGAGGCTGTCACAGAACTACATCGAGGCTAGTCCTAGACATTTTTTTAAGAAAAACATACCAGCGCTATCACAGTATTCACAAAACCCACACCGATTACAAACCTCTTAACTAAAGCCAGTTCTCGCTCTCAATAATCTTTTTTCCTAAATTACACAGAGTAGTTTAGAAAGGCATATTCATTCTGCAGGACAACAAACCCAACTGCACAGTCAGAGTCATTCAGAGTCAAGTTCAGTCATTCAGGGCTGCATGAAGCGACAGACTTGAGAAGAACTAAATCCACTGAAACTGTGGCAAGTTATTTCCTTAAATTATTGAAAAATAAAGACAATTATATTTTTAACAGTATCCTTACTTTAATTTTACTGCCTGAAACTGCCAAGTGTTACATATAATGTAAGAGTGATATGAGCCTGTGTTTCAGATTACCTGGTGACAGTATAAAGTGTATGCTGCAGTTGGTACCTCACTATCTGTTCTCAGAGTGGATGTTAGTGTGCTCCCTGTATGCTGCCAGCAGGGCAGTCCAACCAGATTAACCTGTCACATATGTGCACCTTCTTCATTCGGACCAGATTTCAGCTCAACCTTGAAGATTAACATCAGAGTTTGAGTTACAATTACATCAGTTAATCAATATTAATATGCAACGACATCATCTGCCAGAAGGTGTTAATAGGTTCCTTTCTAAGAAACCTTACAGGTAGTTTCTTTGTAAGGGAACGGTACATAAAAGCACTGACACCTGCAGACGCTATGTATGATGTATTGTGCATGGTGCAGACATGTGACGGGTTGATCTGGTTGGACTGCCCCGCTGGCAGCATACCAGGAGCGGACTAACATCCGCTCCGAGTACAGATAGTATAAAGTGTATGCTGCAGTTGTAGGGCTCACTATCAGCAGATCACATAAGAATGTGTGAGAATAAGAACGACAGGGAGAGAATTTACTGAACTTTGGCGAAATTACGAACACGCATCAGCGCAGTTCTTTAGCGTCATACTCTTCTTTTATTATCAAAGAATTGTGTCAGCTGACAAGAAAATAAATGCATTTTAGAGACATGTACATGAGAATAAATCCACAGACAGACACTCTACGAGCAGTGACAAGTTTTGTCACGTTGTACCACTTACTGTGTTGAGAGGGGAGTCTGGGACCTGAAGGCAGCCAGGCGGCTGGAGATGACCCCGGAATACAAGTGGTAGATGACACCGACTCCAAGGAGACAGAACACCGCTACACCAAGCGGTGACAACCGGATACCCATCGGAGCCATGGCTACACGGAGCGTTTTTTCGGTTTTGTCGCTGCAAAATGATTACTCAAATCCAAAATAAAAGCACACAAGTGCTTACAGGAGCGACAGAGAAGCTAGCTGACGTGGCTGTCCCCCGCCGCCAAACAGTCACGAAAACCTAGATCCGCGTTGCCTCACAACTGGCAGCTAATCTTCTGATAAACACCTCGACTGTGCAAAAGCAAAGGTGCGAAACAGGCTGTCAAATAACCCAACACACTGGCTATTTTTTAGCAGTTGACTAGCCGTTTAGCATCGTCCGACACGTCTGAGAGAATTCACCCAAAAACGAGGCCACCGCTCCCATTTAGAACGACATTCCGATTCGTGGACAGTTCCGCCGCTCCTGGTTCTCGCTGTTAACTAACTGAAACGAGCCAAGTGTTCACTGGCGTAAAAGGCACAGCAGAACAAACACACCTCTGTTCACTCATTTTCCCTATGTACCTACAGATGTCACGACTGCTCACTTCCCTTCCGGGTTATCGCTGCTGTCGTCATTGGCTGTTGGCAGTTCTTCTTCTCCTTCTTGACTTTTTTTTTTAATTGCCGTTTGGCAAAGAGCAAAATTGTGCATTACCGCCACCAACTGGTATAAAGTCGTAAATGGGGGTCTAACTTCCAGATAGCACTTATTTTTATTACTACTAAAATTCTTTCATTTTGAAACATACATTGGGATGATTAAAATTTTTTACTATAGCCAATAAATATTAGATAACCTTTGGAAACCGATCTTCACCTAACAAAAAATCATATTTTGTCACAAAAATGTTAATGACTTAAGAAAATTATTAGTTTTTAAAATTTTTACTAAAATTGGGTTCTTTTTTATCCTAATGCTATCCTAATTTGACTTCTTATACATATTAGGGAGTTATAAATGCATAATATTGACTTTGCAAGCCTATACCTTAATCATAAGTGACTTCCTTATTCTTTTTTTTTTTTTTTTTTTTTTTTTTTTTTTTGGAGAAACTGGTCCCTTTCTAGTTAAAGGTGAATGACATGCACTAATAACAGTACCTTCAGTAGACAAATTCAGATGTTTTATGTAACACTACACATACTGTGCACTGACAATGGTGGATGCCCCTACAGTATGTGCAAACCCCCCGTTTATTTTAATAAACGAATGAAAAAATAAACACGTTTATTATTTATCTATACTCTATACTAATTTATTTTATGAATGGAGATTAGTATCAAAGTTGGCTAGTTGCTAGATTTGTCTGGCCACAGAACGGTTTCCACTTTGCCTGAGTCAATTTTATTAACACAGATAGCACAGCAGTGCTTTTGGATCATATTCATATATGGCTTCTTCTTTGCTTTAATCAGTATTTTTTGGTGCCACAGCAAACTGCGTTCACAGTTCTGGGATTATTCCTGAGTCCATGCACTGATCACACACACAAATTTCAGCCTCATTGTTGCGCACAGAGATTTCTCCAGATTTTGGTATATTATGCACTGATATGAAAAAAAATTCAGTCATCACAATTTTACATTGAGGAAATTATTCTGAAATCGTTCTATGATTTGTAAACAGTGTTAGCGAGCACTGTCCCATACTTACTTCTAAGAAACAGATTCACTAAGATGCTCTCATTATTTCTGACCTGTTAGGTGCATCTTGCTACCATCAAATTCAAACTGAGATACTATTTTCCATGAAATGATACACATACTGAGACTAAAATATGGGTTTATGTCATTTTCAAATCATTGCTTGCTGTTTTTATTTACATTACACAGAAGATTCAAACTTTTTGAAAGTGGGTTGTATTTTACTTGAATATTATGTGTTTGTATGATTATACAACCAGAAAATCATAAGTGAGAATCTATGACTTTTGGATTTTAGTTCTGCACATGCTGAAATTTAACTTCTTGGCATCAAAAACAATGACATTATAAATTTATTCTTATTTCAGATAATGCCTCATTTGAACATGTACACCAAACCACCCCATGATAAGCAGCTGTATAGAATCAGTAAAAAGATATAAATATCTAAAAAAAACTTGATGCGAAGGATCACAAACATAGAGGATGCGAAGGACCACATACTTGTGGCAGCATCAATGCAGCCACAAGTATCTCTCATCCAGAGCTGCAACCACAGCACCAGCTCTTCCTCTTTGTCTCTGTTGTTGTGCCATCTGGCACAGATCTTACAGTCTCAAAGTCTCTTTGCTGTCTGCTGATAGTCTGCACATCTCCTCAGCCTCACCAGACCTGGGACTACACAGACATCCTTCAATATCTGTGGTTCTTCTTAATCACTTTCTCTCTCCTCCTTGCTCTGTTGCCCACTTAACAGAAATGTGGTAACACTTCAGGTCCTCTTCAGACACCAAGTCGGGTGCACGGCTCATGAGGTCATGACCGCGGAATGACTTGGGAAAGGCGATTACATCACGGATGCTGGGAGCTCCGACTATTATTGAGACCAGTCGATCCAAACCTAGAAAAGGACAAAGAAATAAAGAGACAACTTGATCAATATACCGTTCAATATTGCACAGATCACTCTGAATTTACTGTTCAATTGTCCATGTAGGCTTTGCAATACATGCATTTTATACTAAGGTCCTGGCAGAAAAAACCTTGATCGTGTTTGGTCGAATGGTTCAGACAGATACAGCTGAAATGGGCTAACAGTAAGAGTCAGACAAGTTCAGCACTGCCGCGCATGTGTCAAGTCACATCTTCCAAACCCAAATCATTTTGCACAATAACTGACTAGCTCACAGTTACTGAAACTCCATTCAGGCCCAGTGCTGCTCTGCTCTGAACATGTTATTCAGGTGTCACTGTGTCCCAGTTAATGACACAAACAGTGACACACTGTTGCCACCATGTGGTCAAACCAGAAAGTACAGCTTTCAACTTTATCATTTCTATTCACACACTTCACACAAAACAAATACCAAACAAAGAACCACAAGACTCACAAACTACAGAGTAGTTTGGAGTGTGTCTCTGCAGCATGTCTTTTGTCCTGTCTCCCTCCCCTCACCTCACTTCCAACCGGTCACAGCAGATCACCGCCCCTGCCTGAGCTTGGTTCTGCTAGATGTGTCTTCCTGTTAAAAAGGAGTTTTTCCTTCCCACTGTCACAAAGTGCTTGCTCAAAGGACATTTCAAGATTTTTGGGTTCTCTCTGTATTATTTTTTAAGAGAGTATTTACAATATTAGGTGCCTTAAGGTGATTGATGCTGTGATATGGCACAAAATATATAATAACCAAATTGAAAAGAAAAACAGCCCAATAAAACAAACACACACACACAGTTACTCCATATAACTAAAAAGACCAGCCTTAAATTATTCATTCGTAAAACTCGAATGCACTAATTGACCAGAAATTTTAATTTCATACAGTTATAAGCTAAAAAAAAAAAAAAATCCGACAAATGAATTATAAAACACTGATCCATCCTTATTGTCTTGGTCCAGCACTGTAAATAATTATGTGGACTTTAGCTCCTGGCATTGTAGCACAAGACAGTGGGTTTGTGGGCTGAAAAATGACCTGCCTAATGAATGGCATGGGAACACTAATAATTACCCAGTTAGTGCTGTAGTAGGGATTTATATACCACTAATGGACAAACATGTAACTAAAACCAAGCATGTTGCCATGGATATGTGTTAGTGCAATTCAAGAAAATACACTGATCTCTTTTCAGCGGTTAGGGAAAATGGACCCCCTACAGACAGTATTTAAAGTGAAAGCAATGATATCAGGCTGACACTATGTGGTTAGTAAAAAAAACAGTGTATGCACACATGTAAGTCATATACAAACTCAGTGATAAATCAAGCAGAGTTGAGCTCACCCAGAGCAATGCCTCCATGAGGCGGTGCTCCTGAATCCAAGGCCTCGAGGAGGTGGGAGAGAAGACCGGGGTCCTCCTGAAGCACAAAAAAAAGTTGGAAATATTTAGTGTTAGGGTTAACACTGAAACGTCCCACTCTTTCTTAAGTGAAAGACTGAACTGCACCAAGATGGAGGAAACCACTGACCTTAAGGACATTCTTCAGTACATAAAGCTGCTCTGAGGCTTTGTGGATGCGAATGGAGCCTCCTCCGATCTCACAGCCATTTAACACCAGGTCATAGTGCTGACCACGAACCTGGGAAATGGTAAATGGTAAATGGCTTGTATTTATATAGCGCCTTTATGGTCCCTAAGGACCCCAAAGCGCTTTACATATCCAGTCATTCACCCATTCACGCACACATTCACACACTGGTGATGGCAAGCTACGTTGTAGCCACAGCCACCCTGGGGCGCACTGACAGAGGCGAGGCTGCCGGACACTGGCGCCACCGGGCCCTCTGACCACCACCAGTAGGCAACGGGTGAAGTGTCTTGCCCAAGGACACAACAACCGAGACTGTCCGAGCCGGGGCTCGACCCGGCAACCTTCCGATTACAAGGCGAACTCCCAACTCTTGAGCCACAATCGCCCCCGGGAAATACAGAATTTACAAACAGAATATACATCCTGCATTTTTCTACATAATTTAAAATAACTAATAAAGTACTACACGAGTACCTTGTGTGGATCTGTGTAGAGTAACTGTGTGTCCTCTGGTACTGGTGCAGTAAATGGATGATGAGCTGATTCCAGCTCCTCTGGATAATCTTCTTTGGGCAAGAAGAGAGGAAAGTCCACGACCCACAGGAAGTGGAAGGCTGCGGGGTCACGCACTACCACACCATGAGACTCCAGGAGCTTTGCACACTGCAGGCGAAGATGACCCAGCAACGGGCACTGAGAGCAGAAAAGAGAGTCAGATGAAGGGAGCGTTTGTATCAGCTCTGTTCTTCTTTGTTTGAAAGCTGACTCAACCCAAGCCTCTTACAACAGTGTGGTGGGAGCCTGCTGCTATCAGAAGCAGGTCTCCGGGCTTGGCTTCAGTCCACTTCAGTAGATCGTCTGTGACAGACAAAGACAGCAGCTTCTTCAGGGGAGATTTCAATGTCCCGTCTGCTCTGACCAGCACCAGGCTCAGCTCCTTCACACACAAGGAGAAAACACAACTTGTGACTTTCTACTAGTGTTTGTAACACAAAAGTGCTTATGTCAGAACAATATGAGGCATAAAAGCAAAGAAAGGATAAGAGGCCTACCTGTCCAAACGGAGTCTTGGCAATTTCTTTCAGTTCTTCCAAATCCTTCCCAGTAAAAAGTTTCTGTTACAAGAGAGAAAACATAATCTGAGACACACAAATTCACATATAAGAGTTGTGAGCTTCTCTTGTGGCACAAAAACACATCTTCTGTTCTACATTTTCAGGATTCTCTGCCACAGGAAATGGTTTTGTTCTTACTGCTCCACTGGGGACACAGACGGCCCGAACGGAGCCTCCTGGTTGGCCAAGAGCTGATTGGAGGAATTCAATTTCCGTGGAAAGGAAGATCTGACTGAGGTCTATTAGCTGCACAAATAGACAAATAAAAAAATAAAAAAAATCATATAATTCACTCATGTTGTACATTAAACAAAAGAGTAAAAGATGTAGCATGTTCAGTAAGAACATAGTTTCAGTTAGGACCCCAAGAAATCAAACACCTTCATGTTGAATCTGGTGTCGGGTTTGTCCACACCGTAGTCCCTCATGGCCTCTTCATATGTCAGAGTCTGGAAAGGAACCTTAAGAGGACCATGTTCTGCAGGCCAAGAGTACTGCAGCAAACCCTCCACCAGTGACATGATACCTGCCTGGTCCACAAAAGACATCTCTATGTCCACCTGGGAGAAACGACAAGAGGATTTTCAGAATTCAGACAACATGACATGATCCAACATGTCACATGTATGTGACAAAAGGCCGGTCTATGGGCCAGACTAATCAGACTATATGTTGCTCAGTATGTAGTCAGATTACAGGAGAGACCTGTGGTACTCCCAGAATCCTGAATTGAAATCTGTGATAAAATATCATAAGAGCAAAGATGGTGCAAAGCTAACAGGACATGTTAGCTTTTAGTTTTCTCTTTTTCACTCATCTCTGTAATTTTTTTTTTTTTAAATTTGTTGCTCACACCGAGGCTTGCAGTTGGCTCTGAGCTCTGGATAGCTTTTGCCACTTCTCCTGTTAGCTTTCTTTAAAATGTCCATGTTCAGCTGTGTCTGTGAGTGTGCGCACAACTCTTTGCCTGCACTGCTGCGCGTGTGCTGCATATGTCACACATGCATGAAGAGGACTGCTCGTAAATAGATATATGGGAGGTTGGCCAGCAATTTTAAGTATCTCATGTCTGAAACAGACTGAAAAATTTATTTTTCTTTTTTTAAACTGTGGCGCTTCAAACTTGTGTGTATCCCATCTCACCTGGGTGAATTCAGGCTGCCTGTCTGGTTTGGAGCCTTCGTCTCTGTAGCACCGGGCTATCTGAAAGTACCTGCCGCAGAGGAGAAAGAGACAGAAGACAGAGGTTGTTGGCCATTAACAGCAGGTTCTGACTCTAATGTGGTGGACTTCTAAAAATTCTGTTATGTGTGCAAAGCTGTCAGCAGTGGAAATCAGTCAGGTCTAAGTGCTTTATTTCAGTATGGGAGTGGAATCTACCTTTGGTTCTTCTCATGTACTTTATGTACAGCATACATCTTTAATAACAAATATAACTTGACTATTATTTCTTTAATGTCCCTTAGAATGCTTTGACGAGACGCTTTGGGCAGCCGTCAACAAGCTTGTGGCATAATTTTCGATGGATATTATATTTAAATTGGTTGGTTTCCTGGACCCAGCCTTTATGTGTAACCAACATATTTTCAACTGGGTTGAAAGTATTGGAGCAGGAGTATCAGGAAGACTGTTTCAACCGTCCAGCTGTGGATTTGTTGAAGAATTTGGAAGTAGTCCTCCTATATTATTCTCTCTATTTTGGGCAATTTACCTGTATCACTGGTGGCAAAACATCCCCAAAGCATGATGCTACCACCACCATGCTTGATGGTTGGTATGGTCCTCTTTGATTTGAAAGTCTCATCTTTAATCCTCCAAACATACCCCTTGTCACTGTGGCCTAATAGCTCAATCTTTGTCTCGTCCGACCATAAAACTTTTCTCCAGAAGGTCTTCGCTTGTCCGAGTGGGTCACTGCAAATTTTAATCAAGCTTGAAGGTGTCAATTTTGGATCAGGGCCACTTTCTGGGTCAGCACCCTCTCAGTCCATGTAATATAAAACTTGTTTCACTTGGGAAAGTGGCACTAATGTTCGAGTTCATGGCAGTCTTAAGCCCTGGTGCTTCCTGGGTTGTTTCCTGAACAACCTAATCAATTTCCTCTCCTCTGAGGGAGAAATTGGTCTTTCCTCCAGACAATCCAAACAATTTGCATTTACATGCAGTTGTTTAAATTTATTATCTTGCAGTATTCAGTTTTTTTAGAAATGGCTCCAATAGACCTTCCCAGTTTGTATACATCTACAGGTCCCCTTCCAAGACCTTAAGTGAGTTCTTTCCCCATTCTTGAGTACTGGTCAGTCCAATGAATGCTGTCAAAAAAATCCTTTTTATGCTGGCAAAGGGCAAAATCATGATCACTAACCAGTAGTTAAAAGACACTGTAGAACCTTGTACATACATACATTAAAGACGCATGTATGTACATCATCATTAAAAGCCCCAAATTACCATGACATTCATGCTCCCGACGAGTGGATGAAAACTTGTGACCTGAACTGTACGCTCATTATTCGTTCCCTTTTAACTCTGTTTTCGATCTGGACCAGTGCAGCGTTTAAAAACAACAAACATCTTTCTGTTAAATAGCAGATAATGGAGCCTGCACCCACCTGTCTACACCAGCCACCATGAGAAGCTGCTTAAACTGCTGTGGACTCTGGGGTAACGAGTAAAACAAGCCTGGCTCTCTGGAGGGAACCACAAACTCTTTGGCTCCCTAAAACACAAACACACATGTGGTTCATTAAGATATCAGATATGAAACCATAACATTTAAGCCAAATTAGGTTTTTGCTGTTATATTTATATTTAGTAGAACCAAAGAATTTTTTAGAAACTGTTCTTACAGACCATTAAAGATGAATTGTTGTGCAAGTTTCTGCTGTTTAACCTGGTAAACGTGTAAAAATGTCTACAAATGTCTTACCCCTGGTGTCCTTTTGAACAGAGTGGGAGTTTCCACATCCACAAAGCCTATTCATTACAGCAAAACAACAACAACAGCAAAAATCATATGAAAATCAGAGCTTGGTACAGCAAGAAGAGACTAGTTCCTGCACCTGGTTTCCTCTTACAGGCAACAACATCAGTGAAAGTCCTGTGATCTTTTATGTCTGGGCAAATTAAAGACAGATCACAAACATGGCTGTCCATACCGTGCACATTACAGAGATACTCCCTCATCTTCATCACCAGCTTGGATCTCAGTCTTAGGTTCTTCTGCATCTGTGATGACCTCAGGTCCAGGTAGCGATACTGCATCCGCAATGACTCGGACTTCTGGTAAGTAAAAAACATTAAATTATTACAGTGTGCTCAATAGTGCACGTCCATGTAACGTTAAGTTACTTACTTTGACAAAGTCTTTTATCTCAAACGGCAGCTTCTGGCACACATTGAAGACCTCCACATCATCTGCCAGGACTTCGATCTCTCCTGTTGGCATCCCCTGGTTTAAACACATGATTCAAAACAGAATTAGGTGACTAATCACCAAAACTTTAAACATGTCTTCAAATATTCTGCATGTTCTCTCATTATATTGCTACAGAAAGCAATTTAAGATTGATGAAATTGTATCAATTCACCAGATTATTTAGGACACACAGTCACTCCTTGGAAAAGAAAGTTTCAGATCCCTGTCCTTTACTACATTTATTAAAGGTTAGAACATTATTATGCTATTTGATAAATATAGTGAAATATATTGATGAGAGAGTGTTGGTACTTTTTTTCCCCTTCCACGTTTAAAAACAGGCACTCAGTATATTAAGCACAGTGTGACTGGGTGGTGTAGTAATTAGGATTCCTGGCCCATATGAGTTAAACTCAAAGTATAGGAACTAAACTTTCCTCACCACCCTCTGCAGGTGGGTGGTGTTTCACTGCACCTTCAGAAGCATATACAAACCTTGTTCTCCTGCCCCACTGGTCGGTTCCTGACTGTTCCTGTAACCTTGATGACAGACTCGGGCGTCAGATTGCACAATGTGGTTTTCAAAGTACTTGCAGACTTAAAACAGAGGAAACAAACTACTTAGTTATTTATTTTACAGCAAAGCGTTCATTGGTTATGTTAGTGTATTTTGTTGTTTTCTTCCATACTTCCTGAGGAATTAGAATTTGTGTCAAGCCACTGAAGTCTCGCAGGATGACGAACAGGTCCTGCCTGTAGGGGGCAGAGACACATACTGTTTCTCAAATTTATATGAGACCCTTTGAAGAATGATAAAGAACTTTTTTTAAGATGGTCTTAGTTCTCTTGGCTTTCTTGAGATCTTTAAGAGTTTTACTTAAATATTTTTTGGCCTTTTTCTGCCTGTATTCGATAGGGTACAGTGAAGAGTGACGGAGAGAGAGGGGAACACGTGTGGCAAAGGGTTGCGGGTCAGATTCAAACCTGTGCTGGCCACTCCAGTCCTTGTACCTGACCATTTTCAGCTGGCTGTCATGAAGCCATTCTTAAGCAAGGGAAACAGGGAGAAAAGGCTGGGGAATGCCAAATTACACAACAACCGGCAAAGGTCTTATAGAGCGATTAACCCAAATTGGACATTTTTGGTTTTGGAGGTTAGGAGAGAGGTACAACAGTGGGTTACTACAGCCATCTGTAAAACACACTGGGGGCTCAGTCATATCAATCAACCAATGGCTGTCGTTCCATGTCTGGATACTACCTGAGATACTGGACCCAACCACACAGAGTGACTTTCTTCCCCACATCATCTGATCGCAGTTCTCCACAGGTGTGACTCCTGAACGACAGACTGCTGGGACCTGATCGTAAGATGGATTTGGGACACAAGTCACAAGTTACACTTTGATAATCATTTTAAGTACTTACTGAAACTGAAGTGAATTTCTGCCGCATTAACAGATATGCAGAAATGTATAGAATTACAGTTTTTACAGAGACGGAAGAACAGATGTTTTACAAAATAATAAAAATGTCCAAAAGTCTTACATAATACAAGCAAACACGCCTCCTACAAAGTTCAAAGATCCTAAAGGATTCTAATGAAACATGAATGATGTGGACAAGCTGGAGTCAACTGAGAATCCTGTCCAATAACTACAAATGTAGACAGGCTAAGATCAGTAGAAGACCAGTAGAAGAAGTAGTGGCATTGGCCGTACGCAAGTCACGTCAGTGTAGAGGGTGGAGTACAGCCAGCTGATGAGTACCTGTGGAGGGCGGAGCAGCCCCGCAGAGTCCGTATGAGCAGCTCAGATGTCTGAGCTGAGGTCTCCAAAGCAGCAGTCCTTGACTGGGAGTCGCAGCTAAGCTTTGATACCAGACAGCATGAGCTCTGAGTCCCGTGAACACACTCCGCAGCACCAGCCTGCCTTTTGTTGCCATTTCTTTCAAACACAGAGTGAAGCTCAGGCTGAAGAGAACATGTTATTCAGAGCTGTCTGTCACACTCCTCTCCCTCAGAGTAACAGGCCTGCAGAGTCTTTAAGGTTGTAATGTGAGCATTATGAAGCTCCACGGCAGTGAGAACAGGTGTGCTGCCGTTACTCTTCCTGAATCCAGATAAGACTCGTGTGAAGTTTTCACGACCGCCTGCTCATGAGGATGGGTTGCTGTGCTTCCGTGCATCTGTTCAGTCTCATCCAGTCATGTGGCAATCGGCGTTCTTTGACCGGACGTGACGTCACGTTGCTAGACCAGAACAGTCAACCTGCGACACGATCGATCCAACTCGCGAGAAAAAAATCCACAAGCTTTCAAGATTTCATCAATCCCCGATTCTTTTTCTAGAGATAACGCAACTTTGAGTTTAGTTTTACAATGATGTTATTTAGTCTGTTGCCAGATTCTTTATACGCAACATTAGAATTACAAAACCAACCCCAAGTTTGTTCTCTTGACAATGACTCGTTAAATTTGTTTAAGAAAATAAACCACAAAAATCATATATTATAAAGCAGGGGTGTCAAACTCGTTTCACATCGTGGGCCACACACAGCCCACTCGATCATAAGTGGGCTGTGTGTGCAGTGAAACTCTACAATAAATGTGTAAAATGACAGAAGTTTGTGATAGTTCATTGCACTGTTCTAACAGTGCAATGACACACCTGCTCTAAAGCATCTTCCTAACTGAACTGCTTATCTGAGATGAGATATATCTCCCCTTATGGTTTGTTTTCCGCTTCTCCTTGTATATGTGGCCCTAATGTATTATTGCACTCTGTTCATTAACTTCTGTGTCTCTACAGATGTCTGTATCGAATGTCCCGGTATTTTCCATATTTATATGAATTTTTACAGTTCCCTTAGGCAGTTCATTGTATCATTTTGAATTTATACAACACTAATTTCTATATTTGCATTTGTACTTTAAGTATTATGACAGTGCTATTGTATTTCCCTATTTAAAGGCTTATTATAATCATGGCCAAATCTTGAAATAATCAGGTCACTGTGTATGTAAAAAGTAATCCCTTTAAGCCCCAAGTTCAGGCATCACATTTTCCAAACAGCTGGTTTTCTGGTCTTGACAGAGAGACACTGTCACTACTGTGGTCATCTCAGGCACACAGCCTCACCCATGTGCAGTTTAAACCTTCTATATGTGAGAAGTAGCCAATTGTAGCCAATTGGCTATGAGAGATGACCACAGAACACAATAAGAATACAATAAGAATACATGATACATGATACATGATACAATGAACTGCCTAAGGCTGTGGACAGCTACAGGTACCTTGGTGTTCATCTGAACAACCAACTGGACTGGACTCATAACTCAGACACCCTCTACAGGAAAGGGCAGAGCAGGCTGTACCTGCTGCGGAGACTCAGGTCGTTTGGAGTAGAGGGCCCACTCCTGAACAGTGTTGGGCAAGTTACTTGAAAAAAGTAATCAGTAACTAATTACTGATTACTTCCCCCAAAAAGTAATCCCGTTACTTTACTGATTACTTATTTTCAAAAGTAATTAATTACTTAGTTACTTAGTTACTTAGTTACTTTTTAAAAACACAATTTACAACCTGAATAGGTGATAAAGCGATAGATCTTTCAGCCCAATTCTACTTTTTCTGCATAATCCATCATACAAAATGTAATCAAATGGAAACGTCTCTTTTTAAAACTTGTTTTATTAGTTTTAATCTTTTAACTTTATGCATCAAGCAAAAATTAAATTATATGCAACATTCTCTGACTGGAAGAAATTTGTTTAACATTTAAACCTATTTTCTGCACATTCCAGCACATAAAATAAAATATGTTTTTGTGTTTACACTCACTCTTTCAAATAGATGCAAGTAAAACACAGCAGAAAATAAATAAAGTCAAAGGCTAGTTGCTCTATTTTCACCTGTAAAGCAGGACGGGGGTAGGCGGAGGTTTAGCCTGGTGCAGGTGTGCCGCAGCGGTCAGTTGAAGACTCCGCGAGTTTCTCTGTGAATTTCCCATTACAGTCGTAGCGCACTCGGCGCTTGCTTGGAAGTTAAGGGGGTTTTTTTCGCTGTAAAAAGAAGTTTTCTTCCCACGCACAACGGACGCTAATGTTTTTGTCACTTTTTATGGAATCAAACTCAAAATAAGGTCAGTACTTCCACGCTTTAAACGCTGCACGCTCATACTCTCTCCCGTACTTGATATATTATCCATTGTTGATCTGCAGACAGCTGTTGTCACGAACGTCGCACTCGCTTACGTCACTATCATGAGACATTCTCGCAAAAAACTCACGGTTTTAGTAACGCAGTAACGCAGCGTTCCTACGGGAAAGTAACTGTAATCTAATTACCGTTTTTGCAATGGTAATCCCTTACATTACTCGTTACTTGAAAAAAGTAATCGGATTACAGTAACGCGTTACAAGTAACGCGTTACTGCCCATCTCTGCTCCTGAAGACCTTCTATGACTCTGTGGTGGCCTCAGCCATCTTTTACAGTGTGGTCTGCTGGGGTGGCAGCATCTCTGCCAGGGACAGGAAGAGACTGAACAGGCTGATCCGAAGGGCCAGCTCTGTTCTAGGATGCTCTCTGGTCCCAGTGGAGGTGGTGAGTGACAGGAGAATGGTGGCTAAGCTGTCATGATGGACAACATCTCCCACCCCATGCAGGAGACTGTGATAGCCCTGAGCAGCTCCTTCAGTGGCAGGCTGCGGCACCCACGGTGTGGGACGGAGAGACTTCGCAGGTCTTTCCTCCCCACTGCTGTCAGACTCCACAACAAAGACTTCAACTGATCTAACACACACATGTGCAATAACACTAAGTGCAATACTCTTTTTCTGAAAAAGTTGTATTTTTTACTCAGTTGTATAAAGCATTTGCATTCTATTTTTTATCCTATTGTATATTTTATTCTATTTATTCTACTGTATATAGTATTTTATTTTATTTTATTCTATTCTTTACAGTTGTGTACAGTATTCTTATTTCTATTCTATTCTATTCTTATTGTATTCTAATTTTGCTATATAAGTTTTGCACTGTCCACTTCCTGCTGTGACAAAACAAATTTCCCACGTGTGAGACTAATAAAGGTTATCTTATCTTATCTTATAAGAAGAAAGCTTGGAGAGAAGCTTTTTTCTTTTTCTTTGAAAGGCTTGTATGGGTGAACGGGGCGAACACCCCCTCTACATATGGCCTGCATTTGTATAGCGCTTTACTCAGTCCCTAAGGACCCCAAAGCGCTTTACACTACATTCAGTCATTCACCCATTCACACACACATTCACACACTGGCAATGGCAAGCTACATTGTAGCCACAGCTGCCCTGGGGCGCACTGACAGAGGCGAGGCTGCCGGACACTGGCGCCACCGGGCCCTCCGACCACCACCAGTAGGCAAACATGGGGTTAGTATCTTGCCCAAGGATATTTGGCATGCAGCCAGGAGGCAGCCTGGGATCGAACCACCGACCTTCTGATTAGTGGCTGACCTGCTCTGCCGCTACAGCCACCCCTATATATATATATATATATATATATATATATATATATATATATATATATATATATATGTGGGGACGTGCTGGGTGTTCATATATATATATATGTATATATATATATATATATATATATATATATATATATATATATGTATATATATATATATATATATAAAAACACCCATCTCGCCCTGCGGGCGGTTTATCCTTCAAGCTCGGGTCCTCTACCAGAGGCCTGGGAGCTTGAGGGTCCTGCGCAGTATCTTAGCTGTTCCCAGGACTGCGCTCTTCTGGACAGAGATGTCCGATGTTGTTCCCGGGATCTGCTGGAGCCACTCGCCTAGCTTGGGAGTCACCGCACCTAGTGCTCCGATTACCACGGGGACCACCGTTACCTTCACCCTCCACATCCTCTCGAGCTCTTCTCTGAGCCCTTGGTATTTCTCCAGCTTCTCGTGTTCCTTCTTCCTGATATTGCTGTCATTCGGAACCGCTACATCGATCACTACGGCCGTCTTCTCCTGTTTGTCTACCACCACTATGTCCGGTTGGTTAGCCACCACCATTTTGTCCGTCTGTATCTGGAAGTCCCACAGGATCTTAGCTTGGTCATTCTCCACCACCCTTGGGGGCATCTCCCATTTTGACCTCGGGACTTCCAGGTTATACTCGGCACAGATGTTCCTGTACACTATGCCGGCCACTTGGTTATGGCGTTCCATGTATGCCTTGCCTGCTAGCATCTTGCACCCTGCTGTTATGTGCTGGATTGTCTCGGGGGCATCTTTACACAGCCTGCACCTGGGGTCTTGCCTGGTGTGATAGACCCCAGCCTCTATGGATCTTGTACTCAGAGCTTGTTCTTGTGCTGCCATGATTAGTGCCTCTGTGCTGTCTTTCAGTCCAGCTTTGTCCAGCCACTGGTAGGATTTCTGGATATCAGCCACCTCCTCTATCTGCCGGTGGTACATACCGTGCAGGGGCCTGTCCTTCCATGATGGTTCCTCGTCTCCCTCCTCTTTCTTGGGTTTCTGCTGCCTAAGGTATTCACTGAGCACTCTGTCAGTTGGGGCCATCTTCCCAATGTATTCTTGGATGTTCGTTGTCTCATCCTGGACTGTGGTGCTGACACTCACCAGTCCCCGGCCCCCTTCCTTCCGCTTAGCGTACAGCCTCAGGGTGCTGGACTTGGGGTGAAACCCTCCATGCATGGTAAGGAGCTTTCTTGTCTTGATGTCAGTGGCTTTTAGCTCCTCCTTTGGCCAGCCTATTACCCCAGCAGGGTACCTGATCACGGGCAGGGCGTAGGTGTTGATGGCCTGGATCTTGTTCTTACCATTCAGCTGACTCCTCAGGACTTGCCTGACCCTCTGCAGGTATTTGGTGGTTGCAGCCTTTCTAGCGGCCTCTTCATGGTTCCCATTCACCTGCGGGATCCCCAGGTACTTGTAACTGTCCTCTATGTCTGCAATGTTGCCTTCTGGTAGTTCGATCCCCTCAGTTCTGACTACCTTCCCTCTCTTTGTTACCATCCGACTACACTTCTCCAGCCCGAATGACATTCCAATGTCATTGCTGTATAGCCTGGTAGTGTGTATCAGTGAATCGATGTCTCGTTCACTCTTGGCATACAGCTTGATGTCATCCATGTACAGGAGGTGGCTGACAACTGCTCCGTTCCGTAGTCGGTATCCGTAGCCAGTCTTGTTAATGATCTCACTGAGGGGGTTCAGGCCTATGCAGAACAGCAGTGGGGACAGGGCATCTCCTTGGTAGATCCCGCACTTGATGGTGACTTGTGCTATGGGCTTGGAGTTGGCCTCTAGTGTTGTACGCCACATCCCCATTGAGTTCCTGATGAAGGCTCTTAGGGTCCTGTTGATCTTGTACAATTCTAGGCATTCCAGTATCCAGCTGTGGGGCATTGAGTCATAGGCCTTCTTGTAATCAATCCAGGCAGTGCACAGGTTGGTCAGTCTGGTCTTGCAGTCTCGGCTGACTGTTCTGTCTACCAGTAGCTGGTGTTTTGCGCCTCTGGTATTCTTGCCAATCCCTTTCGGTGCCCCACTCATGTATTGACCCATGTGCCTGTTCATCTTAGTCGATATGATGCCTGACAGGAGCTTCCATGTAGTACTGAGGCAGGTTATTGGTCGGTAGTTGGACAGGACCGGTCCCTTCTTGGGGTCCTTGGGGATCAGGACCGTCCGACCTTCGGTTAGCCATTCCGGGTGTCTCTCGTTAGCTAGCAGCTGGTTCATTTGTGCTGCCAGACGCTCGTGGAGTGCAGTCAGCTTCTTCAGCCAGTAGGCGTGAACCATGTCGGGCCCTGGTGCTGTCCAACTCTTCATACTGGAGACCCTTTCTTGGATATCTGCCACTGTGATGGTTACTGGACCCTGTTCAGGGAGGTCGCTATGGTCTGCCCTCAGATCCACTAGCCACTGAGCATTCCCGTTATGGGTTGCATCCTTCTCCCATATGCTCTTCCAGTATTGCTCCGTCTCCAGCCTTGGTGGTGCTGTTCTCTTATTGTTCCCTTGCCACTGAGAGTACACCTTTGCTGGTTCTGTGGAGAACAGCTGGTTTATTCTCCTGCCTTCTATCTCTCTGGTGTACCTCCTCAAGCGGGTGGCCAAGGCTGTGAGTCTTTGCTTGGCAGTTTCCAAGGCCTCAGGTATGGACAGCTTGCTGTATTTCTTATGCACCTTCTTTGTCGCGCCTTTCTGCAACTCCGTTAGTTGGCTAACCTCCCTTCGTGCTACTTTGATCTTGCCCTCTAGCCTCCTTCTCCATGGAGGGTACTGCCCCTTGTGGCTGTTCAACTTGTAGCCAAGCATCTCACTGATCACTGCTGCCATAGTGTAGATCAGCTTGTTAGTGTCGGTAATCATGGTTGTAGGTATCATCCGTAGTGCTGCATTAACATCATCTAGCAGACCTTCTGAGGGTACTTCACGTAATCTTGGTAACCGGCTACGGGGGATCCAGGTTTCAAGCTTGGCCATGATCCTATCTTTCAGGTCAGTTCCTCTCGCACTCAACGATCCTTCTCCTATCGCACTTGGGGCTATGTACCCAATCTCGGGTGGGGGTGATGATATCTCCCCCCTGACCTGGTGTCCTGACTCCTCCTTGCCGTAGCATTTATGTTGTACCTCATCAATCTCTAGCTGTGAGAGCAGTCCCTTCTTTCGAATGTTGGAACACTGAGCTACTAGTTGTTTCGCCGTCATTTTGGATGTTGGGTATCAAAGAGTCCATAGGTCCCTCATCCTATTCATGTAACCCCTTCCGCCAGGGTTACTTGCGTAGTAGCATTCCAACAACGCCCTGTTTTCGTCTCTTGCCCACCGATGCCTTCTTGTTCCAGTAGCCCACTTCTCGTCAGGGTGCCCTGGTTCCTCAACACCTGACGCGGACCTTGTTGATCCGGGCGACGTCCGAGCCGGCATGCCTTCATATTTATCTGTCTCGCTCATGTCTGCGGTAGGCTCACTTAGCATAGGGGGTCTAGCCTTAGGACCCTTACTGGATACAGATGCCCCCGAATCGAACTTGCGATCTTCTGCTCCAAAGGCGTGTAGTATATATATATATATATATATATATATATATATATATATATATATATATATATATATATGTATATGAAGACAGATAGAGTATACATAGTATGCAAACGGCTTACAAACAGCCATTATAATTAATCAGACAATGAGAATAGGACAAATCAACAACTGACAATGACTAATTAATATTGTGCTGAACACAGTCCAGAAGATTCAGTAAGCTACATCAGTGTCTACTGTTTACTCTCATAGCCAAGTGGCTAACAAACGTAAACTGACATTTTCACTATCCCTACTAATTAATATTATCTTGTTGTATCTCTGTTGTGGTCAGTGCGATCCTCTGTGCTGTTGCATGCTGGGGCAGCAGGTTGAGGGTCACAGATGCCAACAGACTAAATAAACTGATCCACAAGGCCAGTAATGTGGGGAGTTGGACTCCGTTAGGGTGGTGTCTGAGAGGCAGATGTTGTCCAAGATAAGGACAATCATGGATAATAATTTCCACCCACTCCATGACGTACTGGCTAGTCACAGGAGCACGTTCAGTGAGAGACTGAGATTACCAAAAAGCAGCTCGGAACAACACAGGAAGTCATTCCTGCCCATGGCCATCTCCCTGTACAACTCCTCCATCTACACTGTAAACACTGCAATAGTTACAGCCTTTTTACACACGCTCTTTTTTACTCTGTAATGTCTTGATGCATGCTCAATCATCCAGGTAAGTAAATCTCCAAAAGTTGATTCTGTTCATCTGGATGTAGCGTTTTATGGGAGAAACGTTTCATCACTCATCCAAGTGACTTCTTCAGTCTCAACTGACTGCAGGTTTCCCCAATCTTGGATGACTGACGAAACGTTTCTCCCACAAAACGCTACGTCCAGATGAACAGAATCAACTTTTGGAGATCTACTCTGTAATATTCTTGCCAATTTTCTTGATATTTATTTATAATCACCTCTGTTATTTCTTAAAATTTATAGTGATCTGTATATATTAGTGCTATTTCCTAAATGTGTAAAATCTGTAACATAGTATTGTTTGGAGTTTAGTCTGTTACTGTTACTATTTTTAGAATTTCTTATTGGACCAACTGAAACCCACATAATGTCCTTAGGGATTAATAAAGTATTCTGAATATGATTCTGATTGTTTCAGGATGACCTGGCCATTGTCCAATGACACACCTGCTTACCTGTATCTTTTGCTCGTTTCTCCTCCTCTTCTTTTCTCTTTTTCTAAACTAAGCACCTGATGGCTTTGAACTTTTCTTGTCCATCTTCCATTGGTTTTAATTTTTCCACTCCAGAACACCCATCCCCCAACCCGAGGATCATCACTACATAACCTAATAGACCTACACCTTAGTTCACAGATTCACTTTATCTAGGGTTTATTTCTGCGATTTTGCACAACCCAGGATTCAAATCATGAATACATAATGGGCTTGGATTTACAACATTATGAATGAAATGTGCTCTATTTGGAAGCAGCCGGGGCCCTCCCCTTTCGACAGGTTGTGCGAGACTTTAAATCATCAAACTGTAAATTATAAATTTTAAATTGTTTGATCCCTTTACCCCTAGTCCTAAAGTGTATATTTATTGTCTTACTCTTCTTATATTTATTGTTTGTTTACTTGCACTGTTGTAACTGGAGCCTCGTCGTCTCGTCTCTCTATATACTGTACTGTATATAGCGGAGATGACAATAAAGTTTACTTTGACTTCAGCACAGCAGCAAGCAGGCGCACCGAGGGCTCTCGACCTCACTTTATAGAATTTCGAGAAAAAAAAAATCGGTGCAAATTATAAGTCTGCATCATAATGTCTGGTGTTTTCGTGTTTGTTGGTTTGTTTTTATTTTGCGAGTTGGTTATTAGATGCTGCTCCAGCCAGCCAGTGAATCCCCCGCCGCAAGCAGCAGGCGCACCTCGCAAACGGAGGGCGCCCTTACTCCCAGCAAATGGGCGATAGAAAACCGATCGGTGCCCATGTCATCTCCAAAATGCGCTGGCATGACGTCGGGGCAGCATGAGTACGAGCAACTTTGTTTTGGAGATGCCGCCCATGTCGCTCCTATCAAAAACCGCTACTGTATGTTCCTCTGACAGTGCTTCACTTTCACAGTTTCAAATCCGGAAATTTCAGATTTGAAAATGAGCAGAGTAAATTTTCCTGACACACATACAACACAGATTAATGCGACATTAAGAACTGGACTTACTGTGCTGACGTGCACTGAAATTAGTGGAAAAGGATCCAGCTAACAACTGTGATCAGTGTCAAGTATCAGACAGACTTTGCATAATAATTCCAGTGTAAATATTGTGTGGTATTTTTAAAAAAAACGTACTTCTAAATGTGACACATGATACTTGTGCAGCTGTGCTGGAGCATCCCACAGAATTACAAAGTAAAAGCCGTGTGCGCACAGTGTTGGCCTGGACTGTAGAAGTAGACGCCGTCGACGGAGCACTTCCCCAGCCGCACAGGAGAGGGCGACAATACAGAAAACCTTCAACAAACGCCTAAAAACGTAGAAGAAGCAGCGCAATTTCACGCAGTTTGGAAGTCTCGAAGAGTACGACGTCCGACTTTTAAGGCTGATTTATTTGAGCGCATGTGTGCCAGCATGTCAGGCAGCAGGCTGATGAGAGCCATCAGAGTTAGTGAGTTCGGAGCTCCGTCCGTCCTCAGACTGCGCTCTGACGTGACTGTCCCTCAGCCCGGGCGCACACAGGTGAGACCCACGCAGCTGGACTACTCCGTGCAAAGGGCACACAGCAGCAGCTGCACGTCACAGTAAAATCACGCGTGATTTTTGAAACACACTCACTGCTTATAATCTGCTTATAGAGTTTCATGAAATCATAAACCTGCATTACGGTGTGTTTGATTTTGGTGCTTGGCCTTCTGCAATACTTCTTTATTGTCTGATTATTTCCTGATAGCATTTAAATTTACAGTAATTGATTACAGAGCAGTGGGGAGTAGATTTCATCACAGTGGACGTCTTTCTGAATGTACTGCAACTAAGTTTAAGAATATAATCTTCAATGCCCTGTACCAACACACGTACAGCAGAGCAGCTACCTGAACGCTACTCCAACAGAGGTTGATTATCTTGTTAATAACTAAACCTCCTCCCTACGAGTGACTCTGGATACTGTAGCTCCTGTGAAAAATAAGGCCTCAAATCAGAAATACTTGACTCCCTGGTATAATTCTCAAACACGTAGCCTAAAGCAGATAACTCGTAAGCTAGAGAGGAAGTGGTGTATCACACATTTAGAAGATCATCATTTAGCCTGGAGAAATAGTTTGCTGCTTTATAAGAAAGCCCTGCTACTGCTAAGCAGATGACACCCAACTTTCGTTTTATCTGGCTTCACGAATTTATCTGTCCATGAAGCCAGATAACACACACCAATTAGTTAAACTGCAGGAATGTCTTAAAGACATAAAGAGCTGGATGACCTCTAATTTTCTGCTTCTTAATTTAGATAAAACTGAGGTTATTGTACTCGGCCCTGAAAATCTTAGAAATACGGTATCTACCCAGATTCTTACTCTGGATGGCATTACCTTGGCCTCCAGTAACACTGTGAGGCCAAGGAAACTGAGACACTTTGTCTCAAAACTCATGATACCCTGCTCTCCACTACATAAGCTGCCTTTTTAAGTAAAAAGTATAAGTATTTGTAAACTGGCACTGATACTTGGTATCAGATTAATACCAGATTCTGCAGTATCGCAGAGCACTAGCTGCAAGCATAATAGAACAGACACTAAAAACTCCCTGAAAGGGAGGGGTGGAAAAGGAATGTGTACCAACAATGACCTGACAGCACCGCTACAAAACAAGTTGCAAATTCATCTCCAGCTTCCTTTCAGTTATTAAAGCCCATAAAGTCATTTTTTAAATTGATTCTTGACAAAACAAATATACTTGCCTTTTTTTGAATGATGTTAATATCAAATTCTACATGTGAAATCATGTAGAAGTCAATTCTAATTTAATTATTAGCAAAAAGTAGTACAAGTAATACTTGTTCTGGTCACAGATCCTGGATGGACCTCTGCACTGGTTATCCAGTTCTCAAAGAAATGTGCTGAATCACACAGGAATAAATTGGCACTGAATGAGTGTTAAATGTCTGTACAGTACTATCAAAGTGGCAAAAGGGTAAACCCCCACTTACGTCAGAACATCTATCAAGTGTCATTGCAATTGCATTCTTTTACTTGGAATAAAAAAGCTGTGAACATGTTTTTAAGTCAGAAATCTGATTTTGTTATAGTCAATAGCAAATAAATCAAGGGTAAAATCTGAGAAATGTATCCAGTAGTTGAAGTTTTGTAGTCAGGCAGCTGTTTCTTAAGCTTGAAATGATGGTCAAATTGAAACATTTAGAAATTTTAAAGATTGAAGTGGCTAAGACTAGAATTAATGGCCCCAGGTGGACAAACTTGTATCGACTTTTGTTATTTACTGCACTATTTACACTATTGTGCACAGCGTGTTTGTAACCTGTGATTATTATACAAGTTTCAGTGATTTAAATGAAATATTTGAGTAATAGTGTTTAAAATCTCCTAATCTCTCAGCCCACATGGCACAGTCCATCTGAAGTCTCTCTCTATCTCATATAGGTGTTGATCCGTGTCCATGCCTGTGGAGTGAACCCTGTGGAAACTTACATCCGAGCTGGGACATATGCAAGGAAACCCACCCTGCCTTACACACCTGGCTCTGATATAGCAGGAGTGGTGGAATCAGTTGGAGAAGGAGTGACTGCAGTGAAGGTCAGAGTACAGATGACTGGGGATGTGATAGCAGCTACATGTCAGTGCAGTTATATGATCATATCGAGATCAGTCCTCCATCTTCTGTTTAGCATCACTTAAAACTTGTGTAAATCCAAGTTTAGCCTATAGAAAATACACAGAGACAATGTGAGAAGGAACTCTTAAAAAAGGAGATACAGGAGGTGTGCACAGTGTGTGAACATATGTGTGGGTTTTCCAGGCAGGGGATCGTGTGTTCACCACAGCTACAGAGACTGGAGGCTATGCAGAGTACACTGTAGCAGCTGGCGACTCTGTTTACAAGCTGCCTGATGCTTTAGACTTCACACAGGGAGCAGCCATCGGGATCCCGTACTTCACCGCCTACAGAGCTCTGATCCACAAGTAAGACACACCTGTTCTAATCAGGGCGAGCTGTAGTAGGATTCCACCAGCTGCAGATCTTAAAGAGCAAAGCAATGAAATTCAATTGTTATTATTAGCGAAGCAAGTCACACAACAAGTCATAAAACAATAAGGAACACAAGTGAACATGATTTTAAACACATATTAATATTTCTAATTCAAATTATAAGGTCCAGAAAAAATCTTTTAGTGGGCTTATATGACAACAGAAAGTGCTGAAAAAGTAATGTCAGCTAAAATATATTATAACAACAAGAAATACATGTGTATCTCTTCCTGTATATAATCAAGTCTACACAGCTGTGTGGTACTTATACTGCCCTCTGGTCAAAACCTTGATCAGCTCTTCTTCCTTCCACACTGACAAGTCCAGATATATGCATATCCCAACTCTGAACATACATCATGTTACAAAGGGAAGATCAATGTTTTTAATAGAGGGGGTGGTTAATTAGTAATGCAGCACCATACTGTTAACTTTCACCTACTCTGTGGGTTTTTTGTGTTGTGCAGAGCGCACGCCAAGGCTGGAGAGACCGTTCTTATTCATGGAGCCAGTGGAGGGGTGAGACTGTTCTTCAGCTATAGGAGATAAAGCTCCAATTTCTAACAAATCATCATTAGGCTGACCTAGATCTCTAAAATATCCTGGAAGGATGCCAAAGTATAGTGACACCAATCCGATACATCTAAACATATTTTAGGAGCAGCTGTTGTATTAATCTGTTTTTAAAGCCCGAAAAAGATTTTGAACACTTGCAGTGCTTTCCTGATCTGTAGGTCAACTAAAACTTGTTTTGCCTTTCTTTCCCTTCAAAAGTTGAAGTGTTATAGTGTGTGAGTGGGTTAAGGGAGAGTATGGTGGAGAATATTACAGAGTTTGTCCTCAAGTCTAAATACTTCATTATGCATTATGAAAAATATTACAATATTGCACACAAAATACTAAAGGAATGAACAAAATCACTAATGCATAAAAGGGAGAAAAGTAGTCCTGATACTGATCCCTGTGGGACCCCATATTTGATAGTTATACTTTGAGATTTATTACCATTTACACAAACATATTGCTCCTTTTCCTACATATAATATCTAATTGAACTGAGTGCCGTGCCCCTCACAACATAAATCTGTAGTTTGCCTAGGAGGATTTTGAAATAATAGAATCAAACTTTCAGTAAGTTAAGAAAGATTCCAGTACCACATTGACCTGTAGCATTAGTTTATTGATTTTTTTTTCAACAAGATCAAGAACTGCCGTACAAGTGGTTCTCTTTAGTTCCAAAGCCATACCGTGACGGGATAATGATTCTCTAAGTAACAATTTTCAATGTACTTCGGATAGTATAGATATAAGACAGTGGTTTTGCTTGTTATTTTCATCTCCACGCCTCAATATTGAGATCATTTTCACAACCTTTGTCATTTTATGTACCACCCCACAAACCAGAGAGAGACTGATGGAATAAACAAGTGGATGCGTAATTTAATTTGATTACAAATATGATTCACACCTAATGTAAGGGAGCTTGAGTTCTGTTTTTATCTCTTGGTGTCAAAAAGAAAGTGTTTTAAAAAATGACTTTTGTTTATAAGTGACACCCTGAAGAGGGCGAATAATTATGGATAGATTTTCTTTTTTGGAGATAAAATATTTAATAAAACTGTTGGTAAGATTTTCATGATTTGGAACATTTCTGGCATTTTACTCGACCCTGGTGTCAGTGAGCACATTGGTAAGATGTGTGCTATTCAAATCATACTGCCTAAAGGAAGCATGTACAGTGGGATGCAAAAGTTTGGGCAACCTTGTTAATAGTCATTTTCCTGTATAAATCGTTGGTTGTTACGATAGAATATATCAGTTAAATATATCATATAGGAGACAGACAAAGTGATATTTGAGAAGTGAAACGAAGTTTATTGGATTTGTGTGCTAAACAAAATCAGGCAGGTGCACTAATTTGGGGACCACAAAAAAAGAAATGAAATCAATATTTAGTAGATCCGCCTTTTGCAGAAATTACAGCCTCTAAACGCTTCCTGTAGGTTCCAATGAGAGTGGATTGTGGTTGAAGGTATTTTGGACCATTCCTCTTTACAAAACATCTCTAGTTCATTCAGGTTTGATGGCCTCCGAGCATGGACAGCTCTCTTTAACTCACACCACAGATTTCAATAATATTCAGGTCTGGGACTGAGATGGCCATTCCAGAATGTTGTACTTGTTCCTCTGCATGAATGCCTTAGTGGATTTTGAGCAGTGTTTCGGGTCGTTGTCTTGTTGAAAGATCCAGCCCCGGTGCAGCTTCAGCTTTGTCACTGATTCCTGGACATTGGTCTCCAGAATCTGCTGATACTGAGTGGAATCCATGTGTCCCTCAACTTTGACAAGATTCCCAGTCCCTGCACTGGCCACACAGCCCCACAGCATGATGGAACCACCACCATATTTTACTGTAGGTAGCAGGTGTTTTTCTTGGAATGCTGTGTTCCTTTTCCTCCATGCATAACGTCCCTTGTTATGCCCAAATAACTCAGTTTTAGTTTCATCAGTCCACAGCAGCTTATTCCAGAATGAAGCTGACTTGTCCAAATGTGCTTTAGCATACCTCAAGCGGCTCTGTTTCTACTGTGGGCGGAGAAAAGGCTTCCTCTGCATCACTCTCGCATACAGCATCTCCTTGTGTAAAGTGCGCCGAATGGTTGAACGATGCACAGTGACTCCATCTGCTGCAAGATGATGTTGGAGGTCTTTGGTGCTGGTCTGTGGGTTGACTCTGACTGTTCTCACCATTTGTCGCTTCTGTCTATCCGAGATTTTTCTTGGTCTGCCACGTCGAGCCTTAACTTGAACTGAGCCTGTGGTCTTCCATTTTCTCAATATGTTCCTAACTGTGGAAACAGACAGCTTAAATCTCTGAGACAGTTTTCTGTATCCTTCCCGTAAACCATGATGGTCAACAATCTTTGTCTTCAGGTCATTTGAAAGTTGTTTTGAGGCCCTCATGTTGCTACTCTTCAGAGAAAATTACAAGAGGAGGGAAACTTACAATTGACCCCCTTAGATACGCTTTCTCATTATTGGATTCACCTGTGTATGTAGGTCAGGGGTCACTGAGCTTACCAAGCCAATTTGAGTTCCAATAATTAGTTCTACAGGTTTTGGAATCAATAAAATGACAACAGTGCCCAAATTAATGCACCTGCCTGATTTTGTTTAAACAATTATTGCACACTTTCTGTAAATCCAATAAACCTCATTTCACTTCTCAAATATCACATCTCCTATATGATATATTTTACTGACATTTTTTATTGTAACAACCAACGATTTATATAGGAAAATAGTGACTATTAACAAGGTTGCCCAAACTTTTGCGTTCCACTGTATAATCTAAACAGAATTGGTCCTATCACAGAACCTTGTGGAACTCCATAATTAACTTTATTGTGGGAAGAGGACTCTCCATTTATATAAACAAATCGGAATCTATTATATAGATATGATTCAAACCACTGCAGCATCTGATATGTAAAAGATTTAAGACCATATTAGTAAACCTCCTGTCTAATAATCCTGACATCTAAAACCTAAGGATAAGGTAAAAGACATAAATTCAGTACCTTATATATAGTATCTTGATTTAATGTACTTACTCCTATGGCAAAATTATGTTGTTTGGCCTCTTCTGGTCTGATTGTGTATGTCACTGCTCTATAACTAACATGAAAACAACTAACCAGGGTAACTTTTTTCCCAGGTTTTTATACTTGTTTTTAATACAAGATCGTGTTAGTTTATGAACTAAAGAGATGCAGATGTCTAGAAAAAATTGTCTTTAATCAAATAATATAAACAGAAATGGAGTAAATGAATAAATGTTGGGCTTTGTGACTTTTTTACTGTTACATAAATATATTCTTGCATTACTTGTACTACCGTGGCTCATCAGCTTTAAATAAAAGTGACTAGAAATGTGTGCTAAAATGAAATTTAGCTACAATCAAATACTTTCTTCATCCAATAGGTGGGCATTGCAGCCTGTCAGTTGTCCCGTGCTCTGGGTCTTCAAGTTTTTGGGACAGCAGGGACACCAGAAGGGATGAAGTTGGTCCTTAACAATGGAGCTCACCTGGCCTTTAATCATAGACAAGAAGGATACACAGACAAAATCATGGTATTCACTCACATAGAAGTCAAGTGGCAGGAAAAACTCTTTCTGACCTTCCGAAATATGCTCTGTGTGTTTATGTATTCCAGGAAGCCACAGAGGGCCGAGGTGTAGATGTGATAGTGGAGATGCTGTCGAACATCAACCTCAGTAAGGACCTCCAGATGCTGGCCTATGGAGGGCGAGTGATGGTAGGACTACAGTTTTTTTTTTTTTTGAGAAATGTCCTCTAGGGCTGTAATGTCCTCTAGCAACCATCAGCTACAAAGCAAGAGGTGAGAAGCAAATAACGGACAAAGCAGCAGTGTTCACTGTTATTAAAGAACAGGTAGTATGAATAAAAAGTATGAATGACGTGGTGTGCAGCAGTAACAGGAGGTTGTCTGTCATTCCCAGCTAGCTCCAAACTCAAACAATGCAGCTCTTTATAAAATGTATTTAGGTCTTCTTTAGCTCAGCTTTGTTAGAAAATTTTAAAAACACCCAGTTCTGTGTATTCTGACAGACCTGTTGCAGCATAAAAGCATAGCGGACTAGTTAGCTGTAGGACATAACAACAGGTGTAGCAGGAAAGCACTGATGAAAATGCGTAGTAGTATTTCTAATGTTATATTGTCAGGTTTGGAACAGTACATCATTGTGCTGGGATTCATATCTACCAGAAATGTTCTGATATACAGTAGTTTACAAATACTCATCAATCATACCTCTACTTTGCTCTTTTTCTTTAGGTTGTTGGCTCCAGAGGATCTATAGAGATCAATCCCAGAGACACCATGGTTAAAGAGAGCAGCATAGTGGGAGTGGCCCTTTTCTTTGCAACACCGGTACAAAACAACAGCATCACAAAAATTGTCAGTTATCTAATTTTTTTTAAAATTTCATTTTAAAATTTAGTTTTTAATTCAGTTAAGCCTATTTTCCAGAGTAGGTTTGATTGTTATTATTTGAAAATGTTTCGTTTGTTAAGGTTAGTGTTCCGTGCTATTATTGTTATTATTTTTTATTTTATTTAGTTTTCCAAGTAAGCAAAATCATGCACATTGGTAATGCTACTGCCAAAACCTTTAGCTATGACTCCATACATGATACATAAATATGTACAGAATTCTTATTCCGTGCCCCATTTGGTGATTTGGACATCTTTCTTCTCCCCCTGCTCCTCTCAGGAGGAGATGAAGGAGTGTGGAGCTCTACTGTATGCAGGGATGGAAGCTGGTTGGTTGCGTCCAGTCGTCGGTTCCCAGTATCCGCTTGAAAAAGCTGCCCAGGCCCACCATGATATCATCGAGTCTCCTGGGGCTGCTGGGAAGATGGTCCTAACTATGTGATGACACGACCATGTAATGGGTCACAGGTCACCTTTACAGTTCAGGGTGTTTTTAAATGGGTGATACTTCAATAAAAAGTTTCAGAAACAGTTATTGTTGTTGTTTGTTGCTTCTATGGCAAAATCAGTTTGCTAGATCACAGAAAATAATGCAGAAAATCCTTAGGCTGGATTTGTTTTCACTGTACCATGATGCAGTGATTTGCCAATTGGATGAGACCTTACTGTGGTGAAGTTATTTCTTTAGTTCGTGTTAATATACCTTTGTATTTTTAAAGCTTAATTTAATATGATTGTTTTTCGAGAATGACCAGAGTGTTTTTGCAGATTTCTCCATAAGGTCTGTTGTCACTGATTTTCAGTTTAGTTCTTGTGTAATTTGGCATATCTCACTCTTTTCTCCTTGTTACCCTTCCTTAAGAATGGCATCTTGACAGCCAGCCTTCGCCTGAGAGCATTTGTGATTAGGGCTTCATTAAACAGTAGATGAATAAACTGAAGGACCCCATGCATATATCATGTCCAGAGTCAGGTCTATTCTGGTGGTTTTTTTGCCCTTTTTCTCAAGGACATGACTGCTCATCTGCTGTAGATAGTGTTTTTTTAAGCCTCCCACTTCTCTTTTGTCCTCCACTTGTTCAGTTTCCTCACATTGTTTTAAGAACACACTACACACTGTGTCAAAATATGCCAGGTCTCATCATCTATGGTTCATAACATCATCATAAGATAGACAGAAAATCTGGAGAAATCTGTGTGCAAGGAATAAGGCCAAAAAAAATAAGTATTGTACAGGGTGGGCCTTTTATATGGATACACTGTAATAAAATGGGAATGGTTGGTGATATTAAAGTCCTGTTTGTGGCACATTAGTATATGTGAGGGAGCAAACTCCTCAAGATGGGTGGTGACCATGGTGGCCATTTCGAAGTCGGCCATCTTGGATACAACTTTTGTTTTTTCAATAGGAAGGGGCCATGTGACACATCAAACTTATTGGTAATGTCACAAGAAAAACAATGGTGTGCTTGGTTTCAACGTAACTTTATTCTTTCATGAGTTATTTACAAGTTTCTGACCACTTATAAAATGTGTTCAATGTGCTGCCCATTGTGTTGGATTGTCAATGCAACCCTCTTCTCCCACTCTTCACACACTGATAGCAACACCGCAGGAGAAATGCCAGCACAGGCATCCAGTATCCGTAGTTTCAGGTGCTGCACATCTCGTATTTTCACACCATAGACAATTGCCTTCAGATGACCCCAAAGATAAAAGTCTAAGGGGGTCAGATCGGGAGACCTTGGGGGCCATTCAACTGGCCCATGACGACCAATCCACTTTCCAGGAAACTGTTCATCTAGGAATGCTCGGACCTGGCACCCATAATGTGGTGGTGCACCATCTTGCTGGAAAAACTCAGGGAACGTGCCAGCTTCAGTGCACAAAGAGGGAAACACATCATCATGTAGCAATTTCAAATATCCAGTGGCCTTGAGGTTTCCATTGATGAAGAATGGACCCACTATCGTTGTACCCCATATACCACACCAAACCATCACTTTTGTTGTTCCAACAGTCTTGGAGGGATCCATCCAATGTGGGTTAGTGTCAGACCAATAGCGGTGGTTTTGTTTGTTAACTTCACCATTCACATAAAAGTTTGCCTCATCACTGAACAAAATCTTCTGCGTGAACTGAAGGTCCTGTTCCAATTTTTGTTTTGCACATTCTGCAAATTCTGTGCGCCGATCTGGGTCATCCTCGTTGAGATGCTGCAGTAGCTGGAGTTTGTAAGGGTGCCATTTGTGAGTAGCTAATATCCGCCGAAGCGATGTTCGACTAATGCCACTCTCCAGTGACATGCGGCGAGTGCTACACTGTAGGCTCTTGCTGAATGAAGCTAGGACAGCCACTGATGTTTCTTCATTAGTGACAGTTTTCTTGCGTCCACATTTTGGCAAATCCAACACTGAACCAGTTTCACGAAACTTAGCAAGCAGTTTGCTAACTGTAGCATGGGAGATGGGTGGTCTCGTAGGGTGTCTTGCATTGAAATCTGCTGCAATGACCTGGTTACTGCGTTCACCAGATATCAACACAATTTTGATCCGCTCCTCACGTGTTAACCTCTTCGACATGTCAATGGCTGTGAACAAAGAGAAACTTAAAGTTACGTTGACACCAAGCACACCATTGTTTTTCTTGTGACATTACCAATAAGTTTGATGTGTCACATGGCCCCTTCCTATTGAAAAAACAAAAGTTGTATCCAAGATGGCCGACTTCTAAATGGCCACCATGGTCACCACCCATCTTGAGGAGTTTGCCCCCTCACATATACTAATGTGCCACAAACAGGACTTTAATATCACCAACCATTCCCATTTTATTACGGTGTATCCATATAAAAGGCCCACCCTGTATATCTGTAATGTTTGGGCCCCTTGGTAAAATTACATGAAGGTGTAACCCAGAGTAAATCTGTTTTACTAGATTTTAGTAGTTTCCTGCACTTTTCCTGCCATTGAACACCTCACAAATACATGACTCCAACCACATGACTATGCTCAGCCAATCAATTCAATTCAATTCAATTCAATTCAATTCAATAAAACTTTATTGATCCTGAAGGTTGACCCCGAAGGAAATTGGGTTAAGGCTGCCGACCTTTGCCAGCGCCATCTTACCCTTCTGACCATACATGCATTACACAAACATCACATGGGGTAGACAGGTTAGAGAGGTATAACAATGGAAAATGCACAACATGAGGAAAGATAAGGAGAAAAAAGAACTCCCCCGAGACTGAGCTCCAATAGGGAGATCAGTTTGAGAACAGAAAAAAACACCTTTGCACATAGCACATGAAAAAAACTCTTAATACACCAAAGAAACACATGACAAGCAACAGGGATGGGTAAAGGGTGAGAGACAGCCAATGTAGACAGTACATCCGGGCCTGCAGCCTATGCGCTGGTCTCCTTGATCCACCATCAGCATTGGAAGGGAATAAGCGTCGAAGGCATTTGGAGGGGGAGGGGGGGATGAGTGTATATCTGCATGTGTATATATATGTCTGTGTGTGTGTGTGTGTGTGTATGTGTCCAGAGTTCAGCTGAGACAGTGTCCTTCGCCCTGCCAGCCTAAGTAAACAGTCTTCCAGCCAACCCAGTTGGCCTTGCATAGAATGGGAAGAACAGTCTAAACACAGTCTGTTATCAGGGTGTTGTTGTTCAGCTCCAGCCTTGAGACCACAGCTGGCGCCGAAGGGATAGCCGCATGAAGTGATGGTGGTTTTTACTTAAGTGCGAACAACTCCTGAGAATTTCAAAGCTGTTCTAACAGTCCGACACTGGTCTCTCAATCTCCCATTGGAGAGCCGTGAGCTTCTCCATGATGTTATCAAACTTACTCTCCGTGATGTTGTCACTCTGTGCTCAAAGAGCAGATTCTGAGAACTCACGACTTGCAGATGGCATATAGGTCATAGTAAGCCTGTCCCGGCTTCCTCCCGTCAGATGTGTGGGGGCAAGCCAGGTGACAGAGCTGTTGCAGGTTTGTATTGGCAAACACTTGTTTTTCCCGTTTTAATGCATTTTTTTTTTAACACCAACTACTTAGACGCTGATTACTGTGAGCCAGAGCCTTAGTGTTGTCGTGCACTGAACGGAACGGAATTGGTGAGTTTGAACTTTTAATTGACTGGTTGTGGTGCTACCAGCTGATGCTAATTGGCTGCTGCTGTCCAAACAACTTGATTCTGATTTTTGATTTGACCGATATTTGTTGAATAATAAATGTTTATAGTGCTTGGACATCTCTCATGGACACTCAGATAAAACTCATGGACTTTTTCCTCTTCAGTGTGGATCAGTGTTTTTGATATTACTTAGTTGTCTTTGTTCACCCCAACTGTGTTTTTGATTAATTGAACAGCTGCAGCAGGAGTGATTATTTAAGTTTTCCTTTTCTTTTCTTGTTATTTTTCTTTGGTTTTGGTTAAACACATGCAAAATGCTTTTGCAGGCAAAAGCATTTTGTGTTGTGCGTATTTATTAATTACTGCCCATCAGCTCCAGTAGCCATTCCTACATCTTCTGACTAATAATAACCCAATATTTCACTTAATACCTAGCATGTATTAATTCATTAGCGCTTCATCAGTATTACAAAAGCATGCATGATTCTGTCCTGCCCTCAGGAACACTTCCTGAAATCACTGTCTGTGAACACAGTTCACTGTGCCTTCCACAAATGCAGATTAAAGCTCTGTGAGAAAAGAAGCCATGTACCAAAAAAGAAGGTGCATATAGTACAAATAAAGACCACAAGTGGCCACGCACACACAAAAAAAAATGGTTAAACATAAACAGAAAATCCTCACTTTAAAAGCAAATAATAATTAATGTTTAAAAAAAATAAAATAAAAAATGCATCTTTAGAAATAAGAATTAAGATAAACAAAACAAACAACAAAAAAACTAAGACAAAGTTTAAGGCTCTGTTTCCGAGTCAGACATGACATCTGTTCCTCTCAGGTGACAGCCAGCTCTACTGAGCATGCTTCAGAGACGGGCAGGTAACCTGAGCTAAACCCACTCATATACACGGTACGTGTTGCAGCACTACAGCAATCAGTAAATGATGGCTCTACAGCAGACAAGCACTACAGGTCATTCTGATGGATTATCATGTGAGTGGAGTGCACCATATCTGCAGCAGGGTTAAAACACTTGGTTAGGAACAGGTAAGGAACCTGCTAATGTTTTTAACGGATTTCTATGATGACGGTCTGACAATGATCTTTTTTAAAATTAATGTTTAGATGTTCAGAATAAGAAACCAAGCTGTAGTAGATGGCATTGGAATAAAGGTGCACAATTTGGTATTTGGTAAATGTAAAAGTATATTTTCCAAATGTTGTAACTGTCTAGTGAGTTGAGTTGCCGTGACGATGGTGGGTAAAACTTTGTAAGGTATCCGAGGAGTCAGTCAACTAATAAGATGGGATAAGTTTGAACTGGACTGAAACCTAATATCCTATGGTTAACATGTTTGCACACTGAGCATCACACTATCATGAGGCCTGATGTGCTTCAGTGAAAGTCTCACTAATGTAGTTTCTAGGCAAGTTCGTAGTTTCTTTGCAGCACTTAATTAACCAGTGCAGTTCATCAGGAAATCTAGGCTATATTACCAACTAGTAATGCCATTTTCAACTAAAACCAGCATGAGGGTGGCTGTACCTCAGGCGGTAGAGCAAGTCACGTACTAATCCAAAGGTTAGTGGTTCGATCCCTGATTGTTTCAGTCTGCATGGCCAAATATCCTGGATACGATACTAAATCCCAAATTGTGTTTGTTGAAGTGTGACTCTTGGATAGAAAGATGGTAAACAGTGCTTGTATGAATGGGTGAATGAGACAAAGTAGAAAAGTGCCACATAAGAACATATTCAGTAATATGAAGCTGTGTTTGGCTGCTCCCTTTAATCACCAGGAGCCACCACAGCAGGTAGCTGCATATGTTTTGACTCGGCTGATTTTTGTTCCTCACACAAACCCAAAGAGATCCGTGTGTCTCCTCAAGATTGAACTGAGGGACCTTTAGACTGTTTTGTGAATGTATAAACCACTATGCTGTGACATTGCTTAGTGATGTTTTACTAACAGCAGGCAGAAAATCTCTAAAGCAGATATACCAGAAGCTGAACATCCTTAAAACAAAATACCAAATCGTGGACTTCAGGAGGCACAGACAGGCTCACTGCCCTCTCATTATAAATGGAGAATGAGTGGAATCTGTCTCCACCTTCAGGTTTCAGGGCGATCACATCTCCGCTGATCAAGTGCAGCAGCTGCACTTCCTCTGGCTCCTGAGGAAGAATAACCTGGAGCAGACGCTGCTACTAGCCTTCTACTGCTCCTCAGTGGAGAGCAAGCTCTCCTACTGTGTGTATTTCTGATGTCTTATTATTTATATTTTATTCCTGCACAGTAGATGTGGAGCATCCATATTTTCATTGTTCATGTACAAGGACAATAAAGGGCTATTCTATTCTGTTCCACTAAGAAATGTATATTTGTCTTGGTCTGAGGTTCTTTCGTTTACTTTAGAGTTGTTATTACTACTATTATTCTGTGCCTGAAGATTTAGATTACTGTCTGATGATTGACTGTCTATCATACTGTTAATTCTGAGCGTTAGTTCTTGTTGTATTGTGTGAGGTCTGTTGGCTGTTTAGTTTCTATGAAATTTTGGCTACAAGTCTAGATTGCTTTACTGTTATGGTGTTCGGTTTGAGTTCTCTTTGTTTCCTGTCTCATCCACATGTGTCTTGTCAAGAGACAACAAAGAGACACAAAACAGCTTTAAAGAAATACAGTACACAAAAAAAAGAGATGCATTACAAAACAACTTTTTTTTTTTTGGCTGCTTTAAGTGTTGTCACAGCCGATCATCTGCCTCCATCTAACCCTATCCTTGACCACCTCCTCTATCACACCAACAATTTCTGTTCCCCTTCACTACATCCATAAACTTTTTCAGACGTCTTCCTCGTTTCCTCCTGCCTGGCATTTCCATCTTCAACATCCTTTGTTTAATACTTCCACTCCCACCTCGAGTTTCTAACTCTGTCCCCAAACTGCTCAACCTCAGCTTTCCCTCTGATGATGTCCATCCTGGTCACTCTGTCACTTGCACGTCAGCCTCTTGTCTTTTTCTTAGAGCTACTGCCTCCAAACCCTGCATCATAGTAGGTCTCACTACTGTCTTGTAAACCTCCCCTTTCTTGCTGCTATCCTTTTGTCACAAATCCCCCTGACACCATCTCCACCGACTCCACTCTACCTACACTCTCTTCTTCACCTCTTTTGTACTGTCTGTTGCTTTGGATAGTTGACCCCAGGTATTTAAAGTTGTCTACCCTCACTACCTCTATTCCTAGGAGCTTCACTGTTACACCTGTCTCCCATGTGTCTACTGTCTCTTCAGTAGTATAAAGACAAACTATAATGTCAGTTAGAACAGTTCCCTACAAAAAAAAGCTATGCAAAAGAACAACAGTGTCGAGACTCACAAAAATGGGGCAAAATGACAGAGACAAAAGAGATTAAGGTGACACACAAAGATGCATGAAATGATAACAAAGAGACTTGATGTGATGAAAAACGGACACAAAACTACTACCAAGAAATTCAAAATCACTATGTAAAAATGCACAAGATCAGAGTGCAGCTGTATATTTACATCAGTGAAAAAAAAGAGCTTAGTGAAGATGGAAGCTCCACATTCAGTTCAGTGTTAATAAAACATAATGCTTAAATAGCTCTTAAATCAGTGTTGCTTAGACGTTATTGTGTCAATCAGCAGTGCTGTCTGCGCTAGGAATAAACTGTGAAATGCGTTTCTTGTATAGCAGATAAAAGTCTGCCAGGTTGAAATATAATTGCACTCTGTAATGAATGTGTTGTCTTGCTGGTCAATCTGATGAGCCATTCTGCTTTATGGTTATTGTGGAGTAGCTTACATTTGTTTATCACCAGAGAAAAGTCCATTAGTAAAAGAGCTTTAGCAGAAACATGATAGGCCTCATTTGGCTACAATGTCGGGCTGTTATCCATCAGTCAGCCTCCTCTGGGGACAAACTCTATCTCCCCAATGCTACCTAACACACAAATACACATGGTGATGCATTACCATTTAGCGTTATTTGTTTGCTTAGCAACAGAGAGCGAACGTGTACTTGGTGATGGTGTTGACGGTAAGAATTACTTTCAACCTGTGAAAACACCTATGAAGACATCTGTATGTGTTTTATTCATGATGTCACTCATTCGTCTACAGTACTTGTGTGTTGTTCTGTTCAGGATGCCGCAGGCTAAGGTCCACACTCAGCCACGCAGGTCTGACTACACAAGATGGGCGATTATGGTGTTTTTACAGTGATACAATTACGTCTTTTCGTAGGACAAACGGATGATAATGGCGATACGGATAAAGCTGGATCAGGTTACGACCCTGTGGAAGAGAGGCCTCCTCATCACTTCACTGTAACACAACATGTACAGTGAGTAGTACACATGGTTTTCTTGCATCGCAGAAGCCCAATGCAGGCAGTTAAGATTATGCAAATGTCTTTTCAGATATTTTGCGGATGTTGTTGCTGTTAGTTATCAGCGCCCAGCGCATGTCCCAAGTCCCGTTGTGTCCTGCTTCCTGTATGGTTTGTTCTGAGGATGCTGTCATCTGCCAAAGACTGACTAAAATTATAGGTAAAAAAAAAAAAAAAAATGCCATTCCCCCTCTATAACTGAAAACTGAGCCTAAATAAGTGCATAGTCCTACTGTACGGCAGTCATATGAAAAACATTATTTGTCATAGTATTCAGAGTTGAAGACATCAAAACACGAGAGAAAGGGAACTAACAAAATAAAGGAGAAAGTAACTCAACAGGTAAACACTGAACACAGACATTAAGGATTAACAATCGAATTAAAGGGTACTGGGATATGGAGGACTGGGAGAGTTACGTTACACTGAAATAAAGCATTTCATGCTTTAATAATCAATTTTAAATTAATAAAATAATTTGCTAATTACTTTTTGATTATGTTTTTTTTAAAAATATATATCCATTATTTGGTAATTTAATAGACAAAAACACAAGGAATGCTTTTTTTTTTTTTTTTTACTCTTTAAGTATCAAAAAGCTATGTGGTAACTGATGAGACTGTTTACAGACAGTAACTCTGTTATCAATCACAGGACTCAGTGCTTGTTCCAGCAGTTTGATTAGTTTCCAAATTTATTTGTGAAAACAGACCTTAGCTTTCTAAAAACGTTAGCTAGCTAATACCGCCATATCACAAGTTAACACAAGCCTACAAGGGTAGGGCTACCTGGAGTGATGCTAATGTTACGTGCTACTTTCGTGTTACCTTCCGCAATTCGGAATTTTAATACTAATTTGCAAATGGATTCACTAATACATATTTTACTGCACAATGCATTATAAAATGACAAAATGTAATAATAATAAAATCAAGCCTTAAAGCTCAAAGAAACACAAAAGCCAGTTTTGCAAAACATAAACTAAAGAAAACCAACAGAATTTGACATTACTAAAAACTGTCATATATTACAATTTTTTAGTAAGCTTATATAATTAATAAAACCTAGAAACATTTTTACTATAATTCATTGTTTTGTATTCTTTCCCAGATTAGCTTATTGACAAGTGAAATTCCCCAAAACTATGATTTAGCATAGTTTTATGCTAGTTTTGTAGCATAATACAAAATTTACCACTTTAATGTGGTAAATTTACTTCTCACGTATGAAACCGAAAGGCACTAATATGCTGATGATGTTGTGTGTTTTTGTATGCCTTGACCAGTTGCTCCGAATACCACACAGGCTCTGCTGCTAACAGAAGGCTCAATTTCTACAGTTCAGCCTGCCTCACTGTCTGAGCTGAGCAACATTACAGTCATTGGTGAGTTTTGAGAATTGCAAAACAGCAACAATAGTGGTAGGACAAGTTGATTCTGTTCAATGCGGGGGCATGTTCTGATATGTTCTGATTTAGGACCCAGATGGCTTGGGGATAGAAGCTCCTCTTGAGTCGCTCTGTTCTTGCCCGTATGGTGCGGAACCTGCCTGATTGCAGAAATTGGAACAGTTTGTTGAAGGATGGGACGGGTCCTTCAAAGTAAATCAAAGTTAGTTTAAATAGTGAATCAAAACAGCAACCACAATGGTCAAGAGGGGTATTTGAAGGTAGCTAGCAAAAGCTTCTAATGCAGCTTTTCGTATTCATTCTATGAAAAATTTTGCCTCTCAAATTTACAAAAATAAAGACTCAAGACTAACTAGACACAAGCAAGGCAATTATTCTTGCTTGTGTTACATGTTCCCTTTTAGTACAGCCTTTCACTTTTGATCCATAGAGGTCAGTGTGCCAAACCCTTTTGCTAGATGAAATAGAGTTAATTTTAAAACTGTGACCCACTAAACTTCAGAAGAAAGTCCTCTGCACTATAAAAATACTGCAAAGCAATGGCAGATGACAGACAGAAAAAGAACAAAAGAAGGAAAATTGTTTCTTTTCCAGATTCTTTTTAGAAACAATAGTATAGCCAGGCAACAGGACAGAAACTGCATCTTTCACTTTTTAGATGCATTAAAACATTTAGACTCCCAGTTTTATAGTGTTCAAATGTATTTCTCCCTGCTGATCATCCAGGTTTGAGCCATAACAACATCTCAGAACTTGCTAGAGAGTCTTTCAGAAATCTGCCCTTCCTCCACACATTACTGCTGGACCACAACCTCCTGAACAGTGAGTCTCTACAGGGTGGAGCTCTGATGAATCTAACCCAGCTACAGGTCCTTACCTTGGGCCATAATATCATTAGCATGGTAGGTACCTTTGCTGGGGAAAATTTGCAACTACTATTTGCAACAGTAGCATTTGCAACAGTAGCATTTTCAGTTGAGAGATTTTGCAGTTAAGTGATTACTTTATTAATCATGGATAGTAAGTCATGGAAAAGATGGATGTAGCCTTTGTCACTTTACCAACTGAAGGTTCGAGCTGAACATTTTCAGCCATCTTAGTTTTTTGAAGACCTGATGTGACTAACTCATCATATATGGTGAAGCATACCCTCCCTTTCTCCCTCTGGACATCTATGGGGACAGTAATGAGCAAAATGAGCATCATATTGTATTCAGCAAAACTTGAAACCAGAGATAGAAGTCATAAATGATGAGTAAATGTTTATTGAGGTAATAGAGCAAGGCTGCCCAAGGTAATCTTCCTATGTAAGCTGAACTCTTCTCTACCTGCTGGCATTTAGAAAGAAGACAGCCTTAATATAAAACATAAAAAGTAAGACCACATACTATGTGCAGATGGTAGTAGATGTTTATCGTCTTCCACAACGTTTCTTGTGCATTTAAAGAACATACAGCATATTACGTTGTGGGACTAAATACATGAAGTAAGAATCAACTCTGTGTTGCTGTGCAGATCCAGGGTGGCTGGTTTAAAGGTGCCAAGGCTCTCCAGAGTCTTACACTGGAGGGAAACCTGCTCACCAGCTTAGATTCTGGTTCCTTCCCTCTAAATGACCTCAGAGAGCTGAGGAATCTGGATCTGTCAGATAATCTGATTCAACATGTGGACAGAAACAGGTAAGTATTTAATATTACTATGTTTATTTTTTTCCTTTCTTTAAAAGAATTAAAGGACCTTCACCAAAACTAATGTAATATATATATAATGTTGTCCCCTGTGTGTCTTAGTTTCCGTGGCTTGGTGAGCCTGACGACTCTGGATCTTTCCAGAAACCGCCTGAGTTCTGCTCCTGTGGATGCTTTTTCTTACCTCACCTGGCTGACAAATCTCAACCTGGACCTCAACTCATGGAATTGCTCCTGTCAGCTGCTGGAGCTCGCCGACTTCCTTTCCACCTTCATCCAACAACCTGACAAGGTACAGGAACTCCCCCCACTAAACCTACGTCCACTCACCAGTACAACCTGAACTGACTTAAATCTGTTCTCTATTTGTGCTGATCTCAGATCCTCTACAATGGCCGTAGGATGGTGTGTGCGAGCGCTGACAACCCAGCTGTAACCACAGTGCTGGAGCTGACTGATGCCAATTGTGTCCCGTCCAATCAGAACATCACAGTGCATATAGAGCCAAGAGCCAGCGTAACGCCTCAGTTGTATGCTCGAGATCTAGTCATCACTGCAGTCATCTGCTTTATCGGTGAGAATGATATACAACACAGGATAAAAGAACAATGATTTCAGTTTAACTCTTAGACATTAATGAAAGAATAAGAAAAGAGAATTAAAGTATTAGATGGAGAATCATAGCACAGAACACCCAGCATATATGAAACAACACAGTTCTAAATGATCAACATTCGAAAATAAAAACAGGAGAAATACCCAATCATACTCATTCTCCTGTGCTTCAGGTGGCGTTGGCTTGACTCTGCTGATAGTTCTGATTTACTATCAAGTGTCTCGAAAGAAAAAAATGAAAGAAAGTAAAAGACTGAAAGAGCAAGAAGAAGGAAGCAGCAGCACGGCTAACCACCGTGTTAATCACCTTGATGTTAGAGAGAGGAGGAGGGATGTTTTCTTGCAAGAAAACAGCAGGCAGCAATGGAACAAGGATGCCATGACTTTGGACACATGGGCAAATGAACCTGGAGACCAGTTTAGATTTAGAACTGATGAGAACAGTGGCTGTTTCAGCTGTCCTGACTGCAGCAGTGATGCACCACAGCTGAACCCAGTGAGAAGAGAAAACAGGATGAATGGAGGGATTGAGGCAGAGGTGGACAGAGAAAGGAGAAAAATAAGAAGGATACCCGATGAGGAGGGGAAAAGGACAGAAGTTCAGCATAGAATCTTGAACAGGGACACCCCTAACAAGTTTGTTTTTCAAGAAAATACAAATTCATCTTCTTATCCACAGAGTGAAGCCTTTAGTCAGAGAGCAGAGATCCTGCCAGCCTGTAAGAACGGCAGAAACGTGAACAATCACAGGACACATGCAGAAGTAAAGATTAAAGGATATGAGAGTTTACGCTGTGAAAGTTGTCACAGGACATACAGAGCAGAGCAGGACATGAGACAACGGAAGATTGGAACCAATCCAGGAGACTTTGCTCTGCCTAACGGCTTCTCTTCTCAGTACAGGCTGAATGAAAGAGGAAGGAATGCTCATAACCACTCTGACATGATGAAGAACACAGAGTTGAAAAGAGTAATCAGAAATGTGTCATTTGATCTGCAGAGTTCAAGAACCCTGGAGGAAGGAAATAGTCAAATTGAGGACAAGAGAGAGGAGGAAGTAATAAGAGACAAAAGAAAGAGAAGAGAAAAGAGGCAGAAAGTTCAATCCAGCCGGTTGGTGAAGGTCAAACTAAACTTGAATCCACTACGAAAAAGCAAAGTCCATCCAAGGAAGAAAATTGAGCAGGGTCCTTTGGAGAAAAGCAGCTCCAAGAAAAGCAAAGAAAAAAGAACGGATGGAAAAGAATGTGAGGAAAAGAAAGAAAAAGGAAAGTCTAGCGAGAAAAAAATGAGAAAATCCTCCAAGACTGAGACATTGACTGAGGATGGAAACAAGGAAGAAGAGGTCGGAGGAGAAGAAGGACAGAAAAGCCAAACACTCTCTGAAAAAACAACTTCCAAAAGTGATAACAGTAACCAGAAAAGTACAGAAGAGAGTAGATACCCAGAGAACAACCAGTCTGTGCAAAGCAGCAGTGCTGCTGACCAATCAGGGTCCGCTATTGTTAGTGGGCATGGGCAAAGTCTGCTGGGTAATAAGTATCAAGGAGCTGGCCTAACTCTGGGTAGTGCTCAGCATTCGTCTACCAACCTCTCACTGCTTGGCTCAGCTGGCTCACAGCTAAATGGCAGCAGCCTCTCTCTTCAAGGGGGGAACTTTCTGCTCAGCACCTTGGCCTCAGGATCAAAATTGCTGTTCCCCAGAGGTCCAGCTCCTAGTATAGCATTCAGTGGGCCTAACATGGCTTCAAGTGGTGCTCCGGACATGCTTAGCAGACAAGCTGCAGGAGGAGTTCTGTCTGCTGCTAACCCTTTCCATGTAAGTGCAACACCTCAGACTGGAGGAGCTCCCTTGAACTTAGCAGCAAACCCAGGTGTTAATCCTGCAGCTGTCCAGTCCGCCTCTCAGAGCCCAATGCTTCCTGACAGCGCTCCTCTTGTAGCTAAGCCAAAACCTGAACCAGCACAGGGACAAGTCATTCAGAATGCAGGACTGCATCAGCTATCTGTTGAACCTCAAGCACCCACAACCAAAGAGAACCTCCCTGCCTCGCAGGATTGTATGTCTGAGGATGCCCCTAAAAGACTCGAACCAGTGAGCACAGTGGAGAATATATCAATTAGTAACAGTCAGGCAGAGACTAGGAATGTACCTGTTGGTACAATGGTTGATATATCAGTAGGGGTTGTGGCTCAAACTGAGGTGCCTGCAGTGGAGAGGTATGGAGCCAGCATGCAGGAGGCAGGCATATCAGGTGTCTCTGTGCCTGGTATATCCACAGAGAGTGAATCCTCCACAGCAGCTGCTCTGCTGCAGCAAGAGTACCTGCCTGAGGAAGGAGGCTCCCCCTCCCTCAGGAGGAAGCTGAGACTGGTGCTTCCTGAGAAGACATCCAGCCGTCCTCTCACTGCTCTGGAGAGGAAAATACGTTAGAAGCTAACTCAGTATTTAAACTACTTTTTAGCTGAATAAAATGTTACTACTGAATCATTTTGAGATTTAAAGGATTTCATATTGTTTATTTTTTATCAATTAGTTTTGCATTTTAAAATCATTCATGGCCTTGGAAGCTGCATTTGAATAAAATTGCATCACATGAAAACCATTTAGTGGCTTTGCTGCAGCTTTCTGTCGTTCCTCACGATCTTCATCTACAGATGGCATTTCCTTGTGTGTTGTGACAGTATAGTTAAAAATGACATAATTTTTCTTTATTCATGGACATGAAGCACAGTTTCATGTAAGGCGTAGCTTTTGCTTAGTTCAGCTGCTAACTTACAACTGCCAAGTAAGTTCTACAGTAAATACAGTAGTGAAATAAAGACAACATCTTTCAGTGATCTGAGGACTAAAACACTGTAACTTTGACCTCTATGCAGATTGCAGCAGGTTTCTGGGGTTTTGGTGTGCATGCAGGATTGCGTTTCAGTTTTGGCCCTAGGATGGCTGTTTGCAGAGGATTAGGTTTCTTGGTCAGGCTGCAGAGCTCTACATGCTACCTACACAGGGGTCCATTTACTGTCTGAGCTTTCTTCCTCCCGTGAGTCACTGTGATATATTACACTGTCGAACATCACTGTCTTGTTAATGTTGTTCATGGATATGATCACAGAGAAGGTGTCTGTGGTCCTGATTCTTAGATGGCATTACATTTCTAAGAATAATAACTTTATTTGTGTATTACTTTTTAAAACACACAGTTAAAAAAAGTGCTTCACAGGTTGGATAGAAGCACGTATTAAAAATAAGCATACATTTAAACACACAAATACTTACATTAACTGCTGCGTACACACTTCAACACATATATAAGAAGAATGAGAGCCAAAAATTAAAGATGAGGGTAAAGGTAACTTATAAAAACACGTTTTTAATACAAGCCAAACATTCAGCTGACCTGATAAGACAGAGGAGGGCTGTTCCAAAGTTTTGGAGCTCCAACCTTACAATTGTGGTCACAAAAAATTCATTTCGGTTCAGTTTTATTTATATAGTACCAAAGAGAAAAATGGCAACAATCAAACAACACCCTCTGAGCAAGCACTTGGTGATAGCGGGGAGAAAAAAAACTGAAGAAATCAGACTCAGGGAGGGGCAGCCATCTGCTGTGACCAGCTGTGGGTGTGGAAAAGAAGACAGGGCAAAAGGCACACTGTGGAATAATATCTAATGATTAAATGCAGAGTGGTGAATAAACACACAATGAATGAAAACAAAGTGAGTGAAGACAGCCTAGACCTAGTGCAGTTTAACTAAGGGAAGATTCAGGGTTACCTCATACAGTATAAGCTTCATCAAAAAGGAAAGTTTGATCTTAGAAGTAAATCCAAACTAGGAGCTGGTTCCACACAAGAGGGGCCTCGATTCTGAAAGCTCTGCTTCCCATTATACTTTTAAAAACCCATAGCAGGAAACACAAGTAAGCCTGTAGTCTGTGAGCAAAGTGGGGTGATATGGTACTATGAGGTCTTTAAGATAAGATGGGGCCCGATTATTAGATTAATACGGAGCCAATGAAGAGAAGTTATCACGGGAGAACTATCTTTCTAGTCCCTGTCAGTACACTTGTTGTACGTTTCTAAATGTACCTGTATATTGTTTACATGTTTGAAATAAATTAACAATCAATCAATCACTTTGGATCAATTGAAAGCTTTTCTGGGAGTTTATAGGACACCCTGATAATAATGAACTAGAGTAGTCCAGCCTAGAAATAATAAATACATTAACTAGCATCTGTTGTTTGTAATGTGTAATGTAATTTTAGAGATATTGGAAAATGCAAGAAATCCTACATATCTGCTTAATTCAAAGACACTGAAAGACAAAAACCACTCAAAGATTTCTCACAGTGTTACTGGAGGCCAAGTAATGCCACCCAGAGTGAGTATTTGGTTTCTAAGATTTTTAGGGCTGAGTACAAATACCTCAGTTTGATCTGAATTTAAAAGCAGCTTGTTAATTTGTAACACACATAGATGGAGAAAGATTTTTACAAAGGTAAGGACTTTTTAGCAAGTGAAACTTTATAAACAGAATTATTGAATTATTGTTTGCGAATCATCTTGCAAAACCATCTGCAATATCATTGTGTGTTATTCCAAGGTTGCATAAAAACATACTACACAGTTTGGTATGGTTTTGTACAAGCTAAACTGGTTAGCTGGCAGTAGCAGTGTAGTTTACAGTGATGCACTATGGTGGGCTGATGCATAGCATGCTGTGGTGTTTAATTTAATCATTATATCAAGAGTAAAAAATTTATATTTGAGGTCATGATGCTGATTAGATTCACTCACAGACTCCTTTTCATACTAGCTTCCTTAGTGTCTAGGGGTTGGAAATCAGCCATAGAGCTTGTGAAACATCTGCTTATATGTTTTCGAATTCAGTGGGTTATATCCTTAAAACACAGTGAATATCAGAGTAGCAGCACAGGCCAGCTGATTGCAGCCTTACACAAAGAAAAATTGACTGAAAGTCACAAAACAACTCATGAAACTTTTTTCTAAGCATTTCTTCTCTCCCAGCTGCACCATGACACCTGATTTTAGGGTTCCCTCTTAGGGATACACCCTGGACAGGTTGCCAGTATGTTGCAGCATGTAACTATATAATGTTAAGTAACATGAAGCTATGCACCAATAGAATTTTTTTTTTGTTGAAAAATCAACTCTTTCTTGGGTTTGTTTCCCATTACATCCCATGTAACTCTTACTTTGCAAAAGTAGAGTAACACGCTGAATTCCCCCCCCCCCAAATCCTACCATTCAAAATATTTATAGTTGTAAGCACACCATTTTATTCACTCCATTACTTCACAGCTAAATCTGGTGCTTTTCCAACAAAATCAGCTTAGATAACATGACGACGATGAATTTAGGGGTAGTGTAATAACCCCAGGAAATGTATGACATATAAGAAGTGGTTGCAGTCCTTGCCTGTGGTTGTTAGGGGGCAGTGTGTACCTGCAGACACAAATGGAGGCACCTTTCTTTTTCAGCAGCTGCACTTTTGATTTATGACTCAGATCTGGCACTTTGGAGACATAATTATAACAGAGGGAAAAATACCTAATTTGCTTGATAGAGTTAGGGGCCTGAGTGTTGAATTTGAACTCATTATTTTACCAAAAAGACAAAGGCTGACAGGACAGAATGAAACCATTTAACATTTGATATCATCTTCTAAAATATCAAAATGTCAAATGTACACAGGTTTATATTCTGTGGCGGGGCGGGGGGGTTCCCTTAGTATAAAGGTTTAACACTTATAATAGACCAAAGATGGTTTTGTGGGCAAAAATTATTCTTTTTCAACCAGATCTGGACTGGACTCCAGAGACCCCCCCAAACAGGTAACCTCTGTGGTTTTCTCTTCACGACTTTCTCTATTTAGAAACCATGATGGCTGCGCCGTAGAGTACAGAATAACTCCAGAGCAAATCAAAAAACCAGTACACTACCACAGTAAGTGCAATGATCTAGCAACAACTGAGGACCTAGTAGCAGGAGAGTAATCAAATTGCACACAGGTAGATAATTACTTAATTGTTTCGAGGTGCATCAACAAGGAAGGTGGGCGAGCCAGCAAGACCTTGCCACTGAAACAAACAAGCAGAATTACAACAAACACACATGCACACCAACAGAGGAGAGGGAACGTGCGAGCATAAGGTGGAGAAACGGTAGAAAATGATGAAAAACACAGGAGGACAAGGAGACCATGACGTACCCCCTACCCCACCCCTCAACAATAAGAGGCTCCTGGTGACCTACCTGGCTTGTTGGAATGCCTACAATGAAAATCTCTAACCAAGGAGGCATCCTTGACTGTGGAACCAAAGTCCTCTCCTCTGGCAGATAACCTTTCCAATCAACTACATATCCGGTCTTTAAGTGATGACGTGACAAATCCTGCTTCCAGGCCCAAACTACCCTGTGTTTAATAAGGCTGTTGTGTATTTAACATGTTTTAATGATTTTTATCTTGTTCTATTTAATCTCAACAAGCCCCTAAAAACAGTCAGTGATCACTGTTGGCCTCTCTCAGTTTTTATTACCGCTATTCATTTTAAAGCTCAGTTATTAAAACCTTACAATGTAACTACAGCCCGCCCATGCAGCAGTATATTAATGACTAACCTCGTATTGTGGATGGATTATCTCAGTTGTTCTCCCAACTCAAGTTCGGTCCGTTTACAGCATCCTGCCATGCGATTGCATTTGTTCATAACCATCGGGAACCCTCACGTTAACTTTTATCGAGTGGAAAAAGGTTAGCGTTCATCTTCCAGCTTCACTGTTTTAATTATGCTAACATAGCTGTGTCACTAGCGATCACGTACCAGCTAGCCCAACTTCAGTAACCCTACAAATGTCACTGCTGTTTACTTTCCTGTCTTCATTTATGTTGGAAGTGATAGCAGAGCTGTACGTCTTAATTTTTTTCAAAAATCCCTCAGTCAGAACATGGTATATTATATTTAGATGGAAACTAGCAAGCTAACTCCCTGCTAACTTCTAACTCCGTTAAATTTCATAAATTCTGTTTTCATAGATGCCTAGATGTTAAACTTGATTGTTACACCTGGTAGAGCAGTCACACTGATCATTTTATTACAGATGAAAGAATTTAGGCAGTTTTTAACTCTCAGTGATGCCGCGGTGATCGTGTGACTTAGGGACCTGCAGCGGAGTTTGGGCCCAGGCACGGCTAATGACGTAAGACTTAAAGACTGGATTGAAACCCTCAGCCCAGTTGTCATCCAGCAATTTATCCACAGAGTAGGTGGGCTTGCGATCCATCACCAAGGGGGCTGGAGGTTGGCCTGAAGAAGGACAGAGAGGACTAGAAAAAACAGGTTTTAGGTGGGAGACATGTAATAATTATGAATCTTCATATTTCTGGGCAGTTTTAGACAGTTACAGGATTTCTAATTCAAATAGGCCAATATAATTGGAAGATAGTTTCTTAGACTGAATTCTGCTAGTAGTCAAGGGCCAAGGTCTGGTGACAATCAGGCAGACATTTGCTGTTTTCAGCAGGGCAGTTAGGGTTGCTGTCCAGAGGCAATGACAACATTGAATATAGTGTTAGACTGAAGGAACAATGACCTCACCTTCCTGAGATGGACACAATGGTGGTTGGTAACTAAGTGATGCCTCAAATGAAGAGAAACCAGTGGCCATGTAAGTGAACTAGATGAATTACCTGAGTCAAACTGCAGAAGGCTTATAAAGCCAATTAGGTAGTCTGCTTCTATGTTTTGGTCTGTTCTGTTGGTTGGTACACACCAGCGATTCAATCTCCAAGGTAAGGGAACACAGGAAAAAGGCAGGATGGGTTCTGACTTGGAGGTGGAATCAAAAGTGGAGTGGTGCCAAGAAAGGGTCTGGTTTCACATTGAGACAATTTGGTTAATAGGTCATAGCTAAGTTAAATCTACCATTGATTAGGGCCTACCTGATAGGAGTTCAGGCATTGGGCTTCTGGAGGTAGGGCAAATTCTTATGGTCTGTCCACAAGCCAAAAGGTTGCTCTGCCCCCTCCAGCCAGTACCTCCACTCATCTAAAGAAAGTCTGACAGTAAGTAAGTAAGTTCTCAGCCCCCATAACATAGTTACACTTTGCTGGATGAGCTGGCAGAAGATAAAGGCACAGGGATATATTTTGTTGTTCAGTTGCTGTGAGAGGGCAACTCTTGGCCCAATCAAAACTGAAATTGAGGAAAACCGTCCTTTTAGAGTGTTGAATGCTTTTGATGGGCTGCAGCATTCCATGACTCGTGAGAGGTAGGGCAAGTCTACCGAAATCTCTGAACTTCCAGTAAGTTAGGAAACCCTATGAAGTGTTGCAACTGTTTGACTTGTGGGGTCTGGCCACTCTATCACTGCTTGAACCTTGGCTGGGTATACCTTGACCTTCAACATGAAACTTGAATTTTTCACCCTGTAACGTTTGTCCTGTAAAGCATCCACAGGACACAGGTGTGGGGACAGCAATACTTTTATTAATACGGTGGTTTTAGGTTCACTGGGACACAGTTACTCCCGCTCTCTGCTGTCACGTCCGCTCTTCCGCCTCCGACTGTCACTGCGAACATATAAAGAGTGACAATCACCTTCACTTCTCAGCACACCTGTTCACCCCGCCCTGCGCCGCCCCCGGGAGCTCACTGCGTCACCCCTCCTCTGCAGCCGGGCAGAGACCACACATCCCCACCGCCCGACTGAGGCCGGGGCCCATCCGGCCGACCGCACACTTCTTTGGGTTGGCTGTGAGCCCCGCCTGCCTCAGAGACTCCAGCACCGCAGCCACACACCGCACATGCTCCGCCCATGTGTCACTGTAGATGATGACGTCATCTAGATAGGCGGCAGCATAGGCAGCGTGGGGCCGCAGCACCCGGTCCATGAGGCGCTGAAAGGTGGCAGGGGCCCCGAACAAGCTGAACGAAAGCGTAACGAATTGGTACAAACCGTACGGAGTGGAGAAGGCCGTCTTTTCCTTGGACTCTGCAGACAAGGGAATCTGCCAGTAGCCCTTGGTTAAATCCAGTGTCGTGAAAAAGCGAGCAGTGCCCAACCGGTCCAGGAGCTCGTCGACCCGGGGCATGGGATAAGCATCGAAACATGACACCTCATTCACCCTGCGATAATCGACACAGAACCGAATAGACCCATCCTTTTCACCACAAGAACGATGGGGCTACACCAAGCACTGTGCGATTCTTCTACTACTCCCAGCCTCAGCATTTCCTTCAATTCCCGGAGAACAATTTGTCTTTTATGTTCCTTTTATGTCTCAAAATGGTGCTCTATGAGAGAAGTACAGCCGGGTAAGGGGGAGAACATGTCGGCAAAGCGCTGTTGCAATGCAGCAGGACCAATACAAAGCGATAGCCGCGTGCACTCCGGTGAAATGGCCCGATGAGATCCATGCCAATGCGCTCAAACGGGATCTCCATCAGTGGTAATGGGCGCAACGGCGCCTTCGGCACGGCCGGCTGGTTAACCAGCTGGCATTCTGGGCACGACACACACCAGCGGCGCACGTCGGCCCAAATGCCCGGCCAATAGAATCGGGCCATTATGCGCTCCAGAGTTTTTTCACAACCCAAATGCCCTGCCATGGGGTTCGAATGAGCCGCCTGGAAAATCGTTTCCCGGCGGCTTTGCAGCACCAACAACTGTGTGCGGATCTCAATGGTGTGAGTGTCGTGGCTCACTCGATAAAGCCGATCATTCCGCAATTGGAAATGAGGGTAAGTCCGCGCAGTGTCAGAGTGCACCAGGTGACCATCAATATCCATCACTTGGTCATAGGCTGAGCGTAGGGTGTCGTCCCGAGACTGCTCTAGTGGAAAATCTTCCGTGGGGTGCACAACGGGAGGCAGTGGGGCATCCGTGGAAGTCCCCGCCAACTCCTCCCCCCCAGAGTCAGTGTCGGTCGACCCTGCGTCACCGCTGAGCGCCGCGCAAACGTTACATAAATTCACAGACCACGATCGCATCCCCGCGTACTGCCCCAGTAAGCTGTGGAACCCCGGCCAATTTGTACCCAAAATAAGGGGATGCGACAGGCGTGGGCTAACTGCTGCCTTCACTCTATGCGTTTTGCCCCTGAATTTCAGCAACAGTGACACTACTGGGTACTTGTGAATATCCCCATGCACACATTTAACCTCCACCCAGTCAGCCTCCAGCAATGCCCCGGGTCGAACCAAACTTTGGTGGACCAGGGTCTGCGTGCAGCCCGTGTCCATCAAAGCAAGGCGAATACCCCCTTGACACCTTACCGGCACGCGGTACGTCCCTCCTGGACTGGGGGCGGGCGCTGGAGCGCCGGCAACACGGAACACCTGCCCCACCTCCATGAGCGGACATTCTCGGCGCAGGTGCCCCGGCCGCCCACACTTCCAGCAGTTCGGTCCCGGCGTCTGTGCGGCTCCCCGTGGCTCCGGGGCAACCCCGGCGGGAAGCAGCGGCCGGAACGGGTTCCTGGGGCTCCACCCCACTGCCTGCTCCGTTCCCACAGGGCCGGCGTCCCTCCGCTGTGACGCTGCTGCCGGTGGCCTGGGCGGCGGAATACGGGTGCTCCGCCGCGGCTCCTCACGGCTGGGTCCCGGGTCAGCCGCCAGATGGTCCTCCGCCAGCGTAACCGCCGCCGTCAGATCTGCCGAGCAGGACCCAACGAACTGTTGACTGAGGCAGGCCCCCCACGACCTGCTCGAGGACGATCAGATTTAGCAGCTGAGCCTCCCCAGCCGAGGGGCCCAGTCGCAGCCACCTCGCTGCCGCATCCTCCAGCTGGTGAGCCCATGCAAACGGCCGCTCCCCTCCTGTCATCCTGCTGGCCCAGAATTGACGGCGGTAATCCTCCGGGGAGAGGCCCAAACGATCCAGCACTGCCCAGCACACATCCTCAAACACCCCCCGCGTGCTGGGGGGCAAGCTCAGCGCCGCCGTCTGGGCCTCGCCCGACAGAAGCGGCAGCAGCCGGGCGGCCCATTCCTCCTCCGGCCAGTGACAGGCCACCGCCGTGGCCTGGAAAGCCTTGATGAACACCAGCGAGTCCTCCCCATCCTTCATCCGGTGCAAAGTCACCGACAGCGGAGGGGGGAGCGCCGGCGCGGCTGCAGTCCCCAGCAGCTGCCCCCAGAGCTGCGGTCTGCTGCTCCGATTGCTGGCGAAGCAACGCCAGCTGGTGGTCCTGCGTGGCAGCCTGACGAGCCGCCATTGCCGCCATGTCCAACATCATCTGGCCCAAGATCTGCAGCGGTTGGGCAGGCGGCTGGGCGGGCGGAGCCACCGGGGGAGCAGGTGGAGCGGGCTGGGGATCGGACATTGCACCAGGGTTTCGGCACCAGTGTAACGTTTGTCCTGTAAAGCATCCACGGGACACAGGTGTGGGGACAGCAATACTTTTATTAATACTGTGGTTTTAGGTTCACTGGGACACAGTCACTCCCACTCTCTGCTGTCACGTCCGCTCTTCCGCCTCCGACTGTCACTGCGAACATATAAAGAGTGACAATCACCTTCACTTCTCAGCACACCTGTTCACTTCACCCCTGCGCCGCCCCAGGAGCTCACTGCGTCACCCCTCCTCTGCAGCCGGCCAGAGACCACACCCACGCCACACACCCTTAACATAGTCTGCTCTCAAGTAATCTTTGGAGTACCTGATAAAAATGGCGTTAATGGTCCAAAATAGTGTGGGACAAGATGGGAATATTATCCAGACAGATTAGTATGGAGCGGTTGAGGAACTCTCAAGGCACACAAGGCTCACCAACACCTGGATAACAGCTGGAGCATTGGTAAATCCGATGGTCCTTGAAGCGACCCAAATGAGTTAAATGCTGTCTTCCAGTATTTTCCTTCCTTGACGTGGAAACTTTGGAAAGACAGTGGCTCCTTGCAGTATTTTAAAACAGTTGGAAAAGGTAAAAGAAATTTTTCTTTTAACAGTGATCTGGTTCAGACCTTGGAAATTAATGCTGAAGAAGAGTCTTGTCAAGTTGATACAGTTGATTCAGTCTTGGAAGTTGATACAGAAGAAGAGTTTTGTTTTGAAGGCCAGATGATACCAGGGAGTAATGGATATATTTTCCCATTACATCATGCCCTGGTGTGATGAGGCTGTAGCGATAATTCGTGGGGAGCAGTTTACCAAATCTTTAAGGAAAACTTTCTCCAAATCATGATATTTTGCAGGATTGATTGAAAGATATGTAGAATCTGTGCTGGAGGATGCAGCACACTCAAACCTGGAGGGGAAGCAGAGTGTAGACAAAATTCATGGCAATGAGGGCTCTACCCAATAATCTTATTTGAATCCCAGTTAATTTGGGAGGTCACAACCTTTCAGCCAAGTGTTACTCAGAACAAGCAGCCTACCAGGAGCATTAAAAATATATAAACTGATTTACATTATATTGCCAAAAGTATTTGCTCGTCTGCCTTCACATGAGCATATGAACTTCAGTGACATCCCATTTTAATCCATAGGGTTTGATATCATGTTGGCCAACCTTTTGCAGCCATAACAGCTTAACACTTCTGGGAAAGCTTTTCATAAGGTTTAGGAAGTAAGACAGTAGAGACAAGAATATATCAAAATAAAACAGGAAGTGAGAACCATAACTAAACAGGGAATGCAGAAACATAAATGAATATAAAAAAGTTGACACAAAAGAGTGTGTCAAAAAATACTGAGGGAACAAAACAAACTCTAGAAGTGTGACTAAATTATAATAGGACCTAAGGACTCCAAATATTCGGTATATTCAGTAACATGAATATAATAAAATTATGAACACTAAAAAAGGAATACAGCCTAAAAGGCTCAAAACCACAGTCAGATCCAGGTCATGACAAAAACAAGTCCACAGCAAAAACAGCTCTAATCAGGAACCAAGGAACCTGAACATCAGTCCAACAATTTAGCAACAACCGAGGGATTTTTTTCAGCCTTAAGTAGCAGGTAATTGTTGATTAGATTGGTAGTTACCCACCTATGTGCAAACTGTTTGTAGGTGCGTCAACAAGGAAGGAAGGAGAGCTAGCAAGACCTCAACACTGAAACAAACAGGGTAACACCAAACAAATCCGCACCCACACCACGAGAGGAGAAAGAAAGAAAGCAGAAGGTGGAGAAATAGAAAAGGTATGTCAATGCAGAAGAACAAGAAAACCGTAATATTCTTATTACATATGAGCAATCCAAAAAGAGTAAGATAAGACTATTGTGCAGTAACTTCACTCTGTGCTGCCACCTTGTACACCTTAGTACAAATGTAACTGTGTCTGCAAGTATCTACATGAAATGCAAATGCTGAATGCAAGAGAAGTAATGCCTAGTGGGCTCTGTTATGGCTCTGACTCTTCCCACGCCCATGGTAGATGTTTTTTCTTCTGAAAAATGGACATGTATAGAAATAGTTTAACAAAAATAGCACAAAATAAATAAAATATGAAGCTTTTGGTAAGTTCAGTAAGAAAGATCTGTAATCACTCATCTTCCTGCTTTTCTGTTCTTTACATGACTACTGCTTTACCACACTGTTCATCTCAATGCTGACATCATTACTCTACTCCAATAATTTTCTCACCTGCCTTTTATAAGCCAATCAGCCTCCACTTTGCATGGTTGAAATCTTTCCTCTACATCTATTTTAGCTTGTTATCATTAAAGAGTACAGGGTGGGCCATTTATATGGATACACTGTAATAAAATGGGAATGGTTGGTGATATTAAAGTCCTGTTTGTGGCACATTAGTATATGTGAGGGGGGAAACTCCTCAAGATGGGTGGTGACCATGGTGCCCATTTAGAAGTCGGCCATCTTGGATACAACTTTTGTTTTTTCAATAGGAAGAGGGCCATGTGACACATCAAACTTATTGGTAATGTCACAAGAAAAACAATGGTGTGCTTGGTTTCAACGTAACTTTATTCTTTCATGAGTTATTTACAAGTTTCTTACCACTTATAAAATGTGTTCAGTGTGCTGCCCATTGTGTTGGATTGTCAATGCAACCCTCTTCTCCCACTCTTCACACACTGATAGCAACACCGCAGGAGAAATGCCAGCACAGGCATCCAGTATCCGTAGTTTCAGGTGCTGCACATCTCGTATCTTCACACCATAGACAATTGCCTTCAGATGACCCCAAAGATAAAAGTCTAAGGGGGTCAGATCGGGAGACCTTGGGGGCCATTCAACTGGCCCACGACGACCAATCCACTTTCCAGGAAACTGTTCATCTAGGAATGCTCGGACCTGGCACCCATAATGTGGTGGTGCACCATCTTGCTGGAAAAACTCAGGGAACGTGCCAGCTTCAGTGCATAAAGAGGGAAACACATCATCATGTAGCAATTTCAAATATCCAGTGGCCTTGAGGTTTCCATTGATGAAGAATGGACCCACTATCGTTGTACCCCATATACCACACCAAACCATCTTGTTCCACTGATGTTTCTTCATTAGTGACAGTTTTCTTGCGTCCACATTTTGGCAAATCCAACACTGAACCAGTTTCACAAAACTTAGCAAGCAGTTTGCTAACTGTAGCATGGGAGATGGGTGGTCTCGAAGGGTGTCTTGCATTGAAATCTGCTGCAATGACCCGGTTACTGCGTTCACCAGATATCAACACAATTTCGATCCGCTCCTCACGTGTTAACCTCTTCGACATGTCAATGGCTGTGAACAAAGAGAAACTTGTAAATAACTCATGAAAGAATAAAGTTACGTTGAAACCAAGCACACCATTGTTTTTCTTGTGACATTACCAATAAGTTTGATGTGTCACATGGCCCTCTTCCTATTGAAAAAACAAAAGTTGTATCCAAGATGGCCGACTTCTAAATGGGCACCATGGTCACCACCCATCTTGAGGAGTTTGCCCCCTCACATATATTAATGTGCCACAAACAGGACTTTAATATCACCAACCATTCCCATTTTATTACGGTGTATCCATATAAATGGCCCACCCTGTAGATAGAAAAAGATGGATGTAGAAACCAGGACACCATGAAGTGCCAAAAACTGCAGTTCCTCATCTGGCCACATTAGGCTGGCACCATGTGTGAGTCATACTCCCATAACTTTGGAGCATTAAAAAGCCTGTTTACAACCTGGTACAAAATATGCTTTAGGGTTAAAATGTAGATTTTGCTGTGGCTTAATGTTAAAGCCCACACTTCAATTAAAGTCATGTAACTGGATTCCTACGGAACATTTAAAAACAAAATAAGCTTTTATACTTAAGTTTTGATGAGCACTAATTGCACTTATCCATGTTTATGCTAATTATGAATTTGCTCTCATACAGTTTGCTAAACAAGTTCGCACTTAGCCCTTCATTCTGTTGCACCACTGCGAACAATTCTTGGCTCCAAACACCACCAACAACATGCTGGACTTGAAAACTAATTGGTGACATCATAGTGGATATGTCCATCTTTCACATATAAACTCTGTATGGGACGGCTTTTGGAATCAGCCTCAAGAGTCCATTAGTTTTTGGCTCATCAGTGCTGGTTTTATTTTTAACCCTATAAACCATATATTAATGGCACCCAAAAATCTGCAATTTAATACTGAACACAATGTGACAAGCCAACGTATTAGACCAATTACAAAATATTAACATTTTCACTGACGTCTCCATCTAAGAAAGCAGTGTGGCTACAAAAGAAAAGAAACACTAAAGTATGATTTTCTGTTTGACCTAACAGAGGTTAAAATACTTATTTTGTGAAACTTCAAAGGCATTTGTTTTGCACTTGCAAACTACGTTAAATAAATGAAGGGGCAGGATATAGACAAAGGTGTATTGTGTCAAAGGAGTTGTAAAGGGCTGCGCTATTATGTGCAGTTAATTAAAATAGCTGTCACAAAGCACTCAGAAATAACATGAAAGAGGCAGGTTTGGAGTAATGACTGCATGTCAATGCAGCGTTGACTTTATTCTCAAACACATTATTAGAATCTAAAAATAAGAAAACCATAATGGGTGCTGTTGCCCAGAGTGCTTTCATCTGCCAAAAAAACCAAACAAAAAACACATTAATACAAAGAGATACAGAACGAGAGCGATATGTCTCATTATCATTAACACTAAAACAAAAGCTGATTTAAAAAACAACAACAAACAAACAAACAAAAAAAAAACCATTTAAACAGCCAACCCAGCAACAGTTAAAGTTTCTTAAATAGCCTCTGTGAACAGAGAAATAGAGATGACAAAGGAGACCATGCAACCCACTTGTGCGTTCTCATTAACACTTCACACACTCACACAGTTTGGATCCAAATCAATATTATCAACAGACATATGCCAGGAGGAGGAGCTGTCATCATACTAAGGGATGTTTTTTTCAGCAGACAATTGTTTGACATTTTATTATTTCAAGGACTAAAATACAGTGGATTTCATCAAGAGAACAACAAACGTTCTTTAATCATACACAATTATTCACAGTCGGTGCCTGGTTAAACAAACAGCTTCAGGTGCTCTTCCAGATCTTTTTCCAATTTGCCTTGAGCCGAACGAAAGCGGTGCGATTTCAGTCATTATCGCAGTTTTCCACACTCACAGGTCCCATATGTTCTCTGTCTCTGCAGACACCGAGTGGGACTTCAGACCAGACGGCATCAAACTGAGGGCTAACGTTCATGTGATTAAAGAACCGGTTATCAAACACAATTTGTGTCGTATTTGGTTAATAACATTTTCTTTTTCTTGCCGTTCCTCTGACTTTGGCTATAGAAGGAGACAGCAAGTATGAGTTAAAGAAAAAAGAAACGAGTAATTGTCCTTATATGGACAACTGAAAAGATTATGTTACAGCAATTTACAGCAACTAATTGTAAACACCATCCTTGCAAAAGAGGAACTGGGGTAGATGGGAAATCAGACAAAGGTTGGAGTATATACACCAATATACCTCTCCATGCTGGTGTACACATTTTAAGTTCAATGGTAGTACAATGCAGTAAATAGACCGTAGAAAGCGCCAAATGCAGATGTTTTGTCAGCATTCTCGAGAAATGTTCCATTCTTCTGTTGCTGGAACTATTATTTTAAGAGGAAAAACTAATTTATTTCGGATTTAGCCGATCCACTGTGAGTCTGATTTTTGGCTCTCGCTGCGTTTAAGGATGGAGAGAACAAGCTGGAGGTTTTGTGGTGTGGCAGTAGAAGGGCTTGGCAGAAGGTTGATGTCATTTGGTCCTGAGATTAGCTCAGATACAGAGGTTTGTCTCTTTGGAGAGCCCTGGAAGCAGAGAGGAGAATCAATAAGGACATGTTTGACACGCTTCATTGTTTCAATGATGACCGCGAGTTTTTCCCCTTTTGTTTCCTAACAAGCCTCAAGAAAAATCAAGTCTCTTATAAGATTATATTAACTGGTTCTGTTCATTTCTACTCGAGATTAATTTACGTTAATCCAAATCTTATGTATGCCAAGGTGATATGCATTTAAAGTGATTAATGCAGATTGGAGAGTACAAATTGGTTAATATTACACTACACAGGTAATACAGTTGTATTTCATGTTAATAGGTGCAATCCCACGCGTCTGCTTTTAGGCATTTTTCTACATTCATATGAAAACTGAGAACTACTGCTAAAAGGTTTTTATATTTAGCTAAGATAGAAAAGCTTCTGCTCCACTGGATGGCTTGAAAGTATATGGAACCCAACCTATCAAGAGCAGTGGGTAAATGTTCCTCAAATTATTATATATGAGAGACTAATAGAAACACCACATTCCCATCATGTTTTCAACACTATCTTCCCATCGTTTGGCTCCTTTGTCTTTCATTGACATCGTCTCACTGTATTCTCTTATCCTCTAACAGTTTAGCAGCACCATCTGGACAGGTAACATTTTCTTTCTGTTATTTTGTTTAAATATATGCTGCACCTAGATAGAAACCCATCTAATAATAGTGCAGTTGAATCAGTCAGCAATGACAGACAGGCTGGTTGTTCCATGGTGGAAGTATTTGCATTATTTTGTGTCAGCCAATGATAAGTATCTGTCAGCTGCTAAGGAGCTCTGCTTCGCATTTGGAAGAGTTACCTTAATGCTAACTACAGCTCCACAACACTAGTGGTTAGGCTCACTGGGCAAGATAGCCCTGAAATCACAGTTAGCTGACTTTTACTTTGGCTAAAGCTGTTAATTCGATAGAAATTACCAAGCTTTTTGCTGGTTATGTGGTGGTAGAGATGCTAAATGCAAAAGTGAAAGTTAAATGCAAAACTCTGACTAACAATCTCTCTTCTCATAGTATGAACTATAATGTTACATGCCAACTTTTTAAAATGGTACTAATACTGCTATGTTACAAGTTACTTTTAAAAGTTTTGTTATCCAGGATTATAATAACATGTCACAGACTTCCACACAAGAAAGGTGTAGTCAGAAAGGGGTTGTTGGTGCTCTTGAAATGTATCTTTGATGTTACTTTTTTCTCCCTCCATGAACCATGTTTTCTTGATCGGATGTGGCCACTGCCATCTGTAACCACACGTCATCTAACATCACTGCAGACAACAACACGTCTGTTGAGTATTGGGTTTCTTTTTAAACACCTGCAATCCAGTGCAGTGCTAGTACACACCCGTTGCCATGGTAATCAGTGCTCCAGTCCAGAGAGGGGTGATGATTTGGTGTATGCCGACCCAGCTGGTGGTAATCCACTGATGATGACATCACTGCTCCACTGTTCATGATATCTCCACCTATTGGCTGGTAGTCAGATTGGAGGGAGGGAAGGTAGCCCTAAACAAGCAAGCAAACAAACAAACAAACCCCAAACAATTAAATTCAGTTCTATTTATATAGTGCCAAATCACAACGACAACAACTGCCTCAAGGTGTAAACAAACAAAACGATTATAACTTCTTTTTTTTTTTTTAAATTCAAGAGGGAGCACCATTAACAATAAGTTAATGATTTCAAATATGCATTTGACAAAAAAGGAGACCTTGAAAATATTCGTTCTTTAAAGCCATCATAATTACAAGCCCACTTTCTTCTGAGTGGCCACTTTCAAAGCTTGTAACAGGACAGGATTTGTGAGCGCCACTGTGGAGGATTTTAAAACAGTAACATATTGTGACCCCATATGTGTGAGATCACATTAGCTGGTGAAATAATTTAGCAAGCTGGCCAACTAGTATTTCCACTTAGATGAAAGCAATAATGTTAGCATGCAATGTTAAATGGAATTTTATTTTAAGAGATAGTTTGTAGTTTGTCCATTGTAACAACCTTTATTATGATATAGCACCGCTAGGGAGGTTCGTCCTCTTATTGTAGTAGTTTGATAGTCTCCTAGTGTGAGTGCAGCGGCCGCCATTACAGCCGAGCATCTGTTTAGGGAGACCGTACCACTGTAACGGGCTGGCGCCAGCGACTACCTACCCCCAGCACATGCATGTACGAATAGAGTAGAGCCATGGACACCTGGCTTGTATGGTCTTGTTCTGTTAATATAACCAAATAAAGGTCTTTTGTTCTATTTAACTGACTCGCCTCCGAGTTGTCCGGCTAACCTCCACACCACATGCCCGCTAGACCTGCTAGCCGCTCCTTCCTCGCCAGACCGCCATTAGCATGTTAGCAAACATGGTAGCGTTAACTAACACAAGCCAAAAGTTTGTGTTAAACCCAAACTTAAACTTCTTAAACCCAAGCCCCACGTATCAAATTCACTGCTGATGACCGATAGGTTAAATACAATACTGGTACTATACTGGTTGATGAGATGGTTTGATTTCATAGATAAAATTAGTTTTTATCTCGCTAAAAGTTAGCCTACCTGCTAGTGCTAACAAACCGCTTGAGACCCAGTGCCACAACCATACTGTACATTTTTACACTTATGTAGCGATGCCATGCATTTATGATCCCTAGCATGCGCAGCAACAGCAATATGATGACAATTAAATACCAAAAAGTATATAAAGAAATGAATATATATAACAAACTCTTACCTTTTGTTAAAGGTGGAAAAAGATTAACTTATTTCACCTATTTCCCCACTTAGAGCACAGATGCACTGTGACTTGCTTGCCTGCTAATATTGCTGCTAGTAAAATAATAATAGTGTTTGTTTTTGTCCTTATGTGGAGTTTGTGTCATAGAACGAGCCCATGTCACAGCTGCTCATTGTTGATGGTGAGACAGGAAAAGTAGCATTGAAGAAAAATATTGGGGTCTCTCTTTTGTTACACTGGATGCATTCAGACAATAGCAATAAAAGTGTTTAATAAGAAACAAATGAAAGGTTTAAAGGAGTTGTCCTGAATAGTCTGAGAGGGTTCACTGCGCCAAACATTGCACTTTAGTGAAAATTTAGTCACATTACTTGGAAAAAGCAGGTAAAAAGTAAAATCTTTTTTCTTTCATTAAAGTGTCATTAAGTAAAGTTTTTATGATATACTGTTTATTTCCTCCTTCAACCTGAATTAGTCCATGGACAGCTGATGGGTTCTGAAAGCCAGCCATTAGCACATCTTTGGCAGAATGGTTTCAGATGAACAGAGATAGGAATGAAGTTCTGAATGAAACTCACATGAAAAGGAGGCGGATGGGCAGCAGGTTCATGAGCAGTAATTACAGAATTTTGAGAGCTTTCCTGATTTTATCTCCCAGGAGGACGGAGGGAAAAAAGTGAAAATGTAAAGTTAGGAGGAAGAGGAAAAGAGGGGAAAAACATCAGCAAGCATGTCTCTAACCATAGGACACTCGAGGGAGGAGAGAGAGAGATGGAAAAATGAGTGTGTAAAATGACAAAAGTGTGTGTGTGGGGGGAGGGGGGACTGAAAGGGAAGTTAATCTGAGTGTTGTGAGTGAAAGAGGAGAAAGAGGAGGACAGCAGGTGGTTTGGTCCCCCCCCCGCTCTCCTCTACCTCACCTATTCATCTATTGTTGAGCAAATTCTTCTCCTTCACTCCTTCACAAAGACCCCATCTGCCTCTTTTGTCTCTCTCTCTCTCTCCTCTCTCCCTTCCCCCATCAGTTCTCACTCTTGACTCAGTAAAAAAATAAAAAACTTTTAGAGCTCTGTAGCCGTGTCCTCTCATTTTTGCCTTCGTTTTTACTTTTCTGTGTTTTCGGTTTTCTCTTTTTCTAAAAATATGCAAAATGAAGGAGACAAAGGGGATTATGGGAGTTGGGGATTAAAAAGTGTACCATAAAAAGGAAGGGGGATCAAATGGGAAGTGAGGCTCAGTGGTAATCTTCTGATTTTAACTATTCTGGAGGAGACCATCTTCCATAAATTCATATCATAGCTGTTCATCTCCCCCCCCCCGCTGTTCGCAGAAATACTAAATGAGCAGCTAACACTGACAGTAAAGGCAGAGAGGCTGACTGACAGACTGATTGACTCTGTTACAGTCGAGGTAATTCCTTTTTCAGATGTGGGATATGTAACATTGTCGGTTTAACTAATCCTGAAGTGACAACATTCTGCCATTTAGACATTTAGTCACTAATATTCAGGCAAAACCACCTTAGTGATGGAGAAAGCCATGGTACCTGTACCAAAAGACTTCAAACACCTGCCAGCAACACCATTAGTGATGGGTAACCATGTGTTCTTACATGTAGTTAAACAGCAGTATCTGTGTCTTGTAGCTTTCCTCACCCCTCGCACCATCTCAAAGTATTACTAGCAAAAATGACTTTTGCCAATTATGCATCAAAAGCAAATGTGGTTGGTCAATAAGAAGGCATTGCGAAAAGGAAACAAGAGACGCGTCACATCAATGAAAATAATGCAAAAAATTGTTTTTGGGACTTTCTATCATTAATGCACTTTAATGTTAAACATGATCTCTGGTTCTCCAGAACCAGAGGGAAACCCTCTGCCTACATTGTACTTTTGTCCTACTTCCACATCAAACCGATATCAAACGCACAAACACAATGGTTGCTCAGCGGGTTCTTGGAGTTGTCCACACTTATTTAAGATTTATGCTGAAACCGGATACATATAATTGAGACACTGAATCATTCTAAGTGAACAAAATCTTTTAGTAAACTGAAACAAATGCTGCATCACTATTACGGACCAACACACACATAAATGACCTTATGACCCACATCTGATGGAAACAGGGCCGCGACTTGTTCCTGGAGACTGATTCTAGGAGAAATTAGGAAACACACATACATACACACGCATGTATCATTATCATCAGAGTAAGATTTATCAAGTGCAACTGACCTGTGTGATAGCAGGGGAGTGTGTCATTCCCATTGAGTGGCCACTGAGCTGCTGGTGCTGATGGTGTGGACTGTGCAGCCCTCCCAGGTGTGCCTGGCTGTGGAGCGGAGGGCTGATCTGGAGAGGAGGGGTGGATGCAGCCGCCACACTGCCAAGGGACATGGCTCCCTGATGGGGGACGCTGGCTCGTGGCACTGTCCCTCTGGAGGACAGAGCCTGGAGCTGGGGATGTATCTGAGGGTGGGGAGGGGGAGATGGGGGCTGAGGCCAGAGCTCGAGGTGTGGGAAGGGTGTGAGGGGTGAGGGTAGGGCATGTACATGCCTTGATGGTGATGAGGAGGGAGAGGGTGGCTGAGTGGGCTGGAGGAAGGGTGCTGCCCTGGGTGACCAGGGTACACTGAATGTTTGGGTGTAATCATGGAGGTAGAAGAGGGGGAAGATGAGGAGGAAGAGTGGGGTTGCTTCATTTCAGATGGGTCATTGTAACTCTGTAGAAGAAGAAAAAGGAAAACTGAAAATCAGGAATTTTCTGACCCTTCACGCTTATAATCCATAACTTAAATTAGCGTGTATCAGTGTGTGTAGCGCACCTGTGAAACCAGACTGGCTCTGTAGGCAGCCAGCTGTTTGAGATACTCTTTCTTAGCTGTCTCCGTCTTCTTCTTGTACACCTGAAACACAAACATTTAACTCTGAAAGTGTGAACCTTCATCACAGCATTTGAAAAACAAAAGGCACAACTACAAAAATTAGGCTGGATTTAATCATAATCATAATCATAATAATAATAATAATAATGATATCACTCTAGGGCTCAGCTAATGCCTTTATCTAATAACACAAATTTATGAATTCCCAAAGCATGTGCCAATCCTCTCTGAAGCCCAGCAGCGATCAGTCCAGCTGACATGCCACTTGTACAACTGTTAGGTTCACATTAATGAGTGTGAATCTCACTGGTATTGTTAGAGCTCATATTCCCCTAATAAACGGTTGATTCCTGTCACAAACCTGATGCTGACACTTATCGCCTTTTTCACGTACTCTGCATTTGCTTCCTTTATTATGTCACAGAATAAAATGAGCATGTTATGCCTCAAGGGCAGGAGTGCAGTAATGCTATTGCTTCTCTGAAGCTATATTTAGACAGTACAGTGGTGATATAAACAAATCACTAATGTCAACATTCTCTCACAAATATAAAAATAGCATTTGCCATCATCCCAACCTCAATTTTGCATCCTAATTTTGGATTTTACTGTAAACTGATACCAAATACAAAACACAGATGAGGGGAATGAGAATCAGTTCTGTATATTATGCAAGTACCAGAAAAAAAAAAAAGACTTCTTATTATATCTAATTTGAGTACACCTGTTTTAGCTTCATTTCACTGTTGGTACTTTACTGCTTTTAAAATGCTGCTGTTGACTTTTAAGGATCTTCGTGGCATCCGTCCTCTATATGACCTGTTAGTCAGACATGAGCTTCAACAGAGCCTGAGCTCTTTGAACAGAGGGCATCTGTTAAAACTGCAGCTGGCAGACATTTGCTGTCAGAGCCCTAAGCTGTGGGATGAACTGCCTGAGTATTCAGGTTAAGTCGGTCACTCATAGACCAACAAAGACTAACTTATCGGTAAACCTTTTCTGATTTGACTAGATTTTGATCTGCTTTAATGTGTTTTCTCTCTCTGCTTAATGATTTTTAGTGTGTGTTATAGTTATGTTCTTTCAAATCAAATCAATTTATTTATATAGCACTTTTCACAGGATAAAAACCACAAAGTGCTTCACAATAATATAAAACAGAATACATAAAATACATTAATAATCAAACACACAGCACGAATCTAATTAAAAGCCAATCTAAATGAGTCTTAAGCTGCTTTTTAAAAGAATAAATACAATCAAGGCAACGTAAAGATGGATGGAGAGCATTCCACAACCTGGGGGCCACAGCTCTAAAAGATCTATCACCTCTAGTCTTAAAACGAGTTCGTGGGACTACCAACAGCCTTTGATTAGATGATCTCAGGCTGCGAGAGGGAGTGTGGGATTCTAAAAGATCGGAAATGTTTGTTCTTTGCAGTATTTGATTTTGTGATGTGCTTGCTTTGGGCTGTGTTAATCACTTTGTTTCAAAATGAGCTCTATAAAAGTGAAGAGCCTGCCTTCACAGTATCAGTTTTAACTAGAACTTTGCAGAATTACTATCAGTGTGATTGCAATTTTGTGCAACAAACCACCAAAAAGCAGTGACACTCAGCGGAATCAATATGAGTCATGGGGGTGGGGTGGTGCTAATGACATTTTTGGAAATGTTTCACATACGAAGGGACATGTCACAAAAAACTGAACTACTGAGATACAGTGAAATTTGTCTTTTCCTATTTATTATCCCTTATTCCTACTTTAGTACAGCCTTCCCTCCCCTTACCTGTTTCTGTTCTTCTGCCAGACCATCCCACATGGAGGCCACAATTTTTGACACCTCCCCAAAGGTGGCATTGGGGTTCTGTGCCTTGATATTAGCCTGGGTGTCCCTGAAGAACAAAGCGTAGGCAGACACTGGCTTCACTGGTTCATTGGGGTCCTTTCGTTTCTTTTTCTTTGGCGTTTTCGGTTTCTTGGAGATGTCTGCTGCTGCTGGCCTCTTCTCTCCCTGCCGAAACAGAGTAAAGGTTAACACTGTATATAGAGAAAATGTGAATGGATGAATAAATAGATCCTAGGTCACCAATAGGTGGACTGCGACTATTACTAGATTTTGATGGACTGTTTTTATTTTTCAGCTTTTCTTATGTTTACGGTAAGGTTATTTTAACCATCTTTGTCTTTACAGTAGTCAGTGTAATTAATTATTAAGCAAAAACACATAATCTCAGCCAATCAAATCGTTTTTTCAGAGCGCATGTGAAAACAGTAATTCAGAGAAACAGACAGAGGGAAAAGGAGCGTTAATGCCGAGATGGTTTGCATGTGAAGTGTAGTTAAGGAAAAAGAAGAAAAAAGGAAACTTAAATTCAACCTTTTCATTTCTCAAAATTAAACATTTTATTTGAAGACACCTTTTTTTAAAAACTCCAAATCCTGTTTTACTTGAAATGAGAAAAGAACATTTTATTATTATTTTATTGTTAGAGTACCTCCCAGTCCATTGTAAAAATTAATTACAAACCTTAAAATACTGTTAAATTGTACTTTCTTTTACAACTGTTACTCTACTTGAAAATGTATTATATTTTAAATATATATAATTATGTGGAAATTTATGATTGGGTTAGAGCATAAAATGTTAGAATGTAAATTAAATATATCATTAAAAACTGTAGAGTGAGTGATTTTCTTTCTGTTGTCAGCAAGTTTGCATTTGAACAATTCACACCAAAACTGTTTTTAAAACATGTCCTCAGCTAATCTTTGATGTTAAGCAATAAGTAAACCACAGAGATGGTCTTAGGGAAAGTCCCCACCAGCAGAAGAGCCTTTCAGTAGAGTGGTTAAAGTCATTGCTGTGCTAAATGGGTAAAGTCGCCATAATACCTCAGCAAAAGCAGCACGTCTGCACAAACGTAATTTTCTATATGGTTCTAAGATATTCTGAGAAACTTTCACTAATTACTGATTATCATTTAACAGTGTTCAGATCATATACTTTATGTCATAACAACATAAGCCCAGCTGAGGAAGAAGAATTTTCTATACTGTTAAAGAAATCCTTGTATAAATGTGTGCTTGAGGTGCACATGAAGTTGGGGGCTGATGTGCAGTTTCCTCACATTTTTAAAGGGCACACTGCATACCATGCTGAGGTCTGTCAAGTTATTGGCTAATAGCTCTTTGGAAAGTCTAAGGAGCTTGGAAAGAAAAGCGAACTGAAGAAGCTTCTCGGATGAGAGGTGAAACGTCTTCAAGCAACTCAAAGAAGTCCAGATGCTTTTCTTTCCAAGCTCCTTAGACTACGATGACATGGATGACTGAGAACCTTCACAGACAGCTCTTTGGAAACCACCATGTTAGTGCAAAAATGCCTGTGAAATTGTGCCATCTTTGACAATTTTCATGGATTTACCTAAAGAAGTCGTATGTAGTTATATGTTTTTGCAACAGGCTGCTAGTAACGATGTGCCTAGAGGTACAATTTACAGTTGCTTCATTGCTATGTTAACCAGTGTTGTGTTTAATATGTTTAAACACAACACTGGTTCATCACTTGAGGTCAGTGTTATTAAGTGACTTACTGAACAGTTCTCTGAAAATGAGTGAAAAAGCAGCCAATGTCCAAACCATAACTTTGAAAGACATTCAGAAAGCTGGAAAACTAGTGCTCAATAACACTTCAAAAATGACAAGAAATGATATAAAGAAATGTTGAGAAAGGGCGTTTAAACATAATTAATGTTTCAGTACCAAACTACAGTGAAAACTGGAAATGAGTTTTTACCTAGACTGAAAACAGCAAGTCTGAAAATAATACTACACACAAACTTCAGTCTCATGAAGGAAAGTACTGGACCCAGGGTGCAAAGATATGACATCATAATGACACGATTGGTCAAGCTGCAATAATGACCCTTGAGCAACATTATTATGTCTACAACATTATATTAAAGTGGTATCAGTTGTGCTGCTTTCTCTATGATTTGATGGCTGTTAGCTGTTGCTGCACTGCTGTTGCAGTGATTTTCTATAGAGAAATACATTTTCACTTAACCAAAACAAACTCATCTAAGCTGCTTCATCAGCACAGTATGTGCTTTAATCAAATTCATCTGTCTGCAGCCTTACATCATAGGAAAAAAATCCTCCAGCTGTTATCTGATTCACGTAACATCACCATCTGGCCAATGGCATAACCAAAATCTTTGGCTGAAAATTGTGTCCTCATGTAGGATCCTTCACTTAGATTATGAAGAAGGTCATATTTAACCTGTAATGCTACACCACAACTGCACTTTCTTTATCATTGTAAATTAATGCCTTTAGTATTGCTCTTATGAATAATTTTTCTTCCTTAAAGCACTCTAAACCATCTGTGAGTAAAAGCTGCCAGATAAATTAATCTGCATTGCCTAATAAGCACGCTGGGTTTTCCTGAGCTTGCATACGGCTCAATAAAGGGGTGCCCCTGTTATGATGTGTATGAGTATCAGACTCATTTTTGCTCTTTTATTTTCCACCCTTCCTGAAGAAAACATTACCTGCACAGTGGCTTATACTGTTTCCTATCTAGTGTGTGTGACAAAGTTGGTAAATATTATTCAGCAACACAGTAATAGTTTCATTTCCCCAGAAAATGAGCAGTTAGTTTGGAGCGGTGTGAGACAGCCAACAACGAGAGAGCTGATTTCTGTCTAGTTGATATGCATGGAGAATGGGTCCATGATGACACATAACATTATTAAAATAGCTCTCTAGTATCTATGCACTCACAAAAGAAAACACAACTGGCTGTTACAGCCCAGCAAGATGTGAGTCATATGAACAGAAGATGGTGGGTCCCTGTGTCTGTGTGTTGTTACCCTGAGTCCATCATCATTGTCGTCCTCATGTGCTGAACTGGAGGGAGATGGAGTGGCAGATTTACTTCCAGGAGGTGAAGGGGAATTATGGGTAGCAGAGTTCCCACTCAGTCCCAGCTGGGATTGGTTGATGGTGGACAACTGGTTTTGCTGGGTCATGCCTGATTGGCTCTTGGGCCCAAGTGCTGCTTCGATTGGCTGTTGGCTGCTGGTAAACCGAGAATCTGAATTCACCATCTGCTGCATCTGTGTAAACACAACAAGTTATTATGGCAGTGAAAAAAGTGGATGACTTCCCTTTGTTGCATTCATGTTTAAAATATTCCAATCTGCTGTTAGCTCTCTTAACTTTTCATTATTGTACATCATTGTAGAATCTTTGTTCCAAAAAGGCAAAACACATTTTGTAATGCACTATAGCCTGGGATGCAAAATCCAAACAGTATTAGTTGATTTACATATGAATGGGAAAAAAAAAAAAAAAAAAAAAACCTAAAAAATGAAGCATCCTTGATCTGGGCCTCTCTGTGTGGACATTCTACCCCTCATTCGATCAGGTTTTGTCTCTGCTATGCAGCAGTCCGGGATTAACTGATAATGAAATCTCACAGTAACGGTGGTAACAGGTCTGAGGAAAGATGGGGTCAGAAGCCCAAACGTATTCACTACAGATCTTAAACTCCATCTGCTACTCCCATGAGAAGCTAGTGCAAAACTTCACCTGTGGGAGAGGATGAGTGCAAAGTAAATAATAACGCACTACCTTACTACCTGAGTGCCTTAATTATTAAGACTGCAATGTCTGTCAAATCCCGGGCTAACGTTTATAACAATGGTATGGTGGATACCAATACTTTTCACTGATTTTTCTGTTATTTATTCCCCCTTATATAAAATAATTCTTTGTTTGTAACTAAAAAAAAAGGTTAAACTTAAAAACTTTCTTTACCTTACAATATAAACTGATGTGAGCCAATTGTTGTTGTGAGTTTATATAAATAAAAGTCAATTGATTAACTGTATGAACACCATGAAGGGTTGAACAATGCTGAACAAATCCCATATAAAACTTAAGGCAACATAATATTTAATCTTTTTTGTTAATGTTATTAAGTAATGTCTTGTCAAAACATTTAATTTAAAAAGTCATTTGCTTATAGAAATGAATGACTTGATACAAAGATATCTCCTTGTGTCCCGTTTTTGTGTGAACACTTGTAATAGTTGAGTTTTTACTGCCATTGCCAAGTTTGAGCTCTTCTCGCAGTGAGCCAGTCATCAGCAATATTCAGTCCACTTCTCAGGAAAACAAAAGTTATCACTGCTAACACCACAGATATGGGGACTTTGACACCTATGATCACAAATATGAAGACGGGACTCCGATGATGGCTTGTATTTAGAGTTTCCTCTTAGTAAGCATGTGAATAATAACGGATGTGGTCTAGTGTGATGTGTCCCTGTTGGGAACATGTTACCTCAACTCGGCTTCTGTGTCTCGGCAGCGGTTTCTGCTTTGGCGTTTCGATAGAACTGTGAGTGACATTTCTCTTACATGGGAACAGGTTTCAGAACGATGTGTATGTGCTGATGGAAATGCTGAAAATACGAGCTGTGGTTTGACATCGCCTGGGTTGGGACTTTAATAAATGTCATAGTAATAAACTGTCAAAATACCCTATTGCCATAACTTTCCAGAAATGCTTTTGCTCTTTGCCAGATTTATTTGACAGAAAAACTATAATAATAGGAAATGATATTAGGGCTTCATTAAACATCTAATATTTTCTTACTATACCTACTGAAATAAAATTACAAATCAATATTTAGTTATTTTATTTGATTACAATCTTACTATGCTCAACTATATTACAAATTTTAAACTGCCAGGCTCAGAATAACAAAGAAAAGGGGCAAAGGTACCAATGGAAAATTCAGAGCAAGATATGTAACAAATGCCCGTAACATCACTAAGAGCAACAGTTAACTGGAAATAAAGGTCGCAAGGTTATACCACAGGCTGTAGGCACAAAATAACAAAACTGTTTCACAGATAAAAACATTATCGATGGAGAAAAAAAGAAAAAAAAAAATTATCAGATTTTCCTTTGCGGGGGTCATTTCTGATGATGGCCTAAGGCAGCCACAGAGGGGAAACCCCCGAAGGCTGAGTAATGACTGACTCATGCCATGAAACAAGTGCTGTACGCAGTATATTCACACCTTCACACAGGTGTGGTTATTACTGGATTTCATTATGAAAAGTAGAGGTGAAAAATTCTAAATATGTTCCTGCTTTTAGTCAAATACAATCTGTATCATTCCTTTGCATGCAATCTCAAAACTGCCAGCAAGAGTTGCCATCATGCCTGAACAAACGGACAAGCCATTTACATACATGACATTTTATAACATTTTATAACAATGACATTTTATATTGTGAATTAAGCATACCAAATAAAGGATTTATAAAGTTTTTTTTCTGGTCAATTAAACAACAAAATGTCAGCTTAGTAAACATAGATGAACATACAATCTGTTTAACGTGTAAACAAGACTGCATGTAACATTCAGGATACTATAAAAAATAAACTGGTCCTTGGTTTGGTCCTAAAATGACGTAAATACAACTTCAGATGAACTAGAAAACATATATTATATATTACAGCCTACCATTATTTATTTAAGGATTTAGTCAAAATGCAGAAGCATTGTGTGAAAAACTAACCACACCCTTACTGCTTCCATAGAGGTCAAGATGGTAAGCGGCAAACATCAGGAAGTGTGAGCACCTTAATATTTTGGCATTTTACAGGTTTGGAGCATTCAGGTGACTGTTAAAGCAGTGCCAAGGAAGAAAGATCTCAACCTGATTGGAATGCCGCTGGTTAAGAGAGCTGTGTATAAACAAAGTGAAGCATCAATGTAAAGATGAGTGGACCAAAATTCTTCCAAATGATGCGAGACGAATACTTGTACTTATTTAGTCAAACAAAGCCAAAATGCAGATTGTGAAAAACTAATGATGTGGTGCAATACACCATGAGTCATTGGTCTGAGGTTGTATTTACCCAAGTTTAAGACCTGCTATGGACAAGATAATTTTTTATTTCATCCTGAAATGTAAAACCATAGAAATGACAGAAGGTGCACTTTCTTTTAACTTTGACTGTATTAAAATGTTATTTCCAAACATCAATTTGATTTTGATTGTGTTGTTTATCACTATATATCTATATCTAAGGGTTTTCCTAGCTAATTGGGCCTAAATGGGAGTGAATGCATAATGACAATGACTGACATATTTAATTAAAGCAAAGAGTCTGTGTTACCTAATTTAATATGCATTTTCTTGTCATTTTATACTCTGTTTAATTAAACCCCAGTTAAGAAAAACTTCTTAGAAATATTTGTATAACGGCACGAGTGATATTCCCTCTGTTTGGCATCAAGACTGTTTTTATATGGAAGTAAAACCCTGTTGAAGGCAGCACCACTGCTTGTGGTTGCTACCACTGAGACTCAAGGACAAGTAGAGGCGCGAAACATTCACATTTAATGTGGAAAGTTTTCAGATTTTAAATGTTTTATCAATAAAAAAACTTGATAGTTTTACTACTGATATATTTGTTTTGGGCCTGGAATTCAACCCACAACTGCTTTCATTAAGGCTTCACCTGAACGTTGCCTTCATCTTTATTCATGTCTTTAATAAGTAACCACAACATCCCCAGATAATATCCTAGAGCTCAAAGAGAACAATTTTCACACATTCATCAACTATAATTGATTAATCAACTAATTGCTGCAGCTTAAATTAGAACAGTGACTTACAACTGAGCAGTTGTAAGTTGTGTCTAACAGATGTTTAATTTAGAAATCTTGCTGCGTGTCTGCAACTGAAATATTAGGATAAGCAATAATCACATTGCACCACATCATATGACATGTACTGCCATCCATATTATTATACACATCTTCTGGATTTCTAATTAAAAAGCTGAGATGGAAATGTCTGTTCAGGTCACAGGTGTTCAGGAAAATATATCATAAAGCAACTATTCTCACAGATGTACGAAGCGCTCCACAAAGAACTCGAAATAGTAGAGGGTTTGTAAACTTGTAAATGTCATCATGCAATCTGTATTATCATTTAGGATTTCTGTTTGTATTTATTCATAATGCCCAATTTGGGGGCGATACATTTCTGCAGAGTGGTGCTCATTCCTCCGTTCATACATTTGAGTTCACAGCTTGTTCCTTCACTTAGGGCTGGGCCATATCATACCGTTCACGGTAATACCGGTGTAATTTTGGGCAACGATAGGAAAATGAAATATCGCGATAGAATATGGGTAAAACGCGCATGCGCAGTGCCTATGTTTACATACGCACATGGCGGCGACGCAGAATGAGAAGAGCGAAAGTGGATCGTTAAATGAAACGGATGAACCAGAATTGGTTTGTAAAAATGCTGCAACTTCAGTGGTGTGGAACTGGTTTAGCTTTCATCCGTCAGATACACAACAAAGCACTATTTTTTGGTAGAGCATGCTAGCGGGCCGTCGTTATTACCGTGTTGTTTGGAAAATACGGCACACTTAAAATCAATCCTTTGATTTTTCTGAAAATCGACAGTGCCCCTTATAATCCCGCGTGCCTTATGTATGAATTCTGGTTGTGTTTACTGACCTCGAAACGATTTTATGTGGTACACGGTGCTCAAAAATCTGTCAAATGTTTTAGTACGACTTTGCTAAGCTACGAACCCGCACCGCTTGATGGATTGTCAGAGCATTACGGCTTTCCCAGGGAGGAGCCTCGCGGAGTGATACGTACTGTGCTTCAACATAATATTACCGTATTGTGTGTGTATAACCTCTTTTTAAGTTTATACATGGCTATGCTGAGGATATGTCGGCCAATTTCTACTGGAAATGCCTTTTGGTTAAACTGTCCGCAAGGAATTTGCAGTGTTACATTTTTATATAACTTTAATGTACATAAAAAACAGCTGCTTGTTTAAGTGAAAATACATTGATGGGTTTCTTTTTGCACTAATAAAGTTGTGGAGTTGTAAAGTACTTTGTCTAGTGTCAATTATATCGTCAGTTATATCGTTATCGCAAATTTTCAAATGTATATCGTGATAAATATTTTTGGTCATATCGCCCTGCTCTATCTTCACTACACAATAGACAAAAGGAAAAATGCTGTTTCATAAAGGTAAATATGACAGAATGAGTTGGAACCAAGTTCCACCAAAATCACCATTCAGAGCAACAACTTCCAATCAGACTGCAGCCAAACATAAAAACAGAGCCATCCACGTCTGAATGTTAACTGCAACTGAGTAGTCCTGCCTGTCCTAAGAATCTCTCACACACACACACACACACACACACACACTTGAGTCTTGCTATCCCCCCCCCAACATTAGGCTGAGCCAGGCACGGTTGCTAGGCAACCATAATTCATGGACTGGCAATAAATGTATGTTAGCATGAAAATATAAAACTGAGGTACAGAGAAGAGAGAAACAGACAGACAGAGACTGAGAAATAAGAGCTTACCTTCATTCCCTTCAAGCCATTAAAATAATTATCTGTATTGTTCCACATTTAACAAGCAGGTTAATCACAATCAAAGAGTCTGAATCTGAAAAAAATCTGAATATATTTAAAAGTTATTTACAACAGTCTATTCACCTAAAGTCAAAGCTGACAGCTTTCTGTGTTTTTTCAAAATGATACTTAATATTACAGCAGGTACACTTCATATGGAGACAAGAGACAGAAAGGCTGAAAGATCAAGAGTGGGAGATGAGAAAGTTTCATTCTTAACAAACATTGGAGCAATCTTTATTACTGAGACTGACAAGTACTGATACCGTTTCCTCTGCACAACCATTTTTTTCTGACAGTTCAAGTAACTATGAGTCTCGGGTCTGGCTTTCATTTCTTTACTGTATCACACAGTGAGCCACATGTGAATGTCACCGCTAAAAGCAAGAGTTTCACTTTACTGTGAAACGAAGATTAAACATAAGAAGAAAATGTCAGATCAACCAGCTGCCATGATTGGCCTTCAAATAACACTGCCCGGGGCAATATCCTCTTTCACACAGTTAAGCTGAATAAACCATTAAAGAGTACAGTTAAAAACATATAAAGCTGTCAGTTTGACTCTCTTGGAGTCTCCATTTCCTTGAAATAAGTACATTTGAGTAAGACAGAAAATAATCCTCCCCTCTCTAAAAAACCTAATTGAAAAGATGATTTTGCAATCATGTGTTTTTGTTTATAGATTTCCATCCATCTTCTTCCACTTATCCGATTTAGGGTTGTGGTGGGGCTGGAGCCAATCCCAACTGTTACAGGTTGAGAGTCAGGGCACCAGTCTGTGGCAGTGCTAACACAAAGAGATAGAGCTATTCACCCCTACAGCCAGTCCACCAGTTTGACCTAACATACAGGACCCAGAGAGAACCCACACACACACACACACGCATAAATTCCACACAGAAAGGCCCCATCTTGCCAGTGGATTTGACCCCTTGGACCCTCTTGATATGAGACAACAGTGCTAACCACCGCACCACTGTGGCATCTGTTTAAGAAATCATTAATATTATACTGAAATGTCTATGCTTAATGCTTTACTATACTTGTTGTTAATCCAATTTTAGTCCAGTTAACTAAACTATTTACATGTTTTGACTTCTAGTAAATGGAAAATTATTTTTTGAGTTTGTAGTCATACGTGTCTCTGTGTACAAGTCTTTTCAAAACCTAAAGAGTAATTTTTCTTTTCAGCATTTCATTGTTTTTCTTGAGTGGGATATGATTTCATTGTTGTATTAGGGCTAAAAACAAAAAACAAAAAACAAAAAAACACAACCCCCCCCCCAAAACACACACACTGATCTTGGGCTACATTTAGGCCTAACACAGCAGAGTTTACGATGATTATTTTTTAGGCTAATTATAAGCCATGGAAGACCAGATATATTTAGCCCAGAAAAGAACATCCACGGATGCTGATATTTAGGACTTGGCAACAACTCCGTGTATGAAGTGTATGTAGTTTGATTATTAAAGAGGTTTTTAGAGGGAAATAAATGCGAAACCCTTTATTGCGATGGCCAAATCTCCTCCATCTAAATGTATATCTGAATTACCAAAATATGGCTAAATGCAAAAACCAAAACTGATTTAAAGAGTTAAAAATATCAGCAAACATCTCTGAGATCATCCATGGGAACACATTTGTCACAACAAGTTTATCTTGACTAACACAATAAATAAAGAAAAGCTTGGCAGTGGATTTCAAGCTTCGCATTGTCACACAAACAGCAGTTCAGATTGTGGCTGCCGTATGCGTCGTTTTCCTGTAAACTCTGATCACCCAACCCAATCAACCGCACATTACCGAATTTAGTCACCCATACAACATATTTTGTTCATTAAGTGCTGTCAAACCCGGTATCGAACTATACGTGAATGAAAAGAGAATCCACATCTGAGTGTGTGCATATACTTTTCAACATCAAACATGGTAATGTTACCTCATTGTGTGCATTTTGAACATTTTCAGCATATTACATATATATAGTAACATAAAATTTAAATATCCAAAATCCATTTTCTTATCGTTTAATTGATTTTAATCATGTGAATTGTGTTTATGCTTTTAATCAAGCATGATTTGATGGTAAGGGGCACGAGATGATGACTGTTCATCTAGGGCTGTATTGTGTACCTCACATTTAGTGTTAGATGTTGTTGGAACAAAAGTTCAGTCAGTTTTTCAAAGGTAAATACATAACAACTAACAATGGAACTGTTGCATCCATGCTGACGATTGTATGTTTTACAGTAAAATACCATCTAACATGTCAAAAGAAAAAAAAAGATTTTGTATCAGAGAAAAAATTAAGAATTTACAAAAATGTAATTGAATTGAAAAATAATTTAAATACACTACACAAGGCCATAAAATTGGAAAGAGTAAAAAACAAACACTAAATTCTTTAATTTAAATAGGTTCAACTCATCGCATTAAGGCCAATGTTACAGCAAATTGTAACTTTCCATTAACATTGACTCCCTGCTTTGTGTGTGCAGAACACACACAACTGAATGGCATTTGACAAAATCATTGTAAAAACCCACTCAGTTCACCATTTTTTTCCCCTCAGTGTAAACTCACAGAACTTCAGCCAAAAAAACAAAAAGTCTACTCAGACTCATTTTGCGTAGGTCTGCATTTTTTGATTCCATGTGCACTTGTGTGTACAAACCACAAGAAGAGCTGTACAAACCCTGTTTGTGAGTAGACACCAATTAGAACAAAACTGGCTTAAAGCGGCTGCACCAAGGTCTTGCATCAAATGTAAAGGGGCTATTTTGAAATGAATCATGTAAAGCTACTCTGGTAGTTATACTCGTAAATCCATCTTTGAAATTTTATTTCCCTGCTACTAAAGCGTAAATGCCAGGTGTATACACAGTGACTTATTTGGAACCACTTACCACAGACAGAGTGCTAGTCATTGGGCCACCATCTGGGCTGAATGTGCTACCATCTTGGCTCAACATAGCAGCCCCATCCTGGTTACCAGGCATGCTGGACAAATCCATGCCCTGCAACTGGTAGGGGTGATGTGGAGCTGAATTGGAGGGAGGGTCCAGAGAGTGATACGGTCCAGACGGGGAGTTGTGGGGGAGGTGAGGGGGTACCATGTGATCTGGCAGGGTAGGAGGAGTGATGGGTGGAATGTTGAAATCCTCATCGCCCAAACCACTGACTGGGTATGACTAAAGACAGACAGGACAACGAAAATAAACAAATACAGTTTAGTCAGGATCACTGTATTCAATAAAAGATTGATTAATCATTAGCAACATGGTTCTGCTCAGGGATTCCTTGCTCTTTCACACACGGAAAGTACGAGATGGAAAGAGCAGCAGCAAGATCCCAGCACAGAACAGAGCAGGTATCAGTGACAACAGATATGACAAAGATTGCATCAAAATAGAAGCTGCAGTGGAGGTGGGTTGCAAAGAAGCTTGCATGTATGCAGTAACATTGGGCAGGCTAAAGAAGCTTAAACAGCACACCTTACATGTGTAGAAGCTAAATCACCATCAGCTCATGACTGCTGCCATGATATCAGATTTTGACTTCATGGCAGACCCGAACTAACATTGAATTGAATTGAATCAAGCACAAATTTAATGATATAGTGCCAAATCACAACACTCCCCTCAAGGCACTTATTGTAAAGACGGCCCCCTACGAGAAAACTATTGGCAACAGTAGGAAGGAAAAACTCCCTTTTAATAGGAATCAACCTCTGACAGAACGAGGCTCAGAGGCTGGGGTGATGGGAAGTAGGCATTTATTTAATGTCAACTAGATTTCTAATTTTATTAAGCCAATGTACATTGTTGTTGCCTTACGGGCACTTCATTGGTGTTGGACAAAGTCCAACCATCCATCGTTGTTTCCCTCGTGTTGAATCTACTCTGTACTTTGAACAGACGTGGGCATCCATGTGACTTGCAAATATGGGATTTGATAGCTGGACGTGTAGAAGGGTATAAACTAAACCATCAGCTATTGTGGTCAGCTGATTTACCAGAAATGCTGAACTTCATGGCTTTAGTGCTTCTTAATATTGTCTTATTAAACAAACAAACATTGCTATGAGCTTTCTGAAATTTTATGGATCTTAAAGGCAGGTGTGGGGTAGCTGACATAACATGATGGGCAACACTTAAAACTTGAAGTGACTGGGCTATATTGCTTTTAGCAGAGTGCACAACTTAAAGAAAATCAATAATTGCATAGGGGTCTATAGGAGTACAAGAGTCATAAAACATTACTGTCAGAGTTATTAAATGACTGCGAGTGGAAAAACTACACACCATTGTTTCCTCAGACTCCAGTCTACAGCTCCGTCTTGTGTCATGCAGTCTTTCTTCGTCAGCCACAGTTTGTATCATAGACTAATTATTGCTAATGATATTCCCCGTCTTGAAAGAAAAGCCTCGTGAACAAATACTTGCTCATTCAGTGACACAACAATACAGAAATTTATATGTAGAAGCCCATTTTGCCTGAGAGAATAGACACAGGCAGGTCTTTGTGTGTAAAAAATAAAAGGGTGCTAATCTGACATACAAAAAAAAAAAAAAAGAAGCAAAAAACAGGAGCAGTCCCCATATCATAACAAATTATGCTGAGAGCAAAGACACATGAGAGGGAGACATGAAGAGGGAAATGAGTGAGAGAATCATGCAAGAGGAGTGAGAGATAAAGAGAGGGAGAGAGCCAGTGTTAGAGAAGCCCTCTCACACTAATCTGACAGAGGAGATCTTTTATAGAGACTGACAGTCTTTTCTGCTTGGCTAGCCACACCAGTCTCTCCATCTCCTACTCTTTTGCTCTTCATCTCTCACCATCCCTCTCCTTCCACCCCTCTTTTGCTCTCTCTCCTAATCTCATCCTCAATTTCCCTTTCATCTCTCACTCTTTTCTGCTCTATCTCAAACCCCCATGCAGTGTTGAGTTACAAGTTGCATGACTTGTGAACTAAACAATGAGTTATACAGTAAAAGGTTCACTGTGGAACTCACTGCCACCGTGCTAAAACACGGTTCCACTTATAAGTTTCCGCTTCATTTTAATATTTAGGAAACAGAAGATATAAATATATAACAAAATGATCAACAAACTGAAAAAAAATACTTTCATTTCCCTTCATTTTGTGCTCATGTTCTCTATATTTTATTAATAACCAACAACTCATATTATATGCCATGAAGCTTGTTGTGCAGACTAACAAAAGCTAACTAACAAAATCACATCAGTGAGTCAAACTGCTGCACTGGGTCACAGAACACAGCAGATGTGCATCGCTCCCTCTCACATCTTTCAGTTTTAGGCAAATTTAAAACTAGTTTGATTTGGCTGCAATTCAACAGTCAATCTACAAAACAATTTTTTAAAATAAGTCTATATGGGTGTGTCATGTAATCCCAGCATCAGCTTAGAAGGGCTACGAGGTAGCACCAAGACTGGCATTACCAGCGCTGTCTTGACTGTGTCTTTTCATAACTTCACAGCCTGAGTATTTATCAACTTCTTACACGAGTAGCAAGGTTTTAGGTGCCAGGGGCATATTTTAAGATGCTGTTGCACATTCTACACAGTGCAAAAGCAATTAAGTCAAGCAATGTGTCATACAGTGGAAGCGAAATAGATAAATGCTGCATATAGAAAGAGTGTTTTATTAATCCCAAAGGGGAATTGCACTTTAAAGGAGCATCAAAATGTTGAATATGGATTGAAGATTTGTATGATTGAATAGTGACGCCGTTTATTCTCTGATACTTATTTTGGCTCTGTCCTGATGCTGTAAATACAATCTAGAGCACAACTCTGAGTAGTCCCAAAATAAATGCAATTCAAACGGTACTAAAACAACAAACACAGTTGCTAGCCATACTGAAATATTACCGAGCCATTTTATTAAATAAAATTATGCACAACAATGTTTTAATTGACCAAAATCTGGTCAGAAACAGCAAATCTGTAAAGCCAAAATGAAAATAATTGGGCTCTATAGACGAGAGACAATTGGAAGATAATCGAGGAAAATGTCAAACTGAAAATAAATGATAAATAACTGAATAAATGAAAGATCAGTAATGACATATAACAAGATACAGTACCTCCCATAATGCAAATCAGCTGCACTGTTAATGTTCTGTGATTTAGTAATTTAATCTGAAATGTTAGCCTTTAATTATTGTTAAAGAGGATCAACAACCAACATGTAACTTTAGCCTCTAATTAAAGAAATGTACCACTCATTTTCACTGTTGTACTCATCCATCTGTTTCTCTGCAACTTTTTCAAACTACTCATGGTTCTCCACAGCTTAGACTCTGCTTACGATGAATATCATTATATTCTATGTTTTAACAACATTTCACAAATAGTACATTTCCCACATATTCTGGTGCCTCTGTGATCAGCCCCACATCCATTTTAATGTTTACAGTGCATGTGTGGTCAAGTGCAGTCAACTATAGCTTAATTATAAATGGCACAACTATAACAGTTTCAGGAGGGATTACGTTATCATTTTATCATCAATCTCACCTGACTAAGGTGTGTCTCGATTTCTGAAAGCAGTTCTTGCCTGTGCTGTCTGGACTTTTGTGAGGTGATTTCTTTTTAAAAATAACCCACAAGGGAGAAATTGCTAAATCTTGCAAGAATGTTGTTAAATTTACAACAAGGAGGTGCGAGAGTACGTGACACTTCTACATAAAAAAAAAAAAAAAAAAAACTTTACCTACCAAACCAGTAAAGTAAAACTTGATCTAGTGCAGTAATTTTACTAAAACCAGTGTGACCAACTACATAGCCCTACAAGCATACTGGGTTTATCGGGCAAACCATCAAGCCGAATGGTCCGTTTTCTTGGATCACTGTTACACACAGTGTCCTGTTTGAGCTCTGAGCTGTGCATAAATTATACTGCTTGTCGGTTGACTGTCTACCCCTCTCTCCCTCCCTCTCCCACTCTGTCATTTCTTCAACTTCTGCATAAATTATTCGTCTCCTTCTCTCTTCCATTCATGTTGGTAGTACAATAGGCTGTTCCTTGTGTAATGAGAGCTCCTAGAAAGACTAATGTAGTCAGGATTAAGTCCTTTCCCACATGTAGTGTTCATGTTACAAATGCATGTCTCACAACTCCATGTCTATTTCATAAAATTTAAAAAGCACATATGAATGTGAGTAATATATTGCCAGCATTTACAGATGGAGGTTATCAAATACATCTGCTGCAGGCAGGTTGCCGATTTGTGAAGTATCCAATGGGCATTCAGAAATATCTTAAATTTACAATACTGTGAGAAAGTCTTGAGCCACACCTCACTTTTTTATGTTTTGCTAGCAAAATGGTAAACAGGTTTGATTAAAAAAAAGGAAAAAAAAAAGAAGTGCAAACATAAATATAAAATACAAAATACACTATACTGAGCAAAAAAAGAGTTGCTTAAAAGTCAATATTCAGTATGACCACTTTTATTCTTCAGCACAGATTCTGATCTTAGGAGAGCTTTCTTTCCAAAGGCTCTTCTTTGGCTGTTCTGTTCTCCGTCAAGATAATGTTTTATATGTTTATATGTTATATCAATAATGTTAAGGTCTGGTTTCTGGGGAGGTCAGTTCTTAACTGATGGTATCTATTTGGGTATGCTTTTACTGCATTGGCTGTGTGTTTTTTCAGATCACTGTCCTGCTGAAAAATGAAGTTGTTGTCAATCAGACACTTTCCAGATTGTATTGCATGGTGCATCCAAATCTGATGGTACATGCAATCATAATTTCATCAGTATTGACAAGATCTGCAAAAGCACTCACTGGAATGCAGCCCCGAACCACAACTATGTTTTACAGATGACTGTAGACACTCACTGTTGTCTCTGTCCTTTGATGATAGTTTGAACCAAAAGTTTTAAAATGGGATTTATCCTTCATAACACCTGTTCTAGGGCTGAAGGATTATAGCAAAATAAAAATATAATCATGATTGTTTTACTACAGTTAATCGTTAACTTAACAATCATGCCGTTAATGAACTTTACAAAATGTGCCTTTTAACAGTTGATTGCCTTGAACTTTAAATGTAGCCTAATTAACATGAAAAACAAATAAATGATAGAAATAGCGGTGGAGGTGGTGGGGGACACAAGGTCATCTCATAAGAAGTCAGACTCTGATTAATGGCTGTTTCACTATAAAGCCAATTATGCAGCTGGAGCAGTTGCTTCCTGCCAGTCTTTGGTGGCCTACAGTCTCTAGAGTGGGGTGATTAGAGCCATGGTGGATTACCTGTCCCCCTTGCATACATGCACAGTAGTCACACAAAGATTGACGGTCAACAGGCAACCAACACCTCAGACACATACAGCCAAAACTGGACCAGACAAGACCCTTGATGATCTGGAGACAAACAGTGAGTGAACTTGGGCTTTTCGATAGAGGTTAAAGTGCACCAGGTTTTAAATGAAAATCTAATTTTATCCCTTATTCATTATCATCCATCCATCCATCCATTCGCTTCCGCTTATCCTTTTCAGGGTCGCGGGGGCGCTGGAGCCTATCCCAGCTGTCATAGGGCGAGAGGCGGGGTACGCCCTGGACAGGTCGCCAGTCTGTCGCAGGGCTAACATACAGGGACAGACAACCATTCGCACTCACATTCACTCGCACATTTACACCTAGTGGCAATTTGGATTATCCAATTAACCTATCCCCACAAGCTGCATGTCTTTGGACGGTGGGAGGAAGCCGGAGTACCCGGAGAGAACCCACGCAAACACGGGGAGAACATGCAAACTCCACACAGAAAGACCCCGGCCTGATGGTGGAATTGAACTCAGGACCTTCTTGCTGTGCGGCAACAGTGCTAACCACCGTGCCACCGTGCTGCTCATTATCACTGAAGGCTAAAATCATAGAATCAAAATTCTACTGACACATGGTGGGGTGGTAATTAGAGTTTTTTAATGTCCACTAGTGGCCAGCTGTTAGCTATACAGAAGTGTGTGATGCATAAAGCTCTAGTGCACGTGGGTGGGGATTTACAGAAAATGATTCCACTGTGCTGTGACTCTTTCCTGTGTCTTTATAAAAAATAATCCTTGTAGAAAGATGTTTAAATTGATTGTGCAGAGTAAACTACACATATACATACACCGACTGTATCCTCTGAGAGCTGGATGTAAACACACTCACACAGAAGCTACAGTATGGTTTTATGAATGCTGAATTTCTCAGTCAGTTATCTTCCTGATAAAAGGTGGGAGCTTGTTTAAGAGAAAAAGAAACAGACAAAGCAAAGAACATCGAAACAATATTTTTGTTGTTTTTGTCTCAGATGCACTCACTAAACCATATCTTGATTTGCTGCATCAGCAAATATATATCATGACTATATATCTCATATCATGAATAAAAGCTCAGACCAGGTCAAAATACACATAGGCTGCTGAGT